>NC_054079.1:22921565-23532639 GCF_017639655.2 Falco naumanni
TCAAATAACAACCAAGACAGAACTGGGAAGTGCTTCTTAATCCTCAGTGGTGGAAGTCAAACCACCTAGGTATAATATTAGTACTCTTACTGAATGTGGTCCAGAAAAAAACAGAAAAAAAGGGTGAAGGACTGAAATGTGGTGAAATGCAGGTATGAAAAAACCTGCATAATAAGTAAGCACACAGGTTTATCCTTGACCCAGTACAGCTCTTAAGCATATATTTAACTTCAACTATACATGTGTTTTATTGAATAAGGACTTTTGGACTCAATTCAGAAACAAAAATACAATGTGTTTATATGCTTCTCTATTTAGGAAAATTGATGGCCATGAAAGACTGTGATTCAAGTAATAATCTTCTACTTAGTTAATGCTTCACATTAAGCAGATGATTTCCTGAATAGGGCTGATGCCACAAATGATACTTTCTTAGGCATACATTTGAAAATATAGATATTTTAACATGATGTTACACTGAGCAATTTTCTTTCCTTTCTTGACTGGCAGATGTATCTTTATATGTTCTATATATATTTATATATTTACATGTTCTATAATCCATTCTTCTGTCTGTACTTCCTTTTCCATTTCTTTGGATATGTATTATTCTGTCTCATTGTCAAGGGGTTTTGTATGTCAGTTCTCTCTTTTGTGTTTTCATGATATGTGGTTTTGTCCTCTATTTGCTCTCATGTTCTCTCTACCTCTAGTATGGCTCACAATAGGATCTTAAAATTCATTATTACTGAACCAGTAATTCACTTCCAACTAACTTCTACACTAAGGAGTTCTTCTTTTACTAAAACAAACACACAAAAAAGTCACAACACTTCTTTCCCCCCCCCCCTCTTACGCTCTAGAGTATATTTCCACTAACAGGTTTGATACTACCTGTCTAGTTTGTAGGTAAATTTTCATTGTACCTGCAAAAGTAGAAGACTATGCATGATTAAATAACCTCAGAGCTCATTACACTAAGTCCAATATGTAAGAGAAAATTTCCTTCAGAAAGCTTAAGAGTTAGTAAAAAAAGATGAGTAAGTAAGGAATAGTGGGAAATTCTGTTTCTGTGAATTGCAGTACTTATCTTACTCACCTATTTACAAAATAAAATGTAAGTGAACATGGTTCAAAAGCAATCAGATGTATGGGCTTGTTTCTCTGTGCTGGTTTAACAATTTAAATGGCATCAGAGAAATCTTGACCCAAATGAAAAGAATGAGAGATTTACCACTGATTTCAATATAAAGCAGGATATGTCATGATGCAAATAGCATAAAATGAAGAATTCATATGTAATATATCACCCAATAATTCTAAAATACCATTTAAAAGAAAGTATGGCTTAGTAGGTGTACTACTAATACGAAGAAAAAGTACATCCACAATGGAAGCAGCAGTGGGAGGGAGGGTGGATAAAAACGGCATCAAAATACTGCTAATGAATTAATTTAAGGTCTCACAGCAGTGTGAAACGCAAACTCTAAACTCCCATTAAAATTACCGAAGTTTCTTTTAAACATTCAATAATTTTAATAGGCCAGAAAAGAAACAGTAGCTAGTACCGGACAATTCAAACCATATGTTTTACATGATATGTTCTTTCCTCTAAATATATCTTCTTTCACCTGGTCCTCATCAAAGAGCACTCCATGCTGCATATTTATCCACTTCATTAAGTCTCCACCATCACAGTATTCCATCACAATATATAGCTTGTTCTTTTCTGAAAGGAAAAGTGTAGAAGAATGGCTGCAGAAGCATGGCCTTCGAATCTCTGAAGATCTGCACAATCCAGGCCTGGTATTAGAATAGGCCTGGAATCAGAATTGTGCTGAAGTTGCTGTGCTGAAGTTAACAAGAAAGGTAGCCTTGAGCTATTCTCGAATCCTGAGACCAAGTAACTTTGTAGCTTGTTACAGCCACGGCCTGTTGGCACAACAGATAGGGATAGGGAGCGGTATGGGAATATAGGGAGTAACAAACTACAAGGCTGAAGCACAGCAACACAATTAGCTACATGGATAGAATGCTTATTTTAGTCATGATAATTAGGGGTGTGGGAACCACACGCGCTTAGAGACTACTAACCAATTATATTTTTGCTTTACGAATATGCATGTGTATCGATTCTATATAAGTAGTGTTAGAAACTAATAAAGTTGAGCAAGATGCATAACTCATATTGAGCGTCTTCTTGAATCCGGCGAACCCTTCTCCCCAACAGAAAAGTATAATTTTTCCTTTATTCCTTTATTACTCGTTAATACAGCAATAAATTCTGTTTATTCTATACAGTCCTTCTTTCAAAAGGGAGTAGTTAAACCTCTACCTATGCCTCCATTTCAAAGAGTAATCGAGAAAAAATGGACACTTCCAGTGAAACCTGATGCAAAACTAAGATGTGAAAATATATTTAAATGGAGATTCACCAAAATCTTAAATACATGAGAAAATCCTCAAAAGACCACACTGATAGAAAGACAAATGTTCTTACAGGCAATGCTTAGTAGAATGCCTCACAGCTGAGGTTGTTCCCCAATAATTACCAAATATACAGTCAGCTTAGGGAAAAGGTTAAAAGTAGACAGCGTCCAAACAGCAGAAATAAACAGCAGGGGCCACTTAGTTTAGAAACTCACCCTATTCTTAACTCTCTGGGGTCCAGAAGACTACCAGATTTATGTGTCCCTTAAAACATTTACAGTTCTGATCACAGAAAACAATTTGAACACAAGCTGTAACTATAGCATTCGTTACATAAGGCATTGCTTATGACAGATGTCAGCAGGAGAAATAAATATAGGGATTTAGCTTTATGGAGAACAGACTTCCTTCTCTCTCTTTCGGTCCTGAAGAATTCTGTATCCTTGAGTGATACCTCAAAATATGGCTCACAACAAAAGACCAACAGGGCCTGTTTCTTGCTATACTCAAAAGCTCTCTTCTTCCATTGAACCTCCTAGAAAAGTCTCATTAAACTCTGGACTTCTATTGAAGATCAAGACTAAAGTCCAACTTAAGCAATGCAGACACGCCAGGATTTAGCATTCATGCCACAATACCTTAGGTCCCACCCACACATATGGAGAGGGCAAGTGATGACTGATTTTGATTCCTTATGTTCATTTTTAGGAGTTGGGACATGTTCCCACTGGTGAGTAAGGGGCTAGGGACAGGCTTAATGTTGGACAATATTAACAAGGTAAGTTTTGCTGCCTATAATTACAAATAAAAGAAAAATGTTTAAAAGTAAACCTTGCAAAGAAGCATAGAAGGTTACAATATTTGCATGCTTCATCTTGGCCAGAAGAATAACTTCTTTCTGAGAGGGGTCTTTTTCTTTCACAGGCATCTACAAGGAATGAAGTAACTATATGCTAGCAATAATATATTTAACTCTTTTACAAAATAGTTATATTGTTTACAAACCAGTCCCACAAATACAAAAAGACTGTGTACCAAGGGGATGCAGAAATATTATAAAATAAGATGTAAAATAGCAGTTTGCAGTGCTTGCTCGGAAATATATCAGAATATTACCAAAGTTAGAACAACTTATGATATTTTACAAACAGGCAAATGTATACCTTTAAACTTTTTACACAAATGCTATTGCTATGCTATCTGATTAATAGTTAAACTCTAAAGTTAAACTTCCCTTAAGTATTAAAAAAATAAGGATCTAGATGATTCTTTATTCCTAATATAGGTGATCTCAAAAGAATGAAGTAAAAAGAAAAGAAGTCCTTCATTTTACAGTGTTGTTAGTTCTTGCAACTTTTCGGACAAACTCTTTGCCCTGTTACATTAAATGGAAAACTTCTATTTGGTTCATTGTGATCACACTTTCATCGACATTACTTCTAAAAAATTCATGTCTCTAAGTACCCATCCATCAGAACATTCTCCTGTATTTATAGAAAGTTTCTTACCCTCACTCTCGAGATGAATCAAACTGCCATAAACAGAAGTGAGAACTGAAAAGACTCCGTTGTGAATTACTCATGTCTGAAAATATGGATGAGAGGGAAAAAAAGGAAATGAAAAAGCTTAAGGAAATGTATCACAAAATTGTGATCTGTTATTTCAGCGGCAATAGTTTCATCGTAGTTGAATCATCTGTTATAAAATTTGAATTAGGTAGTGTCACATGTAAGTAGAGAGAAGTTTTGAAAAGAACAAAAATGCAGTAAAAAGTAAAGACTGTTAATACCAAAATACCTGCTTTGCCTATGCTTGCAAAATCACTAAATTAGCAAAGCATACAGTCTTTGGAAAGTTTAACTCTATATAATCAAGATGGAACTCTAAAGGAGACAAAACATAACCCAAGTTCATACCCTAGCTAAATGTAAGTAGCACAATCAGGTAAATAGCTACCATTACCATCCAGGTTTTGCTGGTTTACCTTAGTTAAATCGATCTCTTTGATAACACACTGCTCATTATCCAGTTTTCCCTTTGCCAGGAATATTTTGCCAAAAGATCCTTCTCCAATTTTTTTAATGATTTCATATTTATCCATGGTGTCTTCGTCTTAAAGCAGTGGCTAAAACAAAAAGGTCCCAAAATGAATATTGCATGTAGTCAATGCTGTAACATCTGAGTTTGTACTACTGAAATGGACACTACCTTTTAAGACTGTCATTTTCGTCACATTTTGGTTACATTTTATCACGTTTTTATTTCTGATGTTGATTATTCCTGAAAATGCCACCTCCTGGAAGTCTGCAATTTATTGCTGATCTACACTTTGAACAAGCAGCAAGTTTATGAGTGTGTCATAAAGAAAAGTTTGAAGCTTAGTCCTAACACACCATGAAGTTAAACCAGTAGAAAGTACTATGTAAGACCATGATGTGATTTTGCAAAGTCTGGCTCATTGTTTCCTGAAGTTAACAATACTGCAGAATTGTTCTTTTAATGGAAAAAAATAAAATTATAATCTATTTCATGTTGATTTAGTTTCAACTAACGTGACCTAATGTTGGCAGCAAAATGCAAAGCCGCTGCATTTTGCAGGAGCCCACTGCCAAGAGCCGTCGGGCATCAGCAGCAGTCTGGAAGCCTCTGGCAGAAGCGGGAATGTCACCGGGTACTTGCAGCGTATCCATAAGCAACCTTGCACACATAAATATGAGCAGCCGGTATAAACCTGCCTGAGCTGTAGGAAGGGAGATTTGCTAAGTTACTGCCAGGCTTTCCCCCCCCAGGCAGGCCAGGCAAGCCGTGTAGCTGCCCCGGGAGCCGGGGGGCTCGATGCTGGCAGCTCCCGAGGCACTGGGTGACCCCCAGGCACTCACGGTTCGGGCGCTCGGGGCAGCGCCAGCTCCTGCTCGCAGCCGCTGCCGGGAAGGTGCCACACCGGGCGGCCGGGCTCGCACAGGCGTGAGGGGCTGCCCCGGGACGGGGGTGCGCTGCCCCCGAACCCCCGGCTGCCCTCGGCCCGCGGCACCGCCAGGCCCCTCACCGCCCTGAGCCTTGCCCCTGCGGGCACCCCGATGAAAGCGGGGCGCCGGGGAGGCGCGGCCGGCAGGGCCTGGCCTCGGGCAGGGCGGCGGGGCTCGACGGTCACCCCCCGCCGCGGGGGACCACCTCGCAGCAGGGCCTACACAGAGCCACGCGTGGCGGTCCGCAGCCTCCCGCCCGGGGGCTGGGGCAGGCGCCTCTGGCGGCCTCTCTCTGCCCGCCTCCGCCGCCCTTCCCTCCCCGGCCGTGCCGCCGTCGCCATGGCGCCGGGCGGGCAGCCCTTACCGGGGCCTCCCGCGACTGCGGCCCGGCCCGGCCCGCCGCCGGGGGACGCGGTACCTGCGAGCGCTCCGCCGCTCCGGAGTCGCCGAGGGCCAGGGGAGGAGGAGCCCCCGCGGCGGAGGTGCGGCGGCAGCGCCCACGGCCGGCCCTGGGGCGGTGGGGCCCCGCCGGGAGCAGCGGGAGCATTAGTCCCCTCAGCCAGACCGCGCATTCCCCCCGCGACGAGCGGCTGTCGCCGCGGGTGGCCCGTAACGGGACTGGGGTGGCCCGAAGGAAGATCTCGGCTGCCGCAAGGTCTGGCACCCGCGGCGGAGCTTCACGTAACCCGCCCACGGGCAGCGCGGCAGGTGTGCTATGAAATGTCGCTGTACCAGATCCACAGATTTCCTACAGCTTTGCTGGTATGTTACTCTCTATCTATTACGTGGACACAGACTGGAACAGCTTCCCCAGAACTCTGCTGAGAGTGTTTCTGCTCTCCCCTGCTGTGCTTCTCTCAAGAAACGACTATCCAGTATGCAGCAGCCAGCACAGAGCACAAACCCCACACGGCCAATAATGCTTTCTGCAGCAGGACTGTGTCTCCTCATCAAAATTGGAAAAGTCATCCTTATTTACCAACAATTAGCCTCCTTCCCCACATGCAATGGCATATATAAAAATCTCGACTGAAGTCGTTAAGGTAACAGCTCAGCCTCAAAGAGTTTTCACAGGATTTATAATTGCATGAACTCAAGGCTCAGATATGTAGCATAGCTAAATGTTTTCCATAATATGCCCTTCAGACAAGATCAGTTATTCCTACTATGTACATATCGGGTTTGCATGGCGAGGTGGGGGGGCGGGCTACAGGGGCGGCTTCTGTGAGAAGATGCCAGAAGCTTCTCCCTTGTCCCACAGAGCCAGTGCCAGCCGGCTCCGAGATGGACCCACCGCTGGCCAAGGCCGAGCCCATCAGTGACGGTGGTAGCACCTCTGGGATAGCGTATTAAGAAGAAGGGGAAAACTGCAACTGAGGCCAAAGAGAGGAGTGAGAATACATGAAAGAAACAGCCCTGCAGACACCCCCCCACAGGTCAGTGCAGGAGGGGCAGGAGGTGCTCCAGGCGCTGGAGCAGATTCCTCTGCAGCCCATGCTGAAGACCACGGTGAGGCAGCCTGTGCCCCTGCAGCCTGTGGAGGTCCACGCCGGAGCAGGCGGGTGCCCAAAAGAGGTTGTGACCCGTGGGCAGCCCACGCTGGAGCAGCTCCTGGCAGGGCCTGTGGCCCCGCGGGGAGAGGAGCCCGGGCTGGGGCAGGTTTGCTGGCGGGGCTGGGGACCCCGGGGGGCCCCAGGCTGGAGCCGGCTGTGCCTGAAGGACGGCACCCGTGGGGGGACCCGGCTGGGGCAGGGTGTGAGAAATGCAGCACGTGGGGAGGACCCACGTTGGAGAAATTCACAGAAGACTGTCTCCCATGGGAGGGACCCCGCTCTGGAGCAGGGGAAGAGTGTGAGGAGTTCTCCTCTGAGGAAGAAGGAGTGGCAGAGACAACATGTGATGAACTGACCGCAGCCCCATTCCCTGTCCCTCCGTGCTGCTGTAGGGGGAGAAGGTAGAGAAAATCGCGAGTAAAGTTAAGCCCAGGAAGAAGGGAGGAGTGGGGAGAAGGTGTTTTAAGATTTGGTTTTATTTCTCATTATCTCAATCTAATATTGATTGGTAATAAATAAAAATAATTTCCCCAAGTCATGTCTGCTCTGCCCATGACGCTACTGGATGAGTGATCTCTCCTTGTCCTTATCTGGACCTTTGAGCCTTTTGTTGTATTTTCTCTCCCCTGTGCAGCTGAGGAGGGAAGTGACAGACCGGCTTTGGTGGGCACCTGGTATCCAACCAGGGTCAACCCACCACAGTGTAATATTTCTGTATGTGGTCAAGGATTAAAACTTTACACATTCTCACAGTGTTACACCATCTCTTTGAAACATGACAAGGAGGGGATCTGAACAATGCTATTAGTGCTAATGCTTTTGACTAAACATTTCTGCAAAGCTATTACCAACTCAAAATACATTTAATATCTAGGCTTATTTAGTTATTTGAAAGTGTTCCAGCTAAAAACGTTTGTCATGCATTTTCCACCCTCCGTTTTGTGATGCAGAAAACATGCCCACTCAGATTTTTTTGACCGAAATAATTTTATTTATAACTACAACTATTAACAACAATAACTTGGATTATAAATACTGGCAAGCCTAACCTCAGTTATTGTAGGTAAATTCAAGTTTTCAGTCACTGTGTT
This sequence comes from Falco naumanni, assembly GCF_017639655.2. Lineage (NCBI taxonomy): Eukaryota > Metazoa > Chordata > Aves > Falconiformes > Falconidae > Falco > Falco naumanni. The sequence goes on from NC_054079.1 coordinate 22,929,606, forward strand.
TCAATATCATTTTCAGTTCTGACACTCAGTCTGGGTCATCTTCCTCAAAGTCCCTAAAAATAGATTTCAGAATGTTATTTTGCAAAACAAAATACAAATTTATAAATCTGTATTTGCTTTCCCCCCCAAAAAATTACCCTACAACTAGGAGCAATTATGTTAAAAATATCAACATGAGAGACTTATTTCCTGAAGCATGGTGATTAAGGACCCAATAGACATTCTCTTTTGAATTTACCCAAATAAGTTTTATCAAAAGCAAAAGCAAATGCATCTAGGAGACTGCAAATGTGTTGATATTAATAGCTGGCAGCTGAACTGCAGTAATACATGCCTAAGAAGTTTATCTCCAAGTGCCACAGAAATAAACAATGACATAAATTGAGATTCTGAGAACCCAAGAACCCCCCCAAATCATACACACATCTGTAAAATACAGTATTTCTGTTCAGAGTGTGTTGATGTACACTCTGCTCTTTCAAAGCTAGAAGTAGGTCACCAACATTAAAAAGTTTCTACAAACATGCCTCAGTAATAAGGTACCAAAGTGATTTTATTGCACTGTGCATGAAAGAGTACACACATACAGCAAACATACTGCTAGGCAAGTGGTTTTGCCACTGGTTATGATTCCAAGGTCAGAGTGCAAAGATGTTTCACGCAAGAAGGTTTTGCACTTTCCTGTGGATCTAATTGCATCTCGTGCTTTCATTTTTGCAAAGTCATCAGCAAATTATTAGCAATCTGCTAATAACAAGCAACTTGTTTAATCTCAACATCATCGATAACCATAAATATAGCAAAGAAAACCTGTAAGATATCAAATGTCGACGGCGAGGGAAGTCAAGTGGGCAAACTCAATATGAGTGATAAAGCAAGCTTCGATTTATTACGGCGCGATTATGTCTTATATACAGTTCCAGTTAATTATGCCTACAAGCCATCTGCTGATTGGCTAAGCTCTAAAGGGTTACATTTTCATACGTCCTCCTACTTGTGGTTTCCGCGGATAGCTAGCTACATATATTTTTTTCTCTCTTGTCTACGCGAATTTCTCAAAGTTATTTACAACATTAGGCACAAGGTCAGTGTTTTTCTCAGCTTCCTTATCAGCATGCCTCAGCACAGCTGCAAGGCCTGCTTCAGCTAACTTATGCTAACTTTGTTTCACAAAGATCTTTAAGGGAGTCATGGCCGTGATCACACAGCCATTCTGCAACAATCAAATACCACCAAATTTTAGTATCATTACGTAGGAGAGGGATGGATTTAGATGCTGAGAAAAATACTGATTTTTCTCAGGGGAATGTCTTTTTGGAAGAATCACTTTGAGGAACCAAAGAAAACAAAAATGCAAGGATGTCATTTGGACATATGTGTCATCATCATCAGATCTAGGCTCAAGTCTCTCAGAATCTATGACAATAGCTTCATGTTCACCATCTACTTCATCAGATGCTTCGGTTTCATCAGAAAGTGGACCTTTTAATATATTTTCAGAAGCTTTTAAAACACAAAAATGAAAATGTTAGAAAATGTTACCAAAATAATTTTCAAAATAAAATTATTAAGAATATGAATATGATATAGTCTTTCTAATTTGCCTGCGGTTCTTAGCAGATCCCAGTACAAGCTGTTACCTATTCTAAGTGGGGAGATAAATTAATAGTGCAGCTGATGTGCAGAACAAGTATTTACAACTGTGGCTGTGCACATCTATAGATGACAGTTATGTTTAGCTGTGCCATCTTACCATCCTGTCATCAAGATAAGACACTACTGACTTTGTGAAGGTGGGTTTACCTGATGGGACTACCGTGTATTTATTGCACCTCCCTAACACATACACCAGGCTGCTTAGCAGGATGGGGAACATAGAGCTCTACAGTGGCTGCATTTTTGCCACAACCTCATTCAGCTATTGAGCTGCAAGTGAAAGTCCATCATAAAGAGATGTAGTAGAGATGTACAGTCACTTGTGAATTCTAAACCTGGCTTTTTGTGAGCCCACATTTCATTTGGTAAACAAAAAAACCTGAAAAAGCCTGTTGTGACATGAATTCAAATGCACAATCTCTATACATAGGGGCTATGCGTGTAAAAAAACCCCCACCAGTCTTTATTAATAAACCTGTTTGCAAAAATGTTTGCTCACAAACTGGGGATTTACCTGGTTTATAAATTGTGTATGTTTTAAATGCTAAGCTGACATCTGCGTTACTGAGAATGTCCATCAGGGTCTGAGGAGTTTCCTTGTTCCACTGCTTACGTGGCTTGTTTTCACTGTAGTTTATAACGCAGCCACCTAGGTATAAAATCATTAATAAATACTACTTACATAAAATCGCATTAGCAGCATGGATTACAAAGACCATATTCAAAAGAGAAATACAGGAAGAAAAGAGTCTAGATGTTTCTGTCTGCAGCACCACTGACCTCTCAACACACTGAGGCTGACATTACCAACATTAAGAGGAAAGAAAATGTCAGAAGGCCACAGTGGAACCTTCTGCTATCAGGGAGTGCCTTTTAATAGCAGAACACCTGAATATATGCATTCTTCTGTCCTCTTCCCTTGCCCTGCATATAATTATCATGTAATGTTCCTACCACAGCTTGGGAATTTTCTAACTACTCATATCTTGATTATTTATTTCAATAGCATCTATTCACATTTACTTAGAATACCTATCCATAATCACATAAAATAATTATAATAATTGCATACAGTGTAGGGCATTTCAAAACCAAAACATTTTTCAGGAGAAACCCCATGTTATGTGTTCTAATTAAAAGCTGTTGATGTGGAAGCAAAATCTCTGCCTCACATCTGAAGTATATCATTAATAGTTCTTGTCATTGGCATTATCTGTATATTAAATGACAACAGAAGTAGAGGTATGGATGTTATTTGCTCCTAATGAAAGACAGGCAGCGGCATTCTGCATCAGATTAATTCCTCAGTGTTACCCCCACAAATGGTATACTAAGAGGAGGGTTGATAGGACAGTTTCTTAGCAATGATTGTAATTCTAGGGTTGCTAATGTTATCTGTGGCTTTCTTGCTCTTTGCAGTCCTCTTGTCACACAAGACCACTAAGAAATTCTCTTCAGCACAGTGGACTTGTTGAGTGTTTGTTACTAAATATTTTAAAATTATTTTGGCATCGTTTTAAATATGCCCTGTAAAGTTTTGGCTTTTGAAATCTGTAAAGAATCACTGATATTACTTGAATTAAACCCATATTTAATTAAATCTTACTTTTAGCCTCTTCAGATGTAAAACTGGAGGAAAGCAAGGATGCATTTTCCAGGATATCCACTACAGTATTGGATATCTTCTTTTCCCATTGCCTCCTGTGGGGATGTGACACATCAGTAATTCCTGGGAGGACATCAGAAGTTTCTACTGCAATTGCAACAACAACAAAAAAAGGATGATAAACAGTATCTAACTTCATTCTCTGTCCATGCAAACTCGTACTAAGCATACAGCACTTCGCTGACAGTGATATCTGATTCTATGGGCACAAATCTGAACTTGGTAAGAGTTCACCATACATTTACTCTACACCAAATGTTTTCAGTCATTTTCTAATCCTTTGGCCAAGATTGTGGTTTTTTTTAAATTTTTCTTTTAGATCTCAGATAAGCAGTAAGAATCAATATCATCACATAAGTAACAGTGGCATGGTTTTCTATAGGTGCAGACTTGTATGCTCTACCTGTTTAAACAGCTGGATTGCTGACATTTAGATATCACCACACAGATGGAAATGCATCAGTCTTAAAACTGTACAACTTACCCTTTTCATTGGACTTCCTTTGTTCCTTTATGCCTTCACTCAAATCCTTAGTAATATTTTTCCTTTCTAAGGGGCTATGCTTGCTACTTTCATCTTTACTTCGCTTTAAAAGAATAAAGACTGTATTAATCATTATCCTTGTCGTCAACAAAAACAAAGCCGTAACATTAACATGGCATTATTTGAGTTTTGCTGTAAAATGGGTGGTCTAAAGGTCTGAAAATGAATCCACTGACACCATGAAGCCAATTGCAATTGCACTGTATGTATTATTGCACTGCATTTCACACTGCATGCCATTTTTTGACATGTTTCAAGTTACACATATGTAGTTACTTGATGCAGTTTGTAGTTGTTTTTTTTTTACATTTAAGAACAGCAGCAATATAAAGACAAATGAGTCATACTCCCAGGGAAAGGAAGATGCACCCAAATATTAAGCTCCTCAGACTGACAGGTTGATCAAAAGAAAAAAAAGAAGTGCTACTGGCAACATGTTTTGAAAAATATACTCAATAAGGCTGCACTAGGCTGTGCTGTAATGTATCCATGGATGACTTCTTGGCCACCTGTGACTTAATTCTCCTCACCTGAAATCTCACATGGGCCCTAAAACCTACTGAAGATTATGTCCAGATTAGACCATTTTCACAGCAGCATGTTCAAAATGTGTCCCTAAAGCAAAGAAAATGCATCAATTTTTTCAGTATCCCAAAAATTAGAAAAATAGGAGAGGGTTTTTTGGGGGGCACAGGGTTTGACAGGGCTATAAGGAAATCCTCTTTGAAACTAAACTAATGTGAAGCATAAAAAAGTTACATGGAAATGCACAGGAAAACTCTGTAATTTGAACACAGATGACAGCTGACCTAGTAGGCTGATCTATGATTCAGCATACTAATAAATTTCCATGTGAACTTTTCTGTAATACAGAACATTCTAAATTACTAAAATACAAATATTATATGTATATTTGAATACTTACCCTATTTTCTTTCTTATTATTTGAGCTTCCAGCAGCCATGACATTACCTGATACGTTAAGGAACAGATTCAAGAGTTAATGCCTTTAGCAAGCATTTGTGATACAGTGGTATTCTAGAGGTATGACAGCAACACCACTGAACCAAGCAATGAAAATTATGTGAAAGCTTCTTCACAATTCTGTCAACGTAGCTCATTCTCAACAGGGAGTCCCTCTACTGAGTTCCAAATGTGTACAAATTTTGGTGTAACTAAATTTATGCACAAGAAAAAATCCAACATTCTCTCTAAAAATTAAATAATGAAAATAACTTGCTTCATTGTGTTCTGGGAAAGAAAGCACCATCATATTTAACATATATGCAACAGCTGAAAGGTTTGCCTATTTTAAAATTGAAAAGTTTAATTCTAACACAAATCTTAAGACCTACAATGTATGCATTGCAGCTTTGCACTGTACTTCTCATGTGGGAATATAATTTATGCCCTTCAAGCATTTTTCCATATAGATTCAATAATATTAGATTTTGAAATAATTAAAAGTAGATTTGAACATATAATACTGTTTCTAGCTGTGTTTAAGATCTTACAATTCCTAGCCATTTTATAATTTCTTACATAAATAAAAATGTTGCTGATTTACCCTTTAGCCTTGCTGCATTGCCTTCAAGTTTCTTGGTTTCCTTTAATACCTGGTCAAATTCATTTGCCATCTGGAATGTGTATGAAGAGATGCAAGTATTGTACCATTTTAAACTTTCTTAAATTACAGTATATGCTATTTGTTAAAAATAAACTCGCTATACAAAAGCATTGTAATGGATAACAGCTAACAATATTTAATTTTAGCAGCATCATGTCAATATTCAACTTTTATTTTCAAAACAAACCCTTCTAAAAACTGTTTTCTGAGAAGTCTACAGCTATATTTATGGCTTTTAGAGTAGGACCTACACAACACTACTTTTCATATTGTGATACACTAACAAACTACAAAAGAAACTGATTTAGTATCTAAAATGTACATACTGTTGCTTAAATCTAGAGATAAAGAATATACCGTACCTCAGAAGGCAAACAATTTTTTACAAGTTTGGTTAAGGAACCTTGCAAGAATAGTACTGGCTGATGGACGATTCTGGGGATTTCTCTTAAACATCTGTTTTATTAAATAATGAAGTTCATAGGAATAATGAGATGGTAGTGGATTATAGGACCCTTTGCATATCTTAAGGATGAGCTGTTTCCAGCTGTTGGCTTGAAACTGCATTAAAAACAAACAAACATTAGAGCACGGAGCTTAAGCATAAGGTAGAAAAAAGCTGATACAATTTAAGACCAACCTTAACACCTATTATATAAAAATGCTTGGTATGTATTTATGTAGGCTGCCTATTACCATACTGATTTGGAACGCAGTCTGACAGTTTCAGGGCTCTAATTCAGAGGTGGGGAATGATGACCCTGAATCAATACATCAGTAGCTTTACATTTTGTAGGGCTATTACATAGGCTTTTGATTATGTTAACACTGACAGAAATTTGCTGAGAATGAAAATGTCATAGTTTGCATACAAAGTTTGTCTAAAACCAGAGCATAACAGACATTGCAAACTAACCTGTACAACTGGAAACCAGGCGGGAGTTACTCCAATAAATTTAGGATTGTTCAAATTTTATTTTTATAGGAATTTGGAGGAAATTTGGATCATCTTGGTGTGCTTTACTTTGTATACTTGAGATCAGAAGCAAACTGCAAGAGTGAAACTATAAGCCAGGAAAGATGCAGACTTTGATTAAAAAAGAATAATCATCAAAAGTAGCCTGTAAAGGTACAAATTTCCTCTTGCAAATCTACATGAAATGGCTGAAGTTTTTACTTTCCTCAGCTAACTGTTAACCCATCTTCAGTCAGGAATTACTGCTTCCAAGTATAAGTCATTGGTCAACTGCAGTATCAGCAGGGACAGCTATAACTATGGATGGCAACAGCCTGAGAGAAAACAGCTGAGAACTTCTATCCCCATGAAGAAAGTTTTCTCGTGGCACACCCCACTGGCTTGGCTGCAGAGTGCCAAGCATCCGTGGTGTGTGGCATCCTTTTATATCACCTCTGATAGATTATGCAAGAACACACAACCATCACATAAAACCAGACACATAATGTTTCACTGCTGCTGAAAAGGGAAAAATACTCCACTCCTTGGTATCTTAGCTCTGAGCACTTCCTGAATAGCTATGACACTGCCAACATCTTGCCACAGACCTACTTAGGTCAACACACATCTATGCACAGACTCCTTTATCACTCAGTTACGTACAGTGTAAACTAAACTCTTGCACTGCTAGTAGTTGTAGCTGTAGAGAATCTTTTGCTGATACACAGGATTTCATGGGATAGGATTAGCTCAATGAAAGGAAACTGATGATTAAAAAAACTAAGATGAAATAACCTTAAGTTAGGATGATCTCATTGTCTTGCAAAACACCCTGATAAGGGCTCTCATGTTAGCCATGTGTCTGTATATAGAAGCCAGAGGAAGTTATCAAATAAGAAGCATAGTATCAACACTGTAAAAGTGTCCCAGAAATAACAGAAAGGCAGAACCATCCATCAAGGCTCCCACTGTCCCAATAGCAGGATAGTGCTTGGACAGTGACTTATTTGATTTGAAAAATAAGCAAACAGATATATCACTGATGCAAGGTACAAAACTGCTTATAGCTCACTACATTTTGCTATACTTGCACACAATATATTCTCACTAGCAAAGATTTTGAGTGTCCTTGCCTCCACCTTCTGTGATCATCCCGATCTTGTAAAACACAGTGCTCATTGCAATACCCCTGCAGATATCTGGAACCAGTCTGGCAGCTGCTAGACTCCTTAATAAGCCCCATATCACCTCACTGATACTGAGGAAAATTAACCAAGAAAGAAAAAAAGAATTGCTTTCTAACAGTGTAGAAAATGGAGTGTTTTACAGAAGGGTCCAATAGGTCCCAAGAGCTGCTGAAAAACAGAAGATGTAGTGGAAGAGGGGTGGGAAGGGTGGAGCAATACTTCCCTCTTTCAGAAGCAGCAAGCAAACATGTCAGTCAAATATATAATTGACCGTGAATCCACCAAACTACACCTAACTGCTAATTAAGTTTTAAGGAATTCCAAACCTTTTTTGACAGCAATAAAACTATACTTACCGGATGTCTAAGAGTGCACAGCTCATATAGAATACATCCCAGAGACCATATATCACTGTAGGTATAGAGAAAGATGAGAAATTTTGAGCCAAAAATTACAATTTAATATCCTGCCTAGAAAAAATGAAATTAATATGTGTACATAACTGAACTGAATAAACTAAAAAGAAATGTAAGCAACCATAAAAAACAATACAATTATGGGTTTAACCTCTCCAGTGGAAATTATCTTGCTTATTTTATCCTACCCAGATGTAAAAAAGGATGACTATCATACAGTGGTAGTTGGCTTTTTATTCCTAGAATACCTCTTCAATGATTTGATGCAAAAATATTTATCCTTCCACACTTGAAAACCTTTGTATACCTTGGCCCTTAACATCAGAAGGCAGGCACACAATCCTAATCCTGAGAGCTGGAATTCTGGCCTTGTCATTAAGAGTTCTCCTACTGAGAAAAAAAACTTCGTCTTCCACCAAAAGTGCCACCTGCACAAGAAGCAACTGATGCCTTTCTTGCAAGAGGAGCAGAAAAAAACTTAAGTGCTAGAAGGTTTCTTCCCTCCTCTGGAAAATAAATCACTTGGTTCAGGTACAAGTAGGGTCACAGAACACATCTAGGGGAGGGAATGTAAAGTGACTTAGGATTTTGGGAGTCTAGGAGGAAGATGTAAACACCATACTATCAAGACGCTCTCAGAAGTTCTTGCATAAAGACCAGAACAACTGGGCTGTATAAATCTCATCAGTCCTGTAGCCATTATCCCTGCATTATCAGGACTGGCAAGGAGAGCTTAAAAAAATATGACCAGCCAAAAAAGTAAGACCAGCAAAAAAGACACAAACACATACATATATATATGTGTGCGTGCATACATACATACGTGTGTATGTTTGTATGTATATATTTACTCTCCCAAACACAGAGAGAGGTCTGCACACCAGTTTTCAAACTTGTAAGACTAAAGACACTGTACTCTTAGTTACCCAAGTAAGGAGGAATTTATGCCTTTTCATCTTAAAAAACCTGTAATTACCTCTTTCTAAATATTCTTCAGCTCAATATCTTCTCTAAACCAAATATGGATAAGCCACAAAACCAGAATGAGTCAACAATAAAAAGACATACATTAGTCAGGCATTATTTGTGACCACTGAAAACACTAATACCTTTTGTTGTTGTATGGCATATTTTCCCATATTTCTGGAGGTACATAATAAGGAGTTCCCACATATGTGCAAGCATATGACACCGGACTATTGAAATGACAAAGAAGAAATGCCAGATGAAAAGTAATTATTTAACAACTCTGTACTATTTATCAGTGGTAAAATAAAACTTTACACCACTGAGATCAGTGGAGATATCCACATACTGTGCAAGAAGGCATGCAGATCCAAAATCTCCTAATTTGACTTTTCCATTTTGAGTGAGGAAGATGCTCTGCATTTCAAGAGCATAGATTAACACAGTTAAACATTATTCTAGGAAACATTTCTGCAGTTTGTATATACAGAAAACAGTGACTATCACTTCTGATATTTTATCCTTATATTTCCTTTTCCTTGCTTCTCCTAACATTTCCACCAAAAGAAAAAAAAAGAAGTTAAGAACTATGTTTAAAGGGAAATAGAAAGGTTATATGGGCCTAAAGCTCCAGCATCAGGAACAGAGAAGAATCAGAGTTTAGAAATGCCTTATCTCTATGCTGTACTCGAATCACTAAGGTCACACTTTCTTCTGAATGTGTCTCTTTCTGCTAGGAAAGAGTAACAAAGAAAAAGTGAGAGGCAAGTTATTTACAAACTGCATATTTCATACACATTTTCTACATCTATTATTGATTTAAATTATATGCAGTCTGTCACAAGCAATTGGTGCAGTGTGGACATGAAGGGTACAGGTATACTTAGACGATGTTTACACCCACAATATTATGTCATCCCATACACTCCACAATTTCATTTACTTAATATTCTTAAGCCTAAATGAAAAACACAGCATGCAGCAGTAACAGGAAATTGTGAAAGAGGGATTTGAACTTTTGCATGCAGAAGAGAGTTTATTAATGGCAACAAAACTTGCTCTGTTCACCTTGGATTTGATATCCCTGTGCAACACACGTTTATCGTGAATGTGCTTCACACCCAGGCACATCTGCACAAACCAATGAAGGATCTGAAAAGAGCAAGAGTTATAACAGCTCAATGCTGCATATAATGAATGCTTTACTAATAGATAAAAAACCATTAAGAAAAAAAAGCATGTTCAGAATACTTGGCAGTTAAAAGTAACTGTAGCATAATGGCCCCCAGTTAGCATGAAAGACTGAATTCTTCAAGATAAAGTATATTTTAACATGGCAGAAGAAATGTTTACTACCTGTGTCTAGAAAACTAATAATACATAACAATAATGAAGCTAGGGAGTCACTACATGGCACTTTACCTGACGGTCATTTTATAAGCAAATGAATTACAATTTTATAGTAAATTAGCAAATTTAAAAAATCCACACTGAGATAACATACTGTTTCTAAAAGGAAATGTATTCTTTTTAAAAGTACAAAATAAAGTTCTTGGAGATGTTTGGCCAACCTAAATATTATATTAGGGGAGGATACTGGTCTTTTCATTTTGATTAAGATGATGCTTCTAACTGTGGCAGGAAGCAGTTTTCGATCACTACAATGCCACTTTGGACCTTCTCCTAAGTAATATTATATCCTATCTGATAAAAGGAGTTAATGCCTGCTGAATGGTTCAAACATTTAACTGATACATAAAATGCAAGTATTTAGTCTCCTGGCTAGTTTCATTTATCTTACCAGAATGCTTTATTTACTTTCCATTTGCAGTACCTCTTCCCATGCTTGAAATTATGGCTGAAGTTTGTGTTAAATCCTTACTTAATTGCATAAATTTATGCATGCAAACCCAACTGTTTTTTCACACTGCCTGCACAATTCTCAGATATAGACAGCAATTTGTCTTTTATTCCTTTCAGTCCAGCTGTTCTGCTGGAAATTATCAAATCAAAAATGCTTCTATAAGTGTCCTTGTTTCATTTAAGGTGTTTGTATATCTATAATTTGTGTTATGCAATGCAGCATGCTTCAGTTTACATGAAAAAGGATTCCTAGGTCCTTGGTTCAAAACAATGTCTTACCTTTTCTTCAGGGAACAAATTTCCTCTTTGGTGTTTTATCTTTTGCATTAGATCTCCATCATCACAATATTCCATCACTATATACAGATGTCCACCAGCTAAATTTTAGGTAATTTAAGAATAATTAGTATTTTCATTAGCGAAGTATGTTATTTTTACTATAAAGCTCCGACTACATGCTATGTATTAAATATTACAATAAACATGTACTTTGTTTATAACGTATTATAAACAACAATAAAAGTAATCTTGATCTCTTGAGAGTATGCAACTATAAACAAAGGTATTTTAAGTTTTTATATTTACCTTCAAATGATTCTTTATAGGCAACGATATTTGGATGTTTCATTTTAGCCAAAAGGACTGCTTCCTTCCTAGAGTTCTCTACATCAGATGAAGACTGAAAATGTAAGTATGCTCATATAAATGTCACACTAACAAATTTTCATACATACAGATGATGTACCTCACTTTCCAAAAAGAAAGCATTTTTAAGAATTGTTCTTCAGTTATTTTAATAAGACATTCATAAACTTGAAAACCCCATCATTTTTTAATCTATGGTTTATTACTAGCTGAAGACTTCTTCATTTTGGGGGAGGTGTGTGGGGTTTTGTTTCTTATTAATTTGAGAGGATATTTTGCTACTTTATTTAGTTACTTTTTATGTTTTGAAAATGCAGAACTATGTAACAAAGCAGCACAAAGACTTTGGAACAGCTGACAGTCTATACTTCATGAACTCAGTATAAAGCCAAGTGCTCAGGTATTAACTGAGCTTCAGCCTCAATAAAGCCAGTGCCTCTCATTTTGTGATTATTTTTTTTTGCTTAGCTAAGTGCAGAGAAGGTAACCTGAATAACTGATTACCAGCAATAATATGAGGCTAATTTCCTCATTAGGTGTTGCAGATGATGTCTATCCAGTGAAATCAATGGGAATGCAGCCAAGGGCATCAGCAGAACAGGGGTTTCATTCTAAGTGTCTTCCTATGTGCTACACTTCCCAAAATGTAGCCACATGCTTTCTGAAACAGATCAGATTTTGCTACCTTACTTATTATCAACATTGATTCAGACATAGTTACATAGTAGCCATACCATACACCTGTCTAATACACAAAACTCTCAGCAAAAATGTTCAGCATTTTAAAAATAGATCCAGAATTATATTGGTTTGTTTTTTGTTTTTAAAGTGGTGGATGATGTGATGTATGTGTCACACTTACCATGGGAAGTCTTATTTCCTTCATTGCATACTTCTGGTCACTGATTCTATGATGAACTAGGAGAGCTCGGCCAAAGGATCCCTCTCCTAGTATTTTCAACACTTTGTATTCTTCCATTCTTTACAAGCCTAGGTCCAACACACTTCTCTTCAAACACTCGCTTTCACAGGATGGTCTTCTAAACTTTATCATGACCTTGATTCATTCTTTTGAAATTTGTTGTTAATATAATCTGCATGAGGAAAAAAACCCCTAGCAAAATAATGAGTGATAAATGTGGGTACCTACAACCGTTCAGCATTACCACAAATACGACTCATAGAATCATAGAATGATTTGGGTTGGAAGGAACCTGAAAGACCATCTAGTTCCAACCCCCCTGCCATGGGCAGGGACACCTTCCACTAGACCAGGTTGCTCAAAGCCCCATCCAGCCTGGCCTTGAACACTGCCAGGGATGGGGCATCCACAGCTTCTCTGGGCAACCTGTGCCAGTGCCTCACCACCCTCACAGGAAAGATAATGTCTAGTCTAAATCTACCCTCTTTCAGTTTAAAACCGTTACCTCTTGTCCTATCACTGTAGGCCCTACTAAAAAGTTTGTCCCCATCTTTCTTATAGGCCCTCTTTAAATTCTGAAAGGCCACTTGTAAGGTCTCTCCAGAGCCTTCTCTTCTCCAGGCTGAACAACTCCAACTCTCAGCCTGTCTTCATAGGAGAGGTGCTCCAGCCCTCTGATCATCTTCGTGGCTCTCCTCTGCACTCACTGCAACAGGTCCATGTCTTTCTTATGCTGGGGGCTCCAGAGCTGAACACAGTAGTCCAGGTGGGGTCTCACAAAAGCCAGAGGTGGAGAACCACCTCCTTCAACCTGCTGGCCACGCTTCTTTTGATGCAGCCCAAGATTCAGTTGGCTTTCTGGGCTGCAAGCACACATCATTGGGCTATGCTGAGCTTTTCAGCCACTAGCACCCCCAAGTCCTTCTCCTCAGGGCTGCTTTCAATCCATTCTCAGCCTAGCCTGTGTTGATACTGGAGGTTTCCTTGACCCACATGCAGGACCTTGCACTTGGCCTTGTTGAACTTCATGAGGTTCACACAGGCCCACCTCTTAAGCCTGTAAAGGTCCCTCTGGATGGCATCCTTTCTGTCCAGCATGTTGACTGCACCACACAGCTTAGCATCATCAGCAAACTTGTTGAGGGTGAACTTGATCCCATTGTCCATGTCACTGACAAAGATGTTGAAGAGCACTGGTCCCAATACAGACCCCTGAGGAACGCCACTCGCCACCAGTCTCCACTTGGACATCAAACCATTGACCACAACTCTTTGACGTGTCCATCCAGCCAATTCCTCATCCATTGAGTGGTCTACCCCTCAAATCCACACCTCTCCAGTTTAGAGACAAGGATGCCATGCAGGACAGTGTCAAAAGCTTTGCACATGTCCAGGTAGATGACATCAGTTGCTCTTCCCTCCCTTGTCAGTCCTGTAACCCCATCATAGAAGGCCACCAAATTTGTCAGGCACAATTTGCCCTTAGTGAAGCCATGTTGGCTGTCACCAATCACTTCCTTATTTTCCATGTGCCTTAGCCAGGAGGATCTGCTCCATGATCTTGTGGGCCCAGAGGTGAGACTGACTTCCCTGTAGCTTCCTGGGTCTTTCTTTTTTCCCTTTTTAAAAATGGGGATTACATGTCCCCTTTTCCAGACTAGACTGCCACGACTTCTCAAACATGATGGAAGGCTTAGCCACTTCATCCACCCGTTCCCTCAGGACCTACAGATGTATCTATCTCATCAGGTCCCATGGACTTGTGCACCTTCAGGTTCCTTAGACAGTCTTGAACCTGATCATCTCCTACAGTGGGCAGTTCTTCGTTCTCCCAGTTCCTGCCTTTACCTTCTGCGATTTGGGCAGTATGGCTGGAGCACTTGCCAGTGAAGACTGAGGCAAAAAAGTAATTGAGTACCCCAGCCTTCTCCATGTCCTGGGTAACCAGGTCTCCTGTTTCCTTCCAGAAAGGACCCATGTTTTCCCTAGTTTTCCTTTTATTACTAATGTATCTACAGAAGCTTTTCTTGTTGCCCCTGATGTCCCCGGCCAGTTGTAATTCTATTAGGGCTTTAGTCTTCCTAACCACTGCTACTGTGATTTTGCTGAAAATGAGGCCTTCAGAAAGTTCAACTTGAAGTATCATACAGCGTATCTCTGCATTTTTAAATTCTGAATGCTAATGTTATCGATTTGTTAAAAAGTTAAGATTGATTGACTTTGATTAATTGATTTTATAAAATCATTTTATAAAATTAAAATATAGAAGGATAAGAAATATTTTAATGAAACTTATAGTTGCACAGTAAAAGCTGCTATGAGATCTTCTGTACATCCTGTACCAAGGCCAGAAGAATGGACTAGAACCATTGTTAAAACTTAGGTAATAACTTTAGGGTTTGAAAGGTTTCTTTGTATTTGACCAGTCTTCTGTATGTAGAAGTGTATTGAAATGTCAGAATATGAGATTAATGGGAACCGGGGAGAGTCGACTGGAACAGCTTGTAGGTGCCTGCCAAGAAACCGTGAACTTTAGTAAAAGGTAATTCCGGCAGGGGGAGATCGCGACCACCGACTCATATACCACCTACCCAAATCGTACCCCAGACCCATTTCTAGATCTTTCTAACCTTTACCGCGCAGAATCGGATATGGGAGGAGAGTATGTTAATGATTTACGGGAAATATTATGATTATGCATGAATATTTAATGAATATGTATGAATAAGTTTTATATATGGTGTCTGATTTTGAGACTTGGTGTGCGTTGATCGTGAGAGGACTCGCTCACGCACCCGGCCGTTAATAAAGAAGTGTCTGCTTATCTACATCACACTGGTGTCGATAAGTTCTTCATTCCGAGATTTTGGTAACACTAAAGCTCTACGAAAATTTAAATTCTAGACCTACAACTCAGCATCTTCTTTTTGCTACCTTCACTTCTGCAAGTGGTTTCACAATGCTAAACAAAACTCACAGGCAAATAATATAAACAATAAGCTTCAAGCTTCCAGTGACAATTCTCACCTAAAACAGCACAAGAAGGATCAAACCGGAAAAAGTTACCAGTGTTTATGTGCAAAAACCTCAAGGACTGGCTGAAAGAATAGGGATACAATATTTCAGTTGGAAGGGACCTGCAACTGATAGAAAGCTTAGAAATAACTAGATTAATAGGATATGGAAAACTTAGAATAATTAAAATTCTCATTATATGTACAAAGAGGAGCTTCACAGTGTGACTTTGCAAATTAGGCGAGGAGCTTCAGAGTACAACTTTGCAAATTAGGCCTGGTCCTGGGGCCCTTTGTACTAATAAGGTGGACCTGGGATGCTCTGTGTGCCAAAAAGAAGACACCAGTATGCGAACATCTGTGCCTTTAGATAGGAAAACTGGATCTATCCTGTTTTATGGTTTGGAAGAAACTCAAGACACGACTGAGTCTGCGTGAAAAGTGAAGGTGAAAAGTTCACAGCAAGGGAGACTGCTAAGCCTTCATCCCCAACGACCCCCACGACCACCAGCAAGGAGACAGAGCGCAAGCGCAAATGGGAGGAAACTTATGTTAATGACTTCTCGGTAGACTAATTATCCTAACACAACCTATTCTCGGGCATCTATTGAATATGTATGAATGTATACTTTAAATCACACATGCACAAAGAAGTCAGGGCAGCAGGTGCTTTTTGAATTATCCACCCTGATGCCCGCCAGTGAATTAAACATACCTGCTTTATAATCTATCCTGAGTTACAAAGTTTAATTCCACACGTCAATTTGGCAACCCAGATGGGACGCCTCTTTGCCTGACTGCATAGTTGGTTGAGGGGGACGGTCCTAGGCGCACCCTGGGGGATTCTTGGAGGAACTTCCCTGCTCCTCCGGCTACTGCAGGGGTAGACAAGGACCATCAGCAAGCAGCAGGCAGCGGATAAGGTATGTGAATTTAAAATACCTGCAGGGGTGCTGCGGGCATTTCGGGCGAGCGGGAGTCAGATTCAAATACTCATGGAGTTCAAGATCTGATCCGTTTATTATACAAACCAAGTAACTTTTATAAGGCATTCGGTAAGCGTGTGATAATATGATTGGCTATCTTACAAGCGTATAATAATATGATTGGTTAACAATTGCTTATTGGCAAGAGTTCTGTTTCTGCTTGTTCTGGCACGTAGGCTCTTTTCTGCCATTTCCCAGCTCCTCTTATCGCGTCCTGCTGGCCCTGGTTTTGTGAAGCATCTGCAATTTGTTCCTCCCTCTTCATTCCACTGTTCTGGTCGTGACCTCGTCTTATTTCTTCAGTATTTTTCCACTTGCTTCAAAGTTCAGTATAATCATTCAATACAGCAAGAGCCCCAACACCTCCCCCTTTCTTTTTAAATACAGCATTAATACTGCGTTCCACACAGCTCTGAAAACATTGTAAAAGGCAAGGCACTAAAAGTAACAAAAGAATAACAAACAACAATATCAACACAGCAAGAGCCCCAACACCTCCCCCTTTCTTTTTAAATACAGCATTAATACTGCGTTCCACACAGCCCTGAAAACATTGTAAAAGGCAAGGCACTAAAAGTAACAAAAGAATAACAAACAACAATATA
This sequence comes from Falco naumanni, assembly GCF_017639655.2. NCBI lineage: Eukaryota > Metazoa > Chordata > Aves > Falconiformes > Falconidae > Falco > Falco naumanni. The sequence continues at coordinate 22,946,658 of NC_054079.1, forward strand.
GACAGACCTTGTTTCAGTAAATCCCTCAACCGCCCTCCAATGCCCAAAGAAGCAAACCACGCATCTATGCCTGAAGAACCTTCTTTAACTTGATGTATACGATCTCTTAACTCCTCCAGCTGTCGGTGGATACTTCGTCCCATTTTCCCCCTCTCCTCAGGAACAACATTAATTGCAGGAGAGTGTTATAATCTAACGTTCCTCCCTCCTGAGGCCATTTCGCATCACTCCCCAATTTATACAAAGGCCACCACTGATTACAATATTTAATCCATTTCCTTCTATTTTCGGTACCACCATGTCCTACGATATCACTCCAATGTTTTAATATACAACCCAAGGGCGATTTTTCACAGGGCTTACTCCTTCCATTTCCCATTTTACAATTTTAATTACTTTTTCTCCGGTCGCCTTAGCCACCCAAGGTCGGAAACACGGATAGAGCTCCTTGCTCATATTGCACTCAAACGCATGTCTCAAGCACTCTTGCACTCACACTCAGTCAAAATAATTAAGCTATACACGGAAAATCAAAATGCGCATCTCAATCACACCATTCACACTCTCCGGGCAGCCCGCAGTCACACAAGCAGTATGTTATACAGTACCGTGCACTTATGTACAACTTTTAGGAACACTGACAGTTCACAAAGTATGCATTTCAATGAACAATTGCCAAAAAACAAACAACAAACAAAACCCACATTTTTCCTGGTCTTAAGCAGAGTGTTAAGTTTTCCGCTATTTGCCACGAATTACCAGAATATTATTATTTTTCAACATACATTTCATAACTCCAAGTTTTGAACATGTAACAAGACAACACATAGAACAAACAAGACACAGAGCGCTATTTCAGTTGTTACATTCTAGGAATTCCCCAATTCTTAAGACAACCTAAAGGAAGTTTTTAGCCGAGCAGAAATCCTCCTGCCTGGCTCGCCAAACTGACGTGCGGAATTAGACTCTATAACTCGAAAGTTATAAAGTAGGTATGTTTATTGCGCGCAGATGCACGGGGGATCGCTCCTCCACAAGCGTGCATACCCGAAGTGACGAACCATCCCACATTTATACAATGAAACAAATGAATATTCAATTAACGCCTATACATATTCGTTACCTAAACCCCGCTTTGTATGTTAATTATCTTATCAGTCCGTTTCCTGGAATGTGGTGGTCTTGCAGGTTTGTAGGTGATTCATGTTCTTGTGACCATCCGATCTTCTCCAGCAAGGAGACTTAGCACTCCCTCCCTCTAGATAGCATTGGAATATCTCTCATCCTTTTCTCATTCTTTTTTTTTTTTTTTTTTTTAATATAGCCCCTTTTGTTAGAGGAAGATGGGCAGGCGTCTCCTCAAAACTGTCGTGCGAGCCAAAGTCTTTACCCCCTTAGTCCCGACTTGCACAGATTCCCACAAGTCCTCTCCCACTTTCTTCCATGTTTCATTATTATATACATCTTGCGTAGAAGCAAGGTAACCACGGCGGCGACTCCAACATAGCAGATCAATTACTGCCTGCCGTGAGACTGGCGTTTCAGTTTTCTCTGCCAGTTTCATCAAACTGTCTACAATTGCTTTCTCCACCACTGATGCAGTGATTCCCATCCTGCTTAAATTTCCTGACTCACCGGTCAGCCGTGCACGTTCCGCCTTTCTTCGGGCGCCCAGCTCTCTCTCCGCTGGCAGCAGGATCCTCGCTGGCTCCGCAGCTTGTAACACGATCCTTAACGAATCCTCCTGACTTTTTGACCGATCCTGTCGACCCTCACCGGATCACGTCGGGGTCACCAGATGCTGCGGGCATTTCGGGCGAGCGGGAGTCAGATTCAAATACTCATGGAGTTCAAGATCTGATCCGTTTATTATACAAACCAAGTAACTTTTATAAGGCATTCGGTAAGCGCGTGATAATATGATTGGCTATCTTACAAGTGTATAATAATATGATTGGTTAACAATTGCTTATTGGCAAGAGTTCTGTTTCTGCATGTTCTGGCACGTAGGCTCTTTTCTGCCGTTTCCCAGCTCCTCTTATCGCGTCCTGCTGGCCCTGGTTTTGTGAAGCATCTGCAATTTGTTCCTCCCTCTTCATTCCACTGTTCTGGTCGTGACCTCGTCTTATTTCTTCAGTATTTTTCCACTTGCTTCAAAGTTCAGTATAATCATTCAATACAGCAAGAGCCCCAACACAGGGGGGCAGGGGAAGAACCTGTAAGCCTTGTGGAGATGTCCCATGTGAGGTGAGGAGTAATAATGCTCACCAAGACCCTGTAAGACGTGAGGAGGTATCCCACGCAGGGTGAGGAAGCAACATTGCTCACCCCTTGGTTTTGTTGGGCCCAACAGAAAAAGAACCACGCGGGGTGAGGGAGCACCCGAGATCCTGTAAGTTGTGGTGGAATAGTAACTTGTGCACTCCTTGCTGGGATAGCTGGAGTGCTGTGTGGGATAGCTCTAAGTGTTCGGTACCGTGTGTATTTTAACATCAGTGAGAATGTGTCTTAATATAAATCCAAAACCAAACTGAACAGTGAAAGCGCTTTTGTGTGAGAGTGTGTGATAGCGTGATTGAGATGTGCAATTAAGCACGAAGTGATTGTGGAGTTCTGATCCGTGGTTCTGTTCTCCTGCGAGGGAAACAGCCAGAGACGAACGAAGCGAGAGGTCGTTGTCTAGTGTTATAAATGCAATCTGTCTTTCTTGTTGTTTAATGTATGGTAGGGAATCAAACAGGAATTTAAGACTTAAATACCAGACACAGAACATGGACTTAGATGCTTAGGGTGTGGAAAGGTTTTATATAGCTGCTCCTATGCTTGTTATCTGCCTGTTGTCACACTCCCCCTTAACCCCATAGGGATCAGACTGATATTATAACTTTACTCTGTGGGTGAGAATCACTGTTACCTGATTTATGGGACATTCCCAAGGAATAGTGAAATAAGCAAGTGTTAGGGACTGTTTTTGTGGAAATTATAAGAAGGAAGTCTAGAATATAAGTCTAATAATGGGTGCCAAATCAAGTAAAGAGTGTCCAGAAGCCAGCCCTTTGGGTTGCATATTAAAACACTGGAAAAAGACAGGGGGAGAGCATGGAGGCTCAATGAGTAAAAGGATATTGATAAAATACTGTAATCAGTGGTGGCCCCTCTATAAATTAGAGGATGAAGTGGCTGATAAATGGTACTTTAAACTATAATACCCTTTTTGCAATTAGCATTATTTTTAAGGAGGGAGTGAAAATGCGAAGGGTATTCATATGCCAACCTATTCTTTACTCTCTGTAATCACCCAGAGTACCAGAAAGTTTGTGGCATGAAACCCCACAGGACCCCATGGTGTTGGCATTAGAAAAGGAAAACCTAAAAGGAAGAAAAGGTAAATTGAAGAGGCGTTGTTCCTCATGTAGTATCGGACAGAGATGTACGAACCCGGACAAGATTCAAAAGGCACAGAATAAAAGTTTACCTGAATATGAGAGGCCACCCCCTGTAACAGCACGGGAAAGCCGGGAAACCTCCGGGGAGTCAGACTCTGATAGTGCCCCTGAAATGCCTGTGGCTTCCCATACTCGGGCCAGGAAAGAGTTAAAACCTGAATCTAAACTCATCCAGGCACTGGAAGTGGTTGGGAGGTGCTGTAATAAGGGTACCCTTTACCTTGCTGGATTTAGAGTCCTGGGAAAAAAAGGCAAGGGGCTATAGAACGGATCCTGTAGGGGGTGGCAAAACATTTCCAGTACTTAATCAGACAACATAACCCTGATTGGAAGGATATTCAATTAATGTTACATCATGTAACTGAAACCGAGAAACAATTGATACTGAAGAAGGCCCACGAGCTGGCTGAGGAACAACTTAAAGGGTCAGGGGAAGATACAAAAGATCATTTTCCCCTACAAGACCCCAGCTGGGATCCCAATAGAGCTGCACAGACGCAACTATTGGAACAATATCGAGATTGGGTAGCACAAGGAATATAGAGAGCTATCCCCAAAATAATAAATTGGTCAACATTATACATAACTAGACAGGGGCCAAGCGAATCTCCGTCAGAGTTCTTGGAAAAACTTCGGGACACAATGAGGCGAAAAATTCTTTTAGATCCTGAATCAGAGGTGGGAATTCAGCAGTTAAGTCTTGCTTTTTATAGGCCAATCGGCCAGAGACATATGGAAAAAACTACAGAAACTGGGCATGCCCGAGGGGCAAAACTTAGAAAAACTTCTCAACGAGGCTTGGAAAGTATTTAATAATAGGGAAAAGGAAGAAAAGAAAAAAGACTGTAAAGCCATGGAGAAGGACAGAAGAAGGGGTAGGAGAACTTTGATAGCAGCCTTACAAGGGGGGTCCTGACAAGAGAGAAAACAGTGATGACCCTGGAAGGTGGAGACTCTTGGAGACCCCTGTTGGGGATGAATCAGTGTGCATGGTGTAAACAAACAGGACACTGGAAGAGGGATTGTCCTCAAAGGAGACAAGGAGGCAGGAAAATCATGAACACCCCTAGAACCCAGGCCCCTGTGGCAGGAGACTGTGATGATTGACGGAAACCTGAGGAATCTACCCTGGCGGATCCACTGGTTATATTAAAGCTAGGGAAACAACAATGGGGGTTAGAATTTTTAGTGGATACTGGGGCGACGTTTTCGGTCTTAAACCAGGCTTTAACACCTATTGATAATGGTTTTGTGACGGTAAAGGGAGCTACCGGTCAAAGTGAAAAGGCATATTTCCTCCAGCCCCTGAAATTCAAATTAGGTAAACAATTAGGAATACACAAATTCCTCTGTATGCCAAATTCACCAAAGCCCTTATTGGGATGAGATTTATTGGAAAAACTGGGAGCAGAAATAAAATTCGTGAAGGAAGGAATAGAATTTAAGGTAGGGAATGACCAGCTAACTGAGCTTTTAAGTTTAGCTTTGATAAGTCCCTCTGAAAAGACAGAATTACCAAAGGAGATTCAGGACCAAGTATTTCCAGGGGTATGGGCCACTGAAATACCTGGCAAAGCAAGAACAGTTTTACCAATAACAGTCAAAATGAAACCAGGAACCAGACTGGTAAGGGTGAAACAATATCCCTTGAGGATGGAAGACAGAAAAGGAATTTGCCCGATCATAGAACAATTTTTAAGGTATGGACTGCTGGCGGAGTGTGAATCTGAATATAATACTCCTATATTACCAGTGAAAAAGACAGATGGAAAATACAGGATAGTCCAGGATCTTAGGGCCATTAACAAAATAACTGAGGATTTATACCCTGTGGTGGCCAACTTGTATACTTTGTTAACCAAATTAAAACATGAATTGGCCTGGTTTACCAGCTTGGACTTAAAGGATGCTTTTTTCTGCCTACCCTTGAGCCCAGAAAGCCAGTTGTTATTTGCCTTGGAGTGGGAAAATCCAGATTCTGGGAGGAAAACGCAGCTAACAGACTGTACTTCCACAAGGTTTGAAGAATAGCCCCACTCTTTTTGGCAACCAGCTAGCAAAGGATCTAGAGCAATGGGAATCACCATCTGGAAATGAAACTGTGTTGCAATATGTGGATGACCTTCTCATAGCCACTGAAACAAAAGAACAGAATATAACATGGACAGTGAGTTTACTGAACTTTCTTGGACTAAGTGGTTATTGAGTCTCTCCGCAGAAAGCTCAAATAGCCCAACAGAAGGTGACTTATCTAGGATATGAAATCACAGCTGGTGAATGGACCATGGGAAAAGCAAGGAAAGAAGCCATCTGCCAGACTCACAAGCCACAAACGGTTAAGGAACTTAGAACCTTCCTGGGAATGACAGGTTGGTGTCATTTGTGGATCTACAGCTGTTGCAGATTATTTTAAGATTTTACTGAATCTTTCTATATTTTGTGTTTATGCAACAGTTAGTTATAAGAGCATTTTGATTTTAAGGAGTTAACCTCCATGTTAGACTTATGTTAGCACTTATTAACCAATGACGTATGAATTGCTGTGCTGCTTGTTATCCAAGACTGTTACTTGAAGTCCCTATGCTATAGATCATAATACCCTTATAAGGTCCTTATTCTCTAGACCATAACCAGAGCACCCTGGTTCTATTGTGTATAGGATGAGTTATTGGACAGCTTGGCAAGGCCGATATCCAGCCGTCCAACTTGGCAACAAAACTTACTTTTAAGGTGTCCTGAAGTGAACTACCTTCATTATAATACTAAAAATCACGCCCACAGGTCAAGAAGACCCTTGCCCAGGTGAAGACCCTTCCCCTGTGCAAGCGTAGTAACAGAAAAGGATAACACAGCAAATATTACAATTATATGCAAATTACTAACCAATCATTGTAACTGGGAGTGTACGACCTTGTAATTTTGTGTATAAATGTAACAGTAAAATCTACACAGGTGTGCTTGATTTGTGGAGATGCCACTGAGCACTCAGCACTGCAATAAAGGAGTGCCTGCTGCTTAACACTGCATTGGTGTTAAGAGGTTTGATTCCCGATTTTGGTGACACAACTACAGACTCTTGATAAGACCGCTTTATGAACTTATTAAAACAAACTCAAGGGATCTCACTTGGAATGGAGAAGCCGAGCAGGCTTTCCACAATTTAAAATGAGAACTCATGCAGGCACCTGCCTTAGGGTTACCAGACCCTACGAAACCCTTTTGGCTGTTCTCCCATGAAAAGCAGGGCATTGCATTGGGAATTTTGACCCAGAACTTCAGGCCAGATCGAAGAGCAGTGGCATAATTCTCTAAACAATTGGATGAAGTAAGCAAAGGCTGGCCTAGCTGCCTAAGAGCAGTAGCTGTAGTAGTGACCAACATCCAAGAGGCCCATAAATTCACCATGGGCCAGAAGATGACTGTACTAGTGTCACATACTGTTTCTGCTGTATTAGAGGCAAAAGGGGGGCATTGGCTATCCCCACAAAGATTCCTCAAATACCAAGCCATTATGGTGGAACAAGATGACATTCAAATAATGGTTGCTAATATCGTTAATCCAGCATTTTTCCTCAGTGGAGCAATAGGGGAGTCTGTGACCCATGATTGCCTGGAGACCATTGAAGCAGTGTATTCCAGTTGGCCAGATCTAAAAGAGCAAGCGTTGGAGGATGCCGAAGATACGTAGTATACAGATAGCAGTAGCTTTGTCCACCAAGGTCAACGTAAGGCCAGGTATGCTATAACCACTACTGATCAGGTAATAGAAGCCAAGGCTCTCCCTCCTAACACTTCAGCTCAAAAGACAGAAGTCATAGCTCTAACTTGAGCTTTGCAGTTAGCAAAAGGGAAGATCAACATTTGGACTGATTCTAAGTATGCATTTGGGGTGGTCCATGTTCATGGAGCGGTATGGAAGGAAAGAGGACTTTCATCCACCCAAGGAAAACATATAAAACATGCTGAAGAGATCCTTAAATTGTTAGATGCAATCCAACTACTGGAAAAGGTAGTAATTTCACACTGCAGGGCTCATCAGAAGGGGACTACAGATCAGGAAGTAGGTAATTCCATGGCAAACCGCGAAGCCAGAAAAGTGGCTGAAGAAGGCCTAGTGGAATTGCAGTCTTTAATCCCAGATGGTAAAATTCAAATTGATCAAACCCCTAAATATTCAAAAGAAGATCAAAAACTGATTAGAGACTTAAGGGGAATAGCAGAGGAAAATAGTTGGGTTAAAACACCACAAGGGAAAGTAATAGTGCCTAGCACATTACTCTGGGCTATAATAATGGCTGAGCATAGAAAGACTCACTGGGGAGCTGAAGCCTTGTATAAACACCTGAGAAAATACATTGTTGCCCATAATTTGTATACAACCATCAGACAAGTGACACAACAGTGTGACATTTGTTTGCAAAATAACCCTCAAATAACCCAAAAGGTTGAAGTAGGGCAAATAGGGAAAGGTAATCTCCCTGGGCAGTGGTGGCAGATTGATTTTTTGGAACTCCCAAGGAAAAGGGGATTTTGATATCTGTTGGTATTAACTGATACCTTTTCAGGACAGCCAGAAGCATTCCTTGCTGAACAAAGCAAGCCAGGGAAGTGACTAAGACCTTATTACATGAAATTATACCAAGATTTGGGATTCCAGCAATAATATCCTCATACAGAGGCCCTCATTTTGTAGCCAAAGTCACACAACAAGTTAGTAGACTTCTGGGAATAGATTGGCAATTACACACTCCTTTTAGGCCACAAGCGAGCGGTCAAGTGGAAAAAATGAACCACCTTCTTAAATTACAAATTTTAAAGTTGGGTCAGGAAGCTGGATTAACCTGGCCTCAGTCACTATCCCTAGCCTTGTGGTGAGTCAGGACAAAACCAAGAACTAAAGAGGGATTGAGCCCCTTTGAAATGCTATATGGAAGACCTTATATTAGGTGTCCTCAAACTATGGCCCGCGGGCCGGATACAGCCCCCCATATTTACAGACCCCCCCCACCGGGGGTTGGGAGGGGAAACCAAGCAGCCGCAGATGACTGCCTTCCACTTAATCCACGCACCGGCCCCCTGTTTAAAAATTTGAGGACCCCTGCCTTATATGGTCCAAGCAGGAACATCAACACAAGTAGGTACTGAAGTATTAACTGATTATGTGCTAAGTTTACAGAAACAACCTAGGAAAATAGAGAAACTGGTCTTGGGAACTCGTGCTCGGGGTCTGGATAGACCAATACATAACATAAAGCCACATGATTATGTATATGTTAGATCTCTTTCATACTCACCTTTGGAACCAAAATGGAATGGACCATTCCAGGTCTTACTGACAACACACACAGCTGTTAAAATACAGGAACAGCTGTCTTGGATACATTGTTCCAGGGTGAAGAAAGCCTCTAAACAACTGGGAGCTAATGGAAACTGGACCTTTAAAACTCTGACTGAGACAAAGACATTCTTGATCAAGACAGGTTTTACATAACAAGAACTGACAACCGATGGGGTGTGGGGGGGCAGGGATGGGGTCAGGACGACAGGACATCTAAATTCTTAGAATGTTCCATAACAGGTTTGGACCGTTCGTGCTTTTTTGTATCCTCCCTCTTGCCTACAACCAAGAGCCTGATAACTGGCCTTGGAATCATGCTCAAAAAACCCACACTGGAATAATGGGAAGTATAGATCCAAAAACAAAACTAGCTATGGTAATTTTTTCTGGAAATGAGGTGTACCAAAGTAATCAGTGGGACTGGGATGATGAGGACAGAGTTGCCTGATTGTGGGGAAAATTAGGTGATAAAATAAAAGTAGGGTGTCAAATATATAATAAGAGGGATAACACCAAAATTTCGGAAGACACTCTGATTAATATCAGAAAGGTAGATAAAGAATTTACCCTTCTAAATACGACCACATGCTTTAATTCACGGGAACGTTGGCATACTTTTACCTTAACCGAGCCCGTCTTTATAGTATGCCTAGGACAGGAATCACCAAGAACGTCTCTGACTTATAAGATTAAAATAACAATCATGCCAACCACCGTTTCTCCCACCACCACAATTCCATCGACCCCATTAATGCTTAGTCCTAAAAATTTTTGAAATTGGACCCTATGTGATCAGAAAAACAGGACAACAGATGTTGTTCAACCCGGAATGGTCTCTCAGACATGTTGAGTTGTTAATACAAACCAATGTCTCTGAAATTCAACCAGCTTGTTCTCCTTTCCTGAAAACATCCTTCGAGGGATGGACAACCTGGCTGAGAAAACAGGTGCCCTTTAAAAGGTGAACACAAAGAGACCCAACTGGTGTGTTAGGAACAGGATTAGGTATTTTAAATGGAATTGACTCAGAAATATTAATGAATAAGATGGTTGCTGCAACTAATGATTTGGAAAAACTACAACAACCTTTACAGCCTTCTCTACTAGCTTTAGGAACCAATCAATAGTTGTTATCAGAAGTGTTACCCAAGTGGAAGAAGGTGAATGAACAGGATCATGAATTGATAATAGATGCACTTGGTAAAGTCCAAGATAACATTTCTTTAGCCCTTAGGTGCATATAGGCCAAATTATGGATGCAATCAGTGGCTGCCTCAATTATAAGAGAAGGTGAAGAAGGCACTTTTCCTACCAAAATTTGGAAAATTGTTTGGGATAGTGCCACTGACTTTGAAAAAGAACTCCAATATTGGTGGACTCTAATTTTAGATATGGACCCATCACTGATAGACATGACTTTTGTGCTAAGCATTCGTAACACTTCAATACAGGAAGTCCACCCCATCACTGCATTAGGATTGAACCTCAATGGAACTGTACTCTATCCTTTTGAACACAGAACACTGGCACGGATAGTAGATGAGAAATGGCAAACTGTAAATTTAGAATCCTGCATTATGAAAGAACAAAAGGGATTTATTTGTGAAAGTAGTACAATTGACGCTCAAGACATTTGTCTCAATACTGAACAAAATATCTGTCATCTTGAAATCAATTCAGACGCTGATCAGAAAACAACACATATATATTGGCCAAGGTTGTGTGTGTTTGAGAACTGCTTGTAGCTCTAACAATAGACAAGATAGTTGTGAATAATCACAACCATTCTTATTTCTGCATTTGTAATTTTGTTAAGATAGTTGGGTGTGACTTTTCTTATTTAGCACCAATCATATCTCACCAGTTGATACAGTCCAAATATACAATGTTTCACAGATTGACACCTGCACCTATTGGAATGAATCTTATATTGGTAAAACAATTAGTGAAACATCAAGACTTCATCAAAATTTTGAAGGAAGTCCAAGAAAATGGACAAAAACCCCTGATAACTGTCCACCATGACATAAAGGAAATTCACAGGATCCTGAAAAGTATAAAGACAGATGCAGAACATAACTGGTGGGATGCACTTTTTGGATAGTCACCTACTACTACTGGTATCCTAAATAAGTTATGTCACCCCATTGTTGTTCTTTCGATATTAGTTCTAGTCGGTTTTGTTTTATCTACAATATTGTATGTTTGGAATTGGAAAACGTTAAAACGATTGACATATTTGACATCTATACTTGGTGCACGTGAGAACGCATTAAGAGGTAATCAGAGCGAGGGAGACTGCTAAGCCTTCATCCCCAACGACCCCCACGACCACCAGTAAGGAGATAGTGTGCAAGTGCAAATGGGAGGAAACTTATGTTAATGACTTCTCGGTAGACTAGTTATCCTAACCCAACCTATTCTCGGGCATCTATTGAATGTGTGTGATTTAAAGTATACATTCATACACGCACAAAGAAGTCAGGGCAGCAGGTGCTTTTCGAATTATCCACCCTGATGCCCACCAGTGAATTAAACATACCTGCTTTATAATCTATCCTGAGTTACAAAGTTTAATTCTGCACGTCACAACGACCATCTAGTCCAACTGCCTGACCATTTTAGGGCTGACCAAAAGTTAAAACATTAAGGGTACTGTCCAAATGCCTCTTAGATGCTAACAGGCTTGGTGCACCAAGAAAGCCTGTTCTAGTGTTTGAACGCCCTCTCAGCAAAGAAATGCTTCCTAACGCCCAGCCTAAACCTCCCCGTCACAGCTTTGAACTATTCCAATGTAATGTAATGCTACATTTTACTTTTCTACTTCAGCACTTATTTCTTTGAGTGCATTGCTGTCTGTGGATAAATGCAGTGGCTTCTTATTCCAATTCTCCTAGCTGTTCAAATGAAGACACACATGGATCTTGATCCTTAACAGTATCCAACAGCTTGTGCATCTTCTCCCGAATGCGTTTAGAACATCGCAAAGGGGTTACAATTTTCAGGTCTTTAGCACTGGAGTCATGTGCCTTATGGTGCATCTTCACCCTTAGTATATATAAAAATATATATATATATAAAAAAAAAATCACTAAACATAGGCACACCATCATACAAGTTACCTCTGTAGCATCTAGCAGAAACAGTAAGTCGTGATTCCCGTTCAACTCTCCCCCATCCTCATAGCCAAAGGAAACTGAAAACAGGTCCTTTCATACAGTTAAAACTAGATATACATTTCTTCTTGGACAAAATACTTCAATTTGAAGAATGTATTAAAAAGAGGAAGATTTCCCCCCATTCCACCTGGGGAGTGTTCTTCCTGCTATGAGGCATAGCAGACAGCTGCCAAGAGTCCAGCTTCATCAGATGCCAAGGCTGAGCACAACTTTAAATCTGCTATCTTAAAAGACACTTTGTGGCAAAAAAGAATTTAAATGTTATCTGTTTTGTCCCGAGATTACTAACCAGAATTTTGCCTCAGGAAACAATTAAGATAATCTTTACAGGACAGTTACATCTTGTTTGCTTCTGTGTTGTAGGACATACAACCACATCTACATTTGAAAAGGGGATGGCTGGAGACACCTACTTTGTCTAGCTCAGTGTAGCACTGCTACTGCCACATGGGCTGTGGGAAGGGATCCTAAATCTGGAATCTATGTCTCTGCCTCAAAGAGATTAGATTACTCTGGACTAAGGCATTCAAAAAGCAAAACAGTTTGAGTAAATAGAGGACTTTATTTAAAAATACTTCCTTCTGAAGGAACAGGAAGCAATACTAAAAAGTTAAGTTCTTGAGAGCTTTTAACAAGGTTTTCACAAATGCAGTGCCTCCTTGTGTCAACAGGACACAAACATTAGTGTTGCCCCAGACACTGCAAACTTTCCAGTTACCTGAAGTGATCTTACCTTCCCAAGCATGGTGTGGTAGATTGATTGTACCTCATGAAATAAGATGTGCCATTCTCTTTCTCAGGAGAATTAACTGATGGGGTAAAAGATGTAGCCCAATCTTCATTCTGCTCTTCTGTTCCACATTTTCCTTTCTTTTTTGTACCTTCTTTAGTCTTCTGCTTTTTATTCTTTTTTGGCAAAATGTCTTCTCTTGGTTTCAAGTCTGAATCCATTTCTTTGGTTTTGATCATCTCACTGCTAGCCTCTGCCTTAGTGTCATCACTCTCTGCTTTTTGGTCATCAGAGCAGAGATCCTTAGAGGCCTCCTGAACCTGCTCCGATGCTCCTGAACCTAAACTTCCACTGACTTCCACTACCTCACGTAAACCAGATTCTACCACAGCTCCCCCTAAAATTGAAGTATTAAAAAAAGTACAGCTGTGGTTAGTTACAGCAAAATATAAGTTAATGTTTGAGAGATCTGAAATCTTAAAACTTTACATGAGAAAGTTAAGCATGTACTGAGTCTGAGCCACAGCAATTTAAATTACTAATAATTTTAGTGGCCTTCAAGAACCTGAAACCTGAGAACTCAGGGTAAGTACATCCCAAGAAGTCATTCTCTTCATTCCCATGCACAGCAGCTCTGAGCAAGTATTTAATTCAGTTGGGATTAAATACTTGGCAGATTATGTTATATTGAACAGGAGTGTATATGGCTACTTTGCTTCCAAAATTGGAAGATTTACCACCTTTAATTGACACTATGCCATAACACAACCATGCATCTGCTGGTAAAGGAGTTTATGTGTCAAAGAGGCAACTGATTTTTAGCTAGCAAGAATGTTTATTTACTCTTTGACTGTCAGGCTAAAATAGCTGGACAACATTGCTTTGACAGAGCTGAAGTAGAAACTCCAAACACGCAAGCATCTCCAGTACTCATTTTAACATGCCCACAGTTGAAGTAGATTGAAGACAACCTTGTAAACCAAAGACAACTGAGTAAAAAATGATCACAGAGAAGTTTCCATGAAACAGAATTTTACAGGCATAAATGGTTTAAACAGTCAGCTTGCATTGCCTGTCAAATCAGATATTTAGCTAGAATAGAGCACGCTTGGACTTACCATCCTCAGGCTCAAAGAGGCTTCCAGTATTTTTTATAATATTTATTAGTGTGTGTCGTAGTTCATCTTTAGGCTGGAAAAAAGGTTGCATTGTTTTAGAAAAACAACTCCAAAATTAATCATCATTTCAGCTTATTTGGTATAACATTTACAGGGAAAGTGGTACAGAACACATGATGCTTATTTAATGTTCAGACACAAGTCAGGACACAAGTGAATCCTGTATTTGATGCACTAAGGCTGTATTTATTTGATGTCCTGAAACCTTGCTGATATTAAAGTACAGGAATTAATTTTACATTTATTGATGAACTTAAGTTCTGTTTTGGGTTTCTAGTGGCACTAGAATTCTCAGTCCTTAATTTCCTCTAGGCAGAGCATCATATGCTGTTTTGATGATCCTAAATCTTTCTTCTTGAAAGTAGTATCTACAGTAGTTACAGAGCAAACCAAATCCAACTTTTTAATGTTCACATAGGTTACATGGCTCTCCTACTATAAAAGTATTTAATAAAATCAGATATACCATACTTACATGCCTTTATATTTATTAATCTTAAACTTCAAGACAAGCTGCTTACCATTGCCCCTGCCAAAATGGCCTCCTCATAGACAGCAATGACCTTTTCAAGAGGGCCCATCTGTTCAAGATGTATACAGCAGATCCAATATTTTACAAGCTTTTTAGCCCCAGGAGTGCTCTGTGCCATATCTTCCAACATGGCACATACTTCATCACTTTGACATCCCTAAAGTCAACACAAGTGCAGAGATTCAAATGCAGTGAACAGTGAGGTGCTATATTTTAGCTGGTTTTGAACTAAAAAGCAAGTATTTTTTCTTTCTTTAGTAGAATTGTCATTCACCTATTCTTCCAAATGGAAATTATTTCTACAGTCTTGTAAGTGGAAGGGATAGTAGAATGCATAGACATCTTCAAAACTACTTAAACCAGACTTTGTCAGAACTCTAGGCAAGTTTCTGCAAATGCAAACTTATTTTAGATTAATTATTTCATACTACCCTCATTACATTAGAGCTTTTCTACTTTATTATGTTACCATTATTGCCTAATCTTATTGGGTAGTTCAGTAAATTGGTGACTCTTCAGTGAGAACTAATTCCTTCAGGTGTCAGGCAATATTGTAGCTTTTTGCTAACTTGGGGAGCAATTAGTGCCCTGCATCTGGTTCACAAGTCCAGCATGCCTATAGGACTTGCATGTTGTAGGGATCTATATCATTAGAACTTGCTAGGCAAGGGACTGAATACCTACCTGTTCAGTTAATTTCAGACATTCTGCAAGAGTCCTGTTGACCTTTTCATTATGGAATACGTTCTCTAAAGATTCACCAGAAGAGAACCCTTGTTCTTTACTTTTAGACTTGGGTCCCAGCTGCATATGTATAGGAGGTCTCTTCAACACTTTTCCTCTAGATGCCCTCCATTCATCCAGACAAGCTCTGCATTTAAAAATATTATTAGCTGACATGACAGATATTTTATTTTTTACATTGACTGAAACTAACTAGGGTAAGTCATACAAATACTTTCCAGATTGTCCTTGAGTCCTATCCCTTTAATTCTAAAAAGGATACAGCTGCCATTTAGACCTGCATGGATATTTCAGAACCATGCATATCACTTACGCTGTAGGTATCTATCAGGTCAGAATGCTTTCATAGAAACATAGAATCATTTAGGTTGGAAAAGACCTTTGAGATCATGCAGTCAAACCGTTAACCCAGGACTGCCAAGTTCACCACTAAACCACGTCATCAAGCACCGCATCTATGTGTTTTTTTTTAAACACTTCTAGGGTTGGTGATTCTACCACCTCCCTGGGCAGCCTGTTCCAATGCTTGACCACCCTTTCACTTTAATCTCTCCCTTTTCAGCAGCACCAAGAGACTTCAGCTACAGACTTTTTTTTTTTTTTTTCCAAGAAGGGGTAGAAAATGCTTCCGATTTATTCATATGTACCACCTCTTCCCTAATCCCACTTCAAACCAGAAAACTAAAAGCTATCTCTAAAGACACAAAGCATGGAGAGCAGGCCAGAACAACCATATAATGTCATTGACAAGTGCTCTCCTTCAGTCCATAAACACGGTCAATTCTATATACATTCTGTATCAGTTTTGTTTTGTTTGTGGTTTTGTTTTTTTTTTAAGCAGTGGCGTGCATGTGCAATTCACTTCAAGAATTATCTGTCATGCTTAAGGCTGTCACAACACTTCGCCTAATAATCAGGGACCACAAGCAATATATATTTTCTATTTATAACTGCACAGGACAAGCTGTAAACCTGAGGAGCTGCTGTAATTAATACTGAGAAATCATGATTCAGACTAAGTCTACAGTTTCAGTCTACTGCCCTTGGGCATCAAGTTAAAACACTCAGATGTCATTTTTCAGCACATCTACAGCAAGAAATAGATCAAAATAGACATTATTGGAAAAAAGGTCTAAATACCTCCCAAGATCAAGCTACAATAGTCAGTAATTCAGTACCTTCTCTCTTCTCCTGAGATTTTTGGTAGAAGAGATATTCTATTGCCATTAGTTTTCAAATTCTGTCCTGACTTTGTACCAGGAACAACAGAAACTGGTTTTGCTGGAGCTTCTGTTCTTGCATCTTCACAAGAACTTGTGCATTTCTTCACTCTTAGTATCCTGTGGTCAGAATTGTTAGAAGCAGCCTTCAGTGGCTGTGCAACCCTTCCATGAATCGTATTTTCTGTTACTTTCTTGGGTGCTACAACAGATGTCAGTTGCCATTCCTTCAGAGTGGACTGGGAGTTAATAGCAGCTTTGTTAGATGGTTTGCTCTGAAGTGGGAGGACATAACCTGCTTTTACAGAATTAGGGTTGTTTGTGACTTTGATGGTCTTCAAGACTACGTTACGGCTGCTGATCAGCAAAGATGTTGCTGCTGGTTTGGTGGCAGGAGGAAGAAACTTCTTGTCTGGCAAAGAGCTCTTTTCCCCCTCACTTTTTGGTGCTTTTTGGAAGGAGTTTACCTTGGATTGGATAACTTTGCCACGATACACACCAAGCACTGGTTTCTTTGGTAGGCCGATACCTGAATTTGGGTTTTCTTCAACTGACTGCTTCTCTTTTATGCTTTTCATTTGCAAGACAGGCTTGTTAAGTGACACATGCTGAAATTTTATTTCAGTAACTTCATCCTTGGAAGCATGATCTTCATTATAGTTCATTCCCGAGATGGAATTTGTCAGTGTGGTTGTGGAAGAGTTTAAAATAACACTTTTTTTTCCACTCAGACCACTTGATTGGTCCCATGACAGTTTATTAGCATTCCCTTTGTTTTCCTGAAGTCAAAAACATATCCACAAACATATTAGAAGGACATTCATGCTGCATGTTACTTTTTCCACAAAGAAGGTTTCACTTATTTACAGGACTAAAGTGATTAACAGTAAATGGCACTTAAAGGTAACTACAAAATACAAAAGGGGTGTGTGTGGGGGTGTGTACACACACACACACTGAACAGAGTATTTGTCAGCTCTCATTAAACAATCCTTACTTGATTTTTTTTATGTGAATTCTGTAAACTGTACCTTGGAAGTGAGGCAGCCTAACCCGAGGCCTACACTCTTCTTATAGAAAGAAAACTCTCAAAGTAATTGCTGACTTTTAACTGCCAAAAATCAATTTCTAAGAAGAGTCATAAGGTAGAAACTTGCTTTAGGCTATATATAGACAAAAGCAGTATCTCAGTTTGTATACCCCATCACTTAATGGCAACACCATTCCTCTGCTTAGTTTGGATACCCTGCTAATGCAAGGTAGTAAGTAAATCCTTTAATTAGGGCATTAGGACATGGTACCAGAAGGAGAATTTTCTTACTAATGAGCTCTAGAATGCTGTAGTTAAGATTAGACACATGGGTTTTATGTAGCCTTACTACTCCCTGAAAACTCTCAGCCATATGTTCTCAGCATAACCCTAGCCTAGAGGCTACAAGGAGCGAGCCCTAGTCTTTTCCTCCAAAGAAGATACTCTACAGCAACTAAGGCAGCATTTTCCAAGCAGCAGCTCATGGAATAGTGAAAGATCCAAATGCAGGAAAAAGACATGCAAGTGACACATGAAAGTCTGCAGAAATTGACACTTCTCCTTCAAGAAAGATGCCCTTGAACAGTAAGAAAATTATACCACATCTCATTTCCTGGTTTGTCATTCAGGCTTAGAAGTTAAGATTTGACCAAGCCAATAACTAGAGCTTGAGTACAAGGGCTGTTATTTCAGGAAGCTATGTAGTTTAACTTTAAAAATCACATGAGACATTAACACAGACCAAAGTATCTCCTTTCAGGAAATTCCTAAATAAAGTTTGTTCTCCCTTTTGGAATTTTCCCCCTCCACTACTGTTTTCCAAGTAACAGAGCACAATACAAGAATTCTCTACTCTGACAGAAGACCTTGCTCAGATTATAAATAAATTCCCCAAAGACTGAAAATATATCCAAAAAGTTCTGAGAGTCTCAAGAAGAGTTGTTAAAATTTAATCATTGTTTCAGCAATAACGGTATCCTCTTTAATGCCCTCTCCAGTCAGGTACAAACTTAATATCAATATGGTCCATTACACATAGTAATGCGACAGCTCTCCAAAAAGCATATAATAAGCAGTCACTGAACAGTTTGTTAAAACTGCACCTCTGCACCTGCAAACTTCTCATGCTTTGGAAGTTGTAGAACTTAAATTAGCTTTAAGTGAGTGGAATGTTGTAGCCACAGAAACAGAGTGCCATCAGTATGTAATTATCAGTCAAAAACTTACCATTTCCGGCTTTGGAGAACTTGAGAGCTGTGTTTTGTCTTGCAGTTTATTGCTAGTTGCGCTCCTAGTTCTGCTACTGCTAAAAAAAAAAAAAAAACAAAAAACCCACATCATCTTAAATCATCCTACAATGTAACAAATGAATTATTTTTAGAATAAGTTCACATGGTCCAGGTGGTAGTCTGCAGGCTAAACTCATGCTGAAGCACTTCATTTCAGTTTGTACTCTTCCTCCAGAAAAAATAAATGGCTAAGCAACCACTGAGCAGGGCTCAGGCTGCAAAACATCCCTTCTTACACCATAACGAGCTGTCTAACAGAGGGAGAAAAGAGAATAGACCTTATATACTGCAGGTACCATTCTCATGTTTAAGGACGAGCACCAGCCTGTCTGGCCTGATGCATCTGCCACAAGGTCAAGTTTCTAAATGCTGCAATTGAGGGAGAAGGGGGAGCAGCACAACAAGCTGAAGCTTGGCTACTGCAATCATCAGGGGCCAGGCTGTTTGAGGCAAGTCTGAACAAGGATACGTAGCTCCTAGCACACTGACAGGTTCCAAAACCTGCAGTCAGGCACCACAGCTGGCATCAGACTACCCAATGAGTAACAAAACCACCAAGACCAGTATTGTCTCCTAGAAACTAGGAAAATATATTGACAGCTAAGAAGAAAAATATCCTCAGCTTGAAGTTACAAATCCAAATCCTTCCTCAGGCGCTTTACAATGCATAATATGAAACATGTGGCACTACTGCATGTGACTGAAAATTAACGTTTCAGTTAGCAACTGATAACTTTCCATCAGATGACATTCTGGAAACCAGCCAAGCTGAAAATGAGGGTACATGAATGAAAATAAAGAAAAAGAATTAGTGACTTTGAAGTACTGCAGAACACATGCATCTTGCTGTCACTTCTGCGCCACCCGATAGAGAACACACGTTAAGGGAACTGATCAGAAGTTATAGAATCACAGAATAATTTTGGTTGGAACAGACCTTTAATACAGAGTTCAACTATAAACCCAACACTAAACCATGTTCCTAAGCATCATATCTACATGTCTTTTAAATACCTCCAGGGATGGTCACTCGACTACTTCCCCATGCAGCCTGTTTCAATGCTTGACCACTCTTTCAGTGAAGAAAATTTTTCTAATACGCAATCTAAACCTCCCCTGGTGGAACTTGAGGTTGTTTCCTATCATCTTATCGCTTGTTACTTGGGAAAAAGAGACTGACACCCAGCTTGCTACAGCCCACTTTCAGGTAGTCAGTGTGGAACAGTAATGGCTTCATAAAAGTAAAAGCTTCACAAAAAGCTATTACAACAGTAACAGCTTCACAATATCTGCAAAATAAAAGTATTAGTCATACCCACATACATGATGTCTCTAAATAATGAGTTAACTGAAGACTATGAAAAGTCCTGGAATATAATTGCTAGAGAAGAAACTGAAAGCAAGGAAAATAAAGTAAAACAAATGCTAAATTAAGAGTATTGCTGTAATGAAAATAGTTGGCACTGATTTTTCTAACACAAGATAGCTTTCTAAAACATGAAAGCACTTGCCTTTTCCTACTACAGAGTAAGTCTTTTGGCAGATTATATTCATCCTTGTAATTTATGTGTATTTTATATTCAAAGGTCATTGTTCAGTTAGATTTGTACTACCAAGTAGTTCTGTGCTACTGAACATGGGACCACGCCACCTCAAGTATACAGAATAGCAAACAAGACTTCCTATGTAGATTGGAATAAATTTCAGACTGAAATTTACAATTTGCAAAGACATTGATACACCATGAACTAACATTAGAGCTAGAACCTTCTGCGCTCCTTTACACCACTGTCTTCTCTAGAGATTTCTGCTGCTTATTAGAAGGTCTTACAGTATATGTCCAGACTTTAGACAACAGCAGGAAGATTTAAATACAAGTCAATAAAAAGAAGCACCAGCCGATGGATAGGTGCCCACCTTCTGTTTACAGAACATCATGCCGACGTGCTGGCCACCACACAGGTTGTGTTTTATTAGTTTGTTTGCTTTTAGCACAAAATAGTGAATTACTAACTATGAAAGCACAATGAAGCTAGATCAAGTGGATTGTGAACAAACACATGCAGCATAGCCTGAGTAGAAAGAGGGGGAAAACATATTTGTGGAAAGAAGGTCATAGAGGCAAACAGCAGAGTGTCATCTCAAACAAGAGCTCTGTCATGAAGGTATTATGTTCTGTCTCAGTCTCTAGAGGAGCAGATAATATACTTCATTAATTGCATTTATTATGCATGTGGTTAACAAAAGCTTTTAGTATTTGTTGACAATAAAAGGGCTTCAGGAAATCTGTGTGGTCACTAGCCTCACTGTGTGGTATCACCTTTTGGATGGTGTTTTCGACCAGAACTGCTATTGTCTTTCCCACCAGCCACCCAAACACAGACAAAGCTTTCTAAAGAATGTAAGCCATAGCAGAAATACTACCTGATTGATGCCTGCTTTTTTCGAATGGGCACACCAGAAAAGGTCTTTTTTCTTGATAGGTATTCTTCAACTTTTTATCGTCTTTGTTCTGGTGGGTTTAATAAAAATAATATTACATTTTCAGCTAAAATAATCATGCCAAACTGTTTCTTAGAAAAAAGTAAATGACATTAGAAAAGCATCAGGACATCATGAAACATAGACATTGTAGGTTAAAAAAAATCTTTAATTTTCACGTCTTATGATGTCTTACACATTCTCTTATTTCTTGAGAAAGACTAGATTCAAGGGGCAGTTGAACGTAAACTCACAGCTGTACAAGATAGCCATTTTGCTGCGTTAAGCTAGAAGAAACATGATTTTGCAACAGGAAGAAGTCAGGCTCACCCCTCTACCTTCTGAATGCCTGTCCAGCATTTCACATACTTGCTGTTGGTTCAGCAAGCACAGTTTTCACTTGTAACGGTAGCAAGGTAAGGTTAGCACACATGGAAAACGCCATGCACGTGAACCCAGCTGACCATCTGCTAAATCATTTGCTTCTCTTCTGTTGTCATCTGGGCATTTGCATAAACGCCGAATCAATGGGAGTGTTAATAACAGCACAAAGTGATCATGGAAAGGTCTTAAGCCAGCTGTCACTTCTTAATATAGAAAGTCATTGCAGAACAGGATACTAGTTTTCATGTTTTCGCTGACCGACTGCACACCAGAGGCTTATATCCTTCATAAGGCAGCATTGTTGATCTTTTCAGAGACCTTTCTTTATTCCTGTTGGGAGGCAGTGATCTTGGATTGCTGGAAGCAGCTGGGTAAGATGATCCTGCCACCCAAAGCAAGTTCAAGCATCCATGCAGCCAGTCTAGACAGTTAAGACTCCAAGTCTTAAACTGTTTGACATGCAGTGGGGATATGACAGCATGAAGTTAAAGCCTTATCTTCGACTCAGAACAACAATTCCTTTATCATATTCAGGAACTCGTGGCATTGCACCATCCTCCATCACAGACAGGTTCATTCAGCTGTGGAAGCCTTCAATGAACTCACATAAAACCTGACTTAGGCCTCCTCCTAAGCAGGCTCGAGTCCCCTTTTGAATTTCTTTGCATGTGCTCTTTATCTTTCATATTTTGTCTTGCCCCTTGTTCTTTATTCACACTTCAGAAATCCCCACAAGGCTCATCAACATGCTCCCTCAACACTGAGGTATTTCTATATTACTGAAGTTCACACTGTACAAATTGCTAAAACATGATTGCTTTTGAGGACCTGAACATTAATCCTGAAAGAATTAAGCATTTGATTGCACACTCTATGTAGTAAAAAGTTGTCAACCCACAAAATGGGGTAATTGTCCTCAGAACCTCCTCCTAGCATGGGAGAGCTGAAAAAGGCAAGTTCTTCCTCAACACTGACACGCCAAAGCCTGAAACAGCCAGCCAACAGAATGGATCGAGACTTAGGCTTGCTGCAGCGCTGTTTCGTTCAGGATATAGTGCTTTTTTAGCACAACTGTCCAAATCCCGCGCCAAAGGAAGCTCAAGAGGCAGTGTGTGTCACCTGCTCTGCAGAGGCATGCACCAGCTGGCCCACCCGCGAGTGTACCTGCAAAGAGGTGCTGCGTCCTGGAGCCCCCCAAGCACCCTCTGCTCTAGAAACTCAGGTCTTGCCAGCTCCAAACGGCAAAGCCCCATCAAAGCAATTCAGTTCATTTAGCTCGCACGAACCAAACCGGTCAGAAAGTAACAAACAGAAGAGTCCAGATCTACATCAAAGCATTTCCTTGTTTCAATAGGATGCTCTTGAGCAACTCGTTATCACGAAGGGCGCCCTTCCCGCCAGAAGCCCTGCCCAGGGGCGGGGGGAGAGCCCCAGCCCTGCCAAGGGAAGGTGGAGTCTCATAGACCCGCTCGCACCGGTCAAGCCCACGACAGCAGGCGCCGCTACCGAGACCTGCTCAGCCTCCCACCCCACCGGAGGCGCTTGCCCTCGCCTCCCGCTTCCCGACGGGCGCGGCCAGCTCCCCTTGTCCACCGGCCCCTCCCTCACCCGCCGCGGCCTTGCTCGGGACTACGCGGGGCGGCTAACGACAGACAGCCCCAGCAGCTAGCGCCTCGCTTCCACGGCCCCTCGGGGCTCCGTGCGCCGGTGCCCGTCCCGCCGCCTTACCTTGGAAGGCCAGCTCAGACCTGCGACTGGCTGAGAGCTAAGGAGCGGAGCTCGCTGCCATAGGGCCATGGGAGAGACTGCGAGGGCCCCTTGAATCACCCGCCACGCAGCGCCTCCCTGATTGGGCCGGGCGCGGGACTTGAACTGGCCAATGGCGGGCGGGAGGACGGGGCCGACCGCGCCCGATGCGGCGGCGGGACCGGAAGGGGGTGCATGCTGGGGCGTGTGCCCCCGGCCGTGGCGGGAAGATGGCGGCCGTTCCTCCGCCCGCCGCTAGAGGGTGATGCGCGGTGTGGGCGGGGATGGTGTCTGCTCGCCCGGCGGCTGCGGGCTGGGAGCGGCGGCCGCGGCGGCCTGGTCTGCCGGCGGCAGCTAGGGAGGAAGGGGAGGGAGCTGCGTGCCCGCCACGGACAGGTTCGTGTGGACCAACGGGTTGCTGGAGCTGGGGGAGACGCTGGTGGTCCAGCAGCGCGGCATGCACCTCTGCGACGGGGAGGAGAAGGTGGCGGGCGCGGCCTGCGCGGGGCCTGGCGGCGCAGTGGGGCCCGGTGGGCCGGTGCAGGACAGGGGGGGGAAGAGGCGCGGCCGTGGCCCTCAGCCGAGGGGGATGGCGGGGGACGGGTGGTACCGGGCGAGGTGGGGCGACGCGGGGTGTGAAGGGGCCTGGGCTGCAGGCGGAGCATCGGTCACGGCAGAGGGGGGCGGAGTACGCTTCGCCCCAGGGTCTGGCAGGGTCGGGCAGGGTTTGGCCCTGTGAGAAGCTTGTTGGGGAGGAGATCCGGGCCTTGCGGGACCGAGGAAAGTCTGGGACGGTGTGTGCCACATGGCGGAAGGTTGAGCTGCCCGTAGGGCGCGTGTAGCCGGTGTCACTGTGGTGAAACCTGATGTCCGTGGCCTGGGCTGCCCCTGCCCGTCCCGGAGGCTCAGCGCACCCCTGTCGCTCGGTGCCGCAAGCAGTGCTTCTCGCCTTGGGTGTCACACACAGGCCGTGTCATACAACTCACACCTGAGTCTTTCTGGTAGTTGTAAAATACTCTTTAGCTCTGGTCGTGAAGGCTGCCCCCTTGCCCTCTGCTCGGATCTGAGCCTGCACACTTACTGCTTCGCCTCGCTGCAGGGCTGACTCTTGAACTCTTCATTTTTCCATGCCGCAGTAGTTGCATACCCTCATAAAAAGCTGTGAAAAAAACGTGCCTCAAGTTTTACAAGTAGGAAGCAATTTGCTAACACAGGTTTTCCACATGCTGATTGCTGTCTGATAAGTGAAGAAGTTTTCAACAGTAAAATGGATAGAAGCAATGCTTCTGTGTGATAGGCCAGAAGATTTCAGACTGTGCACAGTATATTCTTTTCAGGGTGCTTTGCTTTTTTTGCATAACTTTTACTTTCCTTGTCAGCAAATAGTGTTCCAAAGCCAATAGCCATGTTTAAAATAGGATATTAAGAATGTTTGTGTATCTTGCACAGCATATGGAGGGAGGATCCTTCAGGATTTCCTGGGGGAAAGTTTATACAGTTGAAAAAGGAACTTTGTGTATATCCATCTAATCCTTTTTTACTAATTTTCTCTATTGTTTCCTAAACTTCATTTATTGTGTTTTTAGGGGGGGTGGGAGAAGTTTTCTTAAAATACTGGCTTGTTGAATTTGATTGCTATGTTGTGGTAACATGTAATGTGTCCAAGATCAGTATTTATGCAACTTACTGGTCAAATTTGTTGTTGATCTCTTTTATTTTTCCTGTCTAGGTTAAATTTGATAGTGGAGTATTACTGCTTAGCACGCACAGACTAATCCGGAGGGATCAGAAGAATCATGTAAGTCCCACTTTTGTATCTTTTATGTCATTCAATTGTAAATTCCATAACGGGTAGCTTGCAATGAAAAGACTGCACATGGAGAGGAGATGGGTATTTTCCTTTGTGTGTGTTTTGTTTTACAAATATAGCCCATTTTTTGCCTCATAGTGGAGATAAAATAACAGACAGAAATGTTCTTTCACCTGTATCTGCTTTAATAAAATAATTATGCAGAGATAAGCAGGGATGGGCATTAATCATATAAATTTTCCTTTTCTACAGCACAAACACAAAGGAGAAAAGAGTCTGGTATCATGCACTAAAAAACACTGGGTTTGAGACTGAAGTTGAATGTGTCAGGCAGTTCAAAATGTGAACTTCTCACCCATGCTCCTTGTCTAGAAAGACCTTTTCTTCTTCATTATTTTCAAGTCCAAGTTCCCCTGTCTTCTGCTCCCACCATATAGTTCCAGACCATGTTTTGATAACAGAATGTGTTTGGTGGCAGTGTTATTTTGTACTGGTCTTACCCTCCCAACTGCCTATTCCTGTGCTCAACAATCTCTTCAATAAGCCAGAACATTTGTCTGTACTGCTATGGAGAATTGACTCAGAGGTTAAGTGGCAATGTCAGAACTACACTGTAGTGAGACTGCTGCTGAATGCTTTGTACCATTAAGCCACAGCCAGAGATTGCAGGCTAGAAGTGAGCGAGAAAGACTACAAACACATACGAAGCTCTAGGTATAGAGTGTGACAGCATGCACCAATGTACAGCTGCAACTGAAGAAGTCCTCCTCAGAACCAATTTGGATTAATGCTTGTTTTGGACACAGTCTTTTAGAAACTTACCCCTGGAAACCAAAGTTTAGACAGAGCATGTTCAGGTGACAACTTCTCAAAGGTGAATTATATTCCACTGGACTAATTTTGTGCAAGGATAGCTGAAGCACCTCTCGTACCCAAAGGCTGTTCCCTACCAAATACCACATCCTTGCTCCAAAGCAGGGAGCTACTAAGAGCCTTCTGAAGAAGGTAAGGTCACCAAGGATGTTCTTAGTTTGGAAAAGCAATGTATTTTTTCTTCAGGGATTGTTTGCAGGAACAGCAGAACTATTTTTAATACACATTTTTTAAAATGTTTTGAGAGCTGGTCCCCAGGGTGGGGTTACTGTTAAACAAGTCAGGGGTTGATTGTCCAGACCATGAACTATTCTGTATAAATTAGCTTTTTTTGGGCACAGGCAGTGTGAGATAATTTAACTGCTAAACTGACAGTGTTAATCCTTTTTTCTTCATCAGCATCTCTTTTTGAGAGATGGGCATGTACTGCAACAGGCATTGCTTCTGATCTGACTTGGCCTTTTTGCTTGCTTGGAGTGACATTAAGCATTATGACTTCAGCAAGTCTTACAACTGTCCACATCCGTATTCTCTCCTTCCCAACAAAAGGATGACACATGTCTCTTTTCCTTGACTTCCCCCTGTGCTCCTGGGCCACATGGCTTTTTGTACTCTTCCAAGATCATTTGATTTGCTAAATCAGCAGAGGAGAACCTTGGAGAATAATAAAAATAGTTTTAGTTTAGCAAATTAATTGAACTCTGCAAAGATTCTGACAAGTTCCAGGCTTGATTAACAGAAGGGACAGGTACATGTGGCTAGGAAATTGGCAAAAATTAGCCAGTTCTGATTAGGGGGGATGTAAATATAAATAACTTTGTTCGTGTGGTAAAGCTGATTATTTTTCAAGCTCTGAGGACTGAAACATGGGGAGCACAGTGCCCTTTTATTTTCATGGTGAGTTGTTGACTAAGCTCAGCTGTGATATAACATCAGCCTTAGAAACCTTAGCTAGTTTACTAGAATAAACTTGTAGAGAAAATGCCCTTTATTGTGTCAGCAAACTTTAATAATAAATTGGGCAGTTATCGTTAGGTTAACATAGCAAGCCTTTTTACAAAACCAGACAGCTGTATTTTATAGCTGCTGTTGTTACGTACCATCTGTAGTTGAACAGTTTAGAAAATACAGTGATTATCAAAGGAAAAAATATTGATTCTTTTAAGTTGGTTAGATAGCTAGATTTGTACATTTTAAATCACAAAATCGTGCATAATGTGAGCATGAGATGTTAGGAAAAAAGTATCCAAATAAACTCACAGCATTTTTAACACATCTGTCTTTTTGTATCCCTTCCTCTTGTTTCTCTCACCAGGAAGGAGTGATTCTAACTCCTTGTGCTTACAATAAGTCCATAACTTTCTAGCTGTGAACTAAATCAGTTAATCATCTTGGAAGTGTACATATTATATATAGTTGGACTCTTGTAATTTTCAAAAACATTTTTTAACAGAAGTATCATTTTGCCTGTCTTTAAAGCGTTCAGAGCTATGTGGGTGTTTTACAGTATGTAATGGCTGTAGAATCTGGAGCCACAGAATCTAGATAGCTTGTATAAAGAGTTTTTAGAACAGGAAATGCAATCCATGCTTTTTCCCAGTGAGAGGTTTACTGATCAGTCAAGAGTTCCTGCATGTATACTTTCCTAATCTCCAATTTAATGAGTATTTAATTATTCCATGCAAAGAGGAACAATTTTGGTAGTAGGGATTGAGAGGGCCCCCTAACAGTGTTCACTGTAACCTGGTGCTAGGCACACCCTCATGGCAGATGGAAGAGAGAGGTTCCAAGAGGGAATGTAACCTGTGTTTCCTGTATTCTGGGTGACTATGTCAATCACCAAGCTATTGTGCAAAAGACTTCACCGAAGGATATTCACCAAAACAAGACCAGCACCTAATTAGATACGTTGAATCACTCACTCCCTTGAGCAATTTATGTCTCAAATACATAGACTAAGAGTTTATCTTGGGTAGGTTAGTCTCCCACAG
Organism: Falco naumanni; assembly: GCF_017639655.2. Classification (NCBI taxonomy): domain Eukaryota; kingdom Metazoa; phylum Chordata; class Aves; order Falconiformes; family Falconidae; genus Falco; species Falco naumanni. Next base: position 22,974,629 of record NC_054079.1, read on the forward strand.
ATGGCTATAGTCTTGTTTCTTGCTCCACTTTGTTTTGTCTAAAGCACAGTCCAATAAATGTGTGTTGAGATGCAGCCATCAACTTCTGGATTAAGTCCGTGGGTATGGGATAGATGGAGAAATTAATATTCCACTCGGAGATATTCTAATTTTGTAGATGTTCAACACTTAAAAGACTGATGCCTTTGGATATTGTTTTAGCTCCCAAAGTAACATCAATTCAAAAATGTTAAGAATCTATGAGTATTGTGCACCTACAGGGATACGCTGCAGTAGTGTGGAAATTTTAGTGACACATTTGTGTTTGTTTTTTTTTATTAACTAGAGCTCAGTTGCAACTTTCTATTAGTTTGGGTTTAGAGAATGAATAGTCAGTATAAGGCTTAAATTTCACTTGTGCTTGCATTGATTATTCCAGGAGTGCTGCATTGCTATACCTCTGACTCAGATCGTCTTTACTGAAGAGCAGGCAGCTGGGATAGGAAAAAGGTAAGGTGATAGTCTTTTTTCAGATGGATAGTTTGCACATGCATGTTATATGAGGTACCCAAGTTTATATATTAATTCATGGTAGATTCCATTTGTAATCTAAGATTGACAGCCACAAGGACCTGCTTTCCTCACTTGAGGTCAAGTATGTAAGAGAGTCATGACAAAGCAGTGTTTGATATGATTTGTTAAATCTTGTAATCGCTAAACAAGTATGCATTGTAACTTGCCATTTTAATTTCATTAGTCATAAATGACAACAGTGATTTTGCTGAATCTAAATTTGAAAGCTACTTTTAGTCTTTTGTGCCACAGAACTGGTTGGGGATAGAAACTCTGCCAAATCCTTTATTATATATATATTTTATGACCAAATATGATTGATTTTGAGCATGGAAATGCTAGCAGTGATTAGAAGGAACTCAAGTATTTCCCTCACTTGAATAACTAATTCAGTATGGTTTGTGTATGAAGAAGTGTATAAGCGTATAAAGCCATCAGTGTGCCCAGACGGCCAAGAAGGCCAATGGCATCCTGGCTTGTATCAGAAACCATGTGGCCAGCAGGGCAAGGGCAGCGATTGTCTCCCTGTACTCGGCACTAGTGAGACCACATCTATTCAGTTTTGGGCACCTCGCTACAAGAAAGACACTGAGGTGCTGGAGCTGGTGAAGGGTCTGGAGCACAAGTCTGGTGAGGAGCAGCTGAGGGAACTGGGGCTGTTCAGCCTGGGGAAAAGGAGGCTCAGGGGAGACCTTATCACTCTCTAGAACTGCCTGAGAGGAGGTTGTAAGCAGGTGGAGGTTGGTCTCTTCTCCCAAGTAAGAAGTGAAAGGACGAGAGGAAATGGCCTCAAGTTGCACTAGGGGAGGTTTAGGTTGGATATTAGGAAAAATTTCTTCATTGAAAAGGTTTGTCAGGTATTTGAACAGGCGGCTGAGGGACGTGGTGGAATCACCATCCCTGGAGTTATTTAAGACATGTAGATGTGGCACATATAGACATAGTTTAGTGGTGGACTTGGAAGACCTGATGATCTTAAAGGTCTTTTCCAACCTAAATGAGCCTATGATTCTGTGATTCAAAGTTTCATAATAAGAAGAGAAAAATATTAACTGGAGAAATATGTATATAGTTGACATCTGCTTTCAGCCTGTAGTCAGATGGGTAAGGTAATGTGCTGAGGTGTCCAGAATAAATCAGGTAAGTCACTAATGCTTGAAAAGTCACCTATATAAAGACCCATGAAAAAAGTATCAGTAAAGTGAAATTATAATGGTGGACTTGCAGTTATAATGTGATAGCAGTTTTTTATGTTCCTAAAATAATGCTATCTCAGAGTTTGCTTTGGTGGTAGGTGTCATTTTAGATTTTAATTTCCATGTGTGCTAACTTTGAATGTTGGTTTTGGACAAATTCACATACAGTGTTCGCAAGTGACATATACAAGTGGGACAGATTAAACATAATATCGAGACCTTTTGTTTTCCTGTTACAAAGATAGTGTATTTTGGCAGTAGTTATTGCAAGTCAAAAGCCAAATCAAATGACTATTTGATGATTAATCTTAACTAAAAAATTTTTTAGAAATTATTGCTTGAAATGTTAAAATTTGTTATGTTTATTTCTTAAGAATTGGCAGTGGGTACATTTTAAATTTGTGAGGTGTTGGTGTTTTAGCGTTTCTAGTACTTTTAATGCAAGATCTACTATAATACTGAGTCAAAATACTTAAATATTTATATACAAACATAAAACATTATTTGATGTATTTAAGCTCTTATGTGAGATAAATTTAATAGAGGTTTTGATTAGATGATAAACTTTGTAGAAACAATTTTTTTTAGCTATTACAGAAAGCTACCTCTTTTCTATAACTTTTTCTTAGTGCCAAAATAGTAATTCATCTTCATCCTGCTTCTTCAAACAAAGAGCCTGGTCCATTCCAAAGCAGTAAATATTCCTACATCAAACTTTCTTTCAAAGAACATGGGCAGATTGAGGTAAGTTTTGTACCATGTAAGCCCAGTACATCAGATCTTTGGACATGCTTTTCCCCTCTTGCTGCATTAGTGATAATTTTCCATGATCTTTCCATGTTTACTTTTGAGGTGGAGCTTTTTCAATACATCCTTTTTGAAGACAAACACTGTGAGCCTTCAGGGTTCTGTACTTTGGTTAAATAATACAAATGGAGTTTCAAAAATCCAAGAGGCATTATTAAGCTTTGTCCTTATTTTAGTAGTTTTAATATAATCTTATACTTCCTTTTTTAGTATTTTAAATTGAACATAGGGTATTCTGAAATCATATGTCTGAAATCTGTTAAATGCTTAACAGAGTAAAATATGTTTCTTTGTAGCTAGCCTTCTACTGAACCTGAATCAAGCAACTTACTCCTTCCTAATCATCTCTTTTAGTTTTATTGCTGACTTTTTGACGCCTTGGAGCTTTGTTTCATTTTATTTTTTGTAAATCTTTTTTTTTTTTTTTACCTACACCAAATCTCAAAGGCTTTGAACATTCTAAAAAACCATAATATATTTTTAAAAGAAGGCTTATCCTAAAAAACAAAGAAATTGCACTCTGTAAAGAAATTTCACAGTATAAGATCCTCACTTGAAGAAACTGAGAACTTTAACTTTGAACAATGAAAAAAGCTGTATCTGTTCACTGCAGAAAATCTGGTTTTCAACTTGACTTAGTTATAACTGGCTTATAAATGCATTGCTTGATCAGACTCACTTTCATTTCTTTGTGAGCTGTTTCCAGCTTAGAACAAGTGTAGATTTATGCCTAGTTATAATTGTATAGCTGTTTTGCCTAATTATAACATTATTTATTTTAATGTTAACGTTAGTGTCTGAAAATCAAACTTACTATATTTACTGTTTACCTAGCATATCAATTACACTCCAGATTTTTTTCTTTATGACTTCAGAATGCCTTCCTGCAAACTCTGCACTGTAACAATGGAATAGGTTTTCTTTCTGGATTTTGGTCAGTGGGATACACTTAGTGTTAACTACTGTTAACTAATTAACTAATGCAAGCTTCTGGTATTAGCAATAAACAAATAAGTGTAATTGATCTGTGTGGTCATCTTTATATTGTTCAATTAACAGTTCAGTAGTAATTGGATTGTTCAACTTTCCCTCCTTTAAAAGCAAACTTTGACATTTTTAACTTTAGCATGTTTTGGAACCTTTTGAATATCTGAAAAAAATATTTTACGATAAAAGTAATCATGCAAGTTTAATTAGTAACTACATGGCTCCTTCTCTAATGTATATATTTTTGAAAATTGGACATTAAGAAATTCAGGTAATGTTGTACTGTGGATGTGTAGGTGTTCCTGTGCTTTGTCCTTACATTGAAGCTTCTTTCATCTACCACCAAGATGCTAAAAATACCCAGAGGTACTCTGCACGGTTTATGAAACCTCTCTTGTCACTCTTTAATGTTTGCAGTTCTATAGACGACTATCAGAAGAAATTACACATAGGAGAGATGGGAGAACATGCCCACTGGTCAGACCATTCAGGTTAACAAGGATCCACAGGTACGTGCAGAGCTTCTGAGCAGAATCTGTATGTAATAATCTCTTTTTTCCATTTCTTGCTGTTCCAATCTACTGCATCTGGCATGCCTCTCTAACCAACACCATGGGCACATGTGGGAATTCAGCTTTACTTTGCCTATTTCTTCACTGGCATAAATTAGTTTCTCCTTTACAGTTTTCACCTGATACAGAACACTATGGCCTCTCTTTCTTAAGAGTGTGTTTAGACTGGAATAGTTGATAATTAGCTCCGTTTTTTTAATATAGTCAGACACACACACATGCGCACATACACAATTATGCAAATATTAATTCAGCATGAGAGATCTAATGAAGCTGAAAGATTTTTGGTCTGAATTGTGCTTTCTTTCCTGTTTTACTTTTGTGGCTGGAAGTCAAATATATAACATGTAATTTATATAACTCTTTGGAACCTTTATATGTTTGATTTAAATGTGTATGCTAAATGGACAGTTGTTATGGAGAATCTCTTTGTCATATGTTAGATTACCTTCTTTATCTGTCTGCATACTTCTGGGTTATAAACCGATAACACTGTCTCCCATAACATCCTTATAGTTAAGCTCAGGCAGTGTGGGTTAGGTGAGCGGACAGTGAGGTGGGCTGAGGTCTGGCTGAATGCAGAGCTCAGGGGGTTGTGATCGGCGGTGCAGAGTCCAGCAGGAGGCCTGTAGCCAGCGGTGCTCCCCAGGGGTCAGTGCTGGGTCCAGTCCTGTTTGACTTATCCACCAATGACCTGGATGAAGGGACAGAGTGTACCATCAGCAAGTTGCTGATGATACAAAACTGGATGGAGTGGCTGATGCACCAGAAGTCTGTGCTGCCATTCAGCGAGACCTGGACAGGCTGAAGAGCTGGGCAGAGAGGAACCTCATGAAGTTCAACAAAGGCAAGTGTAAGGTCCTGCACCTGGGGAGGAACAACCCCGTGCACCAGTACAGGCTGAGGCTGACCTGCTGGAAGGCAGCTCTGCGAAGGACCTGGGAGTGCTCGTGGACAGCAAGTTGCCTGTGAGCCAGCAGCGTGCCCTGGTGGTCAGGAAGGCCAGTGGGACCCTGGGGTGCATTAGGAGAAGCGTGGCCAGCAGGTGGAGGGAGGTTCTCCTGCCCCTCTGCTTCTGCCCTGGTGAGGCCGCATCTGGAGTGCTGTGTCCAGTGCTGGGCTCCCCAGTTCAAGCAAGACAGGGAAATACTGGAGAGGGTCCAGCAAAGGGCTACAAAGGTGATTCGGGGGATGGAGCATCTCTCTGATGAGGAAAGTCTGAGAAAGCTGGACCTGTTCAGCCTAGAGAAGACTGAGAGGGGACCTTATCAATGTCTACAAACATCTTAAGGGCGGGTGTCAGGAGGATGGGGCCAGGCTCTTTTTAGTGGTGCCCAGCAACAGGACAAGGGGGCAACAGGCACAAATTGCAACATAAGAAGTTCCATCTGAATATGAGGAAAAAAATACTTTGAGGGTGACAGAGCACTGGAAGAAGTTGCCCAAGAGCGGTTGTGGAGTCTCCATCTCTGGAGACATTCAAAACCCACCTGGATGTGATTCTGTGCAACTTGCACTAGTGAACCTGCTTTAGCAGGAGTTGGACTAGATGATCTCCAGAGGTCTGTTCCAACCCTGACCATTCTGTGATAAATATGTAGATATTGTTTCTGCATATGAATGTGTTGAATATATGAATATATTGAACATATAGTACTATATGAATGAAATAGGATGATTTAAAGATTGTTCCGTGTCAGATCACATGTCTTCCTTTGTAAATGTAGTACCTATAAACATTGCTGCATTTGGATTAACAGCAAAGCCTGTACCCTGCATCAAGAATCAATGAAAATGCCTTACCTCCTGTTCTTAATTCTGAGTCATAGCAAATTGTTAACACCAGTGCTAAGCTTTGCAGTCAGAGATTTGAGGGCTGGCACCACTGCCGCTTAGGTACCAGTCTTTCGAAAACACATTTGGTATCAAATGAAAGGTTCACCATCACCTCCCATCTGATACTTCTCAGCAAGGTAAATGAGACTGCACTTCGCATTGTGTTTCTGTGGCTATGTTTCTTCAGGGTAGATTTCTTGAGGTAATCCTGTTCAGATACACTCACGCATTTGCACAGCTCTAGTATAGATGTTCACATGGACTCAGAGGCTCTAATTGAGATGAGCTGGCATGCACAGTCTGGATCAGGCTATTAAGCATCTTCATAATTAATAGCTTCAATATAGTAATCTTATCTGTCTACTACAGCAAATTCATACGTGCTTCGTGCTTACTGTTTATTTTATTACACTGGTTTAAAAAATACTTTCAAGAAATATATGAAATATTGTAAGTGTGATTCCAGCTATTTGGGGGAATGTTTCCTGTCATCTAATGTAAAGTTTTTCACAGTGAGGCGGATGAGAAAATTTAGCATTTCCTATTTTGATTCCTTTCATTATTTTCTTTTGCAGGCAGGAAGAATAAGGGCTGTAGGAATTGTAGGGATCGAAAGGAAATTAGAGGAAAAAAGAAAAGAGACTGACAAAAACATTTCCGAGGTAAATACTACTGATGTTTCAAGGTCAACCACCTGAGCCATTTACATTCATTCACACTTTCTTTTAGGGGCAGCTGAGACTATTTATTGTTTTTGTTGTGAAGTCTGAATTCATTTACGAGTGTATAATTTACGGTTATTTACTGTGTTTAACTGGCTTTTCAATATATGTAAAGGTACTTAATTTAAACAGTTCCTTTCAAGAAGACTGTTCTTTGAAACTAACGGTGTGTATTTATGAAATTAACTTTAGTAGAATTAGAAATTCGAGTTCAGTGACTTTTGATCAGGGGAAGCAGAACACAAAGGCATCTGCAGAAGTAGACTTACAATTTTGGGCGTGGGGGGAGGTCCTTCATTTTTTTTACAGGTAATTTTAATTTCAGTTAAAAATGTAATATATATTAAGGATAATATGCTGATCTAAGTGTCTGCATGTAACTGGTAAAGTTAGATTTTAATCTTACTCAGTTTTTAAATGTTAAGATTTAGGCTTATAATTACAGTAGAATGTTCTGCAGTCCAAGCATCAGCAAGATGTTACAAGTATCTTTGCAAAATACCTGGGCTAGATGGAGACCATCCTTTTCCCCAGAAACAGCACATAGTTGAATTTCAGATCTCAATACTGATGGACAACAGAGGCAATTAATTTCTTCATATATACCTGGGAACAGTAGCCTCAAAAATAGTTTGGTTCTGTCTTGGTAGTAGAGATTAATACAGAAGTACTTATAAACTACATGCAACAGATTTCATTTTTGTGGCAAAGCTCTATGGAATTCAGTGTGGCACAATAAAAAAATACATTCACTGCTCTAGTACCTAAGAAAATTATAGTACCTTTGCAGGCTGCCTACTGTTTCAGATACTGGTAGCATTAAAATTTTTCCTTTCTATTTATAAGGAATGTAATGAATGAAGTTCTGTGTGTAGTTCAAAAGGTATTGTGGTTACATGCTTGTGTATATAGTTCAAAAGGTATTGTCTGGTTATTTTTTCCTTCAGCAGCTTTGTCAGAGAGTAAAATGAATCCATTTATACGTGTTGTATGAACGAAGGAAACCCATGGCTTGTAAAATCCTGCCTTCCTCTAGATGTAAATGTTATAAATGACTTAATTTAAAAAATGGTGCCCTGGCTTCCAGGAAAAGGCTTCCTGCATCTGCTGTTCACTGCTGATAAGAATCCAGTTCTTTAGCCTTTTGTTTATCTGAGGAAGTTCCTGTTAGGTGTGTGCACATTCCCCTTTGTTTCCAGGCCTGCCCTTGGTGAGTCAGGCAGAGGAGGAGTTAGACACAGCATGCTGTTTATTTAGCTAAATCAAGGGTTCTTTTGATGAATGATGTTTTCATGCAGGCTATAGAGATTAGAAATAAGCTGGGAAAAGCCTTGTTAGAAAACTTTTTGTTGATATCATACAAATACAGTAGGAGGTCTTTGATTTACACTATAGATTAGGAAATCTATTTTAAATTATTGAATTTGGCAGAATAAGAAGTAAGAAGAAATATTCCAAAGAGAAGCTTTTGTTCTGATAGCGGTAGATTATTGTTATACACTAGTATATTATCTTTTCTCACCTTGGACCTAGCTTTGTCCCACTTAATTTTGGATACCTAACCTAGGTACCAAGTGTTAAGAAGCTAGACTTCTCCAGTCAGTGGACAAACACTGGCACCATTAGGAAGGGTTCTGATGAAAAGCAAACCCTGTCCCTTCCTGGAGGCATCTCTGTCTCTGCACATTGAATCTCAGACCAGTAAGCTTCTAAGTAAGGCACCTAAGTGTAGGTGGGAACAGTTAGGTCTTCCTATGCAAATTCTTTTAAGGTGTCTTTCTAGTGGGGGATTAGGCAGGACAAGCTAGGAAGCAGACAGAAGCAATGGCTAGAAGCCTAGGCGAGACATATCTAGAGGGTCATTTGACATACTCTTAACTGAACAACCTTCTTTATTTGTGGCTGGAGGGGTTGGGTGCTGCTGTCAGACAAGCTTTAGCTGCAAAGTTTCAGGAATTTTTCTCACACTAGTTGTTCAAAAAAGGTTGTTTGAAAAGGTTGACCACCTGGGCATGTTGTCATGTATTTGAGAGATGTGGGCGAGAAGGCTGAATATGTGTTGCTGAGGGTGGGAGAAATGGTAGTTGCTTTTTAATATAGTTGTGTTAATGTGGTTGCTAACTTTTTGTACATGATTTTTTTTAATGCTAGTTGGTTATCGTTACTAAAACTTTTGCATTTCAGTATATGTTCAGCATTTTTTGAAGTATGTTTTATTTAAGCCTAAAAATGCCCTTTGTAAGTTGTTGTAGAGTTGTTGTATTTGAGACTTTAGCAGTTTACTGAGCTTAATAGGCTTGATATAATTATGGTCCTGTGGTGGATGCCCAGTATATTACTTTTTTGGGGTTTTTTGAAACAAAATTAACAGTTTCTTAGACAAGAAAATAAATGTTTTGTAAAAATAATTTTTTCCCTTTATCTAGTATTTATTTTGGGGTTTAGGTCCAACAACTAGAGTTTTCAGAGGATGCTTTCTGTCTAGTTTTTATCTTAACTTATTGAAATCTGATCACTTATCTTGTGGATCTTATTTCATTCGTTTTCTTAACTGGTTTTTGTTTATTATGCTAGCACCACTGGTCCTATGTATGCAATACTTAAATGAAGAGAAATTGCCACACATTTTCAGAGGTTTTGTCTTGTCAGTTAAGCATACATGTGAAAAACATATACTTTCTTCCTTGCTTATTTGAAATGGCTGTTGCTTAGAACTTCATAACATCTACTGATTAAAGTAAAATTGTCTTGTCAGGAGGAGTACTTCTGTAGGTTTAAAGTAGTCTTGCTGCTGGCCAGATACAATAGATCTCCTTGAGTGAGGGTTAACTGTTGGAAAAAACCTACCATCACCACCAAGAAACCTTTCCCCAGCTTTTAGGAGAGCATAATAAACTAGGACAGTTTAATCTTTTGTGGGCCTTGGTGTCTTGTTGTTCCTTCCTATTGTATGGACTTCATATTGAACTAGTGTTCACATACTAGTAAAGTGTGTGATTGATTGATTCTTTTCTTCATTCTTGTTTATGGATTGCGTAATTTTGATTTTAAGACCTGGTATAAAACAGATATATCAACCAATTATATATAATGTGTGACATTGTAACATACTGATCTAAAGGGATAGCAGCTCTTAGAAAAGCTTGGGTAGGTGGACAAAGGCAGCTCACTGTACCCACGAAGCTTGATGCTGTAATTGTACTGATCTGCGGTGTCTTTTTGTTTCAGGCTTTTGAGGATCTTGGCGAACTAATGGAGAAGGTATGGCATGTGTCACTTATCCAAGTTGACTTACACTTGTATTCTCAGTTTTAAGCATGCTTTTCTCTGTGGAGCTGAAAGTTGACTTATCTGTGTGTCTTTCTTGATAGGCTAAGGAAATGGTGGAGTTATCCAAGTCAATAGCCAATAAGATTAAAGAAAACCAAGGTGACATCACTGAGGATGAGGTAAATGAATTTTGTTTTTAAAGTCAACAGAAATGTTCCTATGCAAAGCAAAAAGCTATCCATTTAATACATGTAATTTAATAAGGAACACTTCATGGTTGGGTGTTTTTGTGTTTTAGTGCCTACATAAAGTAAAAGTGACTTACTTGTTTAGCATTAGCTTTTCTTTTGACCCTTTCTTAAAAGCAGATTTTACTGCCTTTGTGTGAATTTTTGTATTTTTGACCTCTGCTGGTCAAAATTGAATTGTATTAAGTCTTGCCTTCTCTTTGATAGTAATTGACTTTATCAGTAGTAAACTGAATGGATTTATTCACCAAAACTGTTGTATAGTAATAAAATAAAAGATTTTTCAAAACCAGAATCATTCACTAGCTGATGTACTTCTAAATTTATTTGTTTAGACTATTAGGTTCAAGTCCTATCTGCTGAGTATGGGTATAGCTAATCCAGTTACCAGGGAAACACATGGATCTGGTACACATTACCACATGCAGCTGGCGAAGCAACTAGCTGGAATACTCCAGACACCATTAGAGGTAAAGCACCTAATTTTGCACCAAGATTTTCCATGCGTTGCTGAATTTTGACGTAAATGTGTTTGGCTGTAGCACTGTGCCTGTTTTTAAAGTCTCGGATTTGGCAGCATAGCTTCACATTCAGTGTTTATGGAAAGAAAATATATATATATATATCTTCTTCCTGAATTAAGAAAGTTTAAAAGAAGTAAGAATTTTTCTTTGGAGTAATAGCATCTCAACTTCTAATCTGCAAAATATCAGCGATACTTAGAAAATCATACGAGCAGTCTTCCTTCCATTTGAACAGCCCTGTATTCATCCCTTGCTGCAGAATATTATTTTTTTAAAGAAAGAGTAAAACAACACATGATTTTAAAAATATAAGTAGTCTTTAAACTGCCTTAAAATTATGCATTTTGCAAATACAACACAGAGTTATTACACAGACTATCCCTCCTTGGTAATATATTCTAGTGTGTCTGAAGCTGTTAGAGAATTCAAGATTCTCACCAAAAAGATTTCATGTTGCAACTTATAAGGGCTAGGTGTCTACTAAAACAAGTTGATGTGGTAGATTTAATATATTGAAATTTCTTGTTCCTGTGACTTATTCTCTGCTTTAAAATCAAAGTAATTCAGTCTTTGGATGTAGTATCAGTGGTTTGCATTTTAAAACGATTGGTGAAAGATGTTACAACTTACCTCTCGTGCTAGAAATATATGGTATTGCCTGGGTAGTTTCTTTCATTAAGGCCCATCATTTAGCTCCTCTGTTTTACCTGTTTAATCACTCAAATGCAAGTAAAGATACCGTGTTTACTAGATAAATGCTATTTCTCTTACCAGTCTTGTGCTTAACACAGGAGCGAGGAGGGATCATGTCACTTACAGAAGTATACTGTCTGGTAAATCGTGTACGAGGATTAGAGGTGAGAAATTGGTTTAATTAAATATTTTATAAAGTCTACTTCAGTGATAAGGTAATTAAAGAAAAAGTGTAAAAAGTTCCCTCCCAATTGCTCACTCTACTTGTCTTAACAGCATGAACTGATCAGCCCTTTATTAAAATGTGGGGCTTACCTATATTCTTTCTCCTTCTTCCATGCAATGTTTATGTATGCTCTACAAGTTGTTTTAATGTATGCTTCTTTTTGTAATACCATATAAAAGGGAAAATTCATCCTTATCTGGAAAGAAAACTGAAAGGACAGAGAATACTAAAGAATGGTGAATTTGGGTTTTTTTAAACAAATACATCAATTTTTTCTGTAAACAGGGCAAGAAGGATTATTACAGAACACATAGTAAGGAAACAGAAAGGAGCATAGAAGCCAATGAAAGTAGGCTGCAAAATAGAAAGAAATTAACAATATTGTATAGCCTAGTGTGTTTTATAGCTGTAGTTATTAAAACTGTTTGTTTTGGTGTTATGTTGTATACTTAAAATGCAAGCTGTGAAATAAATCTATTTTACTATTTTAGTAGTTGCTGTCACCAGAAGATTTAGTAAATGCTTGTAAGATGCTGGAGTCACTGAAATTACCAATAAGGTAAGAGTTTTACAGATGTATTTATAAAACCTGGCACTCGCAAGTCAGACCATGGTGTTTGGAAGACTTAATATTTTTACCTGCAGTAGATTTTCTCGCTTTTTAAGCAAAGTCATCCTTTGCTTAAAGGATGCTGCTGTAAGCACCAATATCCACTCTACATTAAAATATGAATTTTTAACAATGGTTCACTTTGCTAGGAAGACAGTATTGTTTTCACTTCCAATACAGGTTGGTTTTTTTTCATACTGGGAAAAGTGTTTAACTAAACTCAGACATATGCCCCGTTCTTTTCAGTCTTCAGATTTTGAAGATGCTTTTAATATTCATTTTATAGAGCTTTTGTTTGGGGTTTGTTTTTTTTTTCCTTTTGTAATGTGGTTTTAGGTGTGAATGCATCAGAAATGTGACCATAGGTGATGTGTACAGAGTTTTCAGTTACTTAGACTCTCTTTTGATTGTAGGCTTCGGATATTTGACAGTGGTGTGATGGTGATTGAACTCCAGTCTCATAATGAAGAGGAAATGGTAGCTTCTGCTTTGGAGACAGTAAGTGTACTTCATTTCCTTCAGTGTTCTGACCATGCTAGGGGAATTTAAACATATTAGGTATAAAAACTTGAGGTACAGGATTTCCTTTTGAGGCTTTGAAATACAAAATACTCCGCTTCCAATCTTCTAACAGTAATACTTAAATAGCACTTTTCATCTTCAAAGTGCTATGCAGGCACATCTTAGTCATTGCATTCTCCTTAAGGAATAAATCACTTTTCCTCTCTTTTCAAACTTCATTAACCTTCAACCTTCCTCCCAATCTTTTGCTCTGCAGAATGAAATTCATGGCATGTATTAAGCACTTAATTTAACAGAAGTGGACTTCAGACACTGTACACAACGTGCTTGAAGGCGGTGAAAGTAGCTCTGAAATATTGATATAGGCAGTTGTTTAGTTTTGGTTTATTTCATAAAATAGCACATTGTATGTGTAACATCTACTGAGTTTGCCACTGTAAAGAGCATTCAGTTGGAGACTAGTGCACATAGAATTAGGCTAGCTTCATCAGGGGAAAAAATAGTATAAATTGCTCAGTGTGGTAAACCTTCATGGTCTTACTACCTCTGGGTCTTTAAAGTCCTGCTATCCTATTGCTTGATGCATATTCCTGTGTCTCTTTCAGCGGGATGTGATTTTTTTGTTGTTCATAAAGTTGAGTAAAGGCTGATTCAGTGTACCCAAAGTTAAACATCAGAGTCAAAGAGGACTGTGACTTGGGCAGTCAGGAAGAAGTAGAGCTATCACAGGCACCTTCTCCCTTGATAAATGAGGTAGGCTCTTCAGTGCGTTTTGCGTGATTGTGACCGTATAGCTTTCTCTCATCAAAAAGACTTTTAGATAAGAGAAATGTATGTAGCCATCTAAAAGATTCCATCCTAAATCATCAAAACTAAAATGCTTAAATTTTTCAATATATGTTAATCCTTTCAGTTTATTTTCTCATATTTACAGAAAAATACCTAGTTCGTTTTAGGGTTTTTTTCTGATTATTTTTGGTTTCTAATTAATTTGTTGCCTTCAGTAAAGGTATTGAAACGCCTTTTTTTATTTATTTTATTTTTTTATTTTCATAATATGAGACACTGACTCCATAGAAATACGTAAGGGAAAGGCTTTGAATGATGAAGGCTAACCTGTATGGGAGAGGGAAGATGAGATGAGAATTGTGGCCAAAAGCACCCTGTACTTAATGTGTAATGTACGGTAACATGAAACCTCTGAGAAGTGGTGAAAGGAAGTCACCAGTCTTTCAAACAGGAGAGAGATGTTTTGAAAGGCTGGTGAAGACAGGAAATGAGATGGAAGTCAAAGCATCCCAAAGTCACCCCTGATGAGAGTAGTGGTTTGGGAAGGAAAGATAATTAATCACCCATATGCATATTAGATTCTATAGCTGACTTCCATTACTCAGATTTGATCATTTAGCTTTATAGAATCTCAAGTTAGGACTAGCTTAATCTGAGTTTCCATAAAAATACTACAGCTGAGAATGATGCAGAATAGACCCCTCCCTACCCAGTTACGTGGGAAGCAGGAAATGGGAACCATGTCTGGATTTACAAGTTTGCTTGAATCTGAAGCAATGGAGAAATGGAAGAATTAATAATTTGTAGGGTAATAAAACATGTTTATCTAGGAAATTCAAGGCAATAATAAGTCTAGACTGCATATCTAATATCTTAAGCATCCGCATGTCCAGCCTGTGAGGTTTCATTTTAGCATGTATTAACTAGCGTGGGTGAGACAATGGGGCCAAAGTTTTGAGTCCCAAGACTGAACCTATCTTTTGTGTCAGCTGAATGTGATGGTGGCTTTTACTGATCCCTCTAGTATGCCATAATATAGGGTAGAGTACTAAGGTGTGGGGATTTTTCTATAGACAGTGGGGATATTTTAAATCTCATTAAACTCAAATTCTCTACTGCCATCTGAGACAACTTAAATCTCTAAATCGATGACCTGCCCTTAACAGGTCTTTTATTTCCTCATTTAGGCTTCACTTGAATCACTTGAAGTTTGCTGAATCACTTAGTATAGCTGAGCTGTGTAAATACTGATTGTGACAGTATACTGTACCTGAGCTATTCTGATTTTTCTGTTCTCTTTGTCCCAAGGCATCTTTTAAAAAAAATTCAAAGGAGAGGGTACCATGTGATTATTTTTTTTGCAATTTGAGTCTTTTCTACATTCCTTTTTTATATTTGGCAGTTTTCCCAGGACAGAGAAGAGGTATTTTTAAGGGCAAATACCCATAATTATTTGTACTTTTTAAAAATGCAAACAAACTAGTTGTTTTCACAAGGGATTTGCTACCAATTTATCACTTCACAAGGCTAACCCTGATTCACTAGCTAAGAGAATGTCATTGTTCTTTTAATGCTGTAGTTTATTTATTTGTGTATTTGTTTTTTGATAGGTGTCTGAAAAGGGTTCCCTCACAGCTGGCGAGTTTGCTAAGCTGGTGGGGGATGTCTGTTCTCTTAGCCAAAGAAAGGTAAGTAATAATTGTTGTGTTTAGTACCTCTGTTACCATGTTGTCCTCAAGTAATACAGCACGTCTTCTTTTGCTTTCTCTAGGCTGCTTCTTGCTGAAAAGATGGGCCATCTTTGCAGAGATGATTCAGTGGAGGGCTTGAGATTCTACCCAAATTTATTTCTGACGCAAAGCTAATGTCATTTGTGTACAATTTACTATGTAACAGTTGAACAAGGGAGCAGAACCCTTCCAACAAATGACTTTAAAATTTTAATTTTGTTAGTCAACTGCAACAGTGATGAACATCGCAATGCTTTACAGTTCTCAGGTATTTCAAGTGCTGAACTCTCTTACATGGAACTGAATGGAAGTAGGAATCACTAAGAAGTTTGCTAATTGTCTCAAGCTGGCTAGCTCATGTTTCAGGTTTTATTTGGTGTGTTCTGTCATTTTTAATTTCAAGAGAAGTCAGATGAAGATTCCACACAAGTGAAAGTGGAGAGACTATCTCTGTAGTCTGCCATGGGGGTCAGCACCCAGAAGACAGATTACTGCATACTCCAATTTCAATTTGTTTATGTCTAGAGCAACAAAGCAGACAAATGTATCCATAGTGATAAGAAAAGTGACTTTGGTGTGTACTGAAGTATAAGGAACAAACCCAGGGTAGAGTAACCCCTTCTCCCTGAAGCAAGGAGCGGTTTCCTAAGAGAGAATCTTGGAGTTCTTGTACTTTGAGACAGAAAGAACCTGCTGCAGAAGAGATAAATGTATATCATGTGAATCTAGAAATCACAGTGTTTGTTTTGTTATGTCTTATGCTAATATCTCAGATAGAAGCATTGTTAGCGCAGACTTCCTCTCTTCTCTTTCCTTGCCATCTTCCTTCCTGTCTCATTATGTTGTACTTCAGGTGCCCTTTCTCTGTCCTCTCTTCATGTAGCAGAGTGGAATACCCTCTTATCACTCTACCAAACTCTGTGCTTTAATGTGCTTGTGTTTTATCCTGTACTTCTAATGAAAGATCATTTGTTTGTTTCATCAGCCTGTTACCTGTTTTGGAGAGACTGTTTGTTAGCTTATATCTCGTGTGTGAAAATTAATCTGCTTTCAGTATTGAAGGGAAGAAGACTATCACCCTGTGCTTCATAGTCACAAGGTATCATATTGTTTGGTATTCCTCACCCTGTGTTCACACTGAATACAATTTGATAGTCTCAGTTTTCATAACTCCAGTGGAGTTGTTACGTTACTTGAAGATCTGTTGTCATGGTAATAACAGTAAGTGGATGTTTATGATCCACATCACTTAATTTTTGGCGTTTTGAAGTCACCAGTTTTAATAAATAACAAAATTCAGTCAAGATATGGACAAGAATAACACATAGGTAATGGCATTGTGGTTGTAATGGCCAAATCGACACTACAAAAAAGGAGAAAAAGCTTTTAAGAGCTTGAAAATACTTTCAGAACTGTTTAGGTGTTACCATAGGTTAGACAAATTTAATAAGGAGTTCAGTGCAGAGAACCCTACAGTGATGATGCTTATGGTTTGTAAGATGCTCGTTTAGGTCCAAGGAATTGTGTCCTCTTATCCTTGTCAAGAGCGGTGCTTTCTTTAGGGCAGCTTTCCTCTGTTTCATGAAGGTGCTAAGCCTAACGTATTTGGCACAGCTGAAGGAACTGGTTCACACTATTCTTACTGTGTTAACCATCTTGTGTCATCTCGTCAGGAGTCGTATGGCTTGCAGCTTTTCTTCATCCTTCCCACAACCCACAGAAGAGATCTATGCGAGGTATGCTAAGCATCACACATCTAAGGAGGGACTGAAAAGTGAGAAATTCAGAAGCAAAAAGCTGGTTTGTGACAACTCTTTCTTCTACCTGATGTCAAGGGAGACCAGTGGTTTATGGGCCAGAACCTCTCTCCACAAGGGGGCATGTCTTCTGCAGAAAGAATAAAATGAGAAAGGAAATGCCAAGTGTCAATTCCCAACCTCGGTTGCTCCAACCCTGAGCTTTTCATTTTAAGAAATAATGATACAACCTGTTTAGAATGATGGTACCGTCTTGAGCTTTTCTTTTCCAAGATTTTTGTTTGACTTTTTTTTTTTTTTTCTACAGGGAAGAAATCTATAGGGTAAATTGTATAGCTGGTTTAGAATTTAAACATAACATGGGAAAATGACTACTAGAAAGTAATAAAAATTAAAAGATTTTCTTAAATAGACTGTTCTCTGTTTTTTTTCTTCCTAAATGTTTTGGCCGGCTTTAAAATCTTTACACATCAAAATCTTGTGGTTCTGTGGGGCAGGTTTTTAAAGTGCATCATATTTTTGCTTTCTCCTTTTGTAGCTAAAAGGGTGCCAAGGTAGTTTTGATTAAAGGGAAAAATTAAATGTAATTAGAATGCCGTGGTTCCGTTGAGTAGCCTGTGACCCACCCCAGCCAGAATCGCAGAACTGTAGATACCTACACAAGCACCAGTTTGATGAGGAAACTAGTCCGAGTCTGAGCCAAACACATACCCTGTGCTAGCACTGGCAAGGTCTTTGACACGTTGAAATGTATTTTCCAACCTGAAAGACAACAGAAATCATGTATCTGGTGCCACACTTGGAGCCAGCTGTTGGGCGAACAGAGGGAGTGACATGTTTACAGGTCTGTGGTATCATGGTAGTACATCACACTGTCCTAAAGTGCCATTGCCCAGCCCCGTTTCCATTGATACTACCTGAAAAAAAATCTATTGAAGCAGGATTCTAGGAGAGGTAAACCTCACAGATCATTCTAGTTTAATACAGTAGATGCCTATACGAACCTTTCATGTTTTGATTGTTCCTAGAATATTTGTATCATGATACAAAAAAATCACGATCTCATTTTGCCAGGGCTGCCCGATTGTACAGTCCTTCAAACAGAAGTTTGTATCAGAGGTCAGTTCAAAAAGTGTTTGGGTTTTTTTATGGAGTGGTCTTAAATAATGATTCTGTTTTTCATTTGAAAACACAGGCTTTTTTATAGCTCTAACAGGAAAAGAGTGCTGCTCAGGAATCTGTACTTCTTGTCCATTTCTCCTTTGCCTTTGTTTTCAGGAAAATTCTATTCAGCCTATGGAAATATGGATCTAATTTGAACCACATTTCTGAAGTGCAAACTTTTTTTTTTCCCTCGGACAGTTATTTATGTATGTATGTGTATTTGGAAGTCTTCAGAAGTGTATCTTTAATAATCACTATTGGCTGTGTATTGATAAGCTAAACTCTTCAATGCTCAGTTCTTCTAACAGGACTTTTACAGTTTGTCCAAAGGACCTGACTGTCCTGCTTGTAAAATTATTGGAAGTATTTTCACCGAATGTGTGAGGACAGTAGTGGGAGACAGCAGAAGCCTGCTGCTAAGAGAAGTTCTTGCTTCCTCAAGCCCAGGAGGCTCTTGTTTGCAACTGGACAGTTCTCTAAAATACACACTGAAAAGGCAGGAATGGCTGATTCAAAATTATTTGTGAATTTGATGTGAAATCATTGTTTTCTTTGGGAGGAACCCCCTCTCCGATGCTTTTTTTTTTCTGAGCTAGATTCATGAATCTGACACATTGCTTCTCCTATTCTAGCAGTTCCCATTTCATCCTAATTCACAGTGCTCCAGGCATCCACGTGAAATGCCAGACCTTGTAGTTACAGGTCATCTGCTGGGAAGGCTTCATCTGTCATTTTATTCTCCCAAGAATGAGCAGCAAGTACTCATGCTAAGAGGATATTCTGGGCATGTATGTTGGCAACATTTGTCTTTATTTTAAGGAAATAGTTAAATACCTTTTAGAGCAGAGGCCCAAGTGTCATACCTCCCAGGTAGTTGTCTAGGCCAGCAGGTAAAGAGGTAAAGTTACTTTCCAAAGTAAATCTCATCCATCTATTCAGTCTGCTGTAGTCCTTAGGTTTCAAAGGACAGATGTTGCTGGCCAGCTAACTCTTGAATTGCTGAGTCGATATCAGAAGGAGCTGAGAAATCCCAGCATTTTGTGAGATATGACCCCAAATGTTGATGAAAATAGGCTTTACCATCTAATTATTGGGGTTTTTTTCTTGCACACAGAGAGTCTGGTGCTGTCAGTTTCAGCCCAGTGAATTTAGATGCATAATTTTAATAAAGCCATTATCTGATAACAATGTAAAATTGTCTGATGTATAAATAAGAATGAAAGATGCCTTTGAGGATGTCAGCTCTAGCCCCCTGCTGTGGCAGACATCATACCTATACTTTCTTTGCTAAACTCTGTGTCTTCTGAGAAGTGGCGTATTTTTGTCCCCGACCACTCAGACTGGTCAGCAGCGATTAGATTTTGATAAAATGTGATGCACACCTAAGGTGCTCCCTCTTTAATGTCGAAGGAGGAGGATTATATGGGAAGTTCTGAAATTCCCAGCAGGTGGTAACACTTCAATAGCTGCCTAATCCCATTGCAATAAGCAAATACTGGTTGAAAATAATTAATCTCTTTCCTGCCATACAGATAAAATACCTTAAATTTGTTGAAATGTTGCAGGTACGTGTTTCTTTTTTCTTTTTGCTGTTTGTGCTGCTTGGTGTCCCTCAAGTGGAATGTAGGGAGGATTTGGGGACTTTCAGGCTTTTCCATCTCTAGCCTATTTTACTGTCAGCCTCTCATGCATAACAAGAATTGTGCAAATTTCGGTTTGCAAATACAACTGAAAAATGTTTACTAATGGGCAGCTATTAAGGAAACTGGTTTTCATCTGGGATTTTTTTTCCCCTTTACATTCTGGCAACATTTTGCTTGCTTTAAATTCCAATAAATAACTTTATTTTCCAGACAGCATCACTCCAGACCTCAGCTACTTGCTGGATCCATCAGGGTAGCTGGGGTAGGGTGCTGCTGCTTGGGGTGGGGGGGAAGGCTGCTTCTGAGAAGGGCAGTCCTCAGCCTGACCCCCAGCTTACTCCTTTTCCAAGCCCTTCTCCTGCCTTGAGCTCATGTGTGCCCCAAGTCATGGGGGACCTGTGCCACAGCTGGATCCACCTTCACCTGGAGCTGGGGGGCCTGGGGGGAGAGGAGGGAGCAGGGCTGTGCTCAGAGGAGAGGTGAGCAAGGACAGGCCTCTTCCTGATTCCTGAAGGAGGCTGGAGCAGGGGAGGGGGATTTGCAAAGGGACTGAGGGTACCCGTGGCTGGGGTGAAATACAGGATCCATGCATGGCACTCTTCATGAGAATGAGGCTCCAGAGCGCAGAGGTTTCGAGTGCTGTGAGTCTGCGTTCTCATTAAGCTCAGTGCTTGGTCATGGAATAGCTGATTAATTCCTGATGGCCCTTTCTTAACTGCAGGGATCATTTGCCTCTCATCCTCCTACATGAAGGGGGAGTAGCTGCTGAGCGCTATACTGTTGCAGCTGATGAAGCTGGAAGCTGGTAACTGGTTAGCTGTGCTAAATTAGCAAGTGACAGCACTCGGAAGAGATGGCTGGTTTGTGAAATGTTTGTTCTGTGACCCTGGATATTGCCGCAAAAAGTAATGGGAGTTGTAAATCCAGTTGGCTTGTGGTTTGTTGTTGTTTTGGGGTTTTTTTTGTTGTTGTTGTTTGTAAAACCAAAATGATCACAAAATACTTTGATTTTAATGATGTAGAGAAATAGGGACATCATATGAATAGGTTAATGTATGTGACTCTAGTAGTCAGTATATATAACCTGTTCTTTTATTCTTTATTTGCAAAAAAACCCTATTGTAAATAAAATTGTAAATTTTATGTTTGGTTCTTACATGGGTCCTGACACTGTGGTGCCTGTAAGTCTTGAAGTTCATGGTAGATTTATTCTTGTAATTCCTGTACCAGATAGTGAGGTACTATTTCCAGTGGAGAGCTGTGGCACAGGAAAACTAAGTGATGTGACCAAGATCACACAGGAGATCTGCTGCAGAGCAGGGACTTGAAGTGTTCCAGTATCATTTGTGTTACACACAAACCTATTGGTTTTCATCTCCAAGGTGCTTTATGGCTTTTCCCCTCCTCAACCGTCATTTCTAATTCCCTTTGGAGAGGAAGTCTTCCACTTCCAGTCGGCCCATTACGCTGTCTCTTGGAAGAAGAAATCATCTTTTTATGTTGCTGTGCTTCTGTGGCATGTCACACAATAGAGCCTTAGTCCATGCTTGTCCACGAGAGCAATAAATTAAAAAAGCAAATTATTCAAAGTCTGATAGCCTTCTCTGTTCGATCATTTTTCATCTCATTAAGTTGATGAACTTGAGGTAGAAGATCTAAATAGTGTTGAAACCACTTAAGATGTACTGTCTGCCTTGAAAATTATTCATTTTATGTAAGTATGAAAAGTTGAAAAAATAATAGAGTGGGGGCAGGGGGAAAAGATGTGAAGAGTTTTGAAGAAGACCTAAAAATGAGAAGAAATCTAGACAGAAGTTGGCTTAGGGAAGGCTGAGAGGAGAGGGGAGAAGTCTGAACCAAGCATAGAGGTCAGCGTAAGGGCTGTCCAAAACTGGGGCGAGGCAAACGGATGGAAAACGGAAGGAAAGGAGAGGAAGAAACCCGTGGGGAAGGAGGAGAAGGAGAGGGGCAACACCACACCAGAACGGGATCAGCAGTTCTCTCATTCAAAGCTGCTATTAGAATTGAGCTAGCAAAGGTGCAAACACTCCGGGAGGCTTCATGGAGGCCCTTTAACAGGAGCTCCAACAGAGGCTGGTGGAGGGTGAAGTAGCCGCAGGCTAGGCTTCCAAAGGTACCTGATCTCACCGGCTGGAAGTTAGTTTTGGTCCCGTTTCAAGTACTCCAGTTCCATCCAGCCTGGGTGTTGCCTGCGCTGCACGCCCGAGCCTTTTCCCAAGCGAGCCAAGATAACGCGGAGGGACGGGTGAGAGGGCAGGAGGGTTTGGTCTGACAAACGATCGGTGTTACTGAAACAGCCGAGGGCTCTGGTGCTGCGCTCCATCCGCAGGCTAGGTTAGGAGTCCCTGTCCTGACAAATCTGTGCTATAAATACAGAGCAGGAGAGATGGGATGGGGAAGAGGGGAGCAGATTAATGCTGTGGTTTGATATCGTGTGTCTGGTGATGGCAGGGATAGGGACAGAAGTTCTGTCTCCTCTACCTCCTGCCAGTGCCCTGTCTCATGAACCATGTCGCTTTTCCCTCAGTCAGGCTGATGTGCAAATGAAGATGTAAGGCCACCGTCTCAAAAGTACTCTCCCACACAGGCTTTTTTTTTTCTTTCTTCTCGAGGATTTATTCTCCCTTCCATACCTTTGTTTCCTTTCTGCAGTGTGTCACTCGTTAGACTGAGATTAGGATTATTTGAATTTCACCTGTTAGCGTGTGACTGTCTCTCTGAGAGAAGTATTTGTAAAAGCCATTTGAAAAATACGCAGCTAGGAAAGCTTGAAATGGAAAGGAACTGTTAGATCATCCAGCACAGTCATGGCTGTGCCTCACAGAGCATTTTCCCCCTCCTTTTTGGAGCAGTTTACAGCAACACCGTGTAACTTCTGCTTTATTCCTTGAGCAGTTAACACTAGAGGCCAAGGCATCTATCACAATTTTTTTTATTTTTTTTTGTAACCAAAACCTGCTTTTTCTTCTTTGGACCACTTTGATTCTTTGTTTCGATTAACTGATTCATGATCAGTAACAGCACAGGGAAGAAGCGACGTCCCTGGCGCGATGCTGCTGTGCCGCTGCCAGTAGGCGGGGACAGTTACAGAGCGCCCCCCAGGGGGCAGGCTGGGCTCTGCACCGCCCTCTCTCAGCAGCCCGCCCTGTCTTGAGCCGTAAGGTTTGTCTTGCTGTAATTTATGGCATATCAAGTGAAATCATGAGGGGTGGTGATATCACTGTCCCTGTCTAATTCTGTCTGGAGCCTTGTCAAATTTGTGGGCCAAGTGGTGATTATTCCTGTCAGATGTGTACAGCTATCGGTGTAATGGGCTTTTACTGAGCAAAGCCGTGCTGTTAGTCTTTTCTTAGAAATCATTCTCTCCAGCCACTTGGCACAGAGACCAGTTTAAAAAGCTTTCAAATAACATGTCTGCTGTATCTTCGTTCAACAAGCCTAGCAATATAATTGTTGAAATACCTCATTTGTGATTCCTAAAGACGTACCTGATCTTTGCCGTACCTGGTCCCTGTGTTTCACCTCTATGCTCTGCAGTTCTGTTTGCTTCTAACTTCTGCCTGCTCCAGTGCCAGATTTCTCACGTAAAATTAGGTTGTAAACTTTATGGAACAAGAAGTTTCTTGCATGTTTGTGTGATGGTGAGCACAGTAAGACTGACTTGCTGGCACTCCATGCAATACGAAAGAGCACTCCTTATATTTTGAGAATGGTTCCCTTGAGCTAGATTGTATCTTTTTAGAGATTCTCCCCTATTTCTGTTTCTGAAGCAAACTTGGTTTTGCTGCTATCGTTGTGCTTCCAACCTGTTTTATGTGATTGTTACAAGCCTCATAAAGACTAGTTTAAAACACATGGACATAAAATTGTGAAAGTTGCCAAAAGGAGCTCTATTTTTTGTTGGCTTAACTGAGGCTGCAGAGTACGTAAACTTAAAAAATGATGGAGAAAGTGCTAACTTCCACTTTTTCCTTGATCTGATCAGTTGGAATGACAAAAAAGGCAGTTATAGATCTTTTATAAATCTAGTAAGGTAACTGAATATATTACTAGACCTGAATAACAGGGCAGTTTGAGAACCAAAATGGTAGTTTTCTGCTGAGTCAGTTTCATGCTTGAAAGTAGTTGACAGTAAGTGATGTGAATTTTGCAGCAGCAATACATCTCCACTATCAGTATGTGCTGGATCAGAGTTACATTTTGTATAAAATACTTGTTATTTTGCTATCACAAGTCTTTATCTTAATATAAGATGTGCACAGCAGCAGTTGCTGTGGTGCAAAGGTAAATTGTTGTGGCCTGTCTTCTTTGTTCTGGTTCAGGAGCTGACATTTCAGGAGGGAAAATTTATTGTCCAGTGAATTGTAGTTGTGCTTATTCAGGTCCATTGATACAGTATTAGTAATTTTTAAATAAAGTGGAGAAAAGTGTTGATTAATAGTGTTTGGGGTGGGATTTTTTTTACTTATTAGTGGGATGTCTTCCTTCTCATATTTTATGAAGCAAAGTCAACACAGCTGTAACTTTTTAACTTTCAGGCATTCTTGGGAAAACGTGCCTGCACTTTGGAGCTGAAGAAGGACGTGAGGAGTAAAAGAACCTGGGATCTCACTGGTCAGAATGAAACAGATGTTGAAAGATTTTTCAAATCTATTGCTGGTAGTGCTCTGTGACTACGGTGAGTATTAGAGCTATCAAGGGAAAACTGTGAAATGTGTATTCACAAAGTGATTTTGGATGGTGCCGTTTCCAGGTGATCTGTTGAAATCAGGTGCCACAGAAGACACCACTGATAAACACAGAAGACAGTTCAGATCTTGTGCAATATTTAGGTGGAAAATACAGTTTGCATAAACTGTCCCTTTAGATCAGAGTGCCAGGATCCTTTCCAGTTGTGTTTGAAGCAGTGACTGGAACTCTGCTGTCTTGTAAGACTCGTATTTCATAATATTTAATGAGCATCTTGGAAGACAGTCCTGTTTTAGGTATCTGTACCAGGATGTATGTGCTGTACAACTACCTGTTTCTTTCCGTTAACTATAAAAGGAACCTATGATGGTTGGCTGTGATGTAAGCATCTACAGTACAGGCAACCTCCTCTCCTCTGACTGAGTGAGCCCCCATCTGATAGACCTAAGCTGCCACTTAGAGAACCTTTAAGAACAGAGGTGTTCTTTTCTCTGAATGTATAAGAAGCCAAAGGATGGTATTCATACTGATTCAATTTTAGTAATGTAAAATTAGGCATCTAGTCAATCAGTCCTGTTTGAGTAGTTCACACACAGATCAGCACATACTGAAAGCAGCTCTAACCCATCTGAAGTCTGAGATGGGTGGAGTGAAAAAGCACCGCCTTCTCACCATCAGCTGCCAAGGAGGGAGGTTAGACATCTTAAGTTCAAGTGAGACAACTGTAAGATGTTTACAAGCTGAGGGGCATCCTATGCATGTTGTCTTCTCTCTTCCAAGAATGTACTAAGTAGGAAGCAGGTTCACAAAGGGTATTAATTCCTTATTGCACAGTGAATTAGAAATTTTGAAAATGGGACTCCTAATTCCTAAATTGTTTTTGAAAATTACATTCCTAATATAAAAGTAGGTGGTGTTCTGACAGCTGCAGTATATTGTCAAACCACGCTAAAGGATTAAGCCCCACACTGCTGAAATGTCTACAGCATGGAAAAAATGGAAAAAGGATTGTTTAGTCCCCCTTTACAGAATGAGCTGTGGTAGCATGTAGTTCACACACCAAACAGCTGAAGATGTCTTACAAAGGAGAGAAGTGGACCAAAAGTGTATGCAGTTTTCTCTCCTTGTGTAAGGTGTAAGTGAGAACAATCTGATCATGGGTAATGACTGAATACTTAAGGACGCTACTCATGCCTCTGTCTCCGCTCTAGAACAAGGGATCACTAGAATGTGTAAAGAACCTAGAATTGCCATCTTTTAGATTAATTTAATTCCAGTAGGGGTAGCAATACTTGGCTATGGCTTTTAGTACTGTTTCTTCTTTTAATAAGACAAAGTTAATTAGCCAAGTTAGGAACACTGCACTGAGTGGAGAACACAGTGAAGGTAAGTATTAAATTTGCTTAACCTACAAAGTGAGGTGAATGATTGCATTGTCCACTGGTTCTTGGTGAGCTAGTCCTGCAGGCATTCACAACTAGTTGACTCAGAGGTAAAAGCTATTATTCCTGAACTTTATAGAGTGTGGCACAATAAGTAATTACAAGGTACAGTTAAAGAGCTAAATCCCTGCTGCAAACTTTAGGTGCATCATCTTTTGCCTTATTTCTAGTTAAAAGGCAGACCGTAATTCAGAAGATTACTTCCAAGCAATTCTGCGTATACACATCTTTGAGTATCCTATGTGTACCTAGTTTTTAGATGATTATTTTACTCATATACTTCTCTGTTTCAGACCAAGACTAATTTTTTTAATCATCCAGTATGATCTGGAAAATTATTGTAATGCTAAAAAAATGCCCTAACATACAACAAAACATTATTCTTGTTTCTTATTAGTTTTTTCTGATGTGTTTGTTTTTCTTAGCTCTGTGTTACTGGTGGCTGACAAGCCAACAACACAACCCAAGTTGGCTTAAACACAGTAATAAATAAATAAATATCAGAACAGCAGCCTCAAATAATTCTTCTCACTCTTCATTGAAAACAAGGATTTTTCTTTTGATCTTTCTAAGAGTGAGTTCTTGCAAAGACTCCTCTGGCAGGTTGTTGGTGCCACAGCCAGGCTCCTTTCAATGGGAGACCATTGTAATGGCAACCAAAAATATACGAATGCATTGAAAGCTGCCCTGACTGGCTGTCCAAACAACTTGGGACCAAGTTTTGGTGTATGGACACAGTCATGCACACACAATAGGCTGGAGGGCAGCTGAAGGAGCTTGTGGCAGAAGCTGGCCACTTCTGACTGGAGCATTTTGGAGCATCGTAAAAAGCTGCTGTGTGGGCTGTCCATGAGTGCAAAGTTCTTGTGTTATTAACCAAAGATGGGGGAAAGGATGCTGTGAACTGGGGTGTACCAGCCAGAGCTCTGCAGTGCTATAACAGCATCCTCCAGTAATTCCCACTTTCCTCACTTCCCAAATGATCTGCATTAAGGTTGATGGGAGCTAGATGGCAGTCCCCTGGCCTCTCTCCAGTCCTCCCCCACACATACACAGTGGTACTTCTTGTCTGAGCCATTCCAAATAAAAAATAGTGCAAGAGTCAAGACAGAGCAAAGATAGTAGAACAGTAGGTACAAACATCAATGTTTTTCATTACTGTCACTTTAATGTTTTTGCTGTAAGTTCAAAGCTTGAAGCTGAAATTTTTCGTGCTGGACTTTTGCCGTGGTCTGATTACTTTTTCCCTTATAATGTTTCAGCTAAGTTGAATCTAGCCAATTCCTTTGTAGAGAAATACATCATTTTGCCCATGTTCAAAGAAACAAAAGCTCAGCAACTTGCAACCATTTCCCTGGGAAACTCTTCACACAGCTGTGGGAACTTCATGTTAGAGTGCTCGCGGTGGCCTGGGACATGCTTTCTGCTGTCGTGAAGAATTGCCCAGACTTGGTCCAGATCTAAGTCCTTGCAGATGACGGTAATGAAGTTCTCTGAAGGATTAAGCATGCCCCAGCTCCTGCTGGTTCTTCTTGCCAGCCCCACGCAATATTGTGCATGCTTCAGCCCAGGGCAGCAGAGTTCCCCATGTTCCACGTTTGTAATACTGGGCACTAGAGTTCTTGTCCTGTGCTCTCTGCTGTCATGCTAGCAGTGAGTGAGAAAAGTAGGAACTTGCTGGAGTTCATTGCAGGCCCAAGGAGCAGGAGAAGGTACAAGAGCTATAAGGCAAAGAGACAAAGGCAGGAGTTTGGAGAACAATAGTAATGGAGTTAGGATAGTACCCAAGAGATATTGGCAGTAGCTGATGGTAGGAACAGGACTGGAAAATATGGGCAGGCACAGATGACAGAACCAAAACATGAAGAGCAAGGAGAACGTGTTGCTGGACAGTTCATGGAGAGCCATTTTTAACAGGCATGCAGGATCTGTTTCCTGCTCTCTGAGTGTCCAAGTTGAGATCAGGTTTCCTGGAGTGCCATGTGCTCACCACAGCTGTGCGGCGAATGAAGAGACGGGACGCAGCTTGATGCAAGCAAATGTCAATTTATTGTACAGAAGCACGAGGTTTTATACACTTTCAGAAGCTGCGCGTTTTAAACAGATTGGTTCTTGAAGCTAAGCATTGCATACTAGGCAATCCCTGATTGGTGGTTAACTACCAGCAATTAACAACAAGGTGTTACCTTTCCTTGGCGCCATCCTTGGCGCCATCCGTCTCCCACTCCCCTGTGCTCTGTAAACACGTCTCATCATGTTAATTGTTGTCTAGACAAGCTCGAGCACATTCCCCTCAGCTAACTGATTGCCATGCATGGTCCTAGTTTCCAGCCCGCTCCTGCATCTCCCCCTTCCTGTTGCACAAAAAGAACTTTTGAAACCGAACGAGTAAAAGCAAGGTATAAGTAATAGAACAAATAAAAAAGCAACTGAGACATATTATCAATGTCAAAATAACCCACTGTCTTTGTTCCCTACAATTTTACAATTTCCCCTTTTTGTTTTTGAACAGCTAGTACCAGGTTTGCCATGTTCTGCAGGGCCCTTGCAAACATGACAGCAACCAAGGTAATAGCAAACAAACAATACTGCCAATTGAGTGAATGGATGCCAAAAAGGCTGACATTTTCTCAGATTTTGATAACATCTTGCTGCAATGGGGCGTCTGAAATCCATTCAGCACATACCATCCAAATCCTCACAGCCATGTCCTTGAACCAAGAACAAAAAGCAGTGGCAATTTTGACTCACATTCTTAACTGCCTACCAAACAAGGTGATTTAACTCTTTAATGCTTTCCCTGCTGTTACTCCGGATAAGAGAAGAACCGCTGCGACACGTTCCCATCATAGCCTCCTACTACATTAGCATCTACAGAAAGACAATTATCGACATTCAATATCATCTTTTTTTGGATTAACATTATACATAGGTGGAAGGGCACACCAAACAAGAACTGGTTCAGTCAAAAAGTTCGAAACATAGCATGCCTTTGATATGGAGAAATAGTGTGAAATGGGGACGCTTAACACCGACTGTGATTGTATATGTCTGCTCAAGGAATGTGGGTATGGTGACTAGTCATGGGTGCGGTGTCTGGTCACATAGGCACACAGCTCTGAGGAGACAACTACAGTTTTTGAGGAGACGCCTGCCCCTCTTCCTCTAACAAAGGGGAGACGGGGAGACGCCTGCCCTTCTTCCTCTGACAAAGGGGCTATTTAAAAAAGAATGAGAAAAGGATGAGAGACATTCAAATGCTATCTAGAGGGAGGGAGTGCTAAGTCTCCTTGCTGGAGAAGATGGGATGGTCACAAGAACATGAATCACCTACAAACCTGCAAGACCACCACATTCCAGGAAACGGACTGATAAGCTAATTAACATACAAAGCGGGGTTTAGGTAACAAATATGTATAGGCGCTAATTGAATATTCATTTGTTTCATTGTATAAATGTGGGATGGTTCGTCACTTCGGGTATGCACGCTTGTGGAGGAGCGATCCCCCGTGCATCTGCGCGCAATAAACATACCTACTTTATAACTTTCGAGTTATAGAGTCTAATTCCGCACGTCAGTTTGGCGAGCCAGGCAGGAGGATTTCTGCTCGGCTGAGGGACCAGCTGCGGAGCGGACGCTCCTAGGCGCGCCCCGGGAGATTTCCTCGGAGGAGCCTCCTCTTCTCAGCTGTTCACCCGGGAGCAGAAGAGAACCCCTGGATCCACGGATAAAACGGTATGTTTAGTAACGGGGCGGCTGGTGAGACGCACGGAGACGTCCGGCGCGCAGCGTAGTCCCCAGGAGGAAAGGTACCTTGGGAGGGGGTTTGCTGACCAAGGGGTGGCCGCTAGCGATCTTGAGGGCAGATCGAGCAAACCCGAGGTTACTGCCATTCCTAAAAGCCCGGAGGCCTCGTGACGGAAAGCGGGGGGCGGGACGGAATAAGGCGGAATCTCACAGGAACAAGAGGGACCTCACAGCAAAAGTAAAAGGGAAACTTTTGCGTAGGAAAAAGAAAAAGGGGGAAGCTAAAAACTTCCATTGGGTTGTCTTAAGAATTGGGGAATTCCTAGAATGTAACAACTGAAATAGCGCTCTGTGTCTTGTTTGTTCTATGTGTTGTCTTGTTACATGTTCAAAACTTGGAGTTATGAAATGTATGTTGAAAAATAATAATCTGGTAATTCGTGGCAAATAGCGGAAAACTTAACACTCTGCTTAAGACCAGGAAAAATTGGGTTTTGTTTGTTGTTTGTTTTTTGGCAATTGTTCATTGAAATGCATACTTTGTGAACTGTCAGTGTTCCTAAAAGTTGTACATAAGTGCACGGTACCGTATAACATACTGCTTGTGTGACTGCGGGCTGCCCGGAGAGTGTGAATGGTGTGATTGAGATGCGCATTTTGATTTTCCGTGTATAGCTTAATTATTTTGACTGAGTGTGAGTGCAAGAGTGCTTGAGACGCGTGTTTGAGTGCAAAACAAGTAAGGAGCTCTATCCGTGTTTCCGACCTTGGGTGGCTAAGGCGGCCGGAGAAAAAGTAATTAAAATTGCAAAATGGGAAATGGAAGGAGTAAGCCCTGTGAAAAATCGCCCTTGGGTTGTATATTAAAACATTGGAGTGATATCGTAGGACATGGTGGTACCGAAAATAGAAGGAAATGGATTAAATATTGTAATCAGTGGTGGCTTTTGTATAAATTGGAGTGATGCGAAATGGCCTCAGGAGGGAGGAATGTTAGATTATAACACTCTCCTGCAGAGAGAGGGAAAATGGGACGAAGTATCGTATACAGACATGTTCTTCGTCCTCCAGGACAAACCCGAGTGGCAAAAGGACTGTGGATTAGTACCCCCTCGGGATCCTATGGTACTAACACTAGAAAGAGTGTGGGATTAACATCACCTGATCTTTGATTATGGCTCTAGAAAAGGATAGAAGAAAAAAAAAAAAAACCAAAAAAAACCCCCACAAAACCAACAACTGAGACCTAAACTAGAAAGATGTTCTTGTTGAAATTTTTGTGTTTAAAAGCTCAGGTTGCGGTTCCTTCTGTGGAGCAACCAGAATGAAACACGTTGAAAGATATAAAAACTTGTACTAATGTATGTAAAACCTGAGGGGGGTGGAGAATCAAAGACCTTGTGAAAGTGTTAAAGTATTGGGGTGAGTTTGTACAAACCCCCGTACCCCCTCGAAGGTGCGGCTGAGTCACGCTGGATGCATGGCAGGGTGTTTTCTGTTTACCTGCGAAGGCTGATATGTAATAACACAGACTTAAAGCAACAAGTAGCAGATTTGCATTCAGGGTAAGAAAGAGTTAAAACAGAAATGCTGCTGCAGAGGCAGGCTTGTGTAACCTGCAGAGCAGGAAGAGCATCTCCTGCCCCGAATCCTCCTGATGGTGGGGAGGAGGGGATTGCTGTTGCTGACAATTGAGCTGAGGGACCTGACAATGTCACCCCAATTGCTGCAGCATTTGCAGTACAACAGGACCGGTAACGGCCCCTTTAGGGCAGGGAATGGGTATGAGGTGGAATTTTAGTGAATACAAAACCAACTTATTTGTTGAACTTCAGTAAAAAAAAAAAATAATAATTGTTACAGTTGTGGGAGCTGCTGGCCACCAGGAAAACATCCTGAAACCTTTAAAGTACAAACTAAGAAAACAAACAAGAATGCCAAATTCCCCAAAGGCCCTTCTTGGTAGGGACTTATTAGAACAATTGGAAGCAACAATCAAATTTAAAAAAGGGGAAGTTACTCTGGAGGTAAATGATCATCAATACATACAGGTTATGAGCCTATCTTTGGCCAGTACTCCTATAAAAAGGGAAATTGATACCAGAATTATTGATCAGGTATATCCCAGAGTATGGGCAATTGACATACCGGGACGTGCCAAGAATGCATCACCTGTTATAGTAAAATTAAAGGAAGGACAGGGTGCGATAAGAATTTAACAATACCCACTGAAAAGGGAAGATAGGGAAGGAATTCGTCCAAATATAGAGCGATTCATAGAATTAAAACTACTAAAAGAATGTGAGTCAGAATTTAACACACCTATCCTCCCAGTTAAAAAACCTGATGGGTCTTATAGGATAGTTCAAGATTTAAGGGCCATTAACAAAATAACAGAGGATCTGTATCCTGTAGTAGCTAACCCCTATACCTTACTAACCACCCTGACACCTGACCTAGCTTGGTTCACAGTTTTAGACTTAAAAGATGCCTTCTTTTGCCTCCCTCTCCATGAAGCCAGCCAAAGAATTTTTGCTTTTGAATGGGAAAATCCCAGAAGCGGTCGAAAGACCCAGCTCACATGGACGGTGTTGCCACAGGGGTTTAAAAATAGCCCCACAATTTTTGGAAACCAATTAGCAAAGGATTTGGAGTTATGGGAACCACCACCAGGAGAAGGGAAAGTGTTACAATATGTAGACGATCTTCTTATTGCAACCAGAACCGAAGAATCTTGTATTATTTGGACTGTGAGCCTGCTGAACTTTCTGGGACTACAAGGATATCGGGTTTCTAAGAAGGCGGCACAGGTGGTGTTACAACAAGTCACATACCTAGGGTACGAGATCAGTGCCGGACAACGGGTCCTAGGGAAGGCCCGAAAAGAAGCCATATGCCAAGCCCCCCGACCACAAACTGTAAAGGAACTGCAGACATTTCTGGGAATGACAGGATGGTGCAGGCTTTGGATATGTAATTATGGCTTGCTTGTTAAACCATTATATTCCCTGATAGCAGCTAATCAGAAGGATCTTCAGTGGGATGCTGAATCAGACAGAGCTTTCCATGAACTGAAGAAAGCCTTAATGTCAGCACCAGCACTAGGACTTCCTGATGTGAGTAAGCCATTTTTCCTATTTTCCCATGAGAAACAGGGAATGGCATTAGGAATACTGGCACAAGATTTGGGACCATACAGACGGACAGTGGCATACTTCTCTAAACAGCTGGATGCCACTGCAAAAGGGTGGCCTGGTTGCCTGAGAGCAGTAGCAGCTGTCATCCTAAACATCCAGGAGGCCCGGAAGTTTACCTTGGGCCAGAAAATGACTGTCTTAGTATCCCACACAGTGTCTGCAGTCCTTGAAACAAAAGGGGGGCATTGGCTCTCCCCACAGAGATTCCTAAAATACCAGGCCATAATGGTGGAACAAGATGATGTTGAGATCGTGACTACAAACATCGTCAATCCGGCCTCATTTCTTAATGGGAATGTTGGCGAATCAGTCGATCATGACTGTCTAGAAACAATCGAAGCCACTTATTCTAGTAGGACAGATCTCAAGGATGTTCCTATTAATGGAGCTGAACATTGGTTCACGGATGGGAGCAGCTATATGCTGAATGGAAAGCGACATTCCGGATATGCTGTTACAACCTCTGAAGAAGTGATAGAATCAGGACCGCTACCAGCTGACACTTCGGCACAGAAGGCTGAAATCATAGCCCTTACTCGAGCTCTGGAGAGAGCTCAGGGAAAACCTATAAATATTTGGACTGATTCTAAATATGCCTTTGGAGTGGTACATGCTCATGGAGCAATATGGAAAGAAAGGGGACTGTTAAACTCCCAAGGAAAAATCATCAAACATGCGGAAGAAATTTTGAAACTCCTAAATGCGGTCCAGCTTCCTGAAAGGGTGGCAATTATGCACATCAAGGCACACCAGAAAGTGAGCACAGAATTAGAAAGAGGAAATGAACTGGCGGACAGGGAAGCAAAACAGGCAGCCAGAAAAGCAATCAAGGTAGAGGGTGCGCTAATACCCGATGGACAAATATCTCTAGAAGGTAAACCAGACTATACTAAAGAAGATCGCAAACTGATTTCTGACCTAGAGGGATCATATAATGAGGAAGGGTGGGCTGTAATCTCACATGGGAGAATAGTGATTCCTTCCTACATGGTATGGTCAGTAGTTCGGGAAGAACATAGAAAAAGGCACTGGGGGGCAGAAGCTCTATATAAGGATCTCACTAAAAACATAATAGCACGAAATTTGTATACTACTATTAGACAAGTAACCCAACAATGTGATCTTTGTCTCCAGACTAATCCTAAGATTACCAAGGGGCCAAAGTTGGGAAAAATTGGGAAAGGAAATGTTCCAGGGCAACATTGGCAGATTGATTTCTCGGAACTTCCTAAAAAAGGGGGGTATCGATATTTATTGGTACTAACAGATACCTTTTCAGGTTGGCCAGAAGCCTTCCCGTGCAGAACTGCTAAAGCCCGGGAAGTGACCAAAATACTGCTCCAAGAGATAATACCTAGGTTTGGAGTCCCAGCGGTAATGTCCTCGGATAGAGGACCACATTTTGTGTCCAGAATAGTGCAACAGATCAGCCACCATCTAGGAATAGATTGGCAATTACGAGTGGCCAGGTGGAAAAGATGAATCATCTAATCAAACAACAGATTGTCAAGCTAGGTCAAGAAACAAATCTAACTTGGCCCCAGTCTTTGCCATTAGCTCTTACACGAATTCGAACTAGACCAAGAGCAAAAGAGGGGCTTAGCCCATTTGAAATTTTATATGGACGACCCTATGGGGTACAAAAGGGGACGTCTTCACAGATTGGTGAAGAAACAATGACTTCCTATATGGTGGCACTAAACAAACAATTAATAAGAATTGAGAAGCATGTGATGGAACACGCAGTAGGGGTCTGGATGGACCTGTTCACAATATACGACCAGGGGACTATGTATACATTAAGTGTTTTGCAGATAAAACCCTGGAACCACAGTGGACCGGACCTTTTCAAGTCCTACTCACCACCTACACTGCAATCAAGGTTGAGGGACAGAATTCTTGGATTCACCATACCCGGATCAAGAAAGCCCCTGCAACTTCATGGAAAGTAACCCCAGATAAAAAAGAACTGAAACTTAAATTTACTCGGACAAATGGGAACAATGTGGGTGGCAAGTAAGTGAACCTGAGCGGTTGTGGATCCACCATATGGGAAGGGCACCACAACAAACAATATAGAACAATAGAGTCTGGGACTGAGCCAGTGGCCAGTCTTGCCCAATTTGTTATCAGTAAGCCCCAACTCAAACAATGATATTTTTGATCAAAACAGATTTTATATGTATATGTGAGGAACGTTTAGATTCTTAAAATGATCAATAGTGGGTTTAAACCATTTGTGTTTTTTGTACCCTCTCTCTTGCCTACAACCAAGAGCCTGATAACTGGCCTTGGAATCATGCCCAGAAAAAACTCACTGGAATAATGGGAAAGGTGGACTCAAAGACGAAACTAGCTATGGTGGTTTTTTTTCTGAAAATGAGGTGTACCAAAGGAATCAATGGGATCGGGAGGATGTACACAAAGTCGACCGATTATGGGGAAAATTAGGAGATAGGATAAAAGTAGGGTGTCAAACGTATAATGAAAAAGATAACACCAAGATTTCAGGAGACACCCTGATTAATGTCAGAAAGGTAGATAAGGAATTTACCCTTCTAAATACAGCCATGTGCTTTAATTCACGGGAATGTTGGCACAATTTTACCTTAACCGAGCCCATCTTTGTAGTATGCCTAGGAAAGGAATCCCCAAGAACAGCTCTGACTTATAAGATCAAAATAACAATCATGCTAACCACTGTTCCTACCACCCCCACAGTTACAACAACGCAATTAACGCTTGATCTTAAGTTAACTAAACCAAATCCAAAAATTTGACCATATGTAATCAGAAATACAGGTCAGCAACAAATGTTGTTTAACCCAGAGTGAACTTTACCTACGACCCCAACACACACACAATCACAGCTTTTGTATTAATTAACCATAACGGGGTGCTTCTGTACCCTTTTGAACATAGAACATGGGCCAGAAAGATAGGCGACAAGTGGCAAACAGTAGATTTAGAATCTTGTATTATGCGAGAACAGCAGGGCTTCCTCTGTGAAAGCAATACTGTAATGGCTCAGGATACTTGTTCAGAAAATATGTCATTTCGAGGCCAGACCAAATGCAAACTTGAAAACAGTAATTACATATGCAGGGAAGGAATGTGCGTGTTTGAGAACTAAGTGTAACACAATAACCGTAGATGGGGAGGTAAAGGAGACTGCACAATATTCAAATTATTGTATTTGTAATTTCACTACTATCACACGATGCGATTTTAGTTGCTCAGCCCCAGTAGTGTCTCATCAATTCTTAAAATCCAACTTTACCCTATCACAGATGATAATTCCTACCCCCATAGGACTAAATATAAGTAGTATAAAAGAACTATTAAAACATGCAGATTTACAACGTATACTGAAAGAAACCAAAGAAAAGGGACATGAAACTCTTCTTATGATCCATCATGATGTAGAGGGGATCAAGAAAGTTTTAAAAAAGGTAGGACAGGATGGAAACCATAATTGGTGGGATACTCTCTTTGGCTGGTCACCTTCTGCAACAGGAATTCTTAACACTATAGTACACCCCATTGTGATCTTATTGATCAGTTTAGAAATTTCCTTAATACTAACCATTATGTTATATTTGTGAGTTTGGAGAATGTTTAAAAGGGTAACACTTATGTATGATGCTTTATATCATTCGGGAAGACTGCTTAAGTAAAAGAATTTACTTAGTTTGATAGAAAAGGGGGGATTGATATGGAGAAATAGTGTGAAATGGGGACGCTTAACACCGACTGTGATTGTATATGTCTGCTCAAGGAATGTGGGTATGGTGACTAGTCATGGGTGCGGTGTCTGGTCACATAGGCACACAGCTCTGAGGAGACAACTACAGTTTTTGAGGAGACGCCTGCCCCTCTTCCTCTAACAAAGGGGAGACGGGGAGACGCCTGCCCTTCTTCCTCTGACAAAGGGGCTATTTAAAAAAGAATGAGAAAAGGATGAGAGACATTCAAATGCTATCTAGAGGGAGGGAGTGCTAAGTCTCCTTGCTGGAGAAGATGGGATGGTCACAAGAACATGAATCACCTACAAACCTGCAAGACCACCACATTCCAGGAAACGGACTGATAAGCTAATTAACATACAAAGCGGGGTTTAGGTAACAAATATGTATAGGTGTTAATTGAATATTCATTTGTTTCATTGTATAAATGTGGGATGGTTCGTCACATCGGGTATGCACGCTTGTGGAGGAGCGATCCCCCGTGCATCTGCGCGCAATAAACATACCTACTTTATAACTTTCGAGTTATAGAGTCTAAATCCGCATGTCACCTTCTCTGAACATACCTCTGGGGTCATTCCCTTCATTCCCTCACTTTTTTATGCAAAGAGAAACACTTTTACCATAACAGATAAGCCCCTATTTACATCTCTGAGCCCGGACACAAACCGCAGCTTTATGCGCCACCAGGCTCAGGGCAGGAATCATTCATGCAGTTACACAGCTATATATCTCTACAAGCGTGCAGACACCTATTCAACACTAGATAACTGCAGGAGTGGGCTGCAAACTAGGACCATGCATGGCAATCAGTTAGCTGAGGGGAATGTGCTCGAGCTTGTCTAGACAACAATTAACATGATGAGGCATGTTTGCAGAGCACAGGGGAGTGGGAGACGGATGGCGCCTAGGAAAGGTAACACCTTGTTGTTAATTGATGGTAGTTAACCACCAATCAGGGATTGCCTAGTATGCAATGCTTAGCTTCAAGAACCAATCTGTTTAAAACCCGCACCTTCTGAAAGAGTATAAAAACTCGTGCTTCTGTACAATAAATTGACATTTGCTTGCATCAAGCTGCGTCCCGTCTCTTCATTCGCCGCAAATTGGTGACCCCGACGTGATGCGTTTAAGGATCTGACGTGAAGGGCTCTCGAATCGCCTGTCTGAGCGACATGCAGCGAATCCCACAGAACTTTGAATGATCTGCTGAAAGGAAGCAGGAGCCGGCCAGAAATCCCTCCGGAGTTGAGAGGTGAGCTGTGGGAAATCCGTAATGGGGAATCAGGCTTCGTCCCCAGAAAGAGACGTATATGGACTCATGAAGGGTCTTCTAGTCAGATCCGGGAGTCCGTGCCTCAATCTCCTCAAATGGTGACCCCTATGGTGGTGTTCCGAAGCCTTGGAAGAATAAGGACGGAAAAAAGACATCTCGTGGAAGAGGGCTGCGTTCCGGAGGAGACGGCTTGGCTGAACTTGCTGTCTGGACCAGGCGGACAACCTAAACCCCGAGGATAACACCTGTATCCATCGAGACAGGTGAGCAGCCAAGAAACTTTAGAGACTTTGAAAGAATGAAAGTGTGTACATACAGCAGCCAATTGTATGATGCTGCCGCGGAGGGGAGCTCCGTGTCGGGAATGCATTTAGCATCTTGGTGGCAAATTCTGACAACTCTTTGCCAAGTGTGGACTAATTCTACTAACGGTGCTAAACCAGAGGAAGCTGTAAATTCCACCGACAGCGCGACTCTTCTCAAGACACAGTCAGTGATGGCGATTCTGTCCACACCTCCTCTGCCCCCAAAGCTTCTGTCACTGATTGCAGTGACCCTCACAACACAGGACCAAGCACGGGAACAGGACAACTCGGACAATGATTTTATTGACACTGATAAACCTTTTGATCCAGGTCCTATAGATCTGGAAAAGGAGCTAGACCTTTCCCCCACCCCCTTGTCTCTCCTGATGCATTGATTGTATTTTTGGGGAGGGTGAAAGGGAGTCTGAGGGATTGGTGGCAGGAATGCAAGTGGGAAACACTTCAGTGATGGGTTTTGGGAGTCGCTATGGCATGTTTAGTATTTTGTCAGACAAATCAACCTCGAGAGTGGCAGCCTGTGCAATACGAGGCTGTTAAAGAGTTAAGCAAAGCCATGGGGGAAGGGAGAATTCATAATACATTTGCTATGTCCCTTCTTGAAGTGATGGCAGAGCTTTATACACTCACACTGCATGATTGGAAGTTATGGCTTTGTATGGTACTAACTGATACAGTATATGATGTGGTTATTTGATTTTTGTGAGCTATGTATAGTGGCCTTGATTGAAAACCT
The DNA here is from genome assembly GCF_017639655.2 of Falco naumanni. NCBI lineage: Eukaryota > Metazoa > Chordata > Aves > Falconiformes > Falconidae > Falco > Falco naumanni. The sequence continues at coordinate 23,013,655 of NC_054079.1, forward strand.
TAATCGGGGAATTGCTGTTAACTATGAGCAGTTAGCTAGAGCAATTAATTGTGCCGATTCTGTGACTCAGGCAAGGTATCCCAGAGACAGCTGTTTGCAAATGAATGAGATGGCTATTAAGGCAGTCAGGATGCGGGAGTCTTGCCACAGTCTTGCAGGGTCCTAGAGAGTCACTAACTTTAATACTAACTTGATTGATTGGCTTCAGAATATTTTGCAACAAGTCGAACATCAGGAAGCTCAAGGGATGCTTTTAAAACAACTAGCTGTGATAATGTCAATGAAAATTGTAAATGGGCAACTTTCACAATCGCAACCCCAACATGTGTCAAATGATTGTAACACAGAACTCACAGCAGACTGTAATTCTCAGGCTGAGTTCTAGAATGCAGCATAACAGATTTTTGCTTCTCTAATCGCTTCTGTAAGAATAGTACACGCTCTTAACTTGCTTAGTAAATTAGGCTGCTAGCTTGCTAAACAAAGCAATACTACAAATACTGTTCTTTTTTTTCTGGCTTATTAACAGATGTTGATTCTGTCCATCATATATTGCTACAGAACCGAGTTGCTATTGATTTTTATTATTAGCACAGGGACACAAGTGTGAAGACTTTGATAGGATGTGTTACGTGAATCTGAGTGACCACTGTGAATTAATTTACAAAAGTATACAAAACTCAAAAGCCTTAAAACAAAGATCTGCAACAGAGCCAGGGGCGGGATGCCTTTGGTCTCTTCTCACGGCTGGGAAACTTTGGGCCATGACTCAAAAGTATTACAGGATTTATTATAATTACCTTTAACCACCTTATTGATGTTTGCCTTATGTCTCCCATGCTTTTTTTTTCCTGTATTCAGTGTTTAGTTGATTGTAACATAAAGCAGGTCATGGTCACCCAGCTACACACACCCTTTGCCTCCTCGCAATTAACAAGCAAAAAAGAGGACAGAGAATGTCTGAAGAGAGAGATAGGAGAGGAAACTGGAGAATATTTGACCTAACAAGAGATGAGAGAACAGCTGGGTATTGTGAAGGAGAATAGGAAAGATAAACATGGTTATCTAGTGTTTAATAGGTGTCTGCATGCTTGTAGTGATATATAGCTATGTAACTGCATGAATGATTCCTGCCCTGAGCCTGGTGGAGCATACAGCTGCGGTTTGTGTCCAGCCTCAGAGATGTAAATAGGGGCTTCTCTGTTTTGGTGAAAGTGTTTCTCTTTGCATAAAAAGAGAGGGAATGAAGGGAATGACCCCAGAGGTATGTTCAGAGAAGACATGCTATGTTTCGTACTTTTTGACTGAACCAGTTCTTGTTTGGTGTGCCCTTCCACCTATGTATAATGTTAATCCAAAAAAAGATGATATTGAATGTCGATAATTGTCTTTCTGTAGATGCTAATGTAGTAGGAGGCTATGATGGGAACGTGTCGCAGCGGTTCTTCTCTTATCCGGAGTAACAGCAGGGAAAGCATTAAAGAGTTAAATCACCTTGTTTGGTAGGCAGTTAAGAATGTGAGTCAAAATTGCCACTGCTTTTTGTTCTTGGTTCAAGGACATGGCTGTGAGGAATTTGATGGTATGTGCTGCGTTGATTTCTGCGTTGATTTCAGGCGCCCCATTGCAGCAAGATGTTATCAAAATCTGAGAAAATGTCAGCCTTTTTGGCATCCATTCACTCAATTGGCAGTATTGTTTGTTTGCTATTACCTTGGTTGCTGTCATGTTTGCAAGGGCCCTGCAGAACATGACAAACCTGGTACTAGCTGTTCAAAAACAAAAAGGGGAAATTGTAAAATTGTACGGAACAGAGACAGTGGGTTATTTTTACATTGATAATATGTCTTAGTTGGTTTTTTTATTTGTTCTATTACTTATACCTTGGTTTTACTCGTTCGGTTTCAAAGGTTCTTTTTGTGCAACAGGAAGGGGGAGATGCAGGAGCGGGCTGGAAACTAGGACCATGCATGGCAATCCGTTAGCTGAGGGGAATGTGCTCGAGCTTGTCTAGACAACAATTAACATGATGAGGCATGTTTACAGAGCACAGGGGGGTGGGAGACGATGGCGCCATTGGCGCCAAGGAAAGGTAACACCTTGCTGTTAATTGCTGGTAGTTAACCACCAATCAGGGATTGCCTAGTATGCAAGGCTTAGCTTCAAGAACCAATCTGTTTAAAACGCGCAGCTTCTGAAAGTGTATAAAACCTCGTGCTTCTGTACAATAAATTGACATTTGCTTGCATCAAGCTGCGTCCCGTCTCTTCATTCGCCGCAGATAACCATGTTTATCTTTCCTATTCTCCTTCACAATACTCAGCTGTTCTCTCATCTCTTGTTAGGTCAAATATTCTCCAGTTTCCTCTCCTCTCTCTCTTCAGACATTCTCTATCCTCTTTTTTGCTTGTTAATTGCGAGGAGGCAAAGGGGGTGTGTAGCTGGGTGACCATGACCTGCTTTATGTTACAATCAACTAAACACTGAATACAGGAAAAAAAAGTATGGGAGACATAAGGCAAACATCAATAAGGTGGTTAAAGGTAATTATAATAAATCCTGTAATACTTTTGAGTCATGGCCCAAAGTTTCCCAGCCGTGAGAAGAGACCAAAGGCATCCCGCCCCTGGCTCTGTTGCAGATCTTTGTTTTAAGGCTTTTGAGTTTTGTATACTTTTGTAAATTAATTCACAGTGGTCACTCAGATTCACGTAACACATCCTATCAAAGTCTTCACACTTGTGTCCCTGTGCTAATAATAAAAATCAATAGCAACTCGGTTCTGTAGCAACATATGTTGGACAGAATCAACATCTGTTAATAAGCCAGAAAAAAAAGAACAGTATTTGCAGTATTGCTTTGTTTAGCAAGCTAGCAGCCTAATTTACTAAGCAAGTTAAGTGTGTGTACTACTCTTACAGAAGAGATTAGAGAAGCAAAAATCTGTTATGCTGCATTCCAGAACTCAGCCTGAGAATTACAGTCTGCTGTGAGTTCTGTGCTACAATCATTTGACACATGTTGGGGTTGCGATTGTGAAAGTTGCCCATTTACAATTTTCATTGGCATTATCACAGCTAGTTGTTTTAAAAGCAACCCTTGAGCTTCCTGATGTTCAGCTTGTTGCAAAATATTCTGAAGCCAATCAATCAAGTTAGTATTAAAGTTAGTGACTCTCTAGGACCCTGCAAGACTCCCGCATCCTGACTGCCTTAATAGCCATCTCATTCATTTGCAAACAGCTGTCTCTGGGATACCTTGCCTGAGTCACAGAATCGGCACAATTAATTGCTCTAGCTAACTGCTCATAGTTAACAGCAATTCCCCGATTAAGGTTTTCAATCAAGGCCACTATACATAGCTGACAAAAATCAAATAACCACATCATATACTGTATCAGTTAGTACCATACAAAGCCATAACTTCCAATCATGCAGTGTGAGTGTATAAGGCTCTGCCATCACTTCAAGAAGGAACATATCAAATGTATTATGAATCCTCCCTTCCCGCACTGCACAGGCTGCCACTCTCGAGGTTGATTTGGCTGACAAAATACTGAACATGCCATAGCGACTCCCAAAACCCATCACTGAAGTGTTTCCCACTTGCATTCCTGTCACCAATCCCTCAGACTCCCTTTCACCCTCCCCAGAAATACAATCAATGCATCAGGAGAGACAAGGGGGTGGGGGAAAGGTCTAGCTCCTTTTCCAGATCTATAGGACCTGGATCAAAAGGTTTATATGTGTCAATGGAATCATTGTCCGAGTTGTCCTGTTCCCGTGCTTGGTCCTGTGTTGTGAGGGTCGCTGCAATCAGTGACAGAAGCTTTGGGGGCAGAGGAGGTGTGGACAGAATCGCCATCACTGACTGTGTCTTGAGAAGAGTCGTGCTGTCGGTGGAATTTACAGATTCCTCTGGTTTAGCACCGTTAGTAGAATTAGTCCACACTTGGCAAAGAGTTGTCAGAATTTGCCACCAAGATGCTAAATGCATTCCCGACACGGAGCTCCCCTCCGCGGCAGCATCATACAATTGGCTGCTGTATGTGCACACTTTCATTCTTTCAAAGTCTCTAAAGTTTCTTGGCTGCTCACCTGTCTCGATGGATACAGGTGTTATCCTCGGGGTTTAGGTTGTCCGCCTGGTCCAGACAGCCAGACGATCGTTCAGCCAAGCCGTCTCCTCCGGAACGCAGCCCTCTTCCACGAGCTGTCTTTTTTCCGTCCTTATTCTTCCAAGGCTTCGGAACACCACCACAGGGGCCACCATTTGAGGAGACTGAGGCACGGACTCCCGGATCTGACTAGAAGACCCTTCATGAGTCCATATACGTCTCTTTCTGGGGACGAAGCCTGATTCCCCATTACGGATTTCCCACAGCTCACCTCTCAACTCCGGAGGGATTTCTGGCCGGCTCCTGCTTCCTTTCAGCAGATCATTCAAAGTTCTGTGGGATTCGCTGCATGTCGCTCAGACAGGCGATTCGAGAGCCCTTCACGTCAGATCCTTAAACGCATCACGTCGGGGTCACCAATTTGCGGCGAATGAAGAGACGGGACGCAGCTTGATGCAAGCAAATGTCAATTTATTGTACAGAAGCACGAGTTTTTATACTCTTTCAGAAGGTGCGGGTTTTAAACAGATTGGTTCTTGAAGCTAAGCATTGCATACTAGGCAATCCCTGATTGGTGGTTAACTACCATCAATTAACAGCAAGGTGTTACCTTTCCTAGGCGCCATCCGTCTCCCACTCCCCTGTGCTCTGCAAACATGCCTCATCATGTTAATTGTTGTCTAGACAAGCTCGAGCACATTCCCCTCAGCTAACTGATTGCCACACATGGTCCTAGTTTCCAGCCCGCTCCTGCACAGCTGGGATCAATGGGATCCTGCTTTGGATGTCTGAAGGACCACTGTATTTAAAATCAGGTCTTGGGTTTCATAGGGGCACCCGCAGCTAGTTGATACTTGACACTTTTCATCTCTGTGCTTGTGCTTTGTTCCTAAGACAGTAAACACAAATAGTCATCCTCTCATCTTCCAGGGATATTGGGAGGATAAACTTACTAATATTTCTAATGTGCTAATATACTGCGGTAAGAGCACAACAGAAGAGTACATGCGGGAAATTAATATATCTGTGTTATCAGGGTGGATTTTGGATGGTGGGCAGTCAATAATGCATGGGACCACCCATAGAAGAATGAGAAGAAAAGAGCCCTCTGGTTATGAGCACCATCCATCTGCCAAATAAAGCAGTGTCTTGTGGAAATGCAAATGAAAGTTATAGCACGTATATGTAAGAGTATATGCATGATTTGTATGTGTAAGGCTGTGCGTGCCACCCTCATTCGGACTGCATGTTTGTGGTTGGAGCCGGTTTTTTTGAGGATGTGTTATAGCTGGTGGAGGGTAATAGGCTCTTCTAGCGCACACTGCACCTCACTGATGTAAATGTCTGTAGCTGGTCAGATGAATTTCTTCCTGAAAATTTTCCCTGCTGACAAGAAAGTGAATCCAAGGCGACTAACTCAAATAGAAGCTTAGAGTGGTAGGCGTCTAATATTATGTGAGATGAGTCCTGCTACTCCTGACTGCTGAGTGCTTGCCTTGGCAGTTGCAGTGTTTTTCCAGCAAAGCATTCTTTGAGGTAATCTTAAGACATATGTAACAGATTTAACAAGTCAAAGTATTGTTAGTTGATACTACTTATGAAAGGATTGCTTTAACTGAAGTTTTATGCTTCTGTAGCATCATCCAAGACTCAGAAGCCTTTTCCCAGACAATTAATTACATAAAGACGTCTCACAGTGCATTCTGTATCTGGAATAGATGTATGTAGCTCCCATTTTTTAGATAACCTTTCTATGTTTTAAATTCTTAAGTTTCAAGCAATGCAGAAAAGCTAGCTGAGCTGAGAACGGAAATGTGATCTTCCCAATCCATTGCTTTAGATATCATCTATCCCCGCCAGTTATAACACGTCTCAGGATAATTTGGCAACTTGCACAAACGTGGTCATGCAAGAAGTACATTTAAAAAGACTGGGCCATTTGTAATGAAATTATGTCATTTAGACATGTTGCACCACATCTGAGACAAGAAAAGTGCTGCAGTCACCATCACTGTTATTTTCAGCTCTTTCACTCAAGTGTCTCTGCGATGCAAATGAGCAAAATGAAAGATTCATAAGACAGAGCAAGAGAAGAGGCTTCAAAAAGCATCATGCAGACTTCCTATTTTATTTAATTTGGGGGACATTTTTCATGTTTCTCTATTAAGAAACTACTGTGCTTTTTTTACTCAATTATAGCTAAAGTAAGTGGAACATCAGCTGGCCACTGTGAAGTGGATTTAAAGAAACTGTAAGTGAAAGAAGTTGAGAAGTTTGAGATTTTCTGTGAATGTTTTGGGTCATTTGTGTGGGGTTTTTTTTAAACCTTGTTTTTAACCTTCCTGAACATGTTACTGCAGTGGGCTTTTTGCTGCTGCAAACCATGTCCCTGTGCAAAGGGGAGGTTGTGAGCTTTAATTGCTATAGCTAGGACCTATTTTTTGTGAACTGATTCACTTAAAAAAGCTTGAGATCCACTTCTTAAATATCCACTTTATAAATCCTTGGTTTCTTCCATAAGGTAGATAAACAATCAGTTGTCTCTTTGGCTCTTAATACTGTTGTGAAACTGTTTTCCTTGCAGTTCTCGGCGAAGTGGAGTATCTCATGTTGGATCGCCCAGGTCATGTAGCCTTCAGCAATGACACAGTATCTGTGGAATATCAGTACTATAGTGGTGGTAATGTGACAGCAGAGCATCTGTCCGTCCTGTTGCTGGATGCCAGCACCAACGAAATAATTGCAAGAAAACAACTTCCAGCAAATCAGTCCCACGGGAGGGTAGAATTTGAGTGTTTCCATTTTAAGAGTGCCAGGGACTTCTTGTTCAGAATGGTCTCTCCCAGCAACAACAGCAGTGCTGCCCAGTGGAGCAGAAGAAGCATGTCTTCCCTCCATGTGGAATGGCCTGTATTTCACATTGATTTGAACAGGAGTTCAGAGGTGCTTGGGAGCTCCATTCAGGTTGGAATTTTTACAAATGAGCAGTTGTGTGCCATGAACGAGACAGTGGTTTCACTGGATGTGATATTTACTAGCACCCTTTATGAATTCAGAAGAGTAAGCTCTGACGACACTCTGGGCATTAGAACTAGCAAAAGAATCCTGCTCTCCAGGTCCCAGTGGATAGAGTTTGATTGCCTGCCTGTTGGTCAAGAAACATATATCACAGTGTTACTGAAATCGTTAGAAACATGTTCCATCATTTCCTCCATAGGACCCATAGATCTCCTCCACAAATTTGGATACAGACTGGTTGTGGCACCAGAAACAACATGCAAGACTTTGGTTCAGGTCTTCATAGTCTCTCCACTGTGCACTTCTATCAGTGGAAAAATTGTCGTCTATAAAGAGGCTGTCAAGCATCCCAGCCAACGAACAACTTGGCTGTATGAAAATGCCCTTCACCCAGGAGACAACAGGACAGAATTTAACTGCACTTTGTTTGATGTGGGGAAGAACAAGTACTGCTTTGACCTCTTTAATTTCTCAAACCAAAGCCATTTCCCAACAAGAGTTAAGGAGTGTATGATGATCCAAAGGAATATGGGTTTGTACAGACGTTTGTCCTCTTTCAGCACTCTTTCCAGCCAATGTGGGTAATGATAAATAGGTTTGATTGTGGTGTCCCCTATTGAATAGCTACTTTTTGGGTCTCCTACACCAGACAAAATAGTTGTGATGTCATATGCAGTTGGGAACAAGGTGGAGTAGACTGTTACATAGAGGCATACACAAGGACATTTGGTAACAAATGCCACTTGGTGGCTTAAAACTGCACTAAGTTAACATGAAGTACCAATCAAAACCATCTGGGGCTTTCTGACTGATGTACCTATCTAGTCTGGGTAAAACTGAAACTTGGCCTGCTCAGTGAGGTAAGAAGATACTGCAGTAGATCTGGCCCATTGGAGACACTAAAGGTAGCATTAGTCTTACCTGCATCTAGGTGTCTAAAAGCCAAAAGTCCAACATTAAGTAGTTGTCTGGCTTTTTAGTCAAGAGAGATGGGGATCTTACAAGAGTGATTCATGGGTATAGAAGATATATGGGCTGAATCCTCACTTGTGTGTCTTTTTCTCTAGCCCATTTGCTGTTTAGAGTCCTACCTATTAGATACACAAAATTTTGGTGAGATGAATCAGGGTTTGGCCATACCAAAAGACACCGTGTCACTTGGACAGCTTGCTGTTTTTTTCAGCCAGCCTTTCAAGACATGTCTCTGCTGCCTAAAATAGGCCAGCATGCATTTTCTGACCCATGAGACCACCTGGCAGATCATGGGTCACATTCATATAGCTAAACTTTTCCTTCCAGGAAAGATTAGAATCATACAAACTACCAGTCCATGGTCCATATTGTCTTTTGGGCCATGACCAGGCATAGTCTGGGAGAGTGCTAGTTAGCAGAAGCCAAAACCATGTCCAGGAGTATGAATGATCATGGTTAAGGAGTGGTCACAGTTAAGTACGATAACAAGACAGAGCTTGAGCCCATTCCTCAGCCCTGCTTAAGGAGTATTTATACATTCCATTAATATCTATACATCTTATGCAGCTGTAGCTCCAGAGGTGGCAGTCCTTGGTTTGGCAGAGTCTACAAATCACAGTAGCATGGCAGAAGAAGCAGATGAGCCAAATGTCCTCATCCCTCATTTGTGGAAGGCAACCACAGTGCAGGATGGGCAGTATGTGCACAAGGGGATTGGGGTTGGGTTGGGTTAGCCTGTGTTGCCTACACCCTGGAATGGAAAAGTAAATTCTGTCATTTGGAGCAGGCTTGTGTCTATAGGTCATGAATTAGTCTTTCCCATCTGCACACTTCAAAGAGCTTGGGTTGAAAGGTTTGAGATGTGCACTGTTTTCAACACCTCCCCGCCCTGGTCTCCCTGAAAAGGAAGTGCAGGAACTCAAGCCAAAAAACAGTCATTGCGCTTCACGGGCAGCTAAGTGGGATCATCAGGAGACCAGAACTGTAGGACATGCTCCATAGCACACAGTCCAGACACAGCCTACCTTAATTAGGTTCCTAGCTTGGTCTAGCTTTGCACTATTTCATAAATTCTAAAACTGTTAGCTGTTTAATTAATACTCTGTACTAAAAATGACCTTTATTTTCACCACATGCCAACCTGGGCACATAGTTCTTCTCTTCATCTTAACTTCCCGTCTGCGTTCTCTGTTGGCACTCTCTTTCTTCCTTTGGCATAAGAAAGTCTATCTAAAAATGAAAGCATATTGTTTTTGTAACGGAGATAATTCTCAAGGAAAAAGGAAGATAGAATTCTAACTCTTTCTCTGTGCTTGGGTGGTATGTTACACTGATATGATCTAGATAATTACCCTGACAGATGAATACCTAGGATATGACATAGATGTTTCAGTGCTCAATGTTTAACTGTTTTAATTGATGAGATCCACCTTAAGCGATGAATCCCTGCAATCTGCTTTGTTTCCTTGGGCTCCCCAGTTGCACCACCCTTACAACCACAGTCAAAAGAATCAGGCTATGCCTGCGAAGAACAGAGTTAAGTCAATAGCTGCCAAGTTAGAAGTGTCAAATCTACAAAGCCGATGAAAGCGAAACCACACCGTGTAGCCGTAAATAAAATGTCAGCCTGAAATTAATTAGACTGCAGCACATCTGACTTTGTGCCTGTACCTGCGAGACTTCAAAGCCTGCAGGTAGCGTTTGAAAGGAGCGGGGCGTGCTGGGAGGGGCACATCAGCCTGAAGCCATGACAGGCAGAGAGAGCTGAACCACCTGTGATGGCCATCCGCCTCCTGGCTGCTTGGGAAAGTTCTCCTGAGCCCTCTCACCCTGCTGCAGGGCACTGAGAGATGGCCTGCGTGGACCCAGACCCCGATAGCTGTTAGTGCAAAATGCGCAGCTGCTGCACAACAGACACCTCTCCTCAAGTCACTGATTTTCTGCTTTGGGCTTCCTGAACTCACTCAGTTTAAGGGAAGGAGAGCTGATAAGCCTCTAGCCTGGGCTCCTGTGCAGCATGGGCCATCACTTGTCATCCAGTTACCCTGGTGCTGAGCCCCACAGCTAGTCTTTGCATTTGTCTGCTGCTTATCCTCCAGAGAGTTATCTAGTCTTCTGTTGAAGGCAGCACAAAACAGAGACCTTTCCGATAATTTCTTTTAATACTGCATTCTGACTTATTTTTTTTAAAAAAAGGAAACTGTGTGTTTCATAACTAAAGCTCATCTAGCTGCATCCTCTAGTGACTGGCTCTTACTCTGCTGCTCTCTGCTAGAGGAGACAGCTGTTTCCTATCCAGTCTCCCACCCCCCTCGAAGGCATTTGCACACCCAGATCATCTCAGTCCTTCCAGATTATCTCAGTGTTCTTCCTAATAAACTGAAAAGATTGAGTCTTTAATTGGAAGGCATTTTCTTCAGGATTTGATTAATTTTCTGTCTCTCTTTGGCTCCATTTCCATTATTTTAAACAATCCTTTTTATTTAACAGGAGTACCAGCTTTGGGTGCTGTGTTCAGATGTCCTCCTCACTGATGCTGCTTGAGCAGTAGCACTCTCCTTATCCCTACCTCTGCTTTCATTCCACCGATTGCATTGCATTAGCTAATTTTGCCGTAAATTTTACCCTGTAAACTCATCTTGAGCTGTTTTTGTGTATGACCTTTCAGTATGTAATCTACCCTCCTGCAGGTACAATTAGTATTCCTTCTTCTTACATTTTGCATTTTGCCGATTTATGATCTACTTTGCTTGAGTTAGAATAACTTAGCAAGTACTCCACATTGCTCCATACAACTGCACTGTCTATTTTTGTCATCACAGGAGTGACATATTTTCTCAGTAATGGTTTTATATTTATTTTGATGTCAACTAGGCGAGCACTGTACAGCACTGAGCCTTATACTAATCCCTTTGGAATGTCTCCAAATGCATTCCCACTCGGTGATGGTTTTCTGTCAACAATTGTGTATCAAATCTGTCACTCAGCCAGTTCTTACTTCATTTAGCGTATGCTCTATTGTTATGAAGCAGAGATATTGTCTTGTAAAAGATCAAAGCTCCTAAATCATTAAAATTATCTTTATCCAAACCACAGAGGATGAGATAAAATATGATTATTTTGTCACACCCATTTTCCATAGGTCAGGCATCAGTTGTATTCCTGACCTTTTGTCAGTCGTGCCCTTTACTCCTCATCCCAGCCAGGTTTAGTACAGCCTGTGGAACAGGAATCTGGCTTGTGTCTAGGGTAGGAAGGAGAAGGCTCCCAGTGGCCTTGAGCAGGCCAGGGCAGCAGCTTTTCCAGCCCAGGGCAGCAGCTTCAAAATGAGTTGCAACAACCTTGTGCTACCTAAGACTGTGACTATGTCTCTTAAAGGTGGGGAATACATCTGTGAGCTAGCACTTGTGCAGCTTTCTTTAGACTCCAATTGGAGATCCTGTGCAAAAATAACAGTGAGATGTGAATCATTTCATTCGTCTCGGTGGGATATTAATTGTTTCACACAGGTGACTTAGAGATTCATGTAGCTAATTTTTTCCCTGTTTCACTGGATTATTTGAATGTCTGAGGTAGGAAACTCTGTTAGATCATCTTACCCAGCAACAGACGCATTGCAGGCTCATTCTTTTCAATGCTTTATCCTGTGCTTTGTTCATCTGGAATTTAAGTGTCCCCAGCAGTGAGACTTATGCACTCCTTAGAAGGATGTTCCATGTCCTAGCCTGTATCCCACGTGAAACATTAGGGATGAGACTGATAAAATGAATCAGTAATATGCCCATAGAAATTTTTATTCATATTTCCAGTGTTAATTAACTTTCTTTTACAGTTCTTACACTCCTGAGACCAGTTTCAACTTCTGTGTGACTCCCAGTAGTTTCTTGCACTTGCCGACAGCAGAGATTAATTTTTTTCATCTGTCTTTTGCTAACTGTCAAAAAAAGCTATTGAGGGGTCAGCAAGATGTAAGAAGTGCAGCTGTTGCCAGCAAAGAGGAAGGCAGGAGAAGACCTTCTGAAGGGAAAAGTGGTCAGTAAGGGAGGAGGAGAGTAAGCGGAGTATCTAGGGGTCAGGCAGAGATACACAGCTTCCATCAAATTCTCACTCCCTGAATAAGATTGTATGAATCAGACCTGCCTATCTGTAGGTAACTCTGGGAACTAATTAGCTCTGTTGCCTGAATCTGTATCTGGTTTGCATTTATTTAGAAACAGGCAGATGCAGGGGATGCGGGTATGCTAGAGCTGGTTTGTACCCCATCAGCTTCTCCTGTGTCAGTGAATACTTCATCTCCACACCCTCAGCGTTTTAGGAATAAATCGAGTGTTATGGACTCACTGGGATAGCTCTTGGCTTCTGAAAAAAAATTTTAGGCTGTGCCGCCATGATTCTTAAAGATGTCTGTAATTTGCCCAGGTGGAATCTAGGTTTTTGTCTTTTAAAGAGATCCTCGTCCTTTCGTTGTCCAAATTAGTAACCTGTTGGAGCATGCCACCGTTTCAGTGCACCCAGGCTTCATTTCCATGGGAAGAGAGAAACACGGAATAGCTGAGAAGAGTGTTTGCCCAGGCCTTATCCAAAGACCAATACAATGTGTGTGCGCCCAGGCTCAGGACCTAAAAACTATCTCAGCTTCCACAAATATCCTGCAATCCCCCAGGCTAGTGTAGACATTTACATGAGCCTGTAAATAATTAGTGATTTTGTCCTGTATCACTGGTCTTGTTGAAGTGCTTAGGACTATCATGTGCTGTAAGGATGATGCTCTCAGCAACCCTTGCTGGCTGTGCCGTTGGATAGCACTACATGTCTTATGAACACAGAAATTTGAGGGGAGATATTTATGCAGAGCAACAATTAACACAGTTAATCACATTTATCTTTCATGCTGGCAGATCTGCCAACTGTCAGCTATTTCAGACTAACTCATCAGTTAGATGTCTTCACGTTGATAATTGAATCCTCAATTGTATGTGAAAAAATTCACACTTATAGGGCTAGTTTGCGGTGTGTACCTTCTGGGTTTTCCCCTAGCGCTTTGGATCTGTTTTGTCTTAAATGAAGGTTAATCATTTAATTTCCTTGGGGGAGAATAAACTATGCTTCATTTTCTTTTACATTCTGGTAATTGCAGGAGGTTGCAGAACAAGTTGCAGGAGTTTAAATCTCCCGTAGTTCGTGGGAGCTGGAGCATTTCCTGCTCTCCTGCTGCCTAAGGTGCATATTCTTAGCCCCAAAGCTATGGATGCCAAGTGTTTTTGCTAAGGAACTCTGTGCCCTCAGCTGAAGCTGAAGTCAGTGAAAAGTGCCCTGGAGCAATGGGCACATCATACGTTTGACATCAAAGTTAGAAAATTACTCATCCTAAATGTTCTTGTACGTTGAAGTCCACAGGCATCAATGCAGAGGCTGCTGAGCACCCTTCACTATCACCAGTGTTAATACCGGAGGCAACTGGAACCTTTCAGGATCTGGGTCTATATCTCACTGTAGTTAACAGAATTTTAAATGAACAGGGAGTGTGGAGAGAAGGAAACGAGCTAGCTCACGCACTGAAAATATGGTAGAGACTCATCAAGCTGCTCACATAAAGTAGTCTGTGAGGAGGTAGGTGCTTCTCCAGCTGGGCTACCTCCTTCTGCCAGTGATGAGGAACACTGCTGGAGTCTTTCATGATACTGATATGAAGAAAAGTGTTGTGAGATCCCCAAATACTGTGATACCGTGAAGTCATTTTTGAGTAATTTTGGAGGATGAATCAGTGAGTCCTTGACTAAATTATGGCCTTTTTTCCTTCCTGCCCTCGCTAATAGCTCTGCTTGCTAGCTGATGTGATGTTGCAACTGTCCAGGGTCATACCTTTGAGAGATCCTTACCCCAACAAGCTTCCCTTGGCATCCTCTGACTCCTTTTCCTCCTGAGACCACGCACCATCCAATCTTGCTCCATTTTGCGCTTTACTGGGAACTGACACAGCTGCAAACTGGAGGAGGAGTGCAAAACCTCAGCCTGCCTCTGGGCTCCTCACCCCAGCTGTAGCAGCTCTCCAGCTCCAGAAACAGAGGGGCGAAAGCAGAGAGGTGCACGAAGAGCACAAAGTGAAAGACAGCCTGGGATCATGGATGTCACAGTATTGTGGAGTCAGTGGCAAATAGCCGGAGAGGTCACTTGGTGTTGTGTGGGCTTTACAACCACAGCACCACCAGGGCATCTTGCCATGCCCATTTCTACTCTGCATTAGGCAAGGCAGACATACTCAAACGTGCATGCACACAGATGTGCGTGAGTATGTGCCCACACATGCTTTACAGCCTTGGCTGACAGCACAAGTGTAAGCTCAAACCCTCTGGGCCCCATCCTGCAATGCAGGTGAGTACCTGCACGCAGGAGACCATCCCCGCTGGTTCTGTTACGCTGCTTGTGGTAACGTTATTCCTACCGGCGTGCGCACAAAAATTCATAGGACAGGGCCCAAACCAGTTAAAATTTCATGTTCATTGAAACACAGCTGTATTTAATTTTTGTTAGACAAAAATTAAAATTTATTTTTAAAAATAGTAACACACTGTGAACAAGTGAACAATACAGCAACCAAGATAACATGAAATCATAAAGCCATTTCCAGTCATGCAACACTGTCTAGTCCTTTGATATGGTAACTTGGTCACTGTCCAGGAGCTCAGGGTCGTGCTAGCAGCAAAGCAACTGTATCATAAAATTAAAGATCATGACCTGTGTTGGCAGTGGCAGCACCATAAATTATTTAAAAGAGCAAACTTTAACAAACCTAATCTACTTCTCTTTTTTTTTTTTTTTTTAATTAATTGTTTTTCCACTTTAGCTGTGAGTGGTGAAATTGAGTTAAGTGGTCTATTATTTTTCTTCCTGGCACGTTTCAAAACCAGGCCACCAAGTCAACTGACCCATAGGAGAGTCCCCAGGGTTTTGTCCTTTAAGATTACACCTGGACTCATGCGTTAGTTTGGAATTTAAATTTGTGGTCCTGCTTCAGTGGACCAGATATGGGCAGGAATGGTCCCTTTATCCCTCTTGGGTTTTTGCTGCTGTAAAGTTTGAGTGTTGAACACCGGATGAGGATGTTGTCTAAGCAAAAGGGGGATTTCATTAAACATTAAAAAATGATAATGTTTGAGGTAGTATTAGAACTTGAGTCTGCCTCCACTTAAAATAAATAAATGAACCTGCTAAATTTTATCTTGAGTTAATCGTCTAACCATAAGCAATAGGGGCCTGTAAGCTGTCAAATGAGTGATTCAATAACATGTTTGTGTGGCTGAGAAGATAATAAAGAAAAAAACCAGTATTGCCGTTTCATTAGACCTTGTAGGCTCATCCTCCTTTCACAATCATATAAATCAGGAGTAACTACACTTTAGTCAATGAAGTTATCCTGCTGTAGAAGCACTATTTGTCAGGCAGGAATTAGATGAATATATAAATTGCTAACCCATTCCAAAGATCTGTGGATTAATTTCCATTTGCTGTTCCAGGCAGAACCTGCCTGCCAGTTGACCGACTGCTGTGTTGCTGGTTGGCACTGGAGTGAAAAAAGGAAAACAGTGGAAGCTTTGCCCCAGACTCTTGATGGGAACAGGAGCAGGTCCCTGGATACTGCTTGCTCTTTTGGGGTTGCTGTTTGGATTGTTAGGTTATTTATTGCTGGTTTTCTCAAATAAGAGAAGGCAAATGGCTGTGTCTTTAAAGGTAAGGAGGCAGATGCATTCCTTATTGCTGTGAGCTTATGTATTTGCAGAAACGTGGAGCCCATGGCAGCCCTGGAGCCCCTGCAGTGTCACCTGTGGGGATGGCGTCCAGGAGCGCTCCAGAGAGTGCCTCACCTCCTCGCCGGCAAAACCAGGCTGTGCTGGATCACCGAGGGAGACTTCCTTGTGTTCACTGGAGGAGTGTTTGTGTACGTAGCTCTGCTGTCCTCTTCCCTGTGGTTGCATGTCTCCCCTGGAAAAAGCAAAGGGCCTGTTACCAGAAGGGCTTTGTAAAATGGAAGTAATCTGATTTCTCCTTCAGTCATATTGATTTTGGGGGGGTGTCACATTCCTGTAGTTGATGGAGTAGGGTGGGAGCCTACATGTGTTTGTAGGACAGCTGGAGATAGGGCTCCAAGGTGTAAGAAGATTTCTGAATCCTGTGGGTGCTATGGAAGGGGTTTAAAATCTCCAGCATGGCCAGGGAGCAGAGAAGGGCTGAAGGAGAGATCCTGGGGCTAGCAGAACATGTTCAGTACTGAAAGCCAAAGACCCCAGGCAGTGGAAACCTATTAAAAGAGGGCTGGTTCCAGCTGAGACCCACAGTGAGGTTCCCATTCTGGGAGTTTTGAGGTGGCAGTGCCAGGTCTCCCCCTGCTCCAGCCTGCCACTACTGTGGGCCAGTGACAGGGCAGACTGGCCAGTGCCGGTGGGTGGCCAGTGGGTACAGATACAAGAGACTTGAGCGTCCTGTAAGGCGAGAGGGGGTTACAGTAGCCACATGGCCGTGGTGAGGCTGTTACCGAAATCTCGGAATGAAGAACTTATCGACACCAATGTGATGTAGATAAGCAGACACTTCTTTATTAACGGCCGGGTGCGTGAGCGAGTCCTTTCACGATCAACGCACGCCAGGTCTCAAAATCAGACACCATATATAAAACTTATTCATACATATTCATTAAGTATTCATGCATAACCATGGTATTTCCCGTAAATCATTTACATACTCTCCTCCCATATCCGATTCTGCACAGTAAAGCTTAGAAAGGTCTAGAAATGGGTCTGGGGTACGATTTGGGTAGGTGGTATATGAGTCGGTGGTCGCGATCTCCCCCTGCCAGAATTACCTTTTACTAAAGTTCACGGTTTCTTGGCAGGCACCTACAAGCTGTTCCAGTCGACTCTCCCCGGTTTCCATTAATCTCATATTCTGACATTTCAATACACCTCTGCATACAGAAGACTGGTCAAATACAAAGAAACCTTTCAAACCCTAAAGTTATTACCTAAATTTTAACAATGGTTCTAGCCCCTTCTTCTAGCCTTGGTACAGGATGTACAGAAGATCTCATAACAGCTTTTACTGTGCAGCTATAAGTTTCATTTAAAATATTTCTTATCTTTCTATATTTTAATTTTATAAAATGATTTTATAAAATCAATTAATCAAATAAAGTCAATCAATCTTAACTTATTAACAAATCGATAACAACAGCGTTAGTGGTTTGACAGTTCACTGAGCAGGCAATAAGCCATCTGATAATGGAGCATCAAGCTGGAAATAAAAGTCCACAAGGCTTGGTCAGACAACTGTTACCCAGTCCAGCTCCCCAGTGAGTGTGCAGTAAGCGATGTAAAGCCCAGAGTACAGAGCCTCTTCTCCCCTCTATGTTAATACGGAGAGGCAGGCATTATAATTGGACTGCCTTCAGCCAGCATGAATATGTGAAGGTGCTTTTTTTTCTCTTTCTCTGAGAGAGAAAGGGACCAAGATCTGACAGGCTGGGAGGGAAGGGGTCTGCCTTGCTGCCTTAGATGTAAGATGTACCTAAGTACATGTAGTGCATTACAGTAGCTGTTCTGAACACAGTTCGACCCTGAGACAAGGTTTCAGGAAGCAGCATCTGGCTTAGAGTGAGGGTCCCCCTCCTCTGCCACGCAGGGAACCCCCTTGGAGATGCAGAGGTCACAGGGCTTTGTGTAGGACCCTGCAACTCCCACAGCAAACCCCAGGAAGTGTTTCAGAAGTCTCTTTACCTTAATAAACAGGGTAAAATGCCACTAGCTAAGAACTTATTTGATCTGAAGGCTACTGCCAAGCTCAAATCACTCCCACTGAGGGTTAGGAGACTGCTTGCTGAATGTTGCTGTGCTGTAAATTTGATATCCTGTTTCTCCTGGGCCTCCTGTGTTGAGAGGCTCATGGAAGCTGTAAATATTGTAGCCCTGTAGCTCCAGCGCTGACATATCACTGCTTCAGGGCAAATGTTCTTGACACTGTGGAGTTTACCTTAGTACAGGGGTGGTAAGTAACCTGAGCAGCAATTGCTTCAGAGCTCTGATTTCCAGCTCATTTAAGTCAATTTAAAGACTCATCACATTTGATTAGCTTTGGATCACTCTTCAAGTGTGGACATGTTCTCAAATGCTTTAAACAGTATTTCAAGTTGATGGTTTATGGGAACGCATAGCTGGTACTAAAGCCACGCTGGGCCAAAGGGCTGAATGTTGACAATGCAGTGTGCTGGCACAGCTCCTGGGAAAGAGGGAGTTCACATCACCCTGCGAGTCAGATCTGGCACTCTAGCAGCAGCTGCGAAATGTTACCCATCAAAAAAAGGCCATTCAAATGGTGGGGGTTCGCTCTGGCAGCCAAATGCTGAGTGTCTTGCTCCTCCTAGGCTGTCACAGCAAGCCCTGTTGCTGTGTGCCTGTCAAGTTACCTGTGCATGCTTTGGATACTTCAGTGGGGTGCCACTGGTAACTGGCTAATGCACAGTGATGCTGCTCTTCCTTCAAAATAGTTGGTTTGGAGGGAAAAAAAAGTGTGGCCCTGTGAAATCTATCTTTCTGGTCAGAAAGCCAGTGTTAAGAGATAGCCAGAGAACTGAGCACATGCTAATTTTTCCCTCACACCCACAAGGCAGGCTATAGGGCATGTAGGGTTGGTCTGCTTATGGGGGAGTTGTTTTAAGACTGACAGTCCTCTGCCTGAAGCTATCTCCTTTCACTCCATCCAAGCATTCCCTTGGTCTTTGCAAACTCCCTGAAGAGACGTTATCCTAACAAATGGCAAGCAAAGTCTCGTTATCCTAACAAATGGCAAGCAAAGTCTCTGAGTCATTCTCGCTGGCCTGAGCTCTGTCTCGGTTGTTAATTGGGGTTTCAACCCAGCTCTGAATACTTGCAGCAGTGTGTAATCACCAAATTGTGATCTCTGGTTTTAAAGCACAACAAAAAAACCAAAACAATGTAATTTTTGTACTTCACCGTGATTCTCCAGGAATCCCCAGATGTCAAGCCACTTTATTTTTTCTTTTTGTCCGCAAAACAGGTATTCATCAAATAAATCTGTTGTTCACTGGTTTTGTTCATAATTTATTTTGAGCTTGCTGTAGTAGTATTATTGTCAGTTATTTACATTTTTTAAAAGTTTAATAAAGGCAAAGATGATTACAGAAAAGATGGGTGATTCAAAAATTCTCTCACTGTCTTTTACCGATGCTTCAATGCTGCCATAACATTTCTGTGAGGACTAAAATTTGATGATCAGTTTTCTCTGCCCTCCCAGCATCATGCCTTTTCTACTAATCTCCCGCAAATATTTGCACATTACTGTTTTCTTAACATAAATATTGGCAGAAAGAAAATATCAAAGTCTTGAATGATGAAAAACACCTCCTCAATTTTAAGTTCAGTCCAAGTATTCAGCATCAATTGTTTGCACTTTCATGCAACCAGCTAAAAAAAACACCACCATATGACTTATTTGAGCAACTACAAACGACAAATCAACACAGTTCAATAACAACTACCAGAAAAACAATGAAAACTGCTCACAACTTGAGGTTTATATTTTCTAAATGACCAATAATCCACTAATTAGGACAGATGGTTGAGGATACTGGACAATATATGCCTTAGGATATCATAATCTACTAGTACATTGTCCACAAGGTGAGAAAGGCTAGATCAGTGGCATTCATCACGCATGAGGCACGAAACGTGGCTGCTTTACACAATAAAATCTGTTGGCTATTCCTGCATCACACCTTCACTAACATGTGCTTTCCCAGGGTATTTTGTGTGTATTGTACACACATACATACAAAAAATAATTACATGGAAGCACTTTCCAGTAATTAGAAAGGAATGTGTTCCCACAAGCCAGACGTGGGGCATTATTCCCTCCTGCTCCGTGCAGAGGTAATGCAGTTCCTGCTGCCCCTTCCACCAGAAGCCAACAGACCCTGCAGACCCTCTCCTGTGCACGCCCCTCCTGCAGGGCTGCAATGAGTCACTCAGATCACCAGCTTCTCAATGCTTAAAGTACTTGTTTCATCCTCTTCATTTGAGCCGAAATACCCGGGGAGGTCGATCATCTGCTGCTCTGCCTCTGTTAAGCCAAAAGTAGTATTGTCATAAAAGGCAAACTCAGGGTCCAAGGGGAAGCTCTGGCACTTGTCCCTTTGGTACTGGGCAGGGCTAATGCCTGGGCCTCTCTGGGAATTATCCTTGCCAGTCGAGCCCGCTTCCTTCCGCCGCGCACCTCTGGGGTTAGGTGAAGGGCCCCTCTTACTACGGCTGAGCTCAGGCTTATCAGCTGCCTTCTCCTGACCAGCAGGCTGGCGGTCAGTGATCAGGTCCAGCTTCTTCACCGGGGGACCTGCCCTGTGGTGGCCCTTTGTGCCGTGGCCCTGTGGTTCGCACCCCAGCACAGTGCTGTGGGGCTGATCCAGCTTTTCACACGTGTGATTGGTGTTCCTCGATTTTGGCCACGTCCTGTCCTCCAAACCCTGGTCCCACATTCTGGTTCTGGAGTTGTAGAGGGGAGTCTGTCAGGGGGTGAGGGTGGACATACTTCTCTCTCTGAAAGGCCTGGCCTTTTTGGTTTCATGGAAACTGGCTGTTCTTCTAAACTGCGGGTTTCTGTGACAGCCCCTCTCGGGTAAGTCCCCTCTGTTATCCTGGTGCTTGAAATGAGCTCTTCTTACCAAGGTCTGAGTAGGGCTCATGGCAGGATTGGCCTGTGAGAACAGAAAATCCAGTCTAGGGTGAGAGCTTTCCCCCAGGAATTTGGGCTGACTGGCTGGCTGGTCCAGAAATGGAGTTTTGATCCTAAATTTGTTCGCCACTGCCTCTTCTTGGTTCTCCCCACTCAGGGGAAGCATCGTGGTACACCTTAGTGGTCTCAGTCAGCCCTTTCTTCTTCATCTCTTTCAGCTGCTGCTGTGCCAGGCAGTAGCTGAAAATCGGAGGGATTATTTTTTGTGTGTTTGGCTGAAAATTTTCGCTTCCAGAGGCATCATCTTCTTGGGCAAATTGGAGGCTTCACCTGTAGGTCAGAGGAATGTTAACAGGGGCATCCCCTCCTTCGGCAAAGCTGTCCCGCTGCTTGTTGCCTTGGCAAATGTTCTCCTCATCAGGGTTTTTCCGGAAGCTGGGGGAATGGACAGAGTTTCAGCAGACAGCAGTGCTGCACTTCTGAGCTCTACAGAGCTTCCTCCAGAGGGTGATGAGAACAGTGGCAAAGATGATGAACAAGCATAGGGAGATACCTGTGACGGTGACTATATTATTTGCTTTCTGGTCCTCTCCTGGCTGGACAGAAGGTGGAGTGGGAGGCCTGATAGCTGTAACAAAGAGCACACATGTCTGTCAGAGTTGCACTGCCATCAGCACTTTGGTATTTTAGGATGGATACGTTACTGCAAAGAAAAAATAACAGATTAATACAGTACAGGAAGCTGTCCAACTGCCATTAAAATTTGCTCATTGGAGATGACTTGCTACCAATGACTTCAAACTGGCAGGAACAGATCTACTTACTTTAAACCAAGGCTCCCATGGACCTTTTCAATGTAATCTTTACTTTTTCCTGTTCTGCCATTTCCTTAAGGCACTCCTAAATACGTGTAAAATGGGATAACGCTATTTGTCCTCCTTTATGAAGTACATTAAGATCTCTGGTGAAAGATGCCGTAAAAGGGGAAAAAATAACCTGACCCACATTAGTACTTCAGGTACCACTTTAGACTTATTTTTAGGATAGCTTAAGTGGGTGCGAGATTTGCAGTGAGTTTGAAGAGCAGAGAGACAGCACTAGCATGGGCAGTGTATCTTTTCTAAGCAGTCCTCTGAGGATGATTCTTCCACTGCTGCCTGGTGTCACAGCCCCAGAGGCTGAAACCTTCCCCCACTACAGCAAGCTCCCAACTGAGAAGGCCACTGCTCTCATGCCCCTGGCATTCTAGTATTGACACTCTTCTGTTGTGGACTGGAGATGGGCCTTCAAAGAGGGAAGAATATCCTGCAAAACTCCTTCACTAAGGGAGTGGTCAGTCACCGGAACAGGCTCCCCAGGGAAGCAGTCACCGCACCAAACCTGTCAGAGTTCAAGGAGCATCTGGAAGATGCTCTCAGTCATGTGGTTTAATTTTAGGTAGTCCTGCGAGGAACAGGGAGTTGGACTCGATGATCCTTATGGGTCCCTTCCAACTTGAGATATTATATGATTCTAATCTGTAATGTGAACATCTCAGAGCTTTCCACATCCCTATTTAAACCTCTCACCTGCCCATTGCACCTCATTATAGAAGGCTGAACCAATGAGAGATTAACAATTCTTTTTGTGGATGAGGTCTCTAGCATTTCAGATGCAACCCTGAGCAGAATATAGCACAGTGGAAAGTGGATGATTTGGTGCAGTAGCTAATTTTAGTGTGTGTTAGCACTCCCCAGTTTCTTGTGGCCAAACGTCAGCTGTCAGGCCACAAAAATGCCATCAGAGGATGAAGCTGCTCAGTTGTAGTTGACAAGAGCTGGCCACAAAGCCTTCCATCAGAGTGATAGACAGTCTGTTGTAAAACTTGGGAGGTGCTCCTGCCAGCACCACAGTGACTGTCCAGGCATAGGAAATGTGTCTGCAGAATAACAAGAAGGAGACACCATGTACTTCCCATAATTCAGAATAATACTCATTCCACAGCAAGCTGGTAGCATGGCTATTAGTTGTGTAGGATGCACAAATGCACTGATGAACACAGACCAGAAGGTCTCAGGCTGCTATGACAACAGACATGCAGAGTGCTGTGCTGGGCAGGAGATCTGTTTCTTTGACTCAGGACTACCCAACAGTCCCAAGCCCTCTGAAAAATCCTGCCATTGGGTTAACTCTGACCTTCCTGTCACTCTGAGAGCTTGACATCAGCTTAAAGAACAAGACCACCACCTGCTGAGTCCTTTTTGGAGTGTCTAAAACTTGCATTCAGCCCAATGCCACCATGCCAGAGCATGGAACACACTGTTGTGGGGCCTGAGCAGGGAGTGAACATGCTGACCTCAGGGAAGAAGGCAGGACCAGCATTTGCTCTGTTCAGTACCACCACAGCGGAGCAATCCCTTCATTGCTCATCCTTCTCTCAGTCCTGTTTGCTCACAGATATTTTCTAAAGACTCCGTTTTCTATCTGTAATGCAGATACTGTGCTGTATTGTTTGGAGTAGAAAGCTAACAGCGAGGTTTGAAACAGGACTTAGTTGCATAGATTTGCCACTCTCTCCTTCTCATCTACCTCTGCCCCTAGGCTGTGTGCTGGTTTCATTTATTCAGCCATTTGCTCCATCTGCTGGACTAATGACTGCAAACAGTTATGCTGAAAAAAAAGCTTGCCTGCTTCAGAAAGGTGCAGTCAGGGGGTGGGGAAGAGTGACACTCCCAGCTTGAGATCAGGCAGCAGATGAACACTGTAATATCACGGTGTCAAGTCACTTCTCAAGCACCCTAGGATTCAATGAGATGAAATCATGTAGGTGATTCTGTAAAGAAAGCTGCCTGACATGGGAGCAGGAGTATTAGAAACCACGTGCAAGAGAGAAGCGATGCAATTCTCCAGATGATCCCAGGGCAATGGGTGCAGATGCAGGCCTCCTGTGCATCTGTGTTTTCTATATATAAACCCTCTTTATCAACCCATAGACCTTGCTAGAATTTGAAGATTGTCCAGACCTGCTGAGTACTGTTAGGCTGTATCTCTAACCAGGCTGGCACAGGATGGCTGATCTCTCTGGAAACCACCGTATGCATTATACAGTTGTGCACCTGCATAGAAAGAGTGACACCTCCGAGAAGCACCAGAGTCCTGTCACTTCTGTGCATGTAAAGCAGCGTGTATGCACAAACCACGTGTCCAGCACATGCTCCACATGCATGGACCATCCTCTGGCGAGCTCTCTGCACTGGGACTGCTCTCAGAGCTCCAGAGGAGTGGGGTGAAATTGCCCAGCAAGGAGCCAAGCCAAATACTGTCCTTACAGACATACCCCTCCAGCAGGTAACAGGAGGCACGGAATAGCACAGCTCAGTATCAGCTTTAGAAAAATACCAACAACCCCACTGCATTTTGCTGGTGGCATTACTGCCCACAGCATTCTGACTGCTCAGCATAGAGAAGACAACCAGACCTAGAGCAGGGAATGAGTTTTAAGCTGGGGCCCTAAACATTTGACTTGTTCCCCCCTGCTTACACTTGCAGCATTACAATATAAGCAAACCCACATGGCCAGCATTTTCTAGTCATTAAAAACATCAGACAGTTTAACAACAAGCTGTTTAAACATCCCAAGTGCTGCACAAACACTGACAAAGTGCAATATCTGGCTTGATAGAATACAATTTTTAATATTTTCCCTTCACCTGACCTTTTGTTCAACACAACCCACTTCTTAGAGTGCTCCCAATACATTTCAGTCCTGCCTGTATACTTCTGAGGTCTTCATTCAACAAACACCCTAAAGCTGGTTCAAGCCAACATCTCCATTTAAAAAGTCGTCCTGTGACCTTCCTGCTCCAGCTACACATTCTCCCCCTCTCCTGTCCTTCCCTTTTCAGTGTCCATGTGAGAAACAACCTCCCTACTTTCCCAAACTGTCAGTTCTTTAGGTGACTGCATTCCAGTTCTCCACACAGCACTTTTGCCAGCACAAGAAAGTTCACGGAAGCAGCCAAAACAAGGGGTGAGGCATTGCTCACTTTGCAATAGCTTAAAATATCTGTTAAATTACATCCTGAGAGCTTAGGAGCTTGCACAGTCACTGGGCACCGTCCCTTCCCCATCCCTGTTCCCTGTGGCACCTGTGGGACAGAAGGCATTGATTGGAGCTTGTAGATGAGCCAGTTTCTGAGCAGATGGACCTCTGGGGCCCCTTGGCCCTGCTGTAGCAGCTCTCCAGTTCCAGAGACAGCACCCTCCTTTCCAGCAGGGAGTTTGCAAGAAGCGAAAGTTTAGCATGGACTAAGTACCAGCACCCTGTTAAAAGGGGCCACTTCTCCTGCCCCTTATGATGGCTGCAAACACTCAGATATGGGGCTGGCACAGCCTCATCCAGCCTTGTTATCAATTTGTTAATAAGTTAAGATTGATTGACTTTATTTGATTGATTAATTGATTTTATAAAATAATTTTATAAAATTGAAAAATAGAAGGATAAGAAATATTTTTAATGAAACTTATAGTTGCACAGTAAAAGCTGCTATGAGATCTTATGTACGTCCTGTACCAAGGCTAGAAGAAGGGGCTGGAACCATTGTTAAAACTTAGGTAATAACTTTAGGGTTGAAAGGTTTCTTTGTATTTGACCAGTCTTCTGTATGTAGAAGTGTATTGAAATGTCAGAATATGAGATTAATGGAAACCGGGGAGAGTCGACTGGAACAGCTTGTAGTTACCTGCCAAGAAACCGTGAACTTTAGTAAAAGGTAATTCCGGCAGGGGGAGATTGCGACCACCAACTCATATGCCACCTACCCAAATCATACCCTAGACCCATTTCTAGACCTTTCTAAGCTTTACTGCGCAGAATTGGATATAGGAGGAGAGTATGTAAATGATTTACGGGAAATGTTATGATTATGCATGAATAATTAATGAATATGTATGGATAAGTTCTATATATGGGATCTGATTTTGGGACCTGGTGTGCATTGATCGTGAGAGGACTCGCTCACGCACCCGGCCGTCAATAAAGAAGTGTCTGCTTATCTACATCACATTGGTGTCGATAAGTTCTTCATTCCGAGATTTCGGTAACAGTTTTGGCGACCCAGATGGGACCTCGCTGAAGGAGACCGGAGGAGTCGGGGACCTGATCGGTTCCAGCCGGCACTGAGGACTTCTCGGGGATACCCATCGATCCCCGATCCGTAAGGCTCTTCGCGACATTCCCTGGATTTTTGGTAAGACACTTCTTTTCCTAATTGTAGTAAGTGGGTTGGAGTCCCACTAAAGTAAGTGAGTAAGTGCACTAGAGGAAGTGGGTAGGAGTCCCACTATAATAAGTATATGGTAAGGAGTGGGATGGAGTCCCACCAGTGGGTTGGAGTCCCACTGAGTAAGTCTGCCTGTCAGACGCGGTGAAAGCTGCACAGGGTAGGACTAGGCGTCTGCCTGTAAGACATAAGCGAAAGCTATTGCAGGGTTGGACAAAAGTGTAGACAAGAGAACCTATATGCTATAGTGTTCTCTAAGGCTGTGCCTCTAACAAGAAGTTAGAAGGGGTTTTCAGTTTTTTGTTGTTTTTGTGAGTTTGTGTATTAAGAAGAAAATTAAGAGGTACAATATTGTGTTTTATGTTTGTTTAAAGTAACTGTGGGAAAGTGTGAGTGTGGCTGTAAGGGTGAGATGTGCAATTGAGCACGAAAGCGAGTGTGGAGTGTGGATCCGCGGATCGGAGTGACAGAGTTGAATAATTGTGCATTGTATTGTGAGTGATTATACCATGGCAACTCAATTAACTTGGTTGTTTAAAAGTAAAAGCATGGGTAATCTTGCTGTAAATGACAAAATCCCAAAAAATTCTTTGTTGGGATGTTTATTGGCACATTGGGGAAATTTACAGGATGATCTGCAAAAGAGCCAGATGATTGAGTATTGTAATAATTTGAGTATGGTAATAATTGGTGGCCTTTGTATATATTTGATGATCAGGAAAAGTGGCCCATGAAGGGGACACTGAATTATAACACTACTTTGCAGTTAATGCTGTATTGTAAAAGAGAATGGAAATGGAATAAAATGCCAGATGTGGATTTGTTCTTTTAAGACAAAGAAAGGATTGGCAGGATGAATGTAAGCTAACTATTAGAGATAATTTGGTAATGGCTATAGCTTTTGATAATAAGAAAGTGGGAAAAAAAAAAGTTGTTCAAATTGTGAGATTGGGAGTGGATACAGGAGCGACATTTTTTTATTAAATACCTGTAAAGGAAAAACTGGAACAAAAACAGGCCATTCCTGCAATCCCTGGATTTGAAATTTGGAAATAAGATAATTACACATGAATTTTTGTATGTACCAGAATGTCCGATACCCTTATTAGGAAGAGATTTGTTATCCAAATTAAATGCACAGATTGTTTTTGACGAAGGAGAACTTTTCTTGAAAATACCTGAGTCAAAAACGGGAGAAATCCTGATGATACAAGAAAAAGTAAAGGAGCAAGAAATTCCACCGGAGGTGGATTTGGCAGTGATCCCTACTGTATGGGAAACAAATATTCCTGGTAAATTGAAACTAGCAGAACCTCTTAAAATAGATTTGAAGGAAGGCGCAGGAACAGTGAGAATTAAACAATATCCAATCAAATCAGAAGTGAGACAGGAATTGAAGAAATTGATTGATACATTTTTGGAGTATAAAGTTTTGGAAGAATGTGAATCTGAGTATAATACTCCTATTTTACCAGTCAGAAAACCTTCGGGTGAATATAGGCTGGTACAAGACTTGAGAGCAGTAAATCAAATAGTTAAGGATATTTATCCTGTAGTAGCAAACCCTTATACACTGTTAACAGCATTGAGGGAGAATTATCAGTGGTTTACAGTGCTTGATTTAAAAGATGCTTTCTTTTGTATACCTTTGGAAAAGGAAAGCAGAAAACTGTTTGCTTTTGAATGGGAAAATCCTCAAACCGGGCAAAAGATGCAGCTGACATAGACTAGATTACCCCAAGGATTTAAAAACAGTCCAACTATTTTTGGAACTCAATTAGCTAAGGAACTTGAGATCTGGAAACAGGATAAACCAAGACCTGGGCATTTACTTTTACAATATGTGGATGATATATTGATTGCTACAGAAGAAAGATTTATTTGTATACAGGTGACTATTGACCACTTGAATTTCCTGGGACTAAATGGGTACAAGGTATCCAGGAAGAAAGCCCAGATAGCCTGCCAGACTGTGATATATCTCGGCTTTGAGATTTTAAAAGGACAACGACAATTAGGAAAAAATCGCAAAGAAGCTATTTGTGGTATACCTGAGCCGAGAAATATTCATGAACTCAGAGCATTTTTGGGAATGACTGGGCGGTGTCGCCTTTGGATTATGAACTATGGGCTAATAGCTAAACCGCTGTACGAGGCCCAAAAGAACTCTCCCTTTGTATGGGGCCCACAACAACAAAAGGCTTTTGTAGAGTTGAAACGTGCCCTAATGTCTGCACCTGCCTTGGGACTGCCGGATCTAACCAAAGATTTCCAGCTGTTTGTACATGAAAGACAACACCTTGCTCTGGGCGTGTTAACTTGGAAGATAGGAAGCTGGAAAAGACCAGTCGGATACTTCTCCAAACAAATGGACACAGTGAGTAAAGGGTGGCCAAACTGCCTTCGAGCAGTGACAGCAACAGTAATGCTCATACAAGAAGCTTGGAAATTGACTTTGGGAAGAACAATAACAGTCTATGTCCCACACATGGTGATTAACTGTCCTAGAACAGAAGGGGGGACATTGGCTGTCCCCCAGCCGAATGATGAAATACCAGGTGGTATTGACTGAACAAGATGATGTGATTCTAAAGACAACTAACCTGGTAAATCCTGAGGTGTTTTTAAGTTCCATACAGGAGGAAGGACAACTGGAACATGATTGCTTGGCTACCATCGAGTATGTTTATTCCAGTCATGAAGATCTGAAGGATGTACCACTGGAGCGACCAGACTGGGAATTGTATACTGATGGAAGCAGCTTTATGGAACAAGGAGTCCGATACGCCGGATATGTGGTAACAACAGAGACTACAGTTATAGAAGCAGGAGCATTGGCGAGTACCACATCAGCCCATAAAGCGGAACTTATTGTCTTGATTCAAGCCCTAGAATTAAGTAAAGACAAGAAAGTAAATATCTGGACAGATTTAAAATATGCCTTTGGGGTAGTGCATGTCCATGGGGCTTTGTGGAAAGAAAGAGGGCTATTGTCCTCTGAAGGATGAAACATTAAGCATCAAAAGGAAATTATACAATTATTGCAAGCAGTTCAAAAGCCAGATCAAGTAGCAATCATGCACTGTAAGGTACATCAGATTGGGAATACAAAAATAATAGCTGGGAATAATTTAGCTGATAAAAAAAAAGTAGCAAAGAAACAAGCAATGTAAATGGCAATAATTCCTTCTAAAACAGTACCCCTTCCTAGGGAAAAACCGAGATATTCAGAGGAAGATGACAAATTGGGTCAGTTATTAAATGCTAAGAAAAACTTAGCTGGATGGTGGATAACTCCTAATGGACAGGTAGTAATTCCACCTCTTTTGATGAGAGAGATAATTCAAATGAGATATCAAGAATGTCACTGGGGGGCAGAAGCCTTTGTAACATCTTTACGAAAGCAAGTAATATCAGTTAAAATGTTGGGAATAGCTAAAATAGTAACTGAAAAGTGTGAAGTATGTTTGAAAAATAATCCAACGATTAAGAAAAAGGTTCAAATGGGTAGACTGAAATCTGGTACAGAACCTGGAGATTATTGGCAAGTAGATTTTTCAGAGTTACCTAGACGAAATGGGTACCGGCACATCCTGGTAAGGGTTGATACTTTTACAGGATGGCCAGAAGCCCTTCCCTGTCGCACCACATAAGCAAAAAGAGATTGTAAAGTGGTTATTACAAGAAATAATTCCGAGATTTGGAGTTCCTATTGGAATTTCCTCTGACAGAGGTCCACACTTTGTTGCTGAAGTAGTCCAAAGTGTTAGCAAAGTATTGGGTATTAATTGGGATTTACATGTGTCTTGGAGACCACAATCTAGTGGGAAAGTGCAAAGGATGAATCAAACTTTGAAACGACAAATAAGTAAAATTTGTCAAGAAACCAGTCTAAAGTGGCCTCAGGCACTTTCATTGGCATTATTATGAATCAGGGTACAGCCAAAGAGTGGAACCTCAGTCAGTGCTTATGAATTATCATATGGAAAAACATATGAGTCTCCAGAACCAAATCTAAACATACATGTAAAAGGAAAACAAGATGTGTATAACTATTTGCTTTCTCTAAGGAAAACTTTGGCTGCAATTCGGAGTGCAGTAATTTGGAATAGACCTTTACCCCTGGAAAATTCAGTGCATGATTTCCAACCAGGAGACTATGTCTATGTGAAGACCTGGACCTCCGAACCTCTGCAGGAGCGCTGGAGAGGACCTTTCCAGATACTGTTAACCACTTTTACAGCTATCAAGGTAGCAGAATCAGATGCTTGGATACATTATACTTGAGGGAAGAAAGCACCTACTCCATGGAAGATTGTCAATCATGACCCAGAGACTTTAAAATTGACACTGAAACATGTCTAATTTTTCATATCAGGTTATGATTATTCTTTGGATTTTATTTTGGTTGGTAGTGTTGGTGGGATCATGGGCTGGCTTGATGGACAGGAACAAAAGACAAGTAGAAACAGAACAAGTGATTGACATTCCCAAACAAATGGCTGAGGAAAATTTGATGGTAGGATTGATTAAAGAATTTGCCAATTTACAAAATGTCACGCAGATTACTGCTTGTTTGCCAATACCGAGGGCAGTAGGTGAATCTATTCCATGGGGAATTTTAACTATGAATCTGACCAATCTGGAACATAAAAATGAAACCACCTATTGTGAACAAAGGCCAGAGACTCAATGGTATGAGCAAGTGAAAGTCATTAGAAAACAGTGGAAGTCGCCAGGTAAAGAAACAGATTGTAAAAAACTATTGAATTATGATTTTATAACAGGATCCCGACCTAGTGCCATAGCTCAAGTTCTTTTTCCTGGGGGTCCAAATCCCCAGTTAGGATGGTGTTCTTATGATGAACAACTTAAAACCAATGTGAGCAGAAGTATCATGAAATGGAAGTGTAACAAAACTGGCCAAGGTACCCAATTAGTAGAACAATGGGACTCTATATGGTCTATGTCCATATTTTCCCATTTTCAGTATATGGCAAGAACTTCTTGGTGTTTTACATGGGAGGGAAAAGTTTTTTTCAGTATTACCCTGGGTCACTGATAGATCAATTTCATCGGGAGAGAAGGAAAATAAAATAGTGCCATGGTGGAAATGTGAAAAAGTGTATGATTGCAGTAATGCAGACTTAGTAATCCAAAGAATTCCTCCGTTGGTCGCTGTTTTAAAATATGGTTGTTTTTGTCGAGGTCTTAAGAACACTCTCAATTTAACCAGCACTTTTATAGTCAGAAGAGGAACTTTATTTAGTTGTAGAAAATCTACTATTTGAAGTCCTGGACATTTAATTTGGGCATTGAGTGATGGAACCTGGACAACTCATCTACCATTAGATGGTAAAGTGAAACAAATTACCTTAGGTATGCCAACATTGTGTCTGATTTGGAAGAAATCACCATTTAGAGGATCCCTAGAGAATTTAGAATTGAAATGAATAAAGAGATCTGAGATAAATGATGATATTTGGAATGAACCATCTACAGGAGTGAAAATTGGCTGGGCACTTGAATCACTTTTAAATCCTATAGCTTCATATAGAAACAGAGCATGGCTCTATCAGTTAGCTGGTCAAGTGGAAAAATTAGCAAACGTTAACAAAAAGGGGTTTAAAGAATTGAACATACAATTACAGGCGACCTCTAGAATGACTTTACAAAACAGAATGGCACTAGATATGCTCCTACTTAAAGAACATGGAGTATGTGGATATCTCAAGGATAAATTAGACCACTGTTGTATCCACATTCCAAATGTCACTCAGGATGTGGAACATGATCTAGACCTATTAGGAAAAATTGAAAAAGAAACTGAAACAATTCAAAAGGATATGTCAGAAGATTGGCTTGGGAAAATTTTTAACAAACTGGGATGGAATTTGAGCTCTTGGATACAATCTATAATTAAGACTTTGTTTCTGTTACTAATTGTCTTTTTGATGAGCATGCTAGTATATGCATGTTTGAAGAAACAGTTTACCAATAGGATTGCAGTCAATCGTATGATTATGAGAGAAGTATCTACTAGTCCACCAAGGTATAGCCCACCACCAAAATATGTTGAAAGAAATGATATGTAAATAATGTGAAGGTATTGAAATAATGATTTTCAACACTTTCAAAGGGGGGAAATGTTATCGATTTGTTAATAAGTTAAGATTGATTGACTTTATTTAATTGATTTTATAAAATCATTTCATAAAATTAAAATATAGAAGGATAAGAAATATTTTAAATGAAACTTATAGCTGCACAGTAAAAGCTGTTATGAGATCTTCTGTACATCCTGTACCAAGGCTAGAAGAAGGGGCTAGAACCATTGTTAAAATTTAGGTAATAACTTTAGGGTTTGAAAGGTTTCTTTGTATTTGACCAGTCTTCTGTATGTAGAAGTGTATTGAAATGTCAGAATATGAGATTAATGGAAACCGGGGAGAGTCGACTGGAACAGCTTGTAGGTGCCTGCCAAGAAACCGTGAACTTTAGTAAAAGGTAATTCCGGCAGGGGGAGATCGCGACCACCGACTCATATACCACCTACCCAAATCGTACCCCAGACCCATTTCTAGACCTTTCTAAGCTCTACTGCGCAGAATCGGATATAGGAGGAGAGTATGTAAATGATTTACGGGAAATACCATGGTTATGCATGAATACTTAATGAATATGTATGAATAAGTTTTATATATGGTGTCTGATTTTGAGACCTGGCGTGCGTTGATCGTGAAAGGACTCGCTCACGCACCCGGCCGTCAATAAAGAAGTGTCTGCTTATCTACATCACATTGGTGTCGATAAGTTTTTCATTCCAAGATTTCGGTAACACTGTCTCTTTGGTGCTGTAGTTGATTTCCAGCATACAGAGTCAAGCATCACCAGTCTGTAATCTTTACCTTGCTTCCCTAGCCCTCTACTGAAGAATGGGATTGAGCATCATCTGCCAGAAGGCATTAACTTATTTCATTTGTGTTTCTCTGTGTCTTCTGCCTAGACAAAAATCGTCCTTACTGCCCTCAGCACTGCATCTGTGGCCCCATGGTTACAACATGTGCAAAGTGATTCCTTACGTTCTCAACATGCAGTTACAACCTGGCACTAAGATTTTACCATAGCAAAATAGAGAATTAGTGATCAGAAAGGAAATAGTAAGTGCTGGCTGTTCGCAGTGGTTTCTTCACAAGGGCAACCTCATTTCACAGACATAGTGCAAGTTTCGTTCCATGTGGGTACATGCCAATGCTTGGGAAGAGAGCAGCAGTGCAGCCTTGCCAGGGCACAGGCTTCAGGAGCATGGTTCCCTGGAATGCCGGCCCATTGCGCTCCAGTGTTCACCTTTGCAGTCACTGGGATGTTTAGGAAGAAGTGAGAGCAGGGTTTACCTCTTGACAAAGCAGAGGAACCAAACCAAGTTTCACACTGAACCTTCACATGTCTCTGCATTTGTCCAGGACAGCTTGAGCCATGGAAATTAAACTTACCTTGCAGACCCTCTCAACTATCCAGGACAGCAGGTGCAAAAGCACTAGAGTCAATGCCAAAAGAATGCATTTCTCACATTATGAGCTTTACCAAGATTTTCATCCAAATTTCTGTTCAAGTTTGTACTGTTGAAAACCAAATACAAAGTGTTAAGTCCTACTCAGATGGTTTTATTTCACCCTTTATGGATATATAATACAAATTACAATACGTATGGATCTGAAAGCAAGTAAATGGAAAATAACTACCAGTTTAATACATGATTGTAATTAATTATTTTTTTTAAAAGGCTCATTCTACAACATGGTAGTTAAATGATTTGAATCAAGCTAATATTACTGTTCATTTTTAATAGTTGTTATTAAAAACTTGTGGAAAATAAATTTTCAGTATTCCACTTCTTTCAGTCATTTGTGTTGCTCTTTCGTTTCACTCCAATGAGACAATGAAGTCAGTGTGCCTTACAGTTCAACCACTTTCCACTTACTGATTCCCCTTCATTCCACGAGAATGTACAAATGAATCATGACTGCATTTTATGAACTCCTAAGAATATTTGTGCTTGTCTTAAATGTAGTAAAATCTGCCTAATTTTCACATAGCCTTAGCCTGGATGCACGTTAGCAACTGCAGCATGTCCATCCACTGGTTCGGTTTCGCAACTGAAGTGTGGCAATTGGGAACCATAGGGAGAGTTGCTTAAAAAAACTCTCCTGATTCAGATCAAAGCACTAGCGAAGACACACCAGATTAATTCCAATTCCCCATCACCTTGTTTCTGTTCTTAAGTTCTGGTAACTGAGCTGTGCAGGAGCGGTCTGCAAACTGGGACCATGCGCGGCAACCAGTTAGCTGAGGGGAATTTGCTCGAGCTTGTCTAGACAACAATTAACATGATGAGGCATGTTTGCAGAGCACAGGGGGTGGGAGACGGATGGCGCCAAGGAAAGATAACACCTTGTTGTTAATTGCTGGTAGTTAACCACCAATCAGGGATTGCCTAGTATGCAAGGCTTAGCTTCAAGAACCAATTAGTTTAAAACGCGCAGCTTCTGAAAGTCTATAAAACCTCGTGCTTCTGTACAATAAACTGACATTTGCTTGCATCAAGCTGCGTCCCGTCTCTTCATTCGCCGCAAATTGGTGACCCCGACGTGATGCGTTTAAGGATCTAACGTGAAGGGCTCTCGAATCGCCTATCTGAGCGACATGCAGCGAATCCCACAGAACTTTGAATGATCTGCTGAAAGGAAGCAGGAGCCGGCCAGAAATCCCTCCGGAGCTGAGAGGTGAGCTGTGGGAAATCTGTAATGGGGAATCAGGCTTCGTCCCCAGAAAGAGACGTATATGGACTCATGAAGGGTCTTCTAGTCAGATCAGGGAGTCCGTGCCTCAGTTTCCTCAAATGGTGACCCCTATGGTGGTGTTCCGAAGCCTTGGAAGAATAAGGACGGAACTGGTCGATAAAAAAGACATCTCGTGGAAGAGGGCTGCGTTCCGGAGGAGACGGCTTGGCTGAACGATCGTCTGGCTGTCTGGACCAGGCGGACAACCTAAACCCCGAGGATAACACCTGTATTCATCGAGACAGGTGAGCAGCCAAGAAACTTTAGAGACTTTGAAAGAATGAAAGTGTGCACATACAGCAGCCAATTGTATGATGCTGCCGCGGAGGGGAGCTCCGTGTCGGGAATGCATTTAGCATCTTGGTGGCAAATTCTGACTACTCTTTGCCAAGTGTGGACTAATTCTACTAACGGTGCTAAACCAGAGGAAGCTGTAAATTCCACCGATAAGCACGACTCTTCTCAAGACACAGTCAGTGATGGCGATTCCGTCCACACCTCCTCTGCCCCCAAAGCTTCTGTCACTGATTGCAGCGACCCTCACAACACAGGACCAAGCACGGGAACAGGACAACTCGGACAATGATTTTATTGACACTGATAAACCTTTTGATCCAGGTCCTATAGATCTGGAAAAGGAGCTAGACCTTTCCCCCACCCCCTCGTCTCTCCTGATGCATTGATTTTATTTCTGGGGAGGGTGAAAGGGAGTCTGAGGGATTTGTGGCAGGAATGCAAGTGGGAAACACTTCAGTGATGGGTTTTGGGAGTCGCTATGGCATGTTCAGTATTTTGTCAGACAAATCAACCTGCAGAGTGGCAGCCTGTGCAATACGAGGCTGTTAAAGAGTTAAGCAAAGCAGTGCGGGAAGGGAGGATTCATAATGAGAGAACAGCTAGGTATTGTGAAGGAGAATAGGAAAGATAAACATGGTTATCTAGTGTTTAATAGGTGTCTGCATGCTTGTAGAGATATATAGCATCGTAACTACATGAATGATTCCTGCCCTGAGCCTGGTGGAGCATACAGCTGCGGTTTGTGTCCGGGCTCAGAGATGTAAATAGGGGCTTCTCTGTTATGGTAAAAGTGTTTCTCTTTGCATAAAAAAGAGAGGGAATGAAGGGAATGACCCCAGAGGTATGTTCAGAGAAGGCATGCTATGTTTTGAACTTTTTGACTGAACCAGTTCTTGTTTGGTGTGCCCTTCCACCTATGTATAATGTTAATCCAAAAGATGATATTGTTTACACTTTGAATGTCGATAATTGTTTTTATGTAGATGCTAATGTAGTAGGAGGCTATGATGGGAACGTGTCGCAGCGGTTCTTCTCTTATCCAGAGTAACAGCAGGGAAAGCATTAAAGAGTTAAATCACCTTGTTTGGTAGGCAGTTAAGA
Source organism: Falco naumanni (assembly GCF_017639655.2). Classification (NCBI taxonomy): domain Eukaryota; kingdom Metazoa; phylum Chordata; class Aves; order Falconiformes; family Falconidae; genus Falco; species Falco naumanni. The sequence continues at coordinate 23,049,996 of NC_054079.1, forward strand.
ATGTGAGTCAAAATTGCCACTGCTTTTTGTTCTTGGTTCAAGGACATGGCTGTGAGGATTTTGATGGTATGCGCTGCGTGGATTTTAGGCGCCCCATTGCAGCAACATGTTATCAAAATCTGAGAAAATTTCAGCCTTTTTGGCATTCATTCAATCAATTGGCAGTATTGTTTATTTGCTATTACCTTGGTTGCTGTCATGTTTGCAAGGGCCCTGCAGAATATGGCAAACCTGGTACTAGCTGTTCAAAAACAAAAAGGGGAAATTGTAAAATTGTACGGAACAAAGACAGTGGGTTATTTTGACATTGATAATATGTCTTAGTTGCTTTTTTATTTGTTCTATTACTTATACCTTGATTTTACTCGTTCGGTTCCAAAGGTTCTTTTTGTGCAACAGGAAGGGGGAGATGCAGGAGCGGTCTGCAAACTGGGACCATGCGCGGCAACCAGTTAGCTGAGGGGAATTTGCTCGAGCTTGTCTAGACAACAATTAACATGATGAGGCATGTTTGCAGAGCACAGGGGGTGGGAGACGGATGGCGCCAAGGAAAGATAACACCTTGTTGTTAATTGCTGGTAGTTAACCACCAATCAGGGATTGCCTAGTATGCAAGGCTTAGCTTCAAGAACCAATTAGTTTAAAACGCGCAGCTTCTGAAAGTCTATAAAACCTCGTGCTTCTGTACAATAAACTGACATTTGCTTGCATCAAGCTGCGTCCCGTCTCTTCATTCGCCGCAGAGCTGCGGATGGTTAAAATCAAGATGAGAAAGATCTTGAAGAGTACAAATAGCTAAAAGAACATTCTTGATCATTCAAGGTCCAGAATGCTTTTCAAAAACGCTTACCAATGAAGTCCTGAAAATCACTGAAAAAGAAAACTGTGACTCTTCCATGACTAAGATCCATAAGTTTTCCATTAAATTGTTGGCTGGCTGTGCTCAAATAACTTGCAGCATTAGCTTCAGCTCATACAAACAGGTGCAACTCCAGTTATCACAGTGCAGGTTTGTCAATTGGCAGCAGCAGAGGGCTGGCTATTAATTTACACAATTCTTTTCAGCCTGTACTTTTTTCTTTCCAAAGCAGCAGGTTTCAGCTGCCCTGACCATTCTCACCATCTCCACTCTCGCTGTCAACAAAGAACGGAGCCCTGATTTTCATGGCCGAGTATTTTAGCGAGTACCACATCCCATGCCATGTAGACCAAACCACGCCACTGTCATGGGATCCATTGTACTTCCCTGTTCTGTAGTATCTTCCATTGAGGTTTACGGCATGGCACCTTGTAACAATGTAGGAAAGGGAAAAAAGGGAAATTAGGTTTAGTGTGGGAAGATATTGCATCATTACAGTGAAGTACAGTTTTCACACATCATACTACATGTAGAAATACCAGGGCGGGATTCACTGACAAATTCAGACACCTAGATGTATCTGTCTGTACTGAACTGGTTATCTAAAGTCCTGCATTAGCCTGTGGGAATCTGGTTAATGCATTTAGTGGAACCCAGAGAAGTATGTGGGTCATCCTAACGTAGACACCTATGCTGGTCAGATAATTCAACCTGTTGACTCCCTCAAGTGTATTAACTAGGGACTCAGTTCAGTTGCCTAAACAGAGCGGTGTAGTGCCATTTGGTAGGCTGCGGCTCAAGCATAGGCAGCTACGTATTGGCACCTAAAAATGCAGATGTCTTTTAATCAAGGTAAATCCCACTACTGATATACATTCTTGTAGCTCTAGTGATTTCAGTTTGTATGTGATGAGGGCCTGGTCAAAGAAGGGGCTCATTCAGCACTAAAGGTGAAAAAACCTGAGAGCGGTGTGTCCAGGGCTGGTGAACATCTGTTGATGTGTGAGGTATGCCCAACTAGCAAACATACCATCAGGACTAACAAGGGGTAACTCACCCTCTAGACATGCTCCACAACAGAGAAATGTCCTTCATACACACTTCACCTTGCAGTGGCTACCATTGTTTTCTTTCCTGGGACATAACCCAAAGCACTTAAAGGAATTTTATTTGAGCTCTTTTCCTTCCAGGTCATTCCCCCCTGTGCATTTATTATGACCCATTTTCTTAAAATGAATGCAACTGACCTGCTTTTCTTCATAGTGAAAGAAGGAGATTGCTTTCCTTTGAGGATCTGTAGGTCTGAACATCTTAGATTTGACTGTGTGAGGTGGCAAATGCACACAGCAACCTCCAGCTGCTGTAAGGCAGGCAAGTGCTCTCAGCTGTACAGCCACCCACACCCTATGCACCCGAGAGGAATCAACTGTTTTCCATACCTGTTAAACCACCAACTGCCCTTGTTCTCTGATGCACAGTTGCCTGCCAGGAATCGATCGTGGTCCTTGTCAGATGTGGTGAACTGCATCCCTCTGTGAGAGGCTGACCACTGATCTTCAAAATTGCTCCCACCAGACAGAGCATCGCCAACGTTACCAGAGTAGGTGCCAAACCATAACCTGTAATTGTCCTGCAAGAACATGTGAAACGTCTTTGTTATCAGCTCTTTCTGCCCTTCCTCCCACTTTTGAGATCAACTTTTCTCTGGCCATTGTATCCACTGTCAAAGGCAAGACTGTTGAAGTCAAGGGTAAGTTTTGGCCCCATACTTTAATGATCCTAGTGTAGATCAATACAGGGTTTAAAATTCCAGAAGGGATTGCTAGTAGCTGCTGCTACAACAGGCTTCAGGCTTTGTTGTCTTTCAATAACCATTTGATGCACTATACAACAAGCTGGAAGGCTCTTCCTAGCTCATCAAGAACAACTGGGCAGAAAACTGTGCCAAGTAGTTGCCTTTATAAACTGGTCAGTTGTTCAGCTAGAATAACTCCTTAGGAATTTTGCTCTTCCAGGAACTAGAAGCTATCTGATTTCTAGCTAAATGGTCTAGTCCTGGTAGAAATACTTAGAAGAATAGTTCCATTGTGCACGACTAACAGATCTAAGAGATGTTTGATGTAAGATGGATGATTACTTTTGTGGTGTGGGCTTTTTCCTGTCATCATATTCCACTCTTGTTTATGAAAAATAGCAGTAAGGTATTAAAATGAAGATGTTCAAACTTTTCATAAGAAAATTAATGACAAACTGAATGTAATGCATAAATTTCTGGAGTGGTCATGGAGTTGGAACTAGGACTGGTCCATGCAATGGAACTCATGTCCCTGGGTATTTGGGCCACTTAGGCATGGTGTGTTCAGACAGGCAAGCCTGCAAAGAACAGCACTAATACTGAGCATGACACCGTCTAAAGCTAGAAGCAAACATGAAAATACAGGGATGTGTCTGTCTTTGGGTCTTCTGTGTCTGTAGCACCAAGTGTAGTATAATCATATAAAGCTTAAGTGTTGCAACGGAACACACCAGCTTAGATGTACATCCTCTCTCACTTTCATCCTTTCTCTTCCCTGAAATCAGATAAATTGAATGCTACTTACAGGACTCTGATCTAAGATTAAATTAAAAGGACACTGGCCAAGAAAGTTTTTCCACATCACTTCCCAGTCCTCCTGTTTTCTAGAAATAGATCCTCCTGTTGACACAGGATCCTGTTGCTCTGTTTTCACCCTATAACATATAAGCACGGAAAATGAAATAACACATCTGTTAGTGGAGAAAACAATGCTGCATGAAGATGGAAAGTATTACGTGTTCCACTTATCCTGCAAAATATTTGCTATGCATCAGTTTGTACCTGCACTAAGAACTAACTGAAATTCACAACCTAAAAAGCAGCTGCTAGGTAGTCTTCATGTTTCTTACAGTGGAACTGGAAGAACTATACTAAAATACATATACACGGTCAGATACACACTTAAAGTTCCCCTAAGCCAGTTTCAGCTAAAAGTTTCAAAATCCCAGAACTGACTAACATAACAAGAAAAAAACCCCATAAAGGCAGATCACCTAGCAAACAAAGTCCCCAGGAACAAAGCCAAAAATATTAATGAAACAAGGACAAAAACCTGAAGTTACATAGAGAAGAATATCAGTTAAACGTTACACAGACAATCAAGACAACTGTATTTCCCTGAGTGAAAGGAAAAATATTGAACCAACATGTTCTCAGTATAAATTATATTATTTCAGAAAAGACTCAAAGGTAGAAAGACATGATCATTAGACTAAAGAACAGGGAACCACCGAAAATTTCCAGACAATTACCTGTTCGCTTCCAAATTCTGTAATACTTCATTGCAGAGCATAATACTGTTCTCAGTGACCTGAAGCAGCTGATTTAATTCACACTGACAATGTTCCATCTCTCAGTGCCCTCAGGGCTTCATTTAATAACTTAATGACTGTTAAGAAATTCAGGTTTTCAGCTTCATATATATTTCCTGTGCAATGCTTGAAGTACAGCAAGCAAGAAAAAAAAAGAATGAGTGAACAGCATCAACATCAGAAAGTTAAGTCTTCTGTAGTCAGAGCAGGGATACCAAGTTCCACTTTGTAATTTTGATTCAGTCCCTGATTGCTTCATTTTTCAAAAAATGCACTGTACATTTAAGCCTCAGGTTTGTTTTCTAGAATCAGCTGTTTGAAAGGAGCCTGTAAAGCAATATGAACTAAGAAAACTTCAACCAATGAGGTATTCTGTTTAACCAGTGTTCCAAAAGATGTGGCCAGCCTAAACAGCACCATGTACTACACACTGGAAATAAAAGCCCATTAGTTAAAGCAATAGTTAAACTAATCAACCTAGCTTTAATGTCTAAAAAACAAAAAATCAAACTGAGACAAACCTAATGATGCAGTTATTGAACTTAAGAGGTTAATGGCTGAAACATAACCAATGCCAAATGGCACCATAATCATAACAAACTTTTACATACACATCACGTATTTTATCCATCCTTAAGCAATCATCTCTTATCATAAAGGTATCTAATTACACCCCTGGGGACTAAAAAAAAAAAAAAATACAGTTTAACAAGAAGGACAAAAATTACTTACTTGGTATCCATCACTCTTGACTCTGTCACACAACAGCCCAGGAACACTGAAAACAACATTAGCTCCATCTAAAACGCACTGACCAGCACAATCTTCAAGTACATCAAGTATAGAATCCACTTCTTCCTTTTCTTTTTTCAGAGATGCAAGCATTTCTATTACAAGTGTCCACATACTGCGGGCCTTAATAGGCAAGGAGGACAAAAACGTTACATTAAAATGTTTACCATAATACTTATCATTAGTATCAAAACTGCACGAAAGCAGATGAAGGGTCTAGCATAATCAGACGTAGACAAGTGGAAATAACAATATCTAAGAATAAATTTTGCAGAAATGTAAGAAGATATACAGTATGTTGCCACAGGAGAAGAAAAATGCTCACCTTTATTTTCTCAGTTCTATCAGTTTTGTTTTGGTCGTGTTGTTCTGTCCTATAAGCACACGTAAAACAGAAGTTCAAGTGGTCTACAACAAAACTATAGTTCATATTTCATAAAATTGAATAAGAAATCAATCTTATATATGCTAACTTAGTTACAAGGAAAAACACTTACTTGCAAGACTGCATCTTCAGGGCTGCATATTCAGACTCTATCCGGTTTATTTCTTTAATTAAAATTCTAGGAAAAATGTTAACAGATACCATAGATTTTTACAAAATCCAAGTTTCTACTCTGCTATTCTCAGAATTCCTTAAAATCACTAAACAATCACGCTCATTCTTTCAAAATCTGTGTACTGAGGTAGGTTTGGAACAATGGGAAAAAAAAACAAAACAAACAAACAAACCAAAGCAAACAAAAAAACCACACACACACACAACACACACAGAGAAAAAAAATGTGGGGGAAAAAAAAACCAGGAAAAACTCAAAACCAACCTAAAACTTATTTTCCTTGACTTCATTCACCATGACTTTGTGCAGAAAGACAGACAGGAAAGCCGTGAAGATACTTGCAAATTAAGCAATCAAGCTGTCACTTACTCTACTGCATAGGAAGAGCTTTTATTAGACCCAAGAACAACAGTGTACTAGAAATGTACATTATCAATACAAACCTCCAAATATATTCAGCAATTGTACAGTACCCAAATCCCTCAGTTTCAAAAAATCAGAGAACAGACTACTGGGGTACAAGCAGCTGGACCACCAAAGGTCTTCTGCCAAAGCCACAGTGCTCTTATTTTCAGAAACACTGGGTGCCTGAATCATGCTGAATTCTAAAGGATCTTCAGAGTTCTGATGCCTTGTTGAGAATGAAAAAAATACACAGAACTATGTTTTTTAAAGGGAACCACTCACGAGGTAAGCAAGAGCAGTAACAGTTCTGAAGCAGGGTGAGAGGAGATTCAGAATTAGAAATCACAGATGCTTAGGATACTTCAACCTCTGGAAATTATATTGTTGAGCCTTCCACTGAAAACAAAGCCTTCAGTTAAGTTACTCGTGGTCCTCTCAAGCCAAGTCTTGAATGTCTGCAGCAAGGGAGATTCCACCACTTTTCTGGGCAACCTATTCCAGTGTTTAATTGTTCTCACAAGAGATTTTTTGTTTTTAATCCAGATGGAGTTTTCCCTTAAGGACCTTGGGCCTGTTGCCTCTTGTCCTGTCACCATACATCTTTACAAAGACAGTACCTCCATCTTCTCTACAACCACTTTTTAGATACTGGAACATTGTGATTAAATCCCCTGAGCTCTGTCTTCCTCAGGCTAAACCCCCCCAGTTTCTACAGCTTTTACCCATACGTGTCAAGTTCTCCAACTCTGTGATCATTGTGGTCCTCTTCTAGAACCTCTGCTATCTTTCAATCTCTCTTCTCAACTGGGAGAACCAAAACTGAATACAGCATTCCAGGTGTGGCCTTAGAATTGTCAGGTAGAGTGAAATACACCTCTTGATCTGCTGGCTGTGCTCCTTTTCATACAGCTTAGGAAACTGTTGATCTTCTTGTCTACCAGGGCACACTGCTGACCCGTGACCCCAGCCAATCTCCCGCAAGCCTGGGCTGCTGTTGGGATTATTCCATCCCAGGTGCAAGACTTTACGCTAATCTTTGTTAAACCTCACACAATTCTTGTTGGGCAAGTCTTCAAGCCCAGCAAGGTCTCTCTGTGTAATGGCTCCCCATTCTAGTATACCTACCTTTCCTCACAGTTTGGCATCATTTGGAAGCTTGGTGGGTTTGCGTTCAATTCCATCATCTATATTCCTTATGAAGACATGGAATAGTATAGACACAGTATCAACCCCAGAGGAAACCCACTTATGATCTGCCACCAGTTAAGACTTCAAGGCATTACAAACCTTTCAGCTCACCCCTTTAGCTAGGTTTCTATCTTTCCAAAGATGACAGAGCAGTTCTGAAATGATGCTAGGTAAGTTAAGTATCTCTGCATCCTTGGATGCATCCCCTTAGGTAGCAAAGGTTTCTGTATGTGAAGTTTGGACACATGAACCTCTGCTTTACCCTCTATCAGTGGTTTGTTGCTTCTTTCACTGTTGCTTCTTGGCACAGAGACTGGGCTACTGACCTCATCCGTGAAGACTGAGGGAAAGAAGGATTGGGTATTTCAGCCTGTGACACTTGTAACTTAACTTACCATTTCGGTCAGAAGCAGCCCTAAATCCTCTATGAACTTCCACTTCCTAATAACATACCAATGGAAGACTTTTTTCAGGCTCTTGGAACTTTAGCTAAACTTTGACCTTCATAACTACACCACTGCACCCCTGAAAAATATTTCTCTGTTTATGTCTGGGAGTCAACCTCCTCCTCCATATTAAATATGCTGCTGCTTTGGTTTCCAAGCTTTATCACTAGCTAACTGTTTTAACCAGGTTGGTTTCTTTTTCCACTTAAGGCAATGGACCACACTTGAGCTTCAGCAAGGATTTCTGAATATACCCTAGCACTTCTGCTAGGGTATATTCAGCCCTTCTGCTTTCCACAAGGTACCTCCTAGCAGTTTCCGGGACAAGTGGAAATTTGTTCTTTTAAGTCCAGTGCCATTATTCTTCCACTTGACTTTCTCATGCTCCTTAGGATCTTAAGTACTACAGCCTTGATTGCAGTGACCATAAGGCTCCTGTTGGCAATTACATCTCTGGAAAAGTTTCTCTTACCTGTAAGCAGCAAATTCAAAAGAGCACCACTCCTACTCAGCACACCCACTGATTGCATTACAAAGCCATCCTCAATGCAATCCTGTTTCCCCAGATTGCTAAGGCACCACTGTATTGCCTTCCCAGCAAATACCAGGGTAAACTGAAGCCCTCCTGTCCTGGTTTCAGCTGGGCTAGTTAATCTTCTTCTTAGTAGCTGTGCTTTGGATTTGGTGTGGTGAGAATAATGTTGATAACACACTGATGTTTTTAGCTGTTGCTAAGTCATGTTTACACCAAGACAAGGACTTCTCAGTTTCTCAGGCTCTGCCAGTGAGAGGGCTGGATGGGTACAAGAAATGGAGAGGGGACACTGCCAGGACAGCTGACCTGAACTAGCCAAGGGCATATTCCATATCCTAAAAGGTCATGCTGAGTATATAAACTGGGGGGAGTTGGTCAGGGCCAGCCGAGCACTGCTGAGGGACTGGCTGGGCATTAGTCAGCAGCTAATGTGTAATGGCCAGCAAAAGTGTTGTGCATCACTTGGCTTTGTCCTTTTGGATTTTGTTCCTCTCTCGCCTTCTCTACTTTTCATTGCAAATGTTGTTATAATTCTTACTATTGTATTTCATTTTATTATTAAATTGTTCTTAACCCACGAGTTTTACCTTTTTCTCCAATACTCCTCCTGATCCCAACAGAGGAGTGGGGAAGTGAGTGAGCAGCTGCATGGTTCTTAGTTGCCAGCTGGTGTTAAACAACTTTGTGGTTGGTGCTCAACATGGGGCACGGAGGGTTGAGATAACAACACATTTGACTAGTGTGTTAAAACAAATTTCTCGTAAGTATCTATATTTGTTGAATAATCACTCACCACAATGTTGATTTCTTTGCTCTAGAAGTTGCTGCCCATGATCTCAGGGTTGTGTTATGTACTTTACTTGCAGAATGTGGTCCCTGTTGTGCTGTTTATTGTCCTTGGAGCCTGGACAAAAATTATCATTGTGTTGTACTATATAGCGCGGGGTTCTGATACAACAGGACTTGCTGGTTATGAAATTTGGTCTGTGTACTCAGTTACCATCCCCTCTGTACTTTGGGACTCATCCAGTGGGAACTATTATTAGTAATTACACCTTTTGCCTTGTCTCCCGTGGAGGAGAGAGACACCCTTCCACATCTTGCCCTTCCCGCCACGTTAATTACAGTAGCTTTGAGAACACTGAAAATTTTTAATATTCTTGGGATGCTGAAACCAGCATGACCCTATTGCTAGGAATGCTGAATGTGTTCCTGGTCTTAGGTTAAACAACTATTAAGAATACCACACAGAGATCTGTTGTCAAGTTGGATAGTTATGAGTGGAAAGGCGTGTGGGACATTATGGGCAAGTACCTAGGACAGTGGGCATCTCCAGTGTTTCAGAACTTCACCCCTGAACAAGTGCAGAATCGGGGAAAACTAACAAAATATTTGGAAGTATGTTGTCACCCTGGCAGTTCCAGAGAGGCACAAAATACTGCAACATGCTGGGACCTAGCCCATGCCTACCAAGTCCTGTTGAATGCTATTCAGCACCCTCAAAGGCAACAGAAAGTCTCTGGATCTGATGGTAAAGTGACAGGCACTGCAGCTACTCGAACCCCCACGGCAGACACTGCAGCTGAACCAGAGAACCAACCCATGCTGCTATCAGTTGCCCCTATACGCAAGAAGAAATGGACAGAAAAGTCAGCTTGTTTTGTAAAGGAGGACCAAGCAGGGCCATCACAGGAACAGGAGGAAGAGGCAGAACAAGAGGTAACCACTTGATCTCTATCCCTGAATGAGTTGCAGGATATACAGAAAGATTTTAGCCATGATCCAGGTGAGCAAGTTATCACCTGGCTGCTTCAATGCGGGGATAATGGGTCTAATAGTTTGGAATTAGAGGGTAGGGAAGCCAAGTAGCTGAGGTCACTTTCTAGAGAAGGGGGCATTGACAAGGCAATTGGAAGAGGGACACAAGTCCTCAGCCTCTGGAGTGTCAAGTGTGAAGGTATCTCTTCAAGGAGGACATTACATGTTGCCCAGGCAAGTGGACTGCAATAGCGAGGTATCCAGTACCTGAGGGAGTCAGCCATGAAAGAGATAACTTATTATGACCAGGACAATGCGCAGTTACCCACAGACCCCAACGAAGTCCCATGCACGCAACCCATGGGCGGAAATTTGTATGGAGCACACCATCACCATATGCCAACTCATTGGCAGTAATAAGCTGGAAAGATGAAGCACCACTGACAACAAATGAAGTGGCTCACCAGCTCTGGGAATATGAAGGGAACATCTCGACCTCCCTTGTCTCAGCTATCCAGGAACTGGTCTAGCAACTCAAAAAGGATCGATCCTACTCCCCACCTGTACAGAACCACACCTCAGCTACTAATAGTAAGTACCCTTCTGCTTGAAAGGGAGAACATAGGAAGTACACACCACAGAGTACGCTGTGGTTTTCCCTGTGGGACCACGGACAGGACATGAGGAAGTGGAATGGAAAACCCACCTCAACCCCGAAGGCATGGGTACATGAATTGCAAGGAAAAATCATAAATAAGGGTTCTTGCAGGAAGGTTGCTGCTCCAGTCTCCAGTGGGCAGTTTCCCACAGAGTGGAAGAACTGATCTTACTCCTGATCATAGGGAAAGGAATTCTAATCCACTTTTACAAGTAAGTGGAGAATCCTGTGACCAAGACTAGAGGGGCCCTGCCTCCAGCCAGGTGGACGGAACAATCAGGTTTACCGGATGTGGCTCTGATGGCATGGCACATCAGGCCCACAGGAGCATAAGGCTCTAATAGATACCAGTGCACAGTGTACCCTAATGCCATCAAGCTATGAAGAGGCAGAATCCATTACTGTTTCTGGAATGACAGGGGATCCCAAGAGCTAATTGTATTAGAGGCTGAAACAAGCCCAGCTGGGAGTGAGGACAAAAGTACTCCACTGTGACTGGCCCAGAGGCTCTGTGCATCCTTGGCAGAGACTATCTCAGTAGAGGGTATTCCAAGGACCCAGAAGGGTACCAGTGGGCTTTATGTATAGCTGCCTTGGAGATGGAGGAAACTAAGCAGCTGTCTACCTTGCCTGGTCTCTTGGAGGACCCTTCTGTTGTGGGGTTGCTGAAAGTCAAAGAACGACAGTGCCAATCTGTAGGACAAGGTTTCAAGGACAAGAGTCCAAGTACTGATAGCCTGATGAATAGAGACTTGTTAGAACTTGTAGGGCACAAGCCCTGGGAACAAAGGAACAAGGTAACTGCAGACCCCTGAGCCGTTACAGTTGAGGAGGCAACCAGACGGACAGAGAAACAAGTAGCCAGATAAGGGAACGGATAGCGCCGATATGTAAGCAAGAAAGCCGCGTAGAAAGAAACTCCCTAACCTTGGAATAGAAATTATTGCTATGTCAAGATAAACTAATAAGTTCCTATTGTTCTAACAATGTGCCTTAAATATCAACCAATCAGTGTTTTTTACGCTTAAGATTTAACCAATCAGTGTGTAATACGTAGAAGGTAGAAACGTATATAATTGTAAGAAAATCACTAATAGATGGACATTTGCTTGCATCAAGCTGCGTCCCGTCTCTTCATTCGCCGCAAATTGGTGACCCCGACGTGATGCATTTAAGGATCTAACGTGAAGGGCTCTCGAATCGCCTATCTGAGCGACATGCAGCGAATCCCACAGAACTTTGAATGATCTGCTGAAAGGAAGCAGGAGCCGGCCAGAAATCCCTCTGGAGTTGAGAGGTGAGCTGTGGGAAATCCGTAATGGGGAATCAGACTTCGTCCCCAGAAAGAGATGTATATGGACTCATGAAGGGTCTTCTAGTCAGATCAGGGAGTCCGTGCCTCAGTCTCCTCAAATGGTGGCCCCTATGGTGGTGTTCCGAAGCCTTGGAAGAATAAGGACGGAAAAAAGACAGCTTGTGGAAGAGGGCTGTGTTCTGGAGGAGACGGCTTGGCTGAACGATCGTCTTGCTGTCTGGACCAGGCGGACAACCTAAACCCCGAGGATAACACCTGTATCCATCGAGACAGGTGAGCAGCCAAGAAACTTTAGAGACTTTGAAAGAATGAAAGTGTGTACATACAGCAGCCAATTGTATGATGCTGCCGCGGAGGGGAACTCCGTGTCGGGAATGCATTTAGCATCTTGGTGGCAAATTCTGACTACTCTTTGCCAAGTGTGGACTAATTCTACTAACGGTGCTAAACCAGAGGAAGCTGTAAATTCCACTGACAGCGCGACTCTTCTCAAGACATTGTCAGCGATGGCGATTCTGTCCACACCTCCTCTGCCCCCAAAGCTTCTGTCACTGATTGCAGTGACCCTCACAACACAGGACCAAGCACGGGAACAGGACAACTCGGACAATGATTTTATTGACACTGATAAACCTTTTGATCCAGGTCCTATAGATCTGGAAAAGGAGCTAGACCTTTCCCCCACCCCCTTGTCTCTCCTGATGCATTGATTGTATTTTTGGGGAGGGTGAAAGGGGGTCTGAGGGATTGGTGGCAGGAATGCAAGTGGGAAACACTTAAGTGATGGGTTTTGGGAGTCGCTATGGCATGTTCAATATTTTGTCAGACAAATCAACCTCGAGAGTGGCAGCCTGAGCAATACGAGGCTGTTAAAGAGCTAAGCAAAGCAGTGCAGGAAGGGAGGATTCATAATACATTTGCTATGTCCCTTCTTGAAGTGATGACAGAGCCTTATACACTCACACTGCATGATTGGAAGTTATTGCTTTGTATAGTACTAACTGATAGAGTATATGATGTGGTTATTTGATTTTTGTGAGCTATGTGTAGTGGCCTTGATTGAAAACCTTAATCGGGGAATTGCTGTTAACTATGAGCAGTTGGCTGGAGAAAATTAACTGTGCCGATTCTGTGACTCAGGCAAGGTATCCCAGGGACAACTGTTTGCAAATGAATGAGATGGCTATTAAGGCAGTCAGGATGCGGGAGTCTTGCCACAGTCTTGCAGGGTCCTAGAGAGTCACTAACTGTAATACTAACTTTATTGATTGGCTTCAGAATATTTTGTAACAAGTTGAACATAAGGAAGCTCAAGGGTTGCTTTTAAAACACCTAGCTGTGATAATGCAAATGAAAATTGTAAACGGGAAACTTTCACAATAGCAACCCCAACATGTGTCAAATGATTGCAACGCAGAACTCACAGCAGACTGTAATTCTCAGGCTGAGTTCTGGAATGCAGCATAACAGATTTTTGCTTCTCTAATCTCTTCTGTAAGAGTAGTACACGCTCTTAACTTGCTTAGTAAATTAGGCTGCTAGCTTGCTAAACAAAGTAATACTACAAATACTGTTCTTTTTTTTCTGGCTTATTAACAGATGTTGATTCTGTCCATCATATGTTGCTACAGAACCGAGTTGCTATTGATTTTTATTATTAGCACAGGGACACAAGTGTGAAGACTTTGATAGGATGTGTTACGTGAATCTGAGTGACCACTGTGAATTAATTTACAAAAGTATACAAAACTCAAAAGCCTTAAAACAAAGATCTGCAACAGAGCCAGGGGCGGGATGCCTTTGGTCTCTTCTCACGGCTGGGAAACTTTGGGCCATGACTCAAAAGTATTACAGGATTTATTATAATTATCTTTAACCACCTTATTGATGTTTGCCTTATGTCTCCCATACTTTTTTTTTTTTCCTGTATTCAGTGTTTAGTTGATTGTAACATAAAGCAGGTCATGGTCACCCAGCTACACACAACCTTTGCCTCCTCGCAATTAACAAGCAAAAAAGAGGATAGAGAATGTCTGAAGAGAGAGATAGGAGAGGAAACTGGAGAATATTTGACCTAACAAGAGATGAGGGAACAGCTAGGTATTGTGAAGGAGAATAGGAAAGATAAACACGGTTATCTAGTGTTTAATAGGTGTCTGCATGCTTGTAGAGATATATAGCTATGTAACGACATGAATGATTTCTGCCCTGAGCCTGGTGGAGCATACAGCTGCGGTTTGTGTCCGGGCTCAGAGATGTAAATAGGGGCTTCTCTGTTTTGGTGAAAGTGTTTCTCTTTGCATAAAAAAGAGAGGGAATGAAGGGAATGACCCCAGAGGTATGTTCAGAGAAGGCATGCTATGTTTCGAACTTTTTGACTGAACCAGTTCTTGTTTGGTGTGCCCTTCCACCTATGTATAATGTTAATCCAAAAGAAGATGATATTGTTTACACTTTGAATGTCGATAATTGTCTTTGTGTAGATGCTAATGTAGTAGGAGGCTATGATGGGAACGTGTTGCAGCGGTTCTTCTCTTACCCGGAGTAACAGCAGGGAAAGCATTAAAGAGTTAAATCACCTTGTTTGGTAGGCAGTTAAGAATGTGAGTCAAAATTGCCACTGCTTTTTTTTGTTGGTTCAAGGACATGACTGTGAGGATTTTGATGGTATGTGCTGCGTGGATTTTAGGCGCCCCATTGCAGCAACATGTTATCAAAATCTGAGAAAATGTCAGCCTTTTTGGATTCCATTCACTCAATTGGCAGTAATTGTTTGTTTGCTATTACCTTGGTTGCTGTCATGTTTGCAAGGGCCCTGCAGAACATGGCAAACCTGGTACTAGCTGTTCAAAAACAAAAAGGGGAAATTGTAAAATTGTAGGGAACAGAGACAGTGGGTTATTTTTACATTGATAATATGTCTTAGTTGCTTTTTTAATTTGTTTTATTACTTATACCTTGTCTTTTACAATGCATACAAAAATTAATAACTCGTTCGATTTCAGGGGTTCTTTTTGTGCAACAGGAAGGGGGAGATGTAGGACAAGGTTTCAAGGACAAGAGTCCAAGTACTGATAGCCTGATGAATAGAGACTTGTTAGAACTTGTAGGGCACAAGCCCTGGGAACAAAGGAACAAGGTAACTGCAGACCCCTGAGCCGTTACAGTTGAGGAGGCAACCAGACGGACAGAGAAACAAGTAGCCAGATAAGGGAACGGATAGCGCCGATATGTAATCAAGAAAGCCGCGTAGAAAGAAACTCCCTAACCTTGGAATAGAAATTATTGCTATGTCAAGATAAACTAATAAGTTCCTATTGTTCTAACGGTGTGCCTTAAATATCAACCAATCAGTGTTTTTTACGCTTAAGATTTAACCAATCAGTGTGTAATATGTAGAAGGTAGAAACGTATATAATTGTAAGAAAATCACTAATAAATGGACATTTGCTTGCATCAAGCTGCGTCCTGTCTATTCATTCGCCACACCAATCACTACCACAATTGTGCAATATTGCACCAACCAAGACTCCTTGATCCCCATTCATAAGCTGATTCACCGACTGGAGAGCCAAGGAGTCATCAGCAGGACCCGTCTCACCCTTTAATAGCCCCATATGGCCAATGCAGAAGTCTAATGGAAAGTGGACGCTAACAGTAGGCTATTGTGGCCTGAATGAAGTCACGACACCACTGAGCACTGCTCTGCCGGACATGCTAGAACTTCAATACGAACTGAAGTCAAAGGCATCCAAGTTGTATGCCACCACTGACTGATAACAAAAATGTTTTTTTCTCAGTCCCTTTGGCTACAGAGTACAGGCCACAGTTCACTTTCAGCTGGAGGGGCATCTTAATACACCTGGAACTGACTACCCCAGGAGTGGAAACACAGCCCCACCATCTGCCATGAACGCATCCAAGCTGCACTGAAACAGCGTGAAGCTCCCTAACACCTGCAATATACTGAAGACATCATCATATTGGGTAATAGAGCTGAAGAAGTTTTTGAGAAAGGGAAGAAAATAGTCCAAATCCTTCTAAAAGCTGGCTCTGCCATAAAACAAAGTAAGGTCAAGGTACCTGCACAGGAGATCCAGTTTTGGGGAATAAAATGGCAAGATGGACATCATGACATCCCAATGGATGTGATCAACAAAATAAAAGCAATGTCTCCACCAACTAATAAGAAACACAAGCTTTCTTAGGTGTGGTGGGTTTTTGTAGAACGCACATTCCAAATTACAGTACGATAGTAAGCACTCTTTATCATGTGACCCGGAAGAAGAATGATTTTAACCGAGCCCTGAGCAACAACAAGCCTTTGAACAAATTAAACAGGAGACTGTGCTGGCCTGGACGTTCAAAGGGAGAGTCTGCTCTACACATCACACAACTGATGTTACGTCAAGTGGGTCATACTGATCACACAAGCTCAAACAGAAAATCCCTGTCATTCAGGAATCTTGGAAGTGATCATGGACTGGCCAGAAAGCAAAGATTTCAGAATATCACCAGAGGAAGAGGTGATGTGCTAAAGAGGTCCCATCATATAACAAATTGCCAGAAAATGAGAAGCAGTATGCCTAGTTTACTGATGAGTCCTGCCATGTTGTAGGAAAGCATCAGAGGAAGGGAGCTGCTATGGAGTCCTCTACAACAAACTGCTGAAGGAGAAGGTGAATTGAATCAGTTTGTAGAGGTTAGACATTGCTGAACAAGAAAGGTGGCCAATACTTCTGAATAGCGAATGCTGTACCACTTATCTAAAGGATGACGCACCTATGTTTAGTTAAAGTCGGGAGATGTCCAAGTGATATGGAGAAATAGTGTGAAATGGGGACAATGGACATTGATTGTGATTGTATATGTCTGCCCAGGAATGTGGGTATGGTGACTAGTCATGGGTGTGGTGTCTGGTCACATAGGCACACAGCTTTGAGGAGACAACTACAGTTTTGAGGAGACGCCTGCCCCTCTTCCTCTAACAAAGGGGAGACGCCTGCCCTTCTTCCTCTAACAAAGGGGCTATTTAAAAAAGAATGAGAAAAGGATGAGAGATATTCCAATGCTATCTAGAGGGAGGGAGTGCTAAGTCTCCTTGCTGGAGAAGATGGGATGGTCACAAGGACATGAATCACCACTCCTTGCTGGAGAAGATCCGGATGGTCACGGATGGTCACAAGAACATGAATCACCTACAAACCTGCAAGACCACCACATTCCAGGAAAAGGACTGATAAGCTAATTAACATACGAAGCGGGGTTTAGGTAACGAATATGTATAGGCGCTAATTGAATATTCATTTGTTTCATTGTATAAATGTGAGATGGTTCATCACTTCGGATATGCACGCTTGTGGAGGAGCAACCCCTGTGCATCTGCGCGCAATAAACATACCTACTTTATAACTTTTGAGTTATAGAGTCTAATTCCGCACGTCACAAGCACCCTTATTGCAACATGACGGATGCACAGACTGCTAAGTCCCTGGGTTGGTTATCTTTAGAAGGGACATTTGGTCTTAGATTCCTATTGTACATGCAATGTGGCGAAGATGGAGACTTTAAACATGACCGCTAAGGAATAGAGTCTGCATAAAGACAACTCCTCAAGGACATTGCCCAGGCACAAGATATATTAATGTTGTTAACTTGAAGATATAGTAGGTCCTTGAATGGAATGTGCTAATTGTCCAGGTGTGAGATATGTTAATGAGTTCCCGGAAAGTTAATAGACATGAGTGACTTGTATAAAGAGGGGGCTGAACAGTTCCCTCGGGGTGCATGACTTTGGTAGAGCGATCCCCCATGCACCCAGCACTGCCGAATAAAGATAACCTCCGCTCGCCTGAATATTGCTGACTGATTCTTCAAATCGCTTCACCTGTTAGACTGACTCATGGATGGTGGCAGATGCCCTGTGAGGGTGGTTGCAGTAATGTAGGTAGAGCAATTGGCAGCACAAAGGTAAACCCATCTGGGCTGCTGCATTGTGGCAAGATACCGCTGCCGGGGTGGAGAGCCTGGTTGTGAAGGTACACCAAATAGATGCTCACACACCCAAGAGTCAGGCCACTGAAGAGCATCAAAACAACCAGCAGGTAGATCAGGCTGCTAAGACTGAAGTAGCTTAGGTAGATCTGGATTGGCAACATAAAGGTCAATTATTTATAGCTCAGTGGGCCCATGATACTTGGAGCCATCAAGGAAAAGATCTGACATATAGATGGGCTTGGGATCAAGGGGTGGACTTGACCCATGGACAGGACCACACAGGTTACCTGCAGGAGGGGGCCTGGAAATCAGGACCATAAGTAACAATCAGTTAGCTGAAAGGAATGTGCTTGAGCTTGTAGGCCACAAACCCTGGGAGGACAAGGAATGTGAATAGATAACAATCAACAGGATGAGTCATGCTGAGAGATGATAGGGGAGTGGGGGACTGGATGGCACCAAGGAGAAGTAACATGTTGCTGTTAATTGATGACTGTAAAAACTTACTTAGTGTCCTTTGTTTGTAGTTAACTAATCAGGGATTGCCTAGTATGTAATGCTTAGCTTAAAGAACCAATCTGTTTAAAGCGCGCAGCTTCTGAAAACATATATAAACTTGTGATTGTGTACAATAAATCAACATCTTGCTTGCATCAAGCTACGTCCTGTCTCTTCATTCGCCACAGTTACCTATGAATGTGAAACCTGCACTGCAATTAAGCAAGCCAAGCAGTTATAGTCTCTCTGGTATGAGGGGCAACAGCTGAAATATGGGGAGGCCTGGCAGACTGACTGTATCACACTCCCACAAATGCGCCAAGGCAAGCACCATGTGCTTAAAATGATGGAAGCAACCACCAGATGGCTGGATACTATCCTTTGCCCCATGACACTGCCTGAAACACTGTTCTGGGCCTTGAAAAGCGAGTCTTATGGTGCCATGACACCGCAGAAAGAATCGAGTCAGACAACAGGACTCATTCCCAAAACAACCTCACAGACACCTGGGCCAAAGGGCATGGCATTGAGTGGGTATATCACATCCCCTATCATGCAGCAGCCTCTGGGAAAATCAAATGATACAACAGATTGTTAAAAGACTACACCGAGAGCAACGGGTGGTGGGACCTTCATACACTGGTATACACATTTAGCAAAAGCCACCTGGTTAGTCAATGCTAGAGGAACTGCCAGCCAAGCTGGCCCTGCCCAGTCAAAGCTTTTACCTACTGTAAATGGGGATAAAGTTCCTGTAGCGCACATTAAAAATATGCTGGGGAAAGCTGTCTGGGTTACTCCTACCTCAGGCAAAAGCAAACCCATCCGCAGGATTGGTTTTGCTCAAGGACCTGGATGTACTTGGTGGGTAATGTAAGAGGATGGGGAACTTCAATGTGTGCTTCAAGGCAATTAGATTTTGGGTGAAAACATTCAAACTGTGTGATGTTAATTGTTATAAAACACTGTATATTGACACTTCTATATACTTAAGGCGTCCATCTCTGCCATTCTGGATTTGAACATCTGAAGCTGACTTCCTTCCAACTGCCATATTAACCAGGAATGAATTTTGATGAAACCAGACCAGCACCGTGGTGACAGAATCAGAACTGGCTTAAACATGCAACAATCCCAACACCTCACACCATCTCTCCTGCCTTGAAATTTCAACTGTTACGACAGATCGAGCCCAGTATCATGGACCAAATGAATTCAATGGACTTTCAGAGGGATGGTCCATCCTTATATCAAAGTACAGGGAAGGTGACAGTGTTGGAAAGTCTAGCCTGACATAAATGGTATGAAATAAGGGGTGGATATTGTCCCGGGGAGATCTGGCCAGGGCCTGCCAACTGCTGCTCGAGGACTGACTGGGTATTGGTCAGTTGGAGGTCAGCAACTGTACTGTGCATCACCTGGGTTTTTTCTAGTTTTGCATTTTATTCCTCTCTCTCCTTCTTTCATTTTCATTACAAGTGGTGGTGGTGGTACTATGATTATATTTATTTTTATTTCAATTATTAAATTGTTCTTATCTTGACCCATGAGCATTACCTTTTTACCCCATTCTCCTCCCTACCCCAACAGGCGAGTGGGGAAGTGAGCGACCAGCTGCATGGTTCTTAGCTGCTGACTGGGGTTAGACCATCCAGTCCTGTAAACAATCCCACTCAAGTTCTGTAAATTCCACTGATATATAACCCTGTGTCTGCATAGGAAGTTCTGGTTATTCCTTTTCTCAAACAAGAATGAAAATAGCACAATTTTGGTAAAGTAACTAAGGATTATCATCATGGTTCAATCCCAGCTAGCAACTAAGCAGTCACTCGCTCGCTCCTGCTGCAGCGGGATCAAGGAAAATCAGAAAGGTAAAAGTGAGAAAATCTGTTGGCTGAGATAAAAGACAGTTTAATAGGGAAAGCTCAACACGTAGGTGTTCAGCCATCTCCAGGAGAGCAGAGCTCCATTGCACATAATGGTTACTTGCAAAGACAAATGACATCACTCTAAACATTCCCCCTTTGCTTCTTCCCTCAGCTTATATACTCAGTATGATATTCTATGGTATGGAATATCCCCTTGACCAATTCAGGTCAACTGTCCTGGCTGTGTCCCCTCCCAGTTTCTTATGTTCCTCCAGCCTTCTGTTTCTCAGGCCTTGCTAGCAAGAAGTCTTTGACTTAGTATTCAAACACCATTTAGCAACAACTAAAAACATCAGTATATTATCAACGTTATTCTCACAGCAAATCCAAAACATAGTACGGCATCAGCTACACCAGTTACCAAGAAGAATATTAAGTTATCTCAGACAAACCCAGGACAATTATGTAAATAAAATGTGTCCCACAGTGGTTAAGCAAAGACTAAATGTTTCATCTTGAGACAGTTATATTCTAAGATATGACCCTTCAAATGTTAAGAAATCAGTACTATACAAGCAGAGCTCCCTGATCATTTTTAAAGCCCAAGTAACCACATCTTCCAAAATCCAGCATCTTCTAAGTGAAGAACTAATTTATTTAGACTACTATGCTTCACAAAGTCCCTACAAACAGTAGAACAGTCAATTAAGGGAAGTAAAGGAGGAAAAAATGGGGAGAAGCTCAACAGAATTCATGATGTAAAGCAGATGCAGCCTCCTCAAACCCTTTTAAAAAACACACACACAAAAGTCATCTTTTATGAAAAGACTCCATTTCTTTAAATGCATTACTTACTGTGCTTTCTCCTCATATTCCTGAAGAAAAAAAATCTTCCCTTTGAAAAACTGTCAGAAGTTTATTGTATGCAACTCTGTGTCTTGCATCTGCCATGTACATATACTCAGGGCTCAACTTTACAGCAAAAGGTGTATCAGTCCCTAAATGGAAATTAATGTTTGGATTAATTACATCATTTGCTTTTAGCAAATAGACAGCTTCCTAACCTACCTAGTTTAGATAGAATCACAAATCAAGAAGCCCACTGTCTTTTTTGCCAGTTCTTTCTGTTGTATACATTTTCATTCCCTCACTCTCACACCCTTTACCTATTCTTTATGTTACCAAAACAATACAAGATGACTAGAATGGACAGTTCTGATCTTCAGAATTCCCCAAGTTGTAAGAATATAGTATAGTGGTCCAGTACTTTTGGACCAAACCATTGCTTGTATGGGTAACAGTGTACAGCATTACTCAGATGAATCTTGAAGCAAGACCCATAATGCAATATAAAGCAAACCAATCCGTATCGTTCTATCAGTAGTAGCTCTATGCAAGCACACAGAACCCTGTAAAAGATTTTGAACTGAGCAGTCAACTCAGAACCACTTAGTGCTCTTGGCATATATTAAAGACTTGATGGATGCACTGTCAAACACAACAAATTATGCATTTTTATTGTTTCATTACAGCTTACCTACAGAGTCATTTTTCAGCTCCTTAATCACTACATGTCTTGCCAACTGATAAAACATGTGAATGAACTTAGGACCAAGAGGAGAAATAAATACAGAAGGTGGAATTTGTAGAACACAGCTTTCATCTTCATCCTAGAAAAGTTACATCAGTTTTAAACATAAAACTAATCTAAGAAATAAAGCCTAAACAACAGCCATCAAACATTTAGCTGAGTACCAAAATACCGCAGCTTATTTGCTATCAAGCCTGATGCAAAGCTAAACTACTTTGCCACCACAGCTGCTATTTTAACTCCAGTCAGCAAAAGAGACTAGAACTTTTTCCATGTTCCCCCACCATCCCTAATTCTGTATGCAAAAGACAGTTTCAACACAAAGACTGAAATCAGTGTTGGGTAAATGTTAGAAATCTCCGTCCTCCTAACTCCTCGCAGGTAATCCCTACTTTTGAAAAAACATTCAAGTTTTCTTTCATATTTTCTACTGAAGTCATTAATCGGTGTACTTTCTTCTGCTTTTATCTTACTCAAAGGTACTGCATTGTTGGCTTTCAACTTGTCCATTGCTACGGAAAAATAAGCGTTCCAGTACACAAAGACCTGATTTCTAGAACTACCATTAAAAGAAAAGGCAGCATAAGAAGATAACGTAATAACCAGTGATACCTTAAGCAATCAGTGTTTGTCTGTCTCTTTTGCTATAGAAAGTTCACTTTAAACTTTAGTCTGAAACCGCTTTCACAATAATGAACACCTTCCCAGGCAACCTAAGCAAACATGTCTCAAGTTGAAGAAAATTATTCTCACCCAGAGCCGAGGAACCCTCCACACCTCTGTTTAATCAAATACCATTATCCTGAAGCAAGACGCAGCAGTTTTAAGACCCAAGATTAAGTCTCTGTCATTCATCTAAATTCCACCATGCCACAATCTTTTCCTCAAACAAGTCTTAAGATAAACCATGTGAAATAAGACACAAGGTAAAACTGAATTCTTTAGTAAAACAACCAGATTTAAAACTCTTATTTAAAAGCACTACATATTCTCTCAAAAATGAATGCGGTCACAGAAACTGGAAGAGCACCAATTTCCACTCTTCATAATACTCACTGCCATTTCTTTTAGACATCTTCGGTAATTCTTCCAAAATTGAGGCACTGCATGGAATAATGAATAGCAACAGTTTCTGCATTTAAAAAGGATGGGAAAAAGAAGGAAAAAAAAAAAAAAAGCAGTATCAAAATATGTTCAAATACTCAGTTACCTAATCAACCACTACATAAGCAATACTAAGACAAAGATTTCTTAGCGATGCCTGCTGGAGGAGCCAGCATTTAACCTTGGTCAAGAATAGCTAAATGATGTTTATCCAGTTACAAGGTTTTCTTGCCATAATAAACTAAATGCAGACTACTTCAGAGACAGATTTGTTTGCAACTCTTTTTAACTCAGGAGAAGGGAAGAAGGAAATTTTTGTATCATTGATCTTTCTCCAGCTATTTCTTTAATGCGTAAGCTCCAATAGCTCAGCCATGTAAGAAAAAGCGTTCAAGAAAATGGAGACTTCTTGCCACATGGAAGATCCTGGCAGCAGTCCTTAACTGGGAAATGTTACTTGCTCTTTGATCTGGGAAAGGAATGGGAAAGGTAGACTACTTTGCAGCTAGGAAAGTTTTTACCAAACTTGCCAAGTTACAGAACCTATCAGAAACAACTTTAGGTAAAGGATTGTTATAGTTGAATCGAAATAGCTAGAGTCCGAAATAAATTCACTAAGTATTTATTAAGGCAGGAAAGCAAAAACAGCGTGCTGGGAGGCTGGGGAGTCGCAACTCCATCCAGGCTCGCAAATTCCGACAAGTAACACAGCCCTTTTATTCTCATCTTCAAGGCCGGTTTAAGCAAACAGTTATGCTCTCAGTCCCGTAGCAAGAAGCTGTACATTACAAACTAAACTATTTTTACACTAAAGTCTAGACAAAGACAAAGTTGTCATAGTAACATGAGATTATGGTTTAACATTGGCCTTGAAGAGGTACATCTCGCAACCTCATGGTTAACAGTTAACTTTTCTCACCAGACAAAACATTCTCAAATCTGTTACAGCAAGATCATTCCTTTTGTTAAAAAACCCTTTGATCAGCAAATTACCCTTAGTTACTTATTACAGGATGGTTTCTGATACATTACAGAGTTGTGATCAAAACAAAACCAATTTTCTGACTCTATGTTCTTCTTCCACAGCGTTCCCCATGAAGCCACTTCCCCACTCCCACCCTCCAGCAACTGCATAAACCATACCCTTGATTATATGCACAGCAGCAACCTCACAAGCCAAGTACTTACTTTAAACTTTCATCTGCACGGTTCTGATCCAGCTTAGTAAACATGAAATAGGCAACAGTGAGAAACATCTGGCTGTACGATGTATCAAACATCTCCCTAACAGACAAACATCAGAAGCAGTTAGGATGCTGAATTAACACCGCATTTTTACCGGCCGCTTAAGGTTACAAAATACTGCATTATATTATAAAGTGTTGCAAGTTATGTATCGATTGCTTTATTTTCTGCATAGTTAAAAACACACGTTCTCCAGCCTATTTAACAAAGCTTAAATAATTTCGGGAAGAGCGTTTTACTCTCAAAGACGTTTTCAAACCAAGAGGTACGGCGCCTGCCAGTTCACTTTCTCCATACGACTGTGCGGGATGCGTGAACGGGAGAACAGGAGTTACTATGATTTCTGGGTTTCACTTCTTCATAGCTAACACAAGTCACTACAGCAGTTCAGGCGCTTCCTCTGTCACCATCGCCACAGGCACCGGACCTCGGCGGCCATAGCCAGACCCCCTCGTCTTGACCTGCAGAAGGGGCCCCGTCCGCCGCCGCCTCTTCCCCGCTTCTCCCTCGTACTTACGTTCTGAGACCCAAGCTGCCATTGCCAGCGTCCGGGTCAAAGCCCAGGGCCCCCACGTACAGCCAGAAGTGTTTCATTTCCCACTCGCTTCCCATAGCGCCCAGCCACTGGCGGAGCACCCTCCTCCGGTGCACGCAGCAGCACAGCCGCCTCACGGCCGCCAACGTCTTCCCGGGTCCGCCAAAACCTCCCGCGCGCGGGCCCTGACACCTCCGCCTGGCCCTCGTTGCCTGGAAACGGAGGAGGGAAGGGCGCGGCACTCCGTTACATCGTGCCACCGTTACGCACGGGCGGGCACCTCCCGCCGCTGTGACGGAAGCCGCGCCGGGGGGCCCGCAGGACGTCACCCCGCCGCCGCCAGCGCCAGCACCACCACGACCACGACCACGCCGAGCGGCCCCGGAAGAGGCCGGGCCCCAGCAGGGGGCGGAGAGAGGCGGCCCGTCGCTGGGAGCCCGCGCCGACCGTAGGGGGCGAGAACTCATAACCGCAAGATTTTTGCCCCAAGTAAAAAGTATTTGTATCTATAGTTTCATTAATGGCAACCGTTTTAACGCAGGTGATGTGACATACTTGGAGCAACGCACAGTATCAGCACATAACGATGGCTGCATGCTGACAGGACTTCGGTTCTGCACATACAAGCAGCAGCAACTTGGAAAGGCTTCCAGGCATTTGTGTAACTTAAATTCAGTGCTGTCTGGAGAAGCAGTTTTAATCCATTCCTTAACTGCAAACCACCTTGCTTATGACTTACTTTCATGAAAGACAGTGTGCAAGATAAATGTGTGCTTTGCTTGCTATGAAAGACATTGGAAAAAGAGAACACATCAAAGGATAAAAGGATTACTGTTTCAGCTATCAGGTTGTAGACAGCACTGAAGCAGGGAACACAAATCAGTTCCTTAAGAGAACTGATAAACCCTAAGGCACCAGGGACTTACGACTAGTAATTGAAGTATTAATTAAAACTAAGCTTCAGAAGAATTTAAGCAGCATGTCACTTATTAGGCACTAACGTGAATACAATGAAACATGTAACCACTTTGAGAACCTAAAATGAAATCAGTGATCTTTGTCTCCCAAAAAAACAAAAGGCACTAGGAACTGAGGAGACACATCTTTCTACCAGCCGGAATTATCTTGCATCTTTCTGCTTATGGTAGTTTACCTTTTAGTAATTTTACTAATTACTGCACTTACAGAAATCACAAAGCTATCCCATTATCAGCACATCACCCTGTATTTCATATTGCAGTACAAATGGGGATGTCTTAACAACACTTAGGCCAAGTAGTCCATATGCAAACTTGTTTTAAAATGTGCCCAAATGGATGGCTTAAACAAGTGGTTTTATTCTATACTTACACTGAGCAGGGCACATGACCATGTTAGTTGTGTCTGTCAAGTGACAATTTTCACCACATCCTAAATTTAAGACACTTTTATAATCATGTCATTCTTGCTAACAACAGGATAAGCACTGAAATTTGATTCCGTGCTTTCTTAATCTCCTTAATGCACACATTATAAGCAACTGACTCCTTTAGCATACTAGTAAGATGTTCACAGCCATGAAAGAATTTCAGATTGGAGTGTATCTGTCAGCATCAGAATAAAGCAGGGCTTATGTCAGTATGATTTATCTGTTCTGGAACATGCTAAATTACATTAGGACAGTGTATTCTGACACCTGCACCAGTCTAACCAAAACAATGCAAAGCCCTTGGTGTTACAGGGTTGCTTAGATAAAGGACCTTCACCTCCATTATCACTTTTCACACTTGACAGGAAGTTGAAACACAACAGTAAGTCAATTCTTGCAACAAAGAATAAGGCCAGATACGACTCCTCCTCGTGCCATTTCTCCATAGG
This sequence comes from Falco naumanni, assembly GCF_017639655.2. NCBI lineage: Eukaryota > Metazoa > Chordata > Aves > Falconiformes > Falconidae > Falco > Falco naumanni. Next base: position 23,076,593 of record NC_054079.1, read on the forward strand.
ATGCAATTGGATCATTTACACAGAACAGTGCAAAATTTGCAAAATCCTTGCATGGAATAGCGCAAAACATACTTCAGTGTTTTGCAATTTTCATATACAAATGTTAATGTCAATACTAACTTTAAATTAATCCATTTTTTCTTAATGGGTTTTCAGAACTAAACCACTAGCAATTTGAGATGGTTCTTATTTGTGCACTTTCAGAACAAGCACTTATTTTTAGTCACCAGAGACTGTATTACCCAAAAGAAAATTCCCATCTTAGTAAGAAGAGAAATACATTTATCAAAACTGTGCACAAAACCTCTAGCAAGCTGTTGCATGTAAGACTTTCTGATCACGCAAATGACCAACAGATCATGCTTAAAAAATTAGTTACATGCTGTTTCCTCTTTTTAATTAGATGGCTTAGGTAAGTTTTTGGGTGGTTTTTTGTTGTTTGGGTTTAGGGTTTTTTTTAATAAAGTAATTAATCAGTTGTTTCCAAATCCTTTCACCTATTTTACTGGCTATATAGTATTACTGTAAGTTGCAGTTTGGAAAAGATTATTGAAAGAAAAAAAAAAAAAGTCATCTTAAGGTATGTGAGATTTTAAAAGCTTTCCATCTTTCTTTAGTTTAAGGCAAATAGCTATATCCCTGCAACTCCAGCTCTTACACAAATCCTGTAATTTGGATGTGACCAATGTGTACGCTGCTATAAATATGATGTTTGTGAAACTTTCATATCATATGGAGCTATTTACAAATGCTTGTATTTAAAACTTTTGTAGCTAAGTATTATCAGCAATGATAGAGTAGTTGTCTATTAAGTACGCCTGGAAAGAGGAAGTTCCAACTAGCATGAATGATTTTTTTATTATCTCTTGAACAGAAACAATTATTTTCTGAACTCTACATAAACCATAAATAATCTTATCAGTGATTATTTCATTAGCACTCTGTTGCCATCCTAGTTTTTGCACGACTAGCAACCTTTGACACTTTTCCATTTCATCTAGTTTTTCTGCCTTGCTGCAAATAGGATCAACTATTTCCTATAATTTTCAACATACCTAATCTTACCTTTTTTAAAAGGTTCCAGAGATTTCACAGCTTTCTAGCCCAAGCTATATCCTCAAAAGTGGTTTTGGACTAAGAGCAGGCAAATTTCTATGTAGTGTAGCTGAGCTGCTTCATACATGCAATTACAGAGAAAGAGCTAAGCTAACAGGAAAAATTTATGAGTAGACTCTGCTCTGTTAATATCTTAGGTTTTCCTCCTCCTGTTTGAGAGTTTTCAACAATTATCAGCATGTACTTCAGATTCAGTCCACTGTGGGGAAAAAAAACCAAAGAGGTCTTTGGAAGATGTCCACATCATTCTTGCCTCCAGCAGACATTTTAATAGTCACCCTAACTCCACTAGAAAAAAAAATACCCAGTTTTGTCTGTATTCTAATTACAAGTCTAGAACCTAAGGGTACACTGTACTAAACTACCAACAAGAAGATAGCCTGGCAAGCTACAGTTGCAGTTCAGTGCTCTCATTACTACGGGTGTCATAATTTCAGCCCAGAGACATGTTCAACATAAGCCAGGAATATACTGAACTGCTGTTATTCAGCCCTCTTTTCCCTCCCAAGGAAGGGTACCTAGTTCTACTGGGAGGGTGGACAGAAGCTTACACACTTTTGGCCAGGGAAGGGGGGCGGGGGGTGGCTCCAGGAGCCAACAGAAGAATCACACCCCAGAAGAGCATGATACAGGAACTTGTGTATAGCATTTTGGTGTAACAGGCTTTACCTGTTACCATTAGGTAAGCATTTAACCAGGCATTTCTCCATTCATGGCCATCAGTTGTGGGCCAGCTGTCAGAAGTCAAAGGAACTTTTGCACAGAATCCACCCACAGTCCATAGTGAGGGCAAAATAATTTGGAGGTCTAGGCTGGTAATATTTTCCCTCAGTTTCTACTTCATCTGCTTGCTGACATTTAGCGAGGCTGGACAGGCATCTAAGCCAGTCCAAATCAGTAGTCCAACTTAAGGCAGAACAGAGAGATGTATTGCTTTTGCATTAGTACTAGGTGCTGCTTATTCCTCAGTCCCCAAAAGACAGTGAGCACTTTGAATATCTTAACTTGATGGATCACCTCAGAACAAAAGCTCACAGGCATCAGATTTTAAAATACATGTAAGAATGGGAATTCCCTTCTTTGAACTACCAGCTGCTCCCAGACCAGATTAGTCCCATTCTGCTCCTGAGCACCTCCACAACAGTAGATACACTTTACAAGTTTTATTACAAATGGAGATGAAAAAGAATATTCTCTGGTTGGACTCATTCAATACTTGAAGTAAACAGAATGAATTGCTGAAAGAATTCCAGAAGCCTTCACGCAGGCCCTAGCTGGAAAGAATTATCTCACTATCTCATGTCAATTTCTTGTTAAACAGCCCCCTTACAAAACCCAAGTATTTATACCTGGAAGTTACAGAATCTTTATCTGTAATCCTATGTTTTGTTTTTTTTTGTTTGTTTTTTAAATACTGTGCTTAAAACAGTCTTGATGCAAGCCCTCTCACAGTAGGCTACAGTACATGTCATTTGCTTTAGTGCCCACGTTGTACCAGCAGTAGAGAGGTATTGCTCCATGTAGCAACATACCACCAGGTGGCAAGCTTCCTCTGAACTCTTATTTTCCTTTACACTTCCTTGGTGACCTCTGAAAATGGTGGTCAGCATTGATACACAAAACTCAAATTTGCACAGGGCATGCATTAAGAACAGAGACACAACTTACCTGGACAGCCCTAAACCAAGAAAGCTTATTTCTCAGTGACTGTAATTCTCTTCCAGGAGAGGGATTCACAGAATCTACTGAGGAACGATTGCACCCAAGTAGCTGAGTGTTAATATATGCTAGTCACTCAAGTTCAGAAAAAGTTAAACAGGTTAAAACTGGTCTTTGCAGCTGAGTATATACTGTTTATAGGGAGCCAGCTGCCAAAGCAGCTAGCCAGCAGTCCCACACACACAGAATATCTACTGCAAAGTTAGGACAGGGCATTTTTTTGTCTGTATCCTTCTCAATATTAATATATCCATCAGCTCACAGCTTAGGTCATTGTTAAAGGCAGGCAACAGAAAACACCAAAAAAGCAGCAGTAAAGCTAAGCTAAGACTGAATGGAAGGATGCACAGGAACTCAAAGGAAGGATATGCTGCAGCAATCTCTTACCTATCTATACATATGCACACACATATATTTTCAATGCATGTCTACTTCATTTGCATTTCAGGCTTGCTTTCTGCTGGACTCAGTTTGAAGGAGTCACAGAACAACAAGTTACATTCGTTTTAAACACCACTGAAATGGAGACAGACTTTGGCTACTGAAGCATTTATTACTAATATACAAAATGAATTACAAAAAGATGGCTACAAAAAAACCCAACCACCCACACAACATCAGGCACCTGGGTACAAACAGCATGAGTCTTGTCTTTATACTGTATATTAGAAAAACATGTTGATAATGATTTGGTCTGTTACTGCAACAGGCTCACCAGGGAAGCAGTCATGGCACCAAGCCTGTCAAGAGTTCAAGGAGCATGCGGACAACACCGAGTCATATGGTTTAATATTAGGTAGTCCTGCAAGGAGCAGGGAGTTGGACTCCATGATCCTTATGGATCCCCTTACAACTTTAGATACTCCAGAATTCTGTGGTCAGGTTACTATGTTATACAATAGTTAAGTTTAGATAGTTAATGTTAATGCTGTCACAGCATTTAAGTAACTCCAGCTGACTCATTCAGAAACCCCACTTTCAGCTTTGGAATTCTGTACTCACAGACCTTTTGTCATGAACTATGTAGCAGCAGAATTTGAGACAGTCAGATCCATAATCATCAAATGTGTGATCCACAGCAAATATGGAATTTAAACATATCTAGCTAGACTGCAGGGCTTTTAAATGCATTTCATAGTATGCAAGGTTTTTATATCATTCTGGTACAGATTAAGCAACATATCAAATGCTTTTACCTATGGCACGTTTTATTTAGACTAATGGTATTAATACCCTTAGTCAAGCACGGTGAGGTTTCTTAACTTGACAAACAAGCATCTTGACAACTGTAAGCTGCCAGTATTTTGGCACTCAAGACAGTTTAAGTTAAGAGTGGCTTAACTACAAAGGACAATGCAGCTCATGCGTGAGTGTCCTTTTTCTCTATGCTTATCCCACTTGTATGTTTATGGATTTTTCTCCAAGGCTTTTGACAGCTACACTTGCTAAGGCTACTTGTTTTGTCAGTCAGCAGAGTACACACATGCCATGCAGTTTATTCAGTAGCGTGTTCAGGCTGTTTGTCTTTCTGGCTGGAATTTTTCTCCCCTTCACCTTTGCTCTCAGCATGCTGAAGGCCAGGCAGTTGTGGGTAAAAGGGACCTACCAGCCAGTTGAGTGGTGTGTTGTTAACAAGATAATCCATCACATCATCTAGAGACTCCTTCATTTTCTTCAGCTGTCCTTTGCTAGTTGTGAGAAAGCTGTCTGATAACTCCTGGAAGGAGGATGCTGACCGAAAGCTCTGGTAGACATCACCTGCCATTGACCCAACTTTGTAAACCTGATCCTGCACATTCTGTGGCAGCCCCTGTAGGCTTGAAACCAGTGGGAGACAGGTGGTCTGAAGCTGCTGAGTGAGGGTCCGGGCAACAGCTAGAGTTCTTGACTCAATGTACTGGAAACAAAAAGTTTAACAGCATGTCAATATCTTTTTATGACTGTAGCAGCTTCATGTTGCTCAAGATATATCAAGAAGCAAAGTAAACAGGATGCAAGTAAAATAAAGCTACAGCAGATAATAAAACAGGTCTTAAGCCTGAAGAGTAAGAGACTTGAAAGTACTTGATATTTCTTCAAATCTCAAGTACTTTGTGGAACAGAAATACTGGTAGCTTCTACCCAGTCAACAGATAAGCAAGCTCTTGTTTCAAATCCAGATAAGAAGTCACAGTAGGCAAGTGTATTCTAATAGATAATTTGCATGTAGCTGCTTACATGTAAAACACAGTGAGGCTGTGCCTAAGACCGTTTTATGATGACAAACGGTTATTTGTCATTTGGCCATATCAGGTATGAGTCCTAGCTGATCTAGATACGGACATCCCAACCCAAGTTCATATGCTAAACAGGATGACCATTCTCTTGAAAGGAGAATGAACCCGAGTGTTTGCAGCAAGTAGGCTCACTGAAGAGTTTGCACGTCCCCTACTTTCCATAGCAGTCGCTAGTCAGCTGCCCTGCACTTCGGTATTCAAATTCCAATTTGCACATAAGCTTCTGTGCTGTTAAGATGCTGTGCACTTTGAGGACTGTTAGTTTGCCATTACCTTGACAGTATACAATCCATTTATTTCTGGTTTACATTTACATCTCTTTACCTCAGTGCTATGTGAGTCATCACCATCATTTTGGCCTGTATTTTTCTTCCATTCTACCCAGGATTGATAAAGTTTTTCCTGAGCATCAAGAAGTTTCTGATTGGCACTATTCATGTTCCTTCTGGCATACTCGATCTGAAATACAGCCAAGTAAGGAAGTAAAGCAAAGAATCTATAAAAGTTCCATTAGGACTACCCTAACTTACCTGCTTTGTAAGCTCCTTTTTAAATACTTTAGAAGTTCAATATAAGATTTTGGGTAATATAAGTGTGCATTCCTTCTCTTCAAAGCAGAGAAAACAGAATGCAGTTTTAAGATGTTATATAGCATATCCCTCTTCCTCAACTATTTTCCCCTCCCCCGTTCACATCCTACACAAGGATTTGAAAGCATATAGAAGGCCATGACTCTTTATGCACAGTTTATCCTGTACATAAAGGTACACTGTTAGGATAAGACTACTGAAGTACCCAGGAATGCTCAGAGATACCCACAGCAAGATATGCAAGCCCACAAAGAACCTGACTGTTGGGGCTCTTGCTGTATTGAATGATTATACTGAACTTTGAAGCAAGTGGAAAAATACTGAAGAAATAAGACGAGGGCACGATCAGAACAGTGGAATGAAGAGGGAGGAACAAATTGCGGGTGCTTGCACAAGGCCAGGGCCAGCAAGGACGCGATAAGAGGAGCTGGGAAACAACAGGAAGGAGCCTACGTGCCTGAAAAAGTAGAAACAGAAATCTTGCCAATAAACAATTGTTAACCAATCATATTACTATACGCTTGTAAAGTAGCCAATCATATTATCACACGTTTATAGAGTGCCTTATAAAAGTGTGCCTGGTTTGTACAATAAACGGATCAGATCTTGAACTCCATGAGTATTTGAATCTGACTCCCGCTCGCCCAGAATGCCCGCAGCATCTGGTGACCCCGACGTGTGGATCGGTCGAAAAGTCAGGAGGATTCGTTAAGGATCGTGTTACAAGCTGCGGAGCCGGCGAGGATCCTGCTGCCAGCGGAGAGAGAGCTGGGCGCCCGAAGAAAGGCGGAACGTGCACGGCTGACCGGTGAGTCAGGAAACTTAAGCAGGATGGGGATCACTGCATCAGCGGTGGAGAAAGCAATCGTAGACAGTTTGATGAAACTGGCAGAGAAAACTGAAACGCCAGTCTCACGGCAGGCAGTAATTTATCTGCTATGTTGGAGTCGCCGCTGTGGTTTCCTTGCTTCTACGCAAGATGTATATAATAATGAAACATGGAAGAAAGTGGGAGAGGACTTGTGGGAATCTGTGCAAGTCGGGACTTGAGGGGGTAAAGACTTTGGCTCGCACGTATCGGGCTGTACGGGGTATGGCCGTGCAGTTACACGGCGAGGTGCAAGTCGCTGCAGCTGTTAAAGCTGCAGTGCGGCCTCCCGGCGATCCTACTGCTCAGTCGGAGGAAGAGCCAGAGGGGCAACCTCCGTGTGAAAATCCCCCCGATTATACATCTAAAGCTTATCCAGTAATGACTACTGCTGAACGAATAGCGTGGGGATTAGATGATGAATTACCATCCTGGTGTCCTGATAAGGAACAAACGGCAAGCGGCAGACAGACATTAATACCGGCAATTGCGAGTACTGGATGTAAAACTGCTGGGGTGGGAACGGCACAGCTCCACCAGCTCCTAAATAACAGACTGCATTTTTTTGAAGCATGTTTGTCTTTGCAAAGGTGAAAGTTGAGATCTGACTTCCTGACCAGTGTTAAAATGCACCATGGCCTCTGGCTACTTTAAGATGATTGTGTGACTTTGGACAAACCTGGTAGGAGCAATGCTGAAATCAAGTTGTAAGTTATATTTCATCCTGAGACTGATGTTTCTGGCATTACATAAAGTAATTTTGATATGGAGAAATAGTGTGAAATGGGGACAATGGACATCGATTGTGATTGTATATGTCTGCTCAAGGAATGTGGGTATGGTGACTAGTCATGGGTGCGGTGTCTGGTCACATAGGCACACAGCTTTGAGGAGACAACTACAGTTTTGGGGAGACGCCTGCCCTTCTTCCTCTAACAAAAGGGGCTATTTTTTAAAAAAAAAAAAAAAAAAAAAAAAAAAAAAAAGAGAAAAGGATGAGAGATATTCCAATGCTATCTAGAGGGAGGGAGTGCTAAGTCTCCTTGCTGGAGAAGATGGGATGGTCACAAGGACATGAACACCTACAAACCTGCAAGACCACCACATTCCAGGAAACGGACTGATAAGCTAATTAACATACGAAGCGGGGTTTAGGTAACGAATATGTATAGGTGTTAATTGAATATTCATTTGTTTCATTGTATAAATGTGGGATGGTTCGTCACTTCGGGTATGCAGGCTTGTGGAGGAGCGATCCCCCGTGCATCTGCGCGCAATAAACATACCTACTTTATAACTTTCGAGTTATAGAGTCAAATTCCGCACGTCAGTTTTGGCGAGCCAGGCAGGAGGAATTCTGCTCGGCTGAGGGACCAGCTGCGGAGCGGACGCTCCTAGGCGCGCCCCGGGAGATTTTCTCGGAGGAGCCTCCTCTTCTCAGCTGTTCACCCGGGAGCAGAAGAGAACCCCTGGATCCGCGGATAAAATGGTATGTTTAGTAACGGGGCAGCTGGTGAGACGCACGGAGACGTCCGGCACGCAGAAAAAAAAAAAAAAAAAAAAAAAAAAGGGGGGGGAAGCTAAAAACTTCCTTTAGGTTGTCTTCTGAAATAGCGCTCTGTGTCTTGTTTGTTCTATGTGTTGTCTTGTTACATGTTCAAAACTCGGAGTTATGAAATGTATGTTGAAAAATAATAATATTCTGGTAATTCGTGGCAAATAGCGGAAAACTTAACACTCTGCTTAAGACCAGGAAAAATGTGGGGGTGGTTTTTTGTTTGTTGTTTGTTTTTTGGCAATTGTTCATTGAAATGCATACTTTGTGAACTGCCAGCGTTCCTAAAAGTTGTACATAAGTGCACGGTACCGTATAACATACTGCTTGTGTGACTGCGGGCTGCCCGGAGAGTGTGAATGGTGTGATTGAGATGCGCATTTTGATTTTCAGTGTATAGCTTAATTATTTTGACTGAGTGTGAGTGCAAGAGTGCTTGAGACATGCATTTGAGTGCAATATGAGCAAGGAGCTCTATCCGTGTTTCCGACCTTGGGTGGCTAAGGCGGCCGGAGAAAAAGTAATTAAAATTGTAAAATGGGAAATGGAAGGAGTAAGCCCTGTGAAAAATCGCCCTTGGGTTGTATATTAAAACATTGGAGTGATATCGTAGGACATGGTGGTACCGAAAATAGAAGGAAATTGATTAAATATTGTAATCAGTGGTGGCCTTTGTATAAATTGGGGAGTGATGCGAAATGGCCTCAGGAGGGAGGAACGTTAGATTATAACACTCTCCTGCAATTAATGTTGTTTCTATGTCACTTGTAAGCAACTTATAGCATCCTTACCCCCTGGGGCATCCATCGCTCAAATGATAGAGGCATGCGCAAGGGCTCCTCTGGTTGAGGAAGAGGAAAAGGCAAAAATACATGCCAATGCTCTAGCAGTAGCTCTAAACAACAACAAGGTACAAGGCCGAGGGGACCGGGGTCTTAAGCCAAAATGTTATCAATGTGGACAGGAAGGTCACTTTAAATGTGACTGCAAAAAGAATCTAGGAGGAAAGTCTCTGTTGAATGGAAATTGTTTGCGTTGTCAAAAATTTGGTCATAAAGCGGCCGATTGTCGCTCAAAATTTAGAAAAGATGGTACACCCCTCTTTGTTCCGGGAAACGGGAACAGCCGCGTTCTGAGGGACGCGGCCAAGAAATATCCCCAGAACCCAACAAAATTCATGGCTGCCTCGGCAAGCTGTATTCAGCCACCAGAGGAAGCGCAGGAGTCAATTTGGCCGTGGCAGAACCTGTAAATATCACTGATGAAAAGGTACATGTACTTCCTTCTACAGTTAGTGGTCCTTTGGGTTATGGTTTATCTGCACTCCTTATAGGACGCTCTTCTGCGTCAAAAAAGGGGATTTTTGTTTTTCCTGGTTGTATTGACGCCGATTATACCGGACCTATTGGAATTATGGTAAAAGTTTTTTCTCCACCTGTTCATATTCCAGCAGGAAGCACTATTGCACAGCTCATACCATTCCAAGCTACTGTCCCTCAAAAAGGAGAAAAGGACAGGGGTCAAGGTGCATTTGGCTCAACGGGTATGCCTAACATTGCCTTTTGTCAACTTATTGGTGCCGAGCAGCCAAAATGTAATGTTAAGATATCTGGTCCACAAGGTGTTAATCTTCCTAATGTTTCAATGATGATTGATACTGGTGCTGATGTTACTGTTCTTCCCTTTTCAGTTTGGCCTACCATGTGGGAATTAGATAGTGCGGGTTCAACCATTTCAGGCATTGGGGGAAGTCGTCTGACACAGATCAGTAAAAACTTCATTCTTTTCACGGATCAAGAAGGACATCAAGCATGGGTAAAACCTTATGTCCTACACACATCCTTGTCCTTGTTAGGTAGAGATGTACTTTCCCAATGGGGAATGAGAATCTCTACAGATTTTTGATTGGGGCCATTGATAGCAGCTCTCGCCCAACCTTAAAATTAAAATGGAAATCAGAAACTCCCGTATGGGTTGATCAATGGCCCTTACCTCAAGAGAAGCTGCAACACATTCAAGAATTAGTCCAAGAACAATTGGATTTAGGCCACATCAGACCTTTTGTTAGCCCATGGAATACACCCATTCTTACAATTCAAAAGAAATCAGGAAAATGGAGATTATTACATGATTTAAGAGCAATAAATGAAAAAATGGTTGACATGGGTGCCCTTCAGCCTGGGCTGCCTTCTCCCACTATGTTACCATAATTCTGGTGGTCAGGCAATTATTGAACGTGCCCATCAATCATTGAAACATTACCTGTCTGTTTTTCCGAAAAGAGGGGGAGAGGAGTCCTCAGGTAATAGTGGCAAAAGCATGCTATGTACTGAACTGGTTGAATCCCAGAACGGAATGTACTGAACAGCCGATTTTCTATCACTTTTCTAACAATCCCAATGATTTTTCGAATCGTGACATAGCTGTCCAGGTATTTGACCCTGTCTCAAATTGTTGGTCAGGACCTCATAATTTATTAACGTGGGGTCGGGGTTATGCATGTATCTCCACAGGGGCAGTGACCAAGTGGATTCCAGCAAAATGGGTTCGCCCATGGATTGAAAACCGACCCACTGAAAAGAAACAGCAGGGTGACTACGACAGGATTGACTCCTAAATGAACAGGAGGGATCAGTGGGCTCAGTGGGCACAGCATCGAGAAAGGTTATTCCGACCGCCACGACCAAATGAAGAAAAGCAGCTTGTAGATAAGTTAACATACATTATTCTGCCCATCTTGCAGCAGTTACCTCGGGAGATACAATGTCAATTACCCTCCGGTGAATTGTCTTTGTTACACTGTGACCGTATCGTGCGTGCGTTGCAGGATCTTTTTGGGCAAGGACCGATAGAAACAGAAAATTCTTGTCCTATATGTGCTGCTACTTGTAATTCAACAGTTACTCTATATTGTGGATATTGTAAAAGGGTTGGAGCATATAGGCGGAAGGTTTTACACTCTTGGCTGTGTCCACCCTGTCGGTATAGTATCCTACGTTTTGGTTCCAGTGGTTTTTCCCTTCTTACTGGGACACATGCCCCTACTTTTTCAGGTATAAACGAGGCCTTACAATCTTATGAAGCCTTCGAACAGATATTTTTAGCAGAACATCGAAATGAACTCATCTTCTGGGTTCGCATTATCAGAAAAAGTTTTGAATCTCATAATACAACATCATTGTAAATGTGAACGATGGCATTATTTTTAGGAATAGGCCTAATGAATATTGCTTTTGCTTCTGCTTTGCATAGTATATTGTTGTTTGTTATTCTTTTGTTACTTTTAGTGCCTTGTCTTTTACAATGTTTCCAAAGCTGTATGGAACGCAGTATTAATGCTGTATTTAAAAAGAAAGGGGGAGGTGTTGGGGCTCTTGCTGTATTGAATGATTATACTGAACTTTGAAGCAAGTGGAAAAATACTGAAGAAATAAGACGAGGGCACGATCAGAACAGTGGAATGAAGAGGGAGGAACAAATTGCGGGTGCTTGCACAAGGCCAGGGCCAGCAAGGACGCGATAAGAGGAGCTGGGAAACAACAGGAAGGAGCCTACGTGCCTGAAAAAGTAGAAACAGAAATCTTGCCAATAAACAATTGTTAACCAATCATATTACTATACGCTTGTAAAGTACCCAATCATATTATCACACGTTTATAGAGTGCCTTATAAAAGTGTGCCTGGTTTGTACAATAAACGGATCAGATCTTGAACTCCATGAGTATTTGAATCTGACTCCTGCTCGCCCAGAATGCCCGCAGCACCTGACCATTTTATTAATATAGAGGACTGGAGTGTTGAGTTGCAAGACACTTACTTCACTGAATGAAGTCAGTGTTAAACTCAACACTTCAGAACAGAAATATCACTTTAAACGTGTCGCTTCTATTCCTGCAATGCTCAAAATTACAAGCAGTTCCTGGCTCATTTACAGCTTAGCCTGATTTAAGATCTCTCCTGAATAGCGGTGAAAAGCTCTGAATGGGAAATCCTTTATACCCACAAAACACACTTAGTATGAGAAAGCAATTCCAGTTTTCCTATGCCTCTTTTTGGTTATTTTCTGCACTCAAACTGTGCCAGTGTTTGCTTTTCACAACTCAAGTGAAAGCTTAAATTTACCAAACTAACAGTGTGGTGGAGCTGAGAGATTGCCTCCTGGCTTTTCTGGTTAGCATCTCTAACTTTAAGGCTTGATGGTAGGCACATGCACGGACCTTTGAAGACAAGGATCCTAGTCTAATGTAGTAGCTTGGCTTTTGAACTCCAACTTCAAAACCTTCAACTTTTGCAGCTTCTTTCTCTAGATATGTAGAAAGGAAGCAAATTGACCAATGGAAGAAAACTTAAGCAAATGTAACTGCCTCAGACCTCTTACTAACAGCTGAATACTGGACCTGTTTAGTAGCCCTTTAGTACCATAGTAAGTTAATAAGACTACCACATGTGGAAATCTTTATTTTTCACTCTGCTTCCCTGTGAAGATGCTACTACAAACAGCAAGGCAAAGGCAGCGTGGGAAGCACATGCCTTCTCCCCATTACAAGTAATAAATGGATGATTGCTTGCTTCTCTCCAATACCAGCATTCCAATAAAATCAAACCTTGAATTGGTCTTACCTAGTTCTGCTTCTGTAAGTGGGAGATACTGGTCAACAAGGGTCTCCTATTTAGTGAGAGCACTGTCCATTCCACTGCTCACCATCTGCACCACACGACTTCCCAGGACAGTGTTAATGCTGCCATTGACAACTGACTTGGTCATTTCTACACTGTCTTGCATTGCTTCTTTAGTCTTGCCCACAACTCCAGTGATCGTGTGAGCAACAGTTTCCTTGGCACCAGTCACAGTGGTTGTTACAGCTTCTCTAGCTCCCACAACTACATCCTTGGCATTAGCAACAACCTGCCATAAGAAACAGGCTGATTCACTAAAACTATTTCCTAAGGAGATACATAATCCAGGAAATACAGATTTATACTAAAGCTTGTAAAATTATCAGTTATCTAGGAGAAATGATGTCCTGAAAACATATGTACAAGACAAAACAAAATATGACTTCCATGCAGCCTTCAGCTCAAAACACTTCAGTGATGTAATTCCAGTACTATTTGCTTCACACTGAGCAGGAAAGAGACAAGGACTCAAATTTAAAAAAAAAAAATGCCCATCAGTGAACAGATCCTAGACAGATGTGTAAAACGTTGGGCAAGTTTTAAAATTAAAAAAAAGCAGCTTAATGGCATCCCAAAGGCAACAAAATTCTACAGAAAAACCTTTTACCTCCTTACTGCTTCTAAGCTGTGCTTGAAGCACAGCTTATTGAAATCTGTCTCCCTGCATTTTTAGTAATAGGAAAGAGGAAGGGTGTACAGTTCTGCTTCACATGGAAAGAACTTACTTTGTCAGTGAGTTGATTCAAAATAGGTAGTCTCTCTTCAATTTTGTCCAGACATATGCACGTATAGTTGTTGGCAACTACAACTATAAAACAAAGTACAATAGCTGGTTTAAAATTTGGAGTTTGTTTTCCCTTAGTATAAACAAATCCAGTTGAGAATTCCTCTTGAAACAGAGCTCATGCTAAAACACTCTTAAAGTAGTTTCCTCCCTTTTTCAGTGAAATTTGAGGCAGGAAAGCCCAGAAACACAGGTTTACAGCAACAGGAAAAAAGCTCACTTAAATCCATTTGACACTTTACAAGCAACTGTTAGAACAAGATAGAAGCACCTGGCTGCCTGCCACTTCATGAAACCAGGTTACTGGTTACAACAGTCTTGTGACACAGTTGCCAAATTTAATCAGTTGTTCTTAGCGAGAGAAAGTACAGGAGTAGCATTTGAAACCAGGTGAAAGGTAATGAAGGTGTTGAGCAACAGACTACATAACCATCTGGCATATCAAGATGCATCAGTTAGTTTAGGATTACAAAAGCTGGAATCTGCTTTGGCTCTAGATGGTTTGGGGTTTTTTGTTCAATCATACCCATCTGTAATCAGTTACTTAACAAGCCATGCAACAGGTTCAGTCAGCTACCTGAAACCACACTCCAGACTGGCATGACCATGTTAAACTGTAAGTACATCTGGATATAAAAAGCAATCAGTTTAATTAAGTTATCAACAGTTCCATTGTTGCCTTACTTTGCGGTTCCAGTTTCTGGATGATAGTCGTCTTCACTCCTTTCTCTGCTATCTCACATATGGATTTCAGATAAGGATGGTTATCCTTTGTGGTGATGCAAGCTGTGGACACCATATCATAGGTGGAGCTCACCAAGGGAAGGTTAGCAACCCTCGATACAATGTTCTGTTTAAAAAAAGAAAAATGTTAGTTGACTCATGTTTCTGAACTAGGCATAAAGAACTATGGGGCTACGTAAGACCTACCTGCTGTGGATCAATTGCTGCCAATGCCATTTTTTCAGGTCTTGAATCTCACACAGCCTGTAAAAGAAGCATATTTGAGTTACAGGATTCTCATATCCACTCCATCTAATCGCCAGACTTTGAAACCAACAATCCTTTTGTAATCAACTCCATTGATCGAAGCGATTGGCATGTCCAAATTCTTGCATACAGGAATTACATTTTATTGTAGCAACTTAGAAATCCAATTACTTTGGTTTAGGCAACAGAAGTAGGGCACATGCAAGAGACAGGCTTTGAGGTACAGCACTTCACTGAAGAATTACCAAAGAGTTACCAGTCAGTCGATCAACCTATTTTTCTAGAAGACACACACACTTGGGCTTATCTGTTGAGCCAGGCCAAAGAAACACCAACCAACAAATTGCCAGAATTCTAGTTTAGGATGTCTAAATCAGATGAAGCCTCCACCATCGAGGTCTTTAATCAGATCAGATCTTCTGTTAACATAAGGGAGTAAAGTTTGACACTCGAGTCATCACTGCTGCCCAAATCTTGACAACACATGGAAGATTGAAGGGGAGTACTTATTTCAGTAACCTCAGCTCAATTCCCAGAAGTCATTCCGCTAAACTCAAGGAGTTCATTCTCTCTAGTGACATGCCCAATACCCATGCAGGACTCCCCCTGCTCAGCTTGCTCAAAAGTTAGCATTCGTGTAACGCACAAGGTATAGGACTTTCCCACTGCAGAAAATCTCTCCTTTATGTTAATTTAGACTTAATTATTACCCATCCCGCACTGGAACAGGCAGTCATCCAACAAGCCCATGCTACTCAGTTATCTTCCAACACCTACATCTTCCAACATGGATAAAACACTAACAGCTCTACCACCCATATGAAACCCTGTAAGAAAAGAGGGGTATTGCAGTACCACATAAGGAGCACATACAGAAGTGCATTTTGTACACTCTGGGTCCAGAAAATTTGTGGTGTTCCTGCTGAACCAAACCCTTCTCTGCCCCAGACTCTGTCATGGGCATAATTAACTTGCACCCGCAAAGGAATTAATTGTGCAATCTGGCTACCTTCAGGAATTGACACGGGGGAGTGGGGGTCCACACCATTGCTTGAATCCAACCCATATTATCAGCATCAATGACTCCTGGTAAGACAAACAAACCTTGTAATGTTGAACATCCAAGCAACAGTGCACTCTATTGCCAATGGGTCCCACAGCATTCAGTGGGACCTTATGTACTTTATCATCCTCTAGTGTGATGGCGGTTGCTGTGGTAACATCCAATCTGGTGCTCCCTTAAGTTCAGGCTGCAAGTTGGCTGCATAAGCCTGGAATTGTTGTGGAAGATTCATCTGTATCATCATGCGGTTCCTCCCCTTGTTTCCCTGCTTTCTGTTGCCACCTGCACATAACTGCCCTTGAGTGTTAAATTTAGATCTATAGTGTTTTGCAAAATGCCCTGGTTTGTTACATCAACAGCATACCAAACCAGAGCCATCAGCCCTTCCCAGCCTCGATCTCTTTGGACAGTCCTTCTGTAAGTGACCTTCTTGCCCACATGTGTAACAATGGCAGACGACCCTGACTGCATCAGCAAAGGTCTTTGCCAGACGCTCCATTTGGAAGGCAGCGGTTCCTACCTTCCCACATACATACATTAATTCTATTAAAGTGGGATTACGATTCACCATGCCTGCAATCACCTTTCTACAATCCTCATTTGCATTGTCCTTAGCTAATTGAAGTAACAATGCTTCTTTAGCTGCCCCATTCTGTATTTGCTTGTCCAAGAAGTCTCTCAACCTATCCGGGAATGACACATACCCCTCATTGGGGCCTTGATTTATTGTGGTCCATGACTGTTGTGGAGTGCCATGATCCAGAACTTGCAATAAAGCTTGGAGTTAATTCTTTTCCCTGCTGCAGGACTAAAGGATGTAAGCAAGCTTGTAACTGAGGAGAGTTAACCAGAGCCTCCCCCATCAATTGTGGGATCCCTGCCCCAAAACATGGATCATCCTGGGGGTATTCTAAATTCATCAATGATTGCTCATTTGCCAAACACCTCCAGTTTGACTCAAACATTAACATTTGCATAGAAGTCAATATAATTTGTGCAATTGTATGGTAATCATGAGCAGTAAGCTCTGCTGTGAAGAGACCACGTAACAACGATTGAGCGTAGGGCGAGCCTATTCCGTACTGTGTACAGGTTGATCTTAACTCTTATCACTCCCAAGTTGAAAGATTCCCACTTGGGGGGAGCATTACCATCCTTTCAAAGCACTGGGCAGGCTAACACCCTGCCCCCAAGGCAGTTGCAACATTGATATTCCCTTCTGCAAGTGCTTGCTCCTGCATCTTTTTCCAGAATTTGGCAGAATGCGGTCCC
Organism: Falco naumanni; assembly: GCF_017639655.2. Lineage (NCBI taxonomy): Eukaryota > Metazoa > Chordata > Aves > Falconiformes > Falconidae > Falco > Falco naumanni. The sequence continues at coordinate 23,093,503 of NC_054079.1, forward strand.
AATGCTGTAATTTGGGCTGGTTGTTGAACATGACCCAAGGTCTCCTCCAATAAACCTATCACAGGTGGCTCAGGATCACAGTCAGGCAACAGGACAATAACCAGATCCCCCTGCTACCCCAAAAGGAACCAACTCTATCCACTTGACCCAACACCACTCTGCTCCTCCTGCCAGCTCCGACTGTGTGAATCAGGTGATGGCAGAGAAACTGATGGCAAAGGTACCTTATTAGGCATCACCTCTGCAACCAGGGATGTGGCTGCTTCAATTGCAGCCTTTGTCTCCCCATCCACTTCTGATCATTCTAGTAAATCTAAGACCAATCTCCATGTTGTCAATGACACTGTAGCAATTTTGTCCCCTCTCACAGCAGCCCCAAAAAGTAGCATTCCAGCATTTTGCCATGCCTGAATGCTAGAGACATTTTTCAGCTTACCTAGCACATCATTTACTTTGCACCATCCTAGCGAAGTTCTTATTGCCTTCTTGTTATACTTTATGCATCTTTTTTCAAATATGTCTATAAGCCTTGGTAACATAGAACTTTCTTCTTCTGCACCCATATCAACTAGCCCCCATCTACATTGGGTGCCAGAAGCTGCCATTTGAGTTAATGTGGCCAACAAGTATTGCAATACACCTATATCAGTTAGTTATCAATAGCTCACCTCTCACAGTGTCTGTTATAGGTTGCAGGTTCTCCTGCTTGTCTCAGCTACATTAGGCACCAGTTGTTGTAGCCAGAGTCCAACTCAACCTCACACAAGACACCAATGGTTGCAGCTCAAAAAACTAGTAGGCTGTAACAAGGCTTTTACCATCAGTCAGATTCTACTATCCAGACAGGACACCAACACAACACACCCCAGTCCTCAGTGCTATTTAACTATTTAGCAGGAACAAGCTACAGCTGCACATCATCCATGTCAATCAACCCACTGCCTTCCAGGCAAGGCCACAGATGCATATTATCAATACTAATCAACCCACTGCCTTCATTCCTCTACGCTAAGTCAAGAAGTTTTCAGTTTCTTGGGCCTTGCCAGTCAGAGGGCTAGAGGGGCACAAGAAATTGGGAGGGGACACAGCCAGGACAGCTGACCTGAACCAGCCAAAGAGGTATTCCATACCATAGGATGTCATGCTTGGTATATAAACTTGGAGGGTATTCTGGGGCCTGGGGATTGTTGTTCAGGGACTGGCTGGGTATTGGTCAGTGAGCAGTTGTACTGTGTATCAGTTGTTTTCCTTTCTCCTTTTTCCTTTGGATTTTAACCTTTTCCCCACTTTTCTATTGTAACTGTTGTTATTATTATTGTTGTTGCTTTAATTGTTGTTCTTTCCTTTTTATTCTGTTTAAATTATTAAATTGTTCTTATCTCAACCCTTGAGTTTTACATTCCTTTCTGATTCTCCTCCCCACCCCTCTGGGTGAGGGGGAGTGAGCAAGTGGCTGTGTGGTGCTTGGTTGCCACCTGGGGTTAAACCATGACAGGAAGCTGGTTTGCTAAGTATTCCCAAAGCATCATCAACTTAACCCAACAGTCTTGCAGCCCACAAAATGAAGTGAAAGTTGCCACTTTATTTTAAACCAATAATTGTGGGACTAGAGCTCCCTTCTTTTTAGTAAACTATTTGAGAATAACTTTTATCCAGATTGTGGGTCTTCTTACGTTCCTTTCTCTGCTGAAAGTTCAAATTATCATCACTTAGATGGGTGCCTTTAGCACAGCACTCCACCTGACCTCACAAACTGAATATGTTAACCAAGAAAGCAATGAAAACAATTATATTTCACACACCCCTCCAAATTAACAGCTCTTTTAATGTGCATACATAGACACACACCTGAACAAAATGCACTTAAACAATCCCTTCCCACTCTAAAATATGATGATCAAAATAAGTCAACAACAGGACACCCAAACCTGTGTCTCTATTCTAACTGAAAAACACATATCTGCAGAAGCAACTGATCAACATACAACTGTTTTGTTTGTGTAGAGGTGACCAATTTATAGTGTGTTGAGAAAGGGATAGAAAATGAGAGAAAACTCAGAGATAATTTATTTGTTTTTATTATCCCTCTTTTTGCATGTAAATTTGCTGAAACCAAACAAGAAGGTACTCCATGCGGTTCCCAGGCTGTTATCTGTGTAATTTCTATAGCTGCCACATCCTGATACTTATTGTCTAAGGTACAATGAAAGGTTGGTCTCAGCTAAGGCTTACCGATTTTTTCAGGACTTCTTTATATCTAATTTTAGTGATTCAACTGACAGTTTCCAGTAAGAGACTTAATGTTGGAATAGAAAACTTTCTTTATTAACCTTGTACTTCAGGCATTAGCTTAAATACTATCATATCTGGAAAATGCAGTACGCTAGGAGGAAATGTGATGTATTAAATCAAAATCTTTCAGCATTTAAATCTATGAATGCTAAGAAACCTATGGTAGAATTTGTCCCTGTTATTTATTAAGATGTTAGAGGAAGATAAATATTCTTTTGGAGCCTATCCCTAGCTACGAATCTCTTCCTTTATTGCACTGATTTGCTTTTCCAGAATTAATTTGCTTTAATATTTCAAGATGCTTTTCTAAATCTTAAAACCCTACAACCTTTGTCAAAGCAATGATAATGTAATGTCTAAATTCCACCACATACATATCATTTGCATCTCAAGCGTATCAATCTAACATATCAATATCATAGCTAACACGTGCTGAGAGAATGCATGGATTAATAAATATAAACAGGCAATTACATTGCTAATCCACTGGATCATATAACATTTTTAATCAAAGTATTTGGCATGAGAATGAAAAATACTGAAGAACCTGAAGCATCTTTTAAGTAAAGATAAAAATTACAGTACGATCCTGTTGGGGTCTGCAGCGGGTCTGCAGACAAGTTAGTTGACTTCAGAGACTTAGCCGTGTACCTTTAAGACAGCCACAAATTGTCAGGTATGTAAACAGGATGTGAAGAACCCGAACTTAGAACCGCAGCATACGGGCACCTACAGCAACAGCAAATAGCAAGCAAGAAGGACACAAAAAACTATCAGGGTCTAACACCTGCACTGTCTAAGATATATAAATAGTTTGTATAAACAATAAAGGCCATTTTGTCCGAACCCAACCACGCAGACATAGTGTTTCTTTTCAGTCTGCCTTGACTTGCGTCACCACATTTGGTGACCCCGACGTGCCTATATGACCCCAGTAAAGGGTATCAAAAAGAGATTCTGAGACTGTGCTGACGTGACCCCGGTAAGGGGTGTCAGGAGTGATCCTGAAACTGTGACCAGCGGGTTGCTGGGGAGGCGGAGCCTGGTGAAGGGGAGTAGCGAAGCGAGCAGCTGCAAGATCCCGGGAGAATGTGACACCGGTAAGGTGAGCCACCAGGGACAACATGGGGAGTAAGTTATCTAAAGAAGATACCATGGTGCTATCAACGTGGAAATTAGTATTAGAGAAGCGTGGAATTACTTTAGATGGGCTTCGGTTAAAAGATATGTTATTGTGGGCCAAAACACATGGAGTAGTGATATTGTATGAATTCACTGTAGGATAGAATAATGACATCCTCAATGTATATTGTGTTTGTCAACATCTTGTAATGCTATCCTGTTATCTGCCGACACCTTGTGAGGCTGTCAGCATCCATCCCCTATGTATTGTGTGTCTGCCGACACCTTGTGAGGCTGTGGACATCCTGTTATCTGTCGGCATCTTAACACCCAAGGAGGAAAGACAGATAGCAAGAGCTAATTGAAAACAGCCAACTCCGCCAGCTCAGCATTTTCTGGCAAAAGGTGAAAAGTACACCTTGAGGAAGACCTATGGCCTTCCTCCCAAAGACCCCTGCCCGCAATTCTTGGAAGAATTTGCGCAGGCAAAGGACTGATAAGCTAATTAACATAGGAAGCGAGAGTAGGCGGGTTTAGGTAATGACTATGTATAGGCGTTAATTGAATAGTCATTGTTTTATGGTATAAATATAAGATAGTTATTTACTTTAGACATGCATGTTAGGCAGAAGGATCCCCCGTGCATCCAGAGCTGCCAATAAAGGATACTTAGTCACTAAGAAATTTTGAATTCGTTCTTTAAATCAGTGGAAGTGTACCCCGCAACTGCTCTTAGTGTGTCGACCTGGGACAATTTAGGATCAACACTGTCAGAAGCTCTGGAGAAAGGGGATGAAAAGGCACCGGGGCTTTTGCCTACATGGGGACTGCTTAGACATGTTGTAGGGAGCTTCAAAAATCCGCAAGATGCAAATGGGGGCTTGCAAAATCAGCAAAATGCGAGTGGAGACTTGCAGAGTCCGCAAGACGTGAGTGGGAGCTTAAAATGTCAGCAAAATGCGAATAAGGGTACATCGTTCAAACCTCCCCTGTATCCCTCTCCGGAATACAGACAAGAGGATGAGGGGGTGGGGGAGGGGGAGAGTCTGTGCCCCTTACCAGACGCCACTCCCCAATGCCCCGAATCCCCTAAATCTCTCCAACTGCATCGACTTATACTTGATTCCGATTCCGAGGACGACAAGCAGAAACCTCGGCGGACCGATCCCAGCCCCCCTGACTCCCCCCAACATTTGTGCCAGCCCACACGCCTTCCCCCCTCGGCTCCGGCCCCCCCGCCCGCCCCCTCAGCTCCGGCCCTGCCTGCGCACGATGGAAATGCCGAAAACCCGGATTCGGGTCCAGCTACGACAACATTATGAGTCACAGGCAATGAAGAAGTTGGAGGTGGTAAAAATCCAGTTTCCAGTGCTACAGTAATGACGCGCGACCCTCGGCGATTTTGGCAGGCTATAAGAGATGGAGCATTAAGAGACGGAAACTGGGATTTAGTAGAACTGACAGGCGGACCACTCCTTGATCTTCCTACTCCTTCCACCGATGCACCGCATGCATATCCTATTGTAATGGGAGATGCGGCTGCTGGTAATCCTCACGTTCACACACCATTTGCTTGGAAAGTATTACAAGACTTGCAAAAAACTGTTTTGCAGTACGGGGTGACTGTTCTGTCACGCGGAAAAGCTGTCTATAATCTGTATTACAGCAGTTGAAATGTATTTTGCTGTTAAAAAAAAATTAAAAAAAAATTTAAAAAAATTAAAAAAATTGTAGAATTGTACAGGACAGAGACAGTGGGTTGTTTTGACTTTGATAATGTGCAGTTTTGGCCTTGCTTTCAATGATGTGCAGCTGAGATCCTGCAGCAAAGAGTTAAATAACTTTAAGGGAGTATGAGAAGAAACTAGGATGAGACAGGAACAAAGGAGGAATGTGATCTCACCTCTAGAAGATAAGGAAACAGCATGAACAGTAGAGAGTAGCCTATAATGAACAGCGCTAAGGAAAGTATATGAATTTGACTAATCACTCAAACTATATTCATAAGCAGCTTGCTGAGTTAAGAAAAAATATACAGGCTATAAAGATTGAGAACGGGTTAACGGACTGGCTACAGAGTTTAGGAATTACTGGATGGTTAAAAGATTTGTTTCTGCACGGGACAACAGTATTAATTGCCACTGTAATCCTTTTAATGATATTGATCTGTGTGTGGAATTGCTTTATGAGAATTATGAACAGAATAATAAAAGGGGTCTGGATCGCTCAAAAACAAAAAGGGGGATTTGTGGAATGGCTGGAAGACAATGGACATATTATGAGCAATCCAGACCAAGTAACTTTGTTGTAATAGCAGGCCGAGCAGGCCGAAACTGTAACAAGCTGCAAGTGTTGTGAAGGACATATGCAAGGCCAAGGGAGACAAAGAAACTGTATTCACAGAGAGATAAGAGTTGGACAGAAAGACGAGAAAAAACAGGATGCCTGCACAAGGGGGGAGAGGCGTGTGGGCACCACACCGGGACCAATCATAGGGGAGATGGAAGCGTGTGAACGAGTAGTTTTAACCTATCACCTTTTACATAACAAAGCGTGCGTAGCGTGTGTATTTATAGCTGGGGGTATAAATTGGTGTAAGTCTATTAATAAAGTGGCACTAACTTAAAAAAAAAAAAGGGAATGGAGGGAATGACCCCAGAGGCACGATTACAGAAAGCATGTTATGTTTTGAACTTTCTGAAAATCTCTGCGGACCATGCGGTGCCTGCCATTGTGCAACATTTTGTGTCAATTGGTGACAAGCAGCAAAAGCACAAAAGTGTCTTAGTACGCATGAAAGACCCTCGTACCGGGCATTGGTCGGGACCGCATGAATTGTTAACATGGGGGAGAAGTTATGCTTGTGTTTCTACAGATGAAGGTCTACGATGGATACCTGCTCGCTGTGTGCGGCCTGAGCTTAGTGTGCCAGACCGTGGGAGTGCTGCTGCCACCTGTCAACCCAACAACTAATGTGTGGCCTCCTTACTGAACCAGTCCTTGTTTGGTGTGCCCTTCCTTGAAACTGACTTGCAGACATTGTTGCAAAAATGTGAATGTATGTGGGGAATGAAGAATCTTAATGAAAGTCTTGATATTCGGGATAATTGATTACGTCTGTATAATGTTAACCCAAAAGAAGTCAATATTGTTTGCACTTTGAATGTCAATAGTTGTCTTTATGTAGATGCTAATGTAGTGAAACGCTATGATGGGACCATGACACCCGCATAAATCAACACGTGAACATGTTGATAAGCATAATGCGTTTAAACCCAATATAACTTTGGATGAAGCATGTAATGATGTAGTTGATTTATGGAACTGATGGGAACATATTGCAGCGGTTCTTCTCTTATTCGAAGTAACAGCAGGGAAAGCATTAAAGAATTAAATCACCTTGTTTGTTAGGCAGTTAAAAGTGTGAGTCAAATTTGCCACGATTATATACAAAACAGAGCAACTATTGGCTTTTTGTTGTTGGCTCAAGAACCATCAAAATCCTCACAGCCATGTATGTGCTTCATGGATTTTAGGCGCCCCATTGCAGCAACATGTTACCAAAATCTGAGAAAATGTCAGCCCTTTTTGGCATCCATTCACTCAATTGGCAGTATTGTTTGGTTGCTATTGCCTTGGTTGCCGCCATGTTTGCAAGGGCCCTGCAGAACATGACAAACCTGGTACTAGCTGTTCAAAAAACAAAAAGGGGGAATTGTTGGGGTCTGCAGCAGGTCTGCAGACAAGTTAGTTGACTTCAAAGACTTAGCCGTGTACCTTTAAGACAGCAACAAATTGTCAGGTCTGTAAACAGGATGTGAAGAATCGGAACTTAGAGCCACAGCATACGGGCACCTACAGCAACAGCAAATAGCAAGCAAGAAGGACACAAAAACCTATCAGGGTCTGACACCTGCACTGTCTAAGATATATAAATAGTTTGTATAAACAATAAAGGCCATTTTGTCCAAACCCAGCCACGCAGACATAGTGTTTCTTTTAAGTCCACCTCGACTTGCGTCATCACACGATCCAACATAATACTTTTAAAAAGTGATATTCCTAAGAATTCAGGCTTGACACTGTTGAATCCCTTTCCAGTATTATGAAGAACTCCAGGAGGAAATACAAAGTTTGATGTTTCCTGGTAAGTTCACCATTCAGTACTATTTACAATCAATGGATGAACCTAACTAAAGCACTGAAATAGCACAAATATGTTACCATGAACAACAATTGAATCCTCCCATAAACATGTTTTGTCTTTTGAAAAGCTTCTGCTATATAATAATATTGCCTCTTACTTTTAATCTCATATTGCAGTTGCAAGAAAAGACCTAGTCCTGCTCTGACATGTTACAGTGTTGTCATGGATGCACAAGTATCATACATTACTTCCACCAGTAAATAAACAAGATTCTTAAAGAGTGCTTGGTAGGATTTACTAGCCCTGTAGTATTGTTAGCTGCATAGAGCTTTAAATAAACAAATTGATTTGTAGTTTTAGAATAATATCCAGAGTTATATGGGAGCACACATACATGATATATCTACCTTTTAAAAACTGAAAAGGTAAATGTGATAATGTGTAATTACTGTCATAACTTTTTAATTCAATTTATCTTTACCTCTTATTTTTTAGAAAATATTTGTACATTATATGAAGGATCATTTTCTAATATAGTAGACAATTTGAGATAGTTACCTACTAATTGCTTAAACAAATGTTTTATATCTTTATGCATATGAATAGTAAAATTAGATTGCTGATTTTTATGGGAAAAAATACTTGACAACACATCAGTCAATGGTATTTTAGTTGTCTTTTCTAAAACGAAGTCCTCTCCCTTCACAGACTATAAAGATGAAATTCAAGCAGTCTTGCTATCATATATGTCAACAGCTACAACAGGTCTGACTTAAATCTAACAAATCAGTATCTTATGTTGATGAAGGGATATATAGTAAATACTCTAAGCTTAAGTTTCAAGAAGGAAAAGCAGAGATTGTTAAGTACTATGTTTAATTCAGTATATTAAGCTTAGCAATAGTAAGTCTTATTCTTGGCTAGAGACTCCAATTTATCAGAGAAATGAAAACAAAAATATCAAGTTAAATTGGGTAAAAATCTCAGGTTTAAAAGCTTTAAAAAATAAAACTTTTATATTTTTGAAACAAAACACTGAAAAATAACATAATTGTGGTTTATACAGAATTTATGAAAGTATATGCATCTTTCTTTTCTTGTTCAAAAAGCCTGTATTGTATGATGATGTATTCAGGCACACATACAGTATGTATATGACTGGGATGTTCTGTTGGGTTTAATTGTTGGCATATCTTTGTTGATTAGCCTGAGTAAATCTAATTTAAGACCAGACAGAGCAAATAATTTACTATGAATAATTTATTTGATAAATTTAGTCATATTTTCATCTCTTGTCATCTTTATGAGCAGATTGCAAGGTAGCTTTTTTCCCTACTGTATGACTTCATTATTGATATTCAAAATCTGCATTGTACTCATCAGTTGTGATTGGCTGGAGAAGTCATATGTTGTTGTACCTGTTATTTTATCTTTGGAGCTAAGGCTGCAAAGTTTTGAGTGATCATTCTGGTTTCTGTCCAACATAGTGTCTGTCTTCAAAGGTGACTGATGGGGACCGTCCCTTGAGGATCTGGGCTAATGCGCCTTACTTTCAAGCATGCATGTTCCTGCTGAGCTCAAGAGCATCCATCATCTCCAAAGAATGAACCAAGAACACTAAAATTTTCTATCAGACAGACTTCTTTCCAGGGTATATTTGCTTTCCACAAATATTTTGCCATTGACAATCAACTGCTAAAATATTTACCAAAAGTGAATACAGGAAGAGCACGAACTCAGCAAAAGCAGATTAATTTAGTGAATGAATGTTTATGATTTTCGGTGTTTGTTTTTATTGTTTGCCCCTTGCTACTTAAGATACTGCATAAAAAAGTCATATGGATTGCTTTTAAAAGATATTTGCACAGCTGTGTGAGCTCCTTGGGGCAAAAACGTCTCTGTTTAGAAAGTGCATAGCACACTGGGGTGCTCAAGGAAATAAATAATAATAATTAGTGCAATCCAGACATCATTTATCTCATTAGTAATTCTTGAATGTAAAAAAATCACATTGCAGTTATATCTATAAGGATTGTCAGTGCAAATAAAAGCTACAGGATCAAACCCAAAAGTTGTAGGTCATGTGGGGCTGAAAAATATAAATATCTTATGAGTCTCTAATTTGTATGCAATCTCATAAACCCAAAATATTTGGTGAAAGCAGCTGTGGCATGCTTGCAGAAAAACAGCAGCAAATATTGAATTATTAATTTATTTCCAAATTAAAGCTGAAATTGTGATTTCTTTTTTTTTAAAGGGAATGAAAATAACAAGAGAAGAAAAAGAACACTGTGGTTCCTAAGAGAGAATAGGGCATCAAGATATCCTTCAGAAATTAATCTTTCTAGATTATTGCTCTGCAGGAATAAATATGGGTAAGATTTCTGTCTTTTGTGAAATAATGTTGTCAGTTAGCAGGCACAATTTTTCCTTCCTTAGACAGTAAATAATGTTTGAAAAGCTGTGCTTTAAACTGTGAGTTCAGTGCTGAGAGAGTTAATTTAAATTTGATAACAAATGGCTCTGCTTTTGAAATGAATGTAACCTGGCAACTTCAACTGAGACCCCTTCATAGGGTCTCAATTATATATGCAGCTTCTTTGAGAAATAGCTTCACACATCTGACCCAAGGCCCACTATGTTGTTGTCATGAAATAAAACTATGTAGGCAATGTTTCATTTCTGTATAATCTTCACACTGGAAAACTTAACCCCCTCCCCCAACCCCGGACACACATGCAAATACATTCAAAATCTCTTATTCTGAACCTGTTTCTTATATCGTCTCTATTGCTACTGGCTGAATAAAAATATAATACATATAATCTTTGTTTCAGTATTTAACCTGTATGCTTATTTTTAAAGAATTTCAGGTCACACTCCCAGGCTACCCCAATCAAAGCAGTAGTGTGAAACCAGAGACACACAAGGGGTTAAACACCCATAACATTTCTTTTTTTCTTTTTTTCAAAATGGCTGCTTTGTCTGTGTGCATACACCAATAGCAAATGTCCTTCTGTTATTGTACAGCCAATTTGACGTGTGCAGTATTCATATGCTCATAGTGGTACAGTTTCTTACTTTTTAAACAGATAAATTGTAAAAATTGTTACAAACAGTGAATCACAAGAATAAACAGCTTTTATTTCATAAGCGATAAATTACTTCCCATTCAAATAACATGCAACACATGCTACTGACCATTATTGTTTCTATTCATTGCCTTCTGGTTTTCTTTTTTAGAACTAAATATTTAGCAGATACAGCCAGAGTTGATACGAATGACTGAATTTCTTTAATTTGCTTTTGCAGTTTCATGATGTGAAGTTAATTTTTACTCAGTTTTCACAGGCAATGAAAGCTTTGTAATGGGTACAGATATTGTTCTCCTATATAGACTGGTCATATTTTTTAAAGTGTGATCTGAGGACTGGAATATTTCCTCTTTCATGTTAACAAAATATGACATGGTATACATTCCCAGAATCACATTATTTAAGAATGTTACTGGCAAAGGATTTCTTAAATAAAACATAAAGCAGAAGCAACACAAAATAATAGCCAAGATCTTTTGTTGTTGTTGGAAAATCAACATTTATTCAAATTCTGAAAAGACTAGAAATTATAAATGATCGCTTATATTTTTATCTGAAGTAAAATAGGAGTGTTTTTGTAGCCCATATTTTATAAATTAAAAAAGACAAAGGTGCTTAAATAATCAGTATGAATAGATATTTGGCACTAATAAAACAAACTTGCTTATTAACCAAAGACAGAGTTTTTTACAACGTAAAAATGGGTATGCTTTTCCACTTATTAAAACTGTGTGTGGTTATGTAATGTAGTCAAGTATTATATGTGTTCTCCATTCAGACATAAAAATGCATGTATATAACTGCATTGTTTCAATTCATAAGTGTAAAGGAATCTAGAGTTAAACCTATAATTCTGTTACAGATTTGCTAAAATCATTTTAATAGAAATATAGAGGAATAAGAAATATATTCTAATGAAACTAGTAGTTGCACAACAAAAGCTGCTATGAAATCCTCTGTACAGCCCTGTACCAAGGCTAAGAGCTTATATTTATTCAAAGAATGTAGGTATAGTAATTAGGTCATGTAACCATAGTTTGAAAGAAATAATTAATGAAATAACTGATGAAAGAAGGAGTCTGTTTCTCTTTCTTTAACTTTCTCTAACAAGGGGCCTGTTTATAAGTTATCTAGAGGGAGCGACTAAAAGAAACAAGCAGAAGACACAGATGGTTGACAAGGACATAAATTAGCTCAGACCGATAAGAACACTGCAAACTTGCAAGACCATCACATTCCAGACAAAAGTACACCATGAGGAAGACCTACGGCCTTCCTCCCAAAGACCCCTGCCCACAATTCTTGGAAGAATTTGTGCAAGCGCGAAGGACTGATAAGCTAATTAACATATGAAGTGAGAGTATGTTAATGATTTTTGGGAAATACTATGTTTATGCATGAATAATTAATGAATATGTATGAATAAGTTTTATATGAGGTGTATGATTTTGAAGCTTGGTGTGTATTGATCGTGAGAAGACTCGCTCACGCACCCGGCCGTCAATAAAGAAGTGTCTGCTTATCTACATCACATTGGTGTTGATAAGTTTTTCATTCCGAGATTTCGGTAACAATTTCAGATACACATTTTTAATTTAATTAACCACTGGCAGCTATCTCTGCCACTCCACTGAAGTCAGTTGGGCCTCCACTTAAAGTCATTGCATCAATCCCTAGTCTAGGGGTCAGTTACAAATAAATATCATACCTGGAAATTGTGTATGTTAGAACTTTTCCTTGCCTTTGTAGAGGTAGAAGTTAAAACTTGAATACTAGCTAAATGAAAGCAAAGTCAGGTCATTACATACAGTAGCAAGAAGTTAAGCAGTGCAAAATGTAAGGCCCTCACTGTAACATTAGCTGTTCTATAATGTGCTGTCCTGTATATTTATGATGTATATTTAACCAAAAGAACAACTCTACATTGAATAATTTCTTTGAATTACATAACAGCATAAAATCCTACTGATACGTAACACATTCAAGCAACTGTTTCCTGGAGGCTGGGGCAGCAAAGCTTGACGTAAAAAATACATGAGCTTTCTTATTATAACTGTGCCTCATTAAGGTTGCATTAATCCTGGGAATCTGTTATTTAACGAGGGAATTTACAGGTTAGGGAAGGAGTTGATTCAGGTGATGCTTGAAAAGGGATGTTGTATGTCATATTTTAAGTAAAACTGTTGAATCTGAGGTCATGAAAATTGAAAAAGCAACAAGAGAAGTGGGGACCAAAGCCTTTGCTGGTTGGCTGGCACACCAAGGTCAACCCACCACATTCTACCAGCTTCAATGTCACATAGCTGTGGGTCTCACCCTGGGAGGAAGCAGACAGACTCTGCAATGTGTAATTAATAGTTTTGACATGAAAAAGTCTATAATCAAAGTCTAATCTAAGTTAGCATTCCATTACAGTTATTGTAGAGCTTCACACCTTTTGTGGTGTTTGACAATCTCAGTATAGCAAATAGATTCAACACCTGGAAAGGTGATGGAACAGCTCATCCTGGAGGTCATCTTTAAGCATGTGGAGGAAAAGGTTATCAGGAGTAGTCAACATGGATTCACCAAGGGGAAATCATACCTGACTGTGGTGGGTTGACCTTGGCTGGATGCCAGGTGCCCACCAAGCTGCTCTATCATTCCCCTCCTCAGCAGAACAGGGGAGGAGAGAATAAAATAAAAAAAACAAACTTGTGGGTCAAGATAAAGGCAGTTTAATGAAGCAATAGCGAAAGAAAACAAAAGATGTTATTCTCTACTTCCCACTAGCAGGTGATGTTCAGCCACTTCCCAGGAAGTAGGGCTTCAGTATGTGTAGCAGTTGCTCCAGAAGACAAATGTTGTAAATAACAAATGCCCACCTTCCTCCTCCTTTCTCTTAGCTTTTCTATCTGAGCAGAGGTCATATGGTATGGAATATCCCTTTGGTCACTTTGGACCAGCTGTCCTGGCTATGTGCCCTCCCAAGATCTTGCCCACCCCCAGCCTACTGGTGAGGGTGGGGGAAGGGAGGTTGGAGAGACAGCCTTGATGCTGTGGGAGCACTGCTCAGCAGTAGCCAAAACACTGGTGTGTTATCATCACATTTCTAGCTACCAAGCACAGCACTATGAGGGCTGCTATGGGGCTCAGCCAGACCCAATACACCGACCAACCTCATAGCCTTCTATGATGGAATGATTGGCTGGGTAGATGAGGGGAGAGCAGTGGATGTTGTCTACCTTGACCTCAGCAAGGCTTTTGACACTGTCCCCCATAACATCCTCATAGGTAAGCTCAGGAAGTGTGTGCTAGATGAGTGGACAAGCGAGGTGGATTGAGAACTTTCTGAATGGCAGAACTGGGAGGAGTGGCTGATGCACCAGAAGGCTGCACTGGCATTCAGCGAGACCTGGACAGGCTAGAGAGCTGGACGGAGAGGGATCTAATGAAGTTCAACAAAGGCAAATGTAAGGTCTTGCACCTAGGGAGGAATAACCCCCATGCATCAGTACAGGCTGGGGGTTGACCTGCCTGCTGGAAGGCAGCTCTGCGGAAAAGGACCTGGGAGTCCTGGTGGACAGCAAGTTGCCCGTGGGCCAGCAGTGTGCCCTTGTGGCCAAGAATGCCAATGGGATACTGGGACGCATTAGGAGGAGCATGGCCAGCAGGTCGAGGGAGGTGATCCCCCCCCTCTGCTCTGCCCTGGTGAGGCCGCATCTGGAGTACTGTGTCCAGTTCTGGGCTCCCCACTTCAAGAGGGACAGGGGACTACTGAAGAGTGTCCAGTGGAGGGCTACAAAGAGGATTAGGGGACTGAAACATCTCCCTTATGAGGAAAGGCTGAGAGAGCTGGGCCTGCTTAGCCTGGAGAAGAGAAGACTGAGAGGGGATCTTATCAATGCATATAAATATCTTAAGGGCGAGTATCAAGAGGATGGGGCCAGACTCTTTTCAGTGGTGACCAGCGACAAGACAAGGGGCAACAGGCACAAACTGAAACACAGGAAGTTCCTTCTGAATACAAGGAAGAACTTTGCTTTGAGGGTGACAGAGCACACCCTTTTTTACCTACAGAGAAGTAAGGTCTGCTCAAGTGCTCCATGTCTTGTTCTACAAGAAACATAGGAAGAGCAAAGAGACAGGAAATCAGATTGCTGTTCAATTGGCACCAATGCTTCATTTCTGCATTCCCTGTTCTACCTAGAGCTTGTATTGCAGTTCAGCTATAACTGCCCTTCCTTGCTCATTACGCTTTCTTAATGCTAGCTAATATGTATTTAGTCCTATTCAAGTTTGCAACAGAATGCTTTCAAGAACACTACACAAAAACGTTTTTCTTAAGAGTCAGTTTCTCAGAGCACTGCTGTAAAGTTTTTGTACTTATAATTACTTACTATCCAGACAAGCTACCAGACTGCTATCCAGTAACAAGCTACCCTGTTACTGATTTTATTTCCATTCTGTAGAATTCATATTCCCAGACTATTTGAAGACTAAATGCAGCTTCACTTCCCTGGTTACAGTTAGATATCTGTCTGCAGTCACAGCTAGCTTAAGGAATTTTCCTTCTAGTGAAAGTCATTTAGAGTTCTGGAAAACTTGAAGAAAGGGGGAAGGGGGGGAGAATGACAACACCACACCCACAAACCAACCAAACCACAACAACAGGGGCAAGACATACTAAGGTACCCCATAAGCAAACACCTTTCACAATAATTATTTTAATAATGAAAATAGCCTGGACAGAAAAAGGGCTCAATTATTTAATATTGGAAGCCTTCACCCTTCATTTACAAAAATAGAATTTCTTGATAGCAAATGGCAAGCATACAAATAGGTTTTCTGAGATCTGTCTGAATTAGGCTACAGGGTCAATGACTGATACAAGCCTAGAGGAAACAAAGTTTAACATTTAAAAACTTTTTTTAAAGCTTTAAAATGTGCTCAGCAGCACATTTAAGATGAACAAACTCTCACTTCACAGGCAACTATCATGTTTTAAGTAATTTGCATCTTTCTGATATTTAGTTTAATAAAGTTGTCTGGATGCTTTTTTGATATTTAGTTGGTTTAGTCTTATGAGAATTGCTACAGCTTTTGAATAACTTTGATATACTGGTATTTACAAGTGGTCATAGTTTGATACACAGTATTATTCCTACATTATTTTTAGCTATGTGGCTTGTTTCAAGTAGTAAAAAACTTCATAAATATAAAGTCATCGGAGTTGTTCCTGATAAGTTAACATTTGTTGGAGATCTTATTTATAACTCTCTAAAAGTTCAGAAGACTAGCTTTGTTCACACTGTTTTATTTTGTTCATGTTCCTCTACTCAGCTGACAAGGCTTGTTTTGGGATTGGCTGTTTGTTTTCTTTTTTTTTTTTTTCTTAATATAAGTAATCAGAAATATTTTGCCACTTACTAGAAGAAACCTAAAATTTGTTTGCTAACTAGACAAATATCATCTTTACTGGAAGCAGAAATCCAACAACAACAACAACAACAACAAAGCTTACAAATTATTCACAAGATTCAAAGTTTACTGACTTTCTAGAATATTTCTAGGTATAACACGGAAGCTTGACATTAAAAAAAATAAACTTTAACAACTTTTGTGTCTTTAATTCTACTGCTCATAGGTTTCTTAGAGATTTGCACCTAATATCACCTAAACACTTCTCTCTTCCCCCTTCTTCCCACCCCATTACTCACTATGCTACATGCAAGCTTAATGGCCAGCACATGCTGAATGATCAGCTGGCCATTATGTTGTTCTTGGATTTCTTCACTTGGGGCAATAATTTAGATCTATCCCCTCTACCCCAACTGGCTGTTTTCATAAAGCCCACAGAACTCAGTTTACTTTATGACCTCTGACTGATGGAATTAACTAACAGGTTAAACAGGCTGTGATCAGAAAGTGAAGACAGACAGACAGATGGGTAGACTGACAGCATGATCACAACCGCTTCTATTTGTAAGTTTGCCTTGCCTTCTTAAATCTGCAGCATTCATCATATTCCCAGTTTTAGAAATATTAACTTCCTAGTGCAGCAGACACTTGTTGAACTTAGCAGTGTTCTAGAATACAAATTTAATTCCACCCCTAGAAGTTCACGGTTATCCTCATCTTGCAGCAGAGAAGTTCTAACCAAGCTTTTCCAACCAAGTGAACTCTCTACATATCCTAGAACACCAGCAAGTGACGTTAGAGGAGTGGATGATGATGATGATGATGATTATATTAAGAAAACAGCTGGGAAAACTGTACTTTCACTTTGGAAAACAAACATGAAGTTAATGCTTTCCATTATACTGCTTTGAAAACTCAACAAATATGGAAGCCTCACTAGAATTAGTAGTCCACTGTTCCAACTTTAGAGATAGCCTAATTCGGGGTTTATATAGCACATATTATGTATGCATGCATGCCCTACACTTCATAGACATGAGTTTAACATTTCAATCTAATCTGTTTCAGATTGATACTTCAGACAACTTTTGAGGAAAAAAAGAGTAATGGATGCCAATAGAGCTTAAATAGCATTAAAACTGTATTACGTAAGGTGTATACACATGATTGTTACAGTTATTAAATGAAGCTAACTGATTCTAACAAGCAGATTAAGCATCTTTAAAAAAGCATGACCGGTCCTCCTAAATAATGGTCTACTTGCTCACCAGGAAGGTTTGGCACAAAGTTAAAATGTAAACCAGTTCTAATAAACAAAATACATAGCCAAGGACTGAAAGTGCTTACCTTGACTCTCCACTACTGTTTCTTACAATGTCTTCATCACTGTGCCCATTCATTGTAAATATTAAGTTTAAAAGATAAATAGAAGTCCACTCAGGTTAGAAGGCAGATGTCAAGAATCTACTTCTTGGTACTCTTTTCCAGGTGACTTGTTTACTCAACTGTTCTCTGCAGGTATTGAAGATTTTTCCCAAATTATCTAAAGTAGTAAAGGAAAATGGTGATATAACTTGAAATATTTGATGGTTGCAACTGAAAGATACTGAAAATAACTTGTCCTGTTACAACACTGAAAGGGAGTATCTACCACATTTGACATCTTCTTTTTAACTGAAAAATAGCTTTTGGTATGCCATAGTACTTAAGAACAACCAGATCTAACTTTATTTTAAAGGAAAACAGCCTCCCCAAACACATAAATATAAACTACGGATATTAAAGCCCTAAGATCTAATTAGCAAAATTATTTCATGCACAAAAACATATCAGAAGCATTTCCAGACACAGACATAATGCTTACATCCAGTTGGGGGTAGAAGCAGGAAAATAAAGACTGCCCCATTTTAAAAAAATGACTCAACTACATCAGGCTAGTAAGATCGGAGTAATCATTATTTCCTATACATCAACATTTTCAATCAGATCTCTACCGTGTGAGATGCACCTAGGAAGTTTAGGCTCACTTTAAATGGAGTGCAAGTATGAACTCACTGATAATCAGCTAAAGAGCAGCGCCTCTCACAGATTCAGTGGTGTAAAAGAGATTAGGGGCTCGCCTGCAGGTTGCCTGCCTCAAGGTGCTCTCCTCTAATACAGCCCGACCTACAGCTCATGATGGAGGCAGAGGTCGCCTCGTTCCGGAATGGAAAAAGCCCTGCCCTCAGGCACTATCTCAGACACCAGGGCCACTCCAGCCAGCAAACAAAGGCGATGACGGAAGAAAAGTGATAGGAAAGAACCCTGTAACCCCAGAGAGGCCGCAAAGCGAGGCTGGGGCCCCCGCGGCGGCGAGCTAGGCAGCTTGGTGGTTCCTCGCGGATCGGCCTCTGTTGCCCAACGAGGCCAAGCTCCGCGCAGTCTGCCCTCCCGCGTCCAGGGTGCGAACACCCTGCCACCTCTAGGACCGGCACTCCCCGGGCCCCAGGAAACATCTTTAGCGGCCACGAAACTATCTCCTTGTCGTCCACTCCCTGCTCCGGCGACGATCCTCCCCGACCACCCGCACCGCGCTCTCGCGGCCTCCCGTGATCGACCGCTCCTAAGGTGCTCCTGGGGAGAGCCCACGCGAGGGCTGCCTCCTTACCTCCCACGGGTTCACCTCCCGCCCACGGAGATGGCCCTCTGCTGGTGGCGCAACCCGCACAGGCGCCGCTCCTGGTCAAGGCTCCCCTGGCAGTATTGCTAATGCAGCCGCTGTCCTCCGTGCTCGCTTCTCCCAGCGCCCCGCCATGGCCAGAGAAGAGCGAAGGCCGCACTCCTGCCTCCCAGCCCGTTCGTCACAAGCTCCCCCCGCAGAAGAGAGCTAAAGAGGCTCAACCCCGGCTGCCCGCCTCAGCTCTCACAGCTCCCTCCTTGCCTCCCTCTTTGGAAAACAGCGAGCAGGCCCAGGAGCCCCAGCCTCGCACCGGGCATCCAACCTCTTCTTCTCAACGCCAGTCGCCTCCCCATCCATCTTCAAAAGCGACAGCCACCACACAACTCCAGACCAGGGAAAAGGAAAGGAGCCATGGCGGGCCTCTGCCTACCTGCGTGTGTGCGCCCGGCCCGGCCTCCCTAGAGCTGCCCTGGTCCGAGACGGCGCCTCACCCCACGAAGAGGTCTGTGCTGCAACCTAGGATCGGAGGCTCTCCTGCAGCCCCCACAGGGCCTGGGCCGCCGGTTCCTTACAGCCCCACGCGGCAGGCTCGCCTGCAGCCCCTACCGGCTTGAACAATAGAACCCCAAACCGGGAAGGGAAATGCCTAAGAAGTAGGTGCCGTGTTGCTCCGCCGCTGTTTCTTAAGTCCTCCCGATCACCGCCATCACGCTGCTACTCCGCTCAACCTCCTCCTCCCTTAGTCGGATGGAAACCCTGGGCGTGATGTCACTCCTGCGCCCTGGGACAGAGCGGGGAGGAGGAGGAGCAACAGCCGGGAGGGGACAGCGCCGCCGGGCCATGGCGGCTGGAAGGGCCGCTTGGAGGGGGTGGCGGAACCAAAGCAGCTTCCTTGCCGCACCGGATACTGCTGGGGCTGGGAGCAGCAGGCGCTCGCTGGCCCGTCCACCCGTCGCAGCAGCGAACGGGCGCTGGGGCCGGTGTCGCTCCTGGTGCCCGCTGCAGCTCCTGCGTGAGGGGGCAGGGGTGGGGCGCGGCCCAGCCTGAGGGGCGCCTATGACCGGCGCAGTGTGGCGGAGAACCTGGCCTTGGCCACATGTTACTGTTTAGTGTGGTGTGGGGTTTTTTTTGTTTCTGTCTAAAATCAGAGCCCCCTAATAAACACGTATGCATTTCTTGGTCTTCCTATGCGGTTACGAGTGGCATTAGGGCATATTTAGGAAGGCTTGGCATGCAGCTGCACAGAGGACACTTGCCTCCATGAGGAAGGCATTCCCTAGCTGGAGGCAGAACACTCCTCTTTTCTTCCTCTTGATATCTAACTCAAGTTGTTTCGAAGTGATTAACGAGAAAGCTGTTTGTTTAAGGTAGGTCATGCTCAGAAAAAAAAATAATCATGTAACTTTTCCTACTGCTGGAGTCTACATGTTCCCAGAGTGGCAAAAGCAAGTAGTGGCTGCTGAGCGAAAGACTGCTCTGAGCAACACAATTACACAGCCAAATGTGTTGGAAAGAGGAAGTGATTTACCTGCTTTCTCCTTTTTGGATTCCCACATATGCAATTACACTCCATCATGCTAGGGAGGATTATGGGGTCATTACTGACCAGGATGTGGTACCAGACTTGGAATTTTCTTCAGCACCCTGCAAGAACAAGAGATTGAGATTAACATGAAAATGTGGTTTGCTCATGAAGGAAGTAAAGGCTTGAAAGAAGAGAGTTATCATGTGGGTATAACAGAGCAAGGTGGCTACAGTAGCTGTCAAATCACCTCATACTTGAAGAGTTGTGTTAGCCAGGAGCCAACATCTGAGCCACAGTCAATCAGCTAGAGATGTTGGCCTAGGGTTTATGTCATGGCTGCCCCCCTCAGGGTGAGCAAGGCTGAGCAGCCAAGGCATCTGCCACCCCCTCAGCAGGACTGCAGGGGTTTCCTGTGGCTGCTACTTCAGCCCACCAAGTATTGAGATCAGCTGTTACACACAAAAAATCCATCTCCATTTTGGAACGAGACTGAAGCAGCAGAGGTTAGGTGAGGCACTTCCACTAGTCCATTTCTCAGGCACCATAGAAAAATACCTCAAATTCTCAGGAGTTAAAGACAGAATAAATGTTTTTTTCCCCCTTAGAATTAAAAAAAAAAAATGCATAAGAAGGTGTTCAGACAAGAAAACAGCTTCAAAGCTTACAAAAAAGCTGTATTAGACTATGTTCCTTCCTGAAGTACTTAAGTTTGCCTAAGTCAGCTTAATGGAGAATACTTCATTGTGATAAATAAAGATACCACAAGATCAATGGACTTTAAACTCAAGAATGTCAGAATGAAAATAACTGCTTTAAATTAAATTTAAATCGAAATTTTTAATTTAAGTTAAGGTAATTAACACTGAAACACTTTACCAAGGTGTACTGGGTGTGGCTGGGATGGAGTTAATTTTCATTGTAGCAGCCCACATGTCACTGTGTTTTGGATCTGTGGCTAAACCAGTGTTGATAACACACCAGCATTTTGGCTATTGCTGAACAATGCTTGCACAGCATCAAGACTTCCTCTTTTTCCCACTTTGCCCCCACAGTAAGTAGGCTGGGGGTGAGCATGAAGGCTGGGAGGGGACACAACCTGGACAGCTAACCTGAATTGGCAAAAGGAATGGAATATTCCATATGATGTCATGCTCGGCAATAAAAAATAAGAGAAGGTTTTGGGTGAGGTAGCCATTGCTCAGAAACTGGCTAGGCATCAATCTATTTGTGGTAAGTTGTGAAGTGATTGTCTTTGCATCACTTGTTTTTTCTTTCATTTTCTTCTTTCCTTTACTTATTAAACTGTCTTTATCTGGACCCAGAGTTTTCTTGCTTTTGCTCTTCCTATTCCCTTACCTGTCCTCCTTGGGTCAGGGATGGGTTGAGTGAGTGGACGTGTGTTCCTTAGATGTTGGATAAGGCCCCAATTCTGCAAACTTTTTCAATATTTTCAGTTTCCTGGCATTCCTCTGGTGAGTACTTAGGGCAAAGGAGTCCAGGAAGGCTGGACGTTCTTCTAGAAGGAAATCTTAAAGGAGCAGTATCAAGCCGTCCCCATGTGCTGAAAGACGAGCCAGTGGGGAAAAAGACTGGCCTGGCTGAACAGAGATTTGGCTGGAACTCAGGAAAAAAAGGAGAGTTTACCACCTTTGGAAGAAGGGGCAGGCAACTCAGGACTACAAGGATGTCGTGAGGTTATGCAAGGAGAAAATTAGAAGAGCTAAAGCCCAACTAGAACTTAATCTGGTGACTGCCGTAAAAGACAATACAAAATACATTAGCAACAAAAGGAAGGCCAAGGAGAATCTGCATTTTCCTACCCAAAAATATAGAGAAAATGTGGTGGCAAACTTTTTCCCCTTTTTCTGGGCTGTTCTATGACCCCAGGAGCTGCTGAGTAGGCCTTGGAACCTTGAGTAATGAGTTGGGCGGTTAAGCACCCCTTGACCATACCAGTAAGTCTTGCTCAGCTAAGGCAGAGAACAGCACTGTCCATACTGGAACTCCAGTTGACTGGTCAAAGCAGGGAATGAGAATGGAGACAATCAGTTATTCCCTGTGTGGAAAAATTGCTTGGAGGGGGGAATTAGAGAAAGCTGGGACCTAACAGAAGTTGTAGTATTATATAAACCTTTTCAGGGTGAAATACAGTTGCCACTTTCAAGATGGTTGGCATGCACAGAATCTACTCCATCATGGTTCCCTAGGCAACACAACCTGCTATTCTAGAGGAGCAGTGGAGGGTGGAGCAGAGTGGAGACACCACAACAAGGCTCTGCTGTACTTCTTGCAGGACTGGGAACTTGATGGTACCATACAGCTGACAAACCGCATAGCAGCTGTCAAATGGGAGATATAAGAGAAGATGACTGTTGCTGAGCCAACAACTGTGGCAAAATCATTTTCCTTAGATGAACCTTGGTCATTATAATCTCATTGTAATACTAATCCACACCTCCATCCCAAAGTTACCCACCTCCAAGGCACAACCACCCCTCACCAAGCATGTGCGTTATATTTCTTATTGGCTATGTTTTAAACAAGAAGCGAGAGAATTTTACACCAATCAATAATGAAAGTGTGTATGACTAGAGTCACTCAAGCTCCACCTGAGAGTAAAGAAAAGTATAAAAAGTGAATGGATGAGGAGAGGAGTTAAGGAAGACTCCATCGTAACTTCTGGGATCAGTCGACAGGCTGAACCTGTCTTCTCCCCCATAGGGACACCTATTGGGTAAGAACTTTATCTTATGCGCGCTAATAACTAACTCACACTAGCTGTTATTAGTGATTATAGTTTTGGCTGTATATAGTTTGGTTGTATATCACTTCAAGCTTGTTTTTTCAGACAGTCCCTATCACCAGCAATCACGAACCTTAATTTGTCACGATTTTATATGGTTTTATATACGATTTTATATATTTTATATATGGGTGTTATTCCATAAACTGTTAGTGTTAGTCCTTAGGGGGCGCTAGTAGTCACTGTCTGCAGGTAACATATTCAAATAAAGTGGGAAGACCCGCTTAGGGGTCCCCCTGATGCTGTTGGCACGTTTCCCTGAACAAGTCAGTCAAATCACCCTCCAATCCAGCAGGACTGTTCAGTGAAGGGTCCCTGGAACGGGACGCTGACAGACTGGTTGAGCACAAGGGTCTTGGCTTTCCTGGGGCGCTGATAGACAGATCAAATACTAGGGGTTGAGAAAATCTCCCCCCCCCCCCCCCCCTCACATGACACCCTGACAATCCCGGAATTCTCCTGCCGGAACATAGCCTGAGTGGTAACCTGAGTGGAATTATACCATTGTTCTTGGAATTTTGAAAAATTACCAACTCAGGTTGCAGCCAGGATGGAAATTTACTGATGACTAAAGCCAATCATCTCACAGCCTTATAAACAGCAGTCCTAAAGCGAGACCCTTTTGAACTCTCCTGGACCACAGCAGGCTGTGACCAGCATCTCCCTCTGAGCAGGATGCTGCTCAGAGTTTGAAAACCTCCAAGTTTGCGATACTAGGGGGACCGTTGCAGAAAGCCAACAATGGGGCCTGGGCTGATACCCTTGCTCCTTGAGGCTCAACACTTCATCCACTGAGGAATGCAAAGGCATTAGATGTGAGTATTTCACTGAACTCGAGGCAAACTTTTAGCAGTATACCTTTGTTATAATATATATTGCACGCTTGAAGTAGTTAGGTAATTTTTGTGATTTAAAACAAATTTTATTGATTTTCTTTGCTGCTAAAATCCTATAGAATATCTTGAATTGTGAACAATTTTTTTCTCTCTCTCTCCCCCGTTTAGATACAAACCAGTGACCAAGTCTGAGACTAAGATTGGATCTAGCCACACCTAAAATCTGTGAGAGTTTAGAAAGCAAGGGGGTCCGCTCTAAACCTTGTGACTCAATGGGAGGATCTCCTTTACCCTCTTATGCCTTTGATCTTTATAAACTATTTCCAACTCTATTCTGATTTGATTCCAACTTGATTTATCTCTCTTCATTTACTCCATGTAATACGTAATAGAGTGAACCTTGCCATTGAATCTTGTGCAGTCACATTTCCACAAATTCATATTAAACCTCTTTCACTCAAACTCTTTGGTGGTAATTCTTTAAGCGATCTGACCTAAACCACTCCTTTCACAACTGAAAATCAAATTAATTCTCAGCCAAAATGTGAATGAAAAGGTTTGATTGTTTTTTTCTTCTTTCTGCCTGAAAGCTGAGTGCCCATAAGGTGATAATCATAGAATCATAGAATCATTTAGGTTGGAAAAGACCTTTAAGATGACTGAGTCCAACTGTTAACCTAACACTGCCAAGTCCACCTCTAAACCATGTCCCTAAGTGCCATGTCTACAGTCTTTTAAACACCTCCAGGGGTGGTGACTCAACCACTTCCCTGGGCAGCCTGTTCCAATGTTTGACAACCCTTTCGGTAAAGAAATTTTTCCTAATATCCAGTCTAACCCTCCCCTGGTGTAACTTGAGGCCATTTCCTCTCAAACAAATAATGTTTTTGGTTTTCGTTAGGTACTTATCATGAATGTATCAGACTTCAGCATCTTGTCTGTTTTTTACATTGTTTCTTTCTCATATCACCAATATATTGTTCAAAACAATATCAGTAATGTCTCTTAATTTGTTGTTTCAAATTCCAATATGGATGGTTGTTGTGATTTAACCCCGGCCAGCAACCAAACACTACCGGCAACCAAACCTCGCACAGCCACTTGCTCACTCCCCCCCACCCGGAGGGGTGGGGAGGAGAATCAGAAAGGAATTTAAAACTCGAGGGTTGAGATAAGAACTATTTAATAATTTAAACAGAATAAAGATATAAACCCAACAGTAATAACAATAACAATAACAATAACAATTAGGATGGAAAGGTGGGGAAAAAAGGTAAAATCCAAAGGAAGGGAAAAGGAAAAAAACAAGTGATGTACAGTACAACTGCTCACCACCCACTGACCGATGCCCAGCCAGTCCCCAAGAAACGAGAAATGATCCCCCCCCAGCTAACCCTCCAAGTTTATATACCAAGCATGACGTCCCATGGTATGGAATACCTCTTTGGCTGGTTCAGGTCAGCTGACCTGGCTGTGTCCCTTCCCAGTCTCTTGTGCCCCTCCAGCACTCTGGATGGCAAGGCCCAAGAAACCAAAAAGTCCTTGACTTAGTATAAACATTACCCAGCAACAACTAAAACCATCAGCGCGGTTATCAACATTGTTCTTATATCATATCGAAAACACATCACTGTACTAACTACTAAGAAGAAAATTAACTCCATCCCAACCAAAACCAGGACAGTATCCATCCCTTATTCCATACCATTTACGTCATGCTATGTTCTCCAATACATCATCCTCACTTCTCCTGTCCTATATATAAAATATAAATACACAGATATCATTCCCTTAGTCTATGGACCATCCCTCTAAAATCCATTAAGTTAATTTAGTCCATGATGTTGGGCTCCATCTGTTATAACTGTCTCTCTGGGCAAGGAGGATGGTACGAGGTGTTGGACTGTTCCATGTTGAAGCCAGTTCAAGTCCTATTACAGCTGCACTGATCTGGTTTCACCAGTCAATCTTTGTTGGTGTGGCAGTTGAAGAAAAAAATAAGGTTCAAATCTTCCAATCTAGAGATGGTAGAAATGGATGCCACAAGATTATCCAGTGTCTCCAGGGCGTGGGTTCAAATTCTACCATTATCACCAAAGACAATATACAGCATTATGTAACAATAAACATCACTTAATTTATTGACTGTTTTCACCCAAAATCAAATCCCCTTGAGGCACACATGAACTTCCCCATCTTCCCGCATTACCCACCAAGTGCTCCCAGGCCCTTGAGCAAAAACAATCCCACGAATGGGTTTGCCTTTGCCTGAGGCAGGAATGACCCAAACTGTCTTCCCAAGCATATTTTTCAGGTGCACTACAGGAACTTTATCCCCCTCTACAGTACGCAAAAGATTTGACTGAGCAGGACCAGCTCGAGTAGCAGATCCTCTGGTATTAACCAACCAGGTAGCCTTTGCTAGATGTTTATCCCAATGTTTGAAAGTTCTACCACCCATTGCGAACAACTGCAGAACAGCAGGGACTGCATAATTTGAATCTTCCACGAGATGATCCCCGGTTTGCTCATGGGCCTGATCTGTTGATGGGTCTTGGGCAGTATGCCAATCCTCAAGTTCAAGCTCAGTGGCCCACCATAGTATTAGATCAGGTAAAAAATGTAGGCATGCAAGCCATATTGAAAACTGCACAATTAGCAGAGCCAAAACAGCGTTATACGGCAATTAAGCAAGGTCCAAAAGAACCATTTTTGCCATTTGTAGAAAACTTGCAACATGCTGTTGCTTCTCAAGTGTTTGACCCTCACCTGCGTGACATGCTAGTAAGGCAACTAGCCAAAGATAATGTTAATATTGATTGTCAAAAAGTAATAGAAGGATTACCAGGTGAACCCAGTTTAGAAGCAATGATATCAGCCTGTGACAAGGTGGGCACCGTGGAACACAAACTAACAGTACTAGCTGCTATGCAAATGAAATGTTATTCTTGTGGTAAATTAGGACATCGTAAACAGGACTGCCCCTCCAAAAAACAACAAGCGCCACGACCTAAACTGTCCTCAGCGATGATTCCTTGTCTTCGCTGTGGAAAGAAAGGGCATTTTGCAATACAATGTAATTCTCGTTACAATAAAGAAGGTTTTCTCCTACCACGCCAGGGAAACGCTCACAAGAGCGCGAGGAGGTGCGCAATGACACAAGTACCTCAGGTTGTTATACCAACCGGCCAGCCTTATGTGACCAATTATCAGGGAGGACCCAGGGATCAGCAGGGATGGATGTATACACCAGTGAATCAGTAACCCTAACCAACCATGGAGTGTTTAAGGTCCCTTTGAATGCTCAGGGGCCAATAGGGAAAGGCCTTAGTGCCTTACTAATAGGTCGATCTAGTACTACTTTACAAAAATATCCAAGTACATGTCGGTGTTATTGATGCAGACTTTACAGGTCAAATATGTGCCTTAGTTTCTACACCTGTGCCTCCTGTTACAATTCCAAAAAATACACGCCTTGCTCAACTTGTGCCTTTTGTGAGTTGTGTTCCCAGAACAGAGCCTAGGTGGTGGGGTGATGAAGGATTCGGCTCCACAGGAAAACCTCACGTATGTTGGACACAAGAGCTATCTTCACAACGACCCAACCTGACCTGCACCTTGGCGTTATCGGGAGGCACTCCTGCAGAAGTGAGACTGAGCGGTCTTCTGGATACCGGAGCAGACGTAACTGCCACCAAAGACTGGCCACCTCAATGGCCTCTGGTAAATAATGCAGCAGGAGTTGTAGGTCTGGGGGGCGTGACTAATAGCTACTTGTCTGTAAAACCTATACAGATCAAAACGCAAGAAGGACAGACAGACTGCCACCATCTGCCCATACGTTGCCACCGCACCGTTTACTTTGTGGGGTCAAGATTGTTTAGGACAATGGGGAGTTCGTATCACCACGGATTTTTAACTGGGGCCACTGTACTGCAGGGAGTGAAACAGCCTACCCTTGGTCTCACTTGGTTAACTGACATGCCAGTATGGGTAGATCAGTGGCCCCTGCCCCAAGAAAAGCTGTATGCCCTGCATGAATTAGTTACAGAACAGTTACACGCAGGCCACATTGAAGAATCACATAGCCCATGGAACACTCCTGTAGTTGTGATAAAAAAGAAGTCTGGTAAATGGCGATTATTGCATGACCTGCGTAAAGTCAACGCAGTGATGGCCCCTATGGGGGCCTTACAGCCAGGATTGCCATCTGCCACCATGATACCAATGGACTGGGACATTTTAGTTATTGATCTGAAAGATTGTTTTTTTACCATTCCTTTAGATCCAAAAGACAAAGAAAAGTTTGCTTTTACAGTACCATCTAGAAATAATTCTGAGCCCACAAAACGGTACCACTGGACCGTGCTGCCTCAGGGCATGAGAAACTCGCCAACCATTTGTCAATGGTTTGTGGCCCAAGCCCTGAGCTCTGTGAGAGACAAATACAAGGATGTTTACTGTTATCATTACATGGATGACATTCTGCTGGCAGCACTGTCAACAGAACTGCTGGACGTAGTTGGAAAAGCTGCCAGACATAGCTTAGCAGAGTTTGGATTGGTTGTAGCTCCTGAAAAAGTTCAGAGACAAGAGCCTTGGAAATATCTGGGCATGGATGTGATGAAAAGAACTGTGTCTCCACAACCTATCAAATTAAAATTGGACATAAAGACTTTGAATGATGCCCAAAAACTTGCAGGAATGCTAAATTGGTTACGGCCTTATTTAGGCCTTACTAATGAACAAATGCAACCTCTTTTGCAACTTTTAAAAGGAGACACAGATCTTTTAGCCCCAAGGTATTTAACGCCTGCAGCCTTAGCACTTGTGAATGAAGTTGAACAATTGATCTCTTCGTGACATGTGTGGCGTGTAGATATCACACTTCCTTTAAGTGGTTTTATTTTAGTGGACCAATCTTCCCCTTATGCTACGTTGGCCCAATGGAACCAGGCTTGGGAAGATCCGCTGCATGTACTTGAATGGTTGTTTTTGCCTTTGCAGCCTAAGAAAACTGCTGTTGAATGGTATGAACTTGTTGCCGATTTGATCATAAAAATCCGAAAAAGATGTTTAGAGTTGACTGGAGCTGATCCCTGTACAACAATACTATGTTGAATGGGCGCTGTTAAATTCTGCTGCACTTCAAGTGGCTCTTGCCAATTTTCAAGGGCAAATTCAGTGCCATCACCCACCTCATCCACTTCTGAAAATGACTGTACATCTAACTTTGCAGCCACGGCAACTAAGTCAAAGACAACCAGTTGAAGGTGACACAGTATTTACAGATGGATCTGGGAAAACGGGAAAAGCCGCAGTTGCTTGGAAAAAAAATGGGCAATGGCATTCCCAAATTGTATATCAGGAAGGATCCCTGCAAGTTGTAGAATTACGGGCTGCGGCTTTGGCATTTCAGTATTTTCCAGGCCCTCTTAATCTTGTTACTGATTCGGCATATGTAGCAGCCCTCCTTCCCAAGCTAGATATGGCTGCCTTTGGCCATGTCAACAACCCCAAGCTTTTTGCAATTTTGACTCTAGTTTGGGAAGAGATTCGGAAACGCCATTCTCCGCATTATGTTATGCATGTTAATAGCCATACTTCCCTACCTGGTTTTATAATTGAAGGCAATGCTAGAGTTGATGCTCTAGTTTCTGTGGCTCTGTCAGTGCCTGTTCCTGATGTCCATCAGCAAGCCGTGTTAGCCCACCAATTCTATCATCAGAATTGGCGATCCTTGTATCACCAGTTTGGCCAGAAGGGTCTCTCTCAGGCTGCTGCACACAGTATTGTTGCAGACTGTCCAGACTGTCAAAATGTTACTCCTGTGCCAAATTATGGAGTTAATCCTAGAGGCCTTCAAGCTTTACAACTTTGGCAAACAGATGTAACTCATTGCAATGAGTTTGGCAGACAAAAATACGTCCATGTTACAATAGATACCTATTCTACTGCAATGATTGCTACTGCCCACACAGGTGAGACCAGTCGTGACGTCATTCGGCACTGGCAACGCGCTTTTTCTGTGCTCGGTGTCCCTCTTGAAATCAAAACAGACCGTGGACCTGCCTATAGTTCCAGGCCTGTCGGTCAGTTCCTTTCCCAATGGGGTATCTCCCACAAATTTGGAATTCTCCATTCCCCTACGGGCCAAGCCACTGTTGAACGCATGAATGGTTCTCTTAAACGCCAGCTTGAAAAACAAAAAGAGGGAATGAAGGGAATGACTCCAGAAGCACGATTGGAGAAAGCATGTTATGTTTTGAACTTTCTGAAAATCTCTGCCGACTATGTGGTGCCTGCCATTGTGCGACATTTTATGTCAATTGGTGACAAGCAGCAAAAGCATGAAGGTGTCTTAGTACGCATGAAAGACCCTCGTACCGGGCATTGGTCGGGACCGCATGAATTGTTAACATGGGGGAGAGGTTATGCTTGTGTTTCTACAGATGAAGGTCTACGATGGATACCTGCTCGCTGTCTACGGCCTGAGCTTAGCGTGCCGGATTGTGGGAGCGCTGCTGCCGCCAGTCAACCCAGCAACTAATGTGTGGCCTCCTTACTGAACCAGTCCTTGTTTGGTGTGCCCTTCCTTGAAATTGACTTGCAGACATTGTTGGAAAAAAGTGAATGTATGCGGAAATGAAGAATCTTACTGAAAGTCTTGATATTTTCGATAATTGATTACCTCTGTATAATGTTAACCCAAAAGAAGTCAATATTGTTTGCACTTTGAATGTCGATACCTTGTTTATTAGACAGTTAAGAATGTGAGTCAAATTTGCCACCATTATATACAAAACAGAGCAACTATTGGCTTTTGTTGTTGGCTCAAGAACATGGCTGTGAGGATTTTGATGGTATGTGCTTCATGGATTTTAGGCGCCCCATTGCAGCAACATGTTACCAAAATCTGAGAAAATGTCAGCCATTTTGGCATCCATTCACTCAATTGGCAGTATTGTTTGGTTGCTATTACTTTGGTTGCCGTCATGTTTGCAAGGGCCCTGCAGAACATGGCAAACCTGGTACTAGCTGTTCAAAAAACAAAAAGGGGGAATTGTTGGGGTCTGCAGCGGGTCTGCAGACAAGTTAGTTGACTTCAAAGACTTAGCCGTGTACCTTTAAGACAGCCACAAACTGTCAGGTCTGTAAACAGGATGTGAAGAATCGGAACTTAGAGCCACAGCATACGGGCACCTACAGCAACAGCAAATAGCAAGCAAGAAGAAGGACACAAAAACCTATCAGGGTCTGACACCTGCACTGTCTAAGATATATAAATAGTTTGTATAAACAATAAAAGCCATTTTGTTCGAACCCAGCCACGCAGACATAGTGTTTCTTTTAAGTCCACCTCGACTTGCGTCACCACAGTAAAGTATAGGCCATCTTTCTCGTTCAGCAATATCTAAAGCCAACTGGATAGCTTTCACTTCTGCAAACTGGCTCGATTCACATTCTCCTTCAGCAGTTTCTGCAACTTGTTGTAGGGGACTCCATATAGCTGCCTTCCACCTCCGATGCTTTCCTACAATACGACAGGACCCATCAGTAAACAAGGCATATTGCTTCTCATGTTCTGGCAGTTCATTAAACAAAGGGGCTTCTTCAGCACGTGTCACCTCTTCCTCTGATGACATCCCAAAATCTTCACCTTCTGTCCAATCCATAATAATTTCCAAAATTCCTGGATGATTGGGATTTCTTGTCCGAGCTCCTTGTGTAATCAGTGCGATCCACTTACTCCATGTAGCATCAGTTGCATGATAAGTAGAAGAAACCCTCCCTTTAAACATCCAGCCCAGCACTGGTAACTGGAGCGCCAAGAGGATCTGTGCTTCAGTACCAATCACTTCCAAAGCAGCTCGAACTCCTTCATAAGCTGCCAATATCTCTTTTTCAGTTGGAGTATAGTGGGCCTCAGACCCTTTATATGCCCGACTCCAAAAACCCAAAGGTCGTCCTTGAGTTTCCCTAGTACTTTCTGCCAGAGGCTCCAGGTAGGGCCATTCTCCCCGGCTGCAGTGTAGAGCACATTCTTTACATCTTGCCCAGTCCAAACTGGCCCAAGACCTGCTGCTTGATCTCTAGTTTAATTTTTTCAAAGGCTTGTCGTTGCTCAGAACCCCATTTAAAATCATTCTTCTTTTGGGTCACATGATAAAGAGGGCTTACAATCAGACTGTAGTTTGGAATGTGCATTCTCCAAAAACTGATGGCACCTAAGAAAGCCTGAGTTTCTTTCTTATTAGTTGGTGGAGACATAGATGTTATTTTGTTGATCACATCCACTGGGATTTCAGGACGTCCATCTTGCCATTTTATTCCCAAAAACTGGATCTCCCTTGTGGGTCCCTTGACTTTACTTTGTTTTATGGCAAAACCGGCTTTCCGAAGGGTTTGGATACTTTTCTCCCCTTTCTCAAAAACTTCTTCATGCTGAATCGCTCCATATAATGATGTCATCAATGTATTGCAGATGTTGTGTAGCTCCACCCTGTTCTAGTGCAGCCTGGATCAGTCCATGGCAGATGGTAGGGCTGTGTTTCCACCCCTGGAGCAGTCAATTCCAGGTGTATTTGACACCTTTCCAAGTGAAGGCAAACTGTGGCCTGCACTCTGCAGGCAAAGGGATTGAGAAAAACGCATTTGCAATATCAATAGTGGCATACCACTTGGCTGCCTTTGATTCCAGTTCATACTGAAGTCCTAGCATGTCTGGTACGGCAGCACTCAATGGCGGCGTGACTTCATTCAGGCCACGATAGTCCACTGTTAGTCTCCATTCTCCATTAGACTTTCACACTGACCATATGGGGCTATTAAAGGGTGAGCCGGTCTTTCTGATCAATCCTTGGATCTCTAGTTGGCTAATCAGCTCCTAGATGGGAATCAGGGAGTCTTGGTTGGTGTGGTATTGCCGCTGGTGCACTGTGGTAGTAGCAATAGGCACCTGCTGTTCCTCAACTTTCAGTAACCCCACCACAAATGGGTCTTCTGAAAGACCAGGCAAGGCAGACAGCTGCTTAATTTCCTCTGTTTCCAGAGCAGCTATACCAAAAGCCCACCGGTACCCTTTCAGATCCTTGAAATACCCTCTCCTAAGATAGTCTATGCCAAGGATTCATGGAGCTTCTGGGCCAGTCACAATGGGATGGTTTTGCCACTCATTCCCAGTCAAGTTTATTTCAGCCTCCAATACAGTTAGCTGCTGAGACCCCCCTGTCACTCTAGAAATACTGATTGGCTCTGCCCCTTCATAGCTTGATGGCATTAAAGTACATTGTGCACCTGTATCTACTAAAGCTTTATATTCCTGAGGGTCTGATGTGCTAAGCCATTGGATCCACGCAGTCCAATAAACTCGGTTATCCCTGTCCTCCACCTGGCTGGAGGCAGGGTCCCTCTAATCCTGGTCTAGGGACTCTGCACTAGGACAGCTAGCGGCGTGAAACGGATATAGCGTGGAGTGGTTTCACTCACGTATTGCCAGAATGGGTTACAATTCCTTTTCACAGGATCAAGAGTAAAGTCAGCCCTATCATTCTGACTGGAAAATTGTCCTCTGGAGAGCGGAACAGCAACTTTCCTGGAAGACTCTTTATTTGTGATTGTTTTTCCTTGTAGTTCATGCACTCGTGCCTCCAGAACTGAGGTAGGTTTTCTATCCCTCCTCCTCATGTCTTCTCTGTGGTACTGCAGATAAAACCACAGAGTAGCTTGTGGTGTGTATTTTCTATATTCTTGTGGATAACTGGCTAGCTGAAAAAAAGTCTCATAGACATAGTCCAGCTGGCTGGACAAAAATGCACATCGCTCTCAGCTTATCTGAAGTAAAGCAAAATACACTGTCTTTGGCTGTTTTTGTTACACAATAACAGGAAGATTTCGGTGGGAAAAGAATGTTGCAGGTGGGAACAGAAAACTACAGAAGAGAAACTAGGGGCGGGCTTGGTATTTAGGCAACGAACCAACAATGAGCTTAACTTTTGTAATATGTATGAGCTAATTATAACAAGGCATAAAAGGTGACTGTAAGGTACAATAAACGAAGTCTGCTGATCACTCCTATTGAGCGACTGTGTCTTCCCTCCGTCGCGACAAATGGCGCCCGAACAGGGACCCTAGAGAGGGCTGAACCTGCGAGCCACGGTTCGACGGAGATTCGGGTACCGGTCCTGAAAGCAGCGCAGGAGGCGGCAGGGCACAGTCCCCGCGCCCGGGAGCACCTACAGAGGGTCCCGCCGGCCACGTGTCGCCGAAGTCTCGCAAAGGCTGCAACAGCGCTGACGAAGGTATGGAGAGACAAGCGACGTACGAGTCGCTCATATGCTTTTTAGAAAAGCGGAGCGTTCGGGACATAGATTGTAACAAGGCATTACCCGGGTTATTAGCGTATGGGATAGCATCCGGGACCCCCGCGGCAGCGGCGAGCGGCGGTGCGCGGCCCGGCAGGGCCCTTCCCGGCCGCGGTTTCTCTCCAAGGCGGCACCACCCCCACCCCACCCCCACCCCCGATCGGCGCCATGGCGATGCAAGCGGCCAAGCGAGCTAACATCTGGCTGCCCCCAGAGGTCAATCGGATCCTCTATATTCGGAACCTGCCGTATAAAATCACAGCGGAGGAAATGTATGATATGTTTGGGAAATACGGACCTATTCGACAACTCAGAGTTGGAAACACTCCTGAAACAAGAGGAACAGCTTAAGCTTCTCAAGGAAAAATACGGAATTGATTACAAACCCACAAGAAAAAAAAAAAAAAAAAAAAAAAAAAGTGCTTCAGATGTCCCCTACAAGAAATGGGTTTCTGCCTTGAACTAGCAAACATCTCTGTGCTTAAAGAGAAGCCTTTTTGCCTTGATGGAGATAATTTATTCTGTATTTTATATTTATGCTGTATTCTGAATGTGGAAATTGGTTGGGACTAGGAGGCTGGCTTAAAGGCATTTTGCAAACGGGATTATTATTTTTGATCATTATTGTAATAATAGTTTTTTGATCAAAACCATCCAAAATTATTTGTAAGCATTAGGCATATCTGAAGAGAATGCCTTTATTTGAATCGGCAGTTAAGGTGTAGTTTAGTCTGATGCTGTGGTTTTATCTGCTTCTGGTGAAGTTTTGAAGTGATGAAATCAGAGATACTAAGAGTTATGAGGTAATAAGGTAATAATCTAAGTAAGGGTGCTGTCTTTTATATCTACAAGTGCAATATGCTTTTATGTAGCAGAGAGAAACTTTAACAATAATGTTGCTTGAGCGAGATGTGCATGTGACAACTTGGGAAAAGGGACATCACAACTGGAGTGCAACAGTGTTTCTATGTCTGGCAGAGTGAAATCTTTCAAGACCTGAGTTTAGACAGTCTAAAATAAATTGTTAGTATTCAGAAACCCATCTTAAGCCTCTTTTGCTTACATAATGTTATGGAAGTCAACTGCTATTGTAGACAATTAATGATTTTTTAATACATATTAACAAATACTACTATTTTAACTTGAGGCAGTTAAGTGAGAAATACTCACGTGTAGCATTTGAGGGAATGTCAGCATAAATCGCACTTACAGTAAGACTGTATTTTTAATTACTGTACTCGTTAAGATTCGATGATGCCATAAGGCTAAGGCCTTTTATCACAGATTGGTTCTGAACTAAAAGGTGTGTGCACATGTAGATATGCACATTTGTGTTATTTTCCTTAATTGGCTACAAAATAATATAATTAGGTTGGGGACTAGATCTTGGGAATTTGTCTATTATACTTCTGTTTGTTAAGGAACGTGCATAACATACAGCACCCATGTAGGCTTGGCTTGTGGCATAGTTGTCAAATTTAGCATAGACATTCAGACAGATAAGCAACGTACTCTTCCTGTGTGTATCACCTACAAGCCATTATGGCTTAGTGTGTAAATCTGCATGTAACTATTGAAAAATCCCCTTATGAATGTATATAGTTTAGAACTAATTTTTTCCCTTTGTTAATTCTTTGATATCAATGAGGTATTCTTCAGAAAATGTATGGACTAGTTGGTTGCATAAGGGCAGTTGTTATTTGGACAGAAAATTGTTAATGGTCAGGGATTTTCCACTAAAATATTTGCAAATATTCCTAGTCAAACATCAGTTTGGTTTCTTTTTGGGTTTTGAGCTTGCATTAGTCCATGTTCAGAACTTTAAAATTACCTTTGAATTTTTTAAACTTTTTATATCACTGGAACAGAAAGAGCATCTAAATTAAAGCTTCAAGCTAACTTTATTTTTCAGGTATTTCAGGAATTATACTTCTGAACTGAGATTTTATAAGTTGGCTGTGTATTTTCCTGTGTTAAAACGCTGTTATTGAAAATGGTCAACCAAGCCTATGTCGCCCAAAATAAAAACGGGGGAATTGTGGATAACTGGCTAGCTGAAAAAAGGTCTCATAGACATAGTCCAGCTGGCTGGACAAAAATGCACATCGCTCTCAGCTTATCTGAAGTAAAGCAAAATACACTGTCTTTGGTTGTTTTTGTTACACAATAACAGGAAGATTTCGGTGGGAAAAGAATGTTGCAGGTGGGAACAGAAAACTACAGAAGAGAAACTAGGGGCGGGCTTGGTATTTAGGCAACGAACCAACAATGAGCTTAACTTTTGTAATATGTATGAGCCAATTATAACAAGGCATAAAAGGTGACTGTAAGGCACAATAAACGAAGTCTGCTGATCACTCATATTGAGTGACTGTGTCTTCCCTCCGTCGCGACATATTCTCTCCTCCAAACAGAAGGATGTCTACGGTTGATAGCTGAGGTACGAATCTGTCTTGATGGAGAATCAGACCTATCCTTGTTAAGCTGGTGGACCAGTTTCTCTACAGCTGAGATGATGCAGGTAGAGACACTATCTTCATATTCTCTGAACTGATGAACCGCTTCATCCATTGTTGGTGGTGCAGTTTCTGACCAACCCATTACTGCCAATGAGTTGGCATATGCTGATGGTGCGCTCTGTATCAATTTCTGCCACATCGGTCGTGTGTATGGGACTTGATCAGGATCTATGGGTGACTGTGGATTGTTCAGGTTATAATAGATCATCTCTTTCACAGCTAATTCTCTCAAGTACTGAATACCCTTCTCTATTGCAGTCCACTTGGTTGGGCGACATGTAATATCCTCCTTGTAGGGATACCTTTCCTTCACGCTTAACAGAAATTGCTTCCAGAGGCTGATGGTTGCACTCCTTTTCCAATTGCCATATCAATGCCCCTTTCTCTAGCAAGTGATCCCAGCTGCTTGGCTTCCCTACCCTCCAACTCTATACTATTAGCCCCACTATCCCAGCATCGAAGCAACCAGGTGATAATGTGTTCACCTGGTTGACAGGCATAATCTTTCCACATATCCTGCAGTTCACTCAGAGATAGGGAACGAGAAATTACCTCTTGTTCAATTTCTTCATTGTGTTCCTGCTCCTTCATCCTCCTTTACCAAACGAGTTGCTTTCCGTTTCCATTTCCTTTTATCTACAGGGGCCACTAACACTGACGCCAGTCAGTCTTCTGCATCACTTGTTTCAAAAATCAAAGTAGCTGGAATGCCTGCCATAGGGGTTAGAGTAGCTGCAGCACCGGCTGCGGGGGCTGAAGCAGCAGCTGGAGCAGGGGCCGTAGAAGCTGGAGCAGGGGGCTGGAGCAGGGGCTGCTGAAGTGGCTGGAGCAGGGGCCGTAGGAGCTGGAGCATGGGCCGCAGCGGTTGCAGCAGCTGCCGCAGGAGCTGGAGCAGTATGTTGCTTAAAATTCCACCAGATCCAGGACACGAAGACCTAATTCAGTATTACTATCACTAGGCTCAGAACTGACACCATGGAGCTGCCATCGGACCAAAGATACTCAGAGCCTCCTAAAATCCTAAATGTTTCATTAATTAGCCCTGAGGGGAAGGGGGAGGTATAGACCCCACCCACAGGCTGACTCTCTGGGAAAACAAAACCAAAGGTGCTGTTGTTGGCATTCCCCCGCAGGGTCCAACAGACAGACAGAGGCAACAACACCGAGTGTACACACCAGATTAGTTTCATAACCAATGAGCCCATCATATTGATACTATATAGTACAACACTAAAATAACTTTACTCCAGGTCACAATATAAACAAACAACGCAAAAGGGAGCACATACTGTAAATAAACTAGATAATTCAGCATTGAGATCATGGGCAGCAAATTCAAAAACAGATAAGCCACCATCGTAGCCAATTACTATTAATTTAATACAATGAATACTGCAAACAATTTAATCTAACACAGTCTGATTAGACATGTTGTTATCTCAACCCTTCGTGCCCCAAGTTGGGCGCCAAAAAATAGACTGTCGTGGTTTAACCCCGGCCAGCAACCAAACACTACCGGCAACCAAACCTCACACAGCCACTTGCTCACTCCCCCCCACCCGGAGGGGTGGGGAGGAGAATCAGAAAGGAATTTAAAACTCGAGGGTTGAGATAAGAACTATTTAATAATTTAAACAGAATAAAGATATAAACCCAACAGTAATAACAATAACAATTAGGATGGAAAGGTGGGGAAAAAGGGTAAAATCCAAAGGAAGGGAAAAGGAAAAAAACAAGTGATGTACAGTACAACTGCTCACCACCCACTGACCGATGCCCAGCCAGTCCCCAAGAAACGAGAAATGATCCCCCCCCCAGCTAACCCTCCAAGTTTATATACCAAGCATGACGTCCCATGGTATGGAATACCTCTTTGGCTGGTTCAGGTCAGCTGACCTGGCTGTGTCCCTTCCCAGTCTCTTGTGCTCCTCCAGCACTCTGGATGGCAAGGCCCAAGAAACCAAAAAGTCCTTGACTTAGTATAAACATTACCCAGCAACAACTAAAACCATCAGCGCGGTTATCAACATTGTTCTTATATCGAAAACACATCACTGTACTAGCTACTAAGAAGAAAATTAACTCTATCCCAGCTGAAGCCAGGACAATGTTTTTGCCTTTGTTTTGGAGGAAGATACATGCATTCACTTTGGAAAATTACATTACTTAAGAAACTTACTTTCATAAAAGTATTTCAGAGACTTTACAACCACCTTAAAGAAATGACAACAGTTGAAACCAAGTTTTTAAATGAGTCAAACCAACCATTATAAAAACTTATTTAAAATATTATGTTAATTTTTAGTACAGCAAAGCTTTTGAACATACGGTTCATTAACCTATATTCTAGAACAGTGCGAAACAACAGAGACCTATAGAATTAAACCATTAAAGAAGCTGGGGATTGAGGGATTGAATAATTCATATGCTGACCAAAATGTCTGTGGCAATAGGATAAAATTCCTTTCACGAAAAAATATATACTTAACACATTAAAATTTCAACAATAGAGAGAACATTTATTTCTTTATTCAAAAGCTGGAATTCTTTTGGCTGTAAGGATACCAGGACTTTTATTTGCTGACAATGCTGCTTTTGTTTTAATATCTGAAGAAAGCAGGTGATTGTTGTTGACGCAGAAGGCTCAGACACAACTTATACGACCAATGTGATCAAGTTAGTGCCACTTTATTAATAGACTCACAGCAATTTATACTCTACAGGTACTATTAATAGACCCATGCCAATTTATACCCCCAGCTAAAAATACACACGCTACGCACACTTTGTTATGTAAAAGGTGATAGGTTAAAACTACTTGTTCACACGCTTCCACCTCCCCTATGATTGGTCCCCAGTGTGGTGCCCACACGTTGCTCCCCCCTTGTGCAGGCATCTTTCTGTCCAACTCTCTTATGTCTCTGTGAATACACAGTTTCTTTGTCTTCCTTGGCCTTGCATATGTCCTTCACAACACCGGCAGCTTGTTACAGCTTCGGCCTGCTCGGCCTGCTACTACAACAAAGTTACTTGGTCTGGATTGCTCATAATATGTCCGTTGTCTTCCAGCCACTCCACAATTGTGACTGACCAATAAACCCCTATAATGGAAGAAGTCTCAAAGGGGATGGGCAAGGGTGATGTGCCCATGAAGCTCAGGGAATAATGCAGGGTGTGACTGACCACAGCTGTTGCAAAGAAAGCTGGCTTTATATCAACACAAAGGGGACTTTTTTTAGATAAAGAGCTATCAACAGTTGAGTGGATCAACCGACTATATCACAGTTGGGTGGATCAACTGGTGACATAAATATTTCACCCTGAGTTAGCCAGACCAACATGGGGGGAGTGTATACATGACTCAGCCCAACATAGAGCATAAAGCCTAAACAACTAACAAAAGAATTTCTAAGAGAACAACAGGCTTGAGCTGGCTTCAACCCATGTATTCCTTCCTAGTGATTGGGGATGCTCAGCATCGTGAAGGTGAGCACATTATAGAGACCGGCAATGGCAATCACATTGGTATTGTGATTGAACTGTGTATGGCAATTGCTATATTTTGCTAAGTGTAACTTACATTTGCATTGTGTTTTCAGTATATTTTGTATGAGACTGCTAAATCAGAAATCCTGTATAACATCAAGTATTGTCACGTAAGTAAATTTGATATTAAACATTGCACTCTCCACAGGTGGAATATCTAAAAGGATATGGTCAGAGAGTATTGGACTCTGACAGTGACACATGTTTTTGCCACACTGCAGGCAGAGATAAATCATCTCTGCAAAGAAGATAAGAAGAAAATGTGTTCATATATGAATA
The DNA here is from genome assembly GCF_017639655.2 of Falco naumanni. Lineage (NCBI taxonomy): Eukaryota > Metazoa > Chordata > Aves > Falconiformes > Falconidae > Falco > Falco naumanni. Next base: position 23,134,090 of record NC_054079.1, read on the forward strand.
TATGTGCTAAACATGTATTTCTGCAGAAATGCATATACATACTACAAGGGAGAAAGCCTTGCCTTTGGCTTATATATCAGTAAAAAGGAAAGAAAAAGATAACTCTATTTGCATGTAATCAAATGATTTAGCAAAGACATGCCTCTGTGATCTTTGTCAAGAAACTTTTGAGATTTAGATTCTGAGTTTCCTATTGACACTGACCATTATTCCCAATATAATTCCTCAGTACTCATCAGAATTTGCAGTCTATTCCACAGGGCAACTGAGTACACTTCCTACTATCAAGGCTCCTGCCTATGCCAGGGTTATGCACATAACAGTCCTGCAGACTCCAGAGAACACTCACAGTCTGAGCTGACGTGCAGCAGGACAAATTAATAATTCTAATTTTTGTGTACTTGATTTAACTTGCTCAAGAACCATCCTTACCTATATGTTGTAGTTTAACCCCAGCCAGAAACTAAGCACCACACAGCTAGTCATTCACTCACCCCTGGTGGGATGGGGGAGAGAACCAGAAGAGTAAAAGTAAGAAAACCCATGTTTTGAGATGAAGATAGTTTAATAAGCAAAGCAAAAGCCACACACACAAGCGAATCAAAACAAGGAATTAATTCACTACTTCCCATCGGCAGGCAGGTGTTCAGCCATCTCTAGGAAAGCAGGGCTCCATCGTGGGTAATGGTTACTTGGTAAGACAAATGCCATCACTCTGAATGTCCCCCCCCTTCCTTCTTCTTCCCCCAGCTTTATATGCTGAGCATGACATCATATGGTATGGAATATCCCTTTGGTCAGTTGGGGTCAGCTGTCCTGGCTGACCCCCCTCCCAACTTCTTGTGCACCCCCAGCCTACTCACTGGTGGCATGGTGGAAGAAGCAGAAAAGGCCTTGACTCTGTGTAAGCACTGCTCAGCAATAACGAAAACATCCTTGTGTTATCAACACTGTTTCCAGCACAAATTCAAAACATAGCCTCATACTAGCTACTATGAAGAAAATTATCTCTATCCCAGCCAAAACCAGCACAGAGTCTGTTATAGACCACCCAACCAGGATGAAAAGGCAGATGAAATATTCTATAAGCAGCTGGGAGAAGTCTTACAATTGCTAGCTCTTGTTCTTGTGGGGGACTTCAACTTACCAGATGTCTGCTGGAAATACAATACAGTGAAGAGGAAACAGTCTAGGAGGTTCCTGGAGTGTGTGGAAGATGATAACTTCCTAACACAGCTGGTGAGTGAGCCAACTAGGGGAAGCTCCCCACTGGACCTGTATGCAAACAGAGAAGGACTTGTGGGTGATGTGATGGTTGGAGACCATCTTGGGGACAGCGATCATAAAATTATAGTTTTCGATTCTTGGAGAAGTAAGGAGGGTGGTCAGCAGAACTGCTACTTTGGACTTCCAGAGGGCAGACTTTGGCCTGTTTAGGGCCCTGGTTAACAGAGTCCCTTTGGAGGCAGTACTGAAGGGCAAAGGAGTCCAGGAAGGCTGGACATTCTTCAGGAATTAAATATTAAAGGAACAGGAGACTGTGCCAAAAGATAAGCCGGTGGGGAAGAAGACCAGCTTGACTGAACCTGCTATACCACTTAGACACAAGTCTATGGGGCCAAATGGGATCCACCCAAGGGTACTGAGAGAGCTGGCAGAAGTGCTCACCAAGCCACTTTCAATCATTTATCAGAAGTCCTAACTAACTGGAGAGCTCCCATTTGACTGGAGGTTAGAAAATGTGATGCCCATTGACAAGAAGGACCGGAAAGAGGATCTGGGGAACTACAGGCCTGTCAGCGTAACCTTGGTGCAGGGGAAGGTTATGGAGCAGATCATCTTGAATGCCATCACGTGGCATGTACAGGACAATCAGGTCATCAGGCCCAGTCATCATGGGTTTATGAAAGGCAGGTCCTGCTTGACTAGCCTGATCTCATGACAAGATGACAGTGGGATCAAGTGCACCTTCAGCAAGTTTGTTGATAACACCAAGATGTGTGGTGCGGTCGACATGTTGGAGGGAAGGGATGCCATCCAGAGAGACCTTGACAGGCCTAAGATGTGGGCCAGAGTGAACCTCATGAAATTCAACAAGGCCAAGTGCAAGGTTCTGCATGTGGGTCAGGGTAGTCCCTGGTATCGATACAGGCTGGGCTGGAATGGATTGAGAGCAGTCCTGAGGATAAAGACTTGGGGATGCTGGTGGATGAGAAGCTCAACATGGTCCGACAATGTGTGTTTGCAGCCCAGAAAGCCAACCGTATCCTGGGCTGCATCAAAAGAAGCATGGCCATCAGGCCGAGGGAGGTGATTCTGTCCCTCTACTCAGCTTTCATGAGACCCCCACCTGGAGTACTGCATTCAGCTCTGGAGCCCCCTACATAAGAAGTACATGGTTCTGTTGAGTGAGTTCAGAGGAGGGCCACAAAGATGATCAGAGGGCTGGAGCACCTCTCCTATGAGGACAGGCTGAGACAGTTGGGGTTGTTCAGCTTGGAGAAGAGAAGGCTCCAGGGAGACCTTATTGCGTCCTTCCAGTACCTAAAGGGGGCTTATGGGAAAGGTGGAGAGGGGCTTTTTACAAGGGCATGTAGTGATAGAACAAGGGGGAATGGCTTTAAACTGAAAGAGGGGAGATTTAGATTAGATATTAAGAAGAAATTCTTCACTATGAGCATGGTGAAACACTGGCACAGGTTGCCCAGAGAGTTGTGGATGCCCCATCATTGGAAGTGTTCAAGGCCAGGTTGGATGGGGCTTTGAGGAACCTGGTTTAGTGGAAGGTGTCCCTGCCCATGGTGCTGAGGGGGTTGGAACTAGATGATCTTTAAGGTCCCTTCCAACTCAAACCATTCCATAATTCTATGATGCACTTAGTGGATGAGTGAAAGGCTGTGGATGTTGTTTACTTAGACTTTAGTAAAACCTTTGACACTGTCTCCCACAGCATCCTCCTGGAGAAACTGGCTGCTCATGACTTGCATGGCTGTACTCTTCACTGGGTAAAAAACTGGCTGGATGGCCAAGCCCAAAGAGTAGTGGTGAATGGAGTTACATCCAGTTGTTGACCAGTCACAAGTGATGCTCCCCAGGGCTCAGTACTGGGACCAGTTCTGTTTAATATCTTTATGAATGATCTGGATGAGGGGATTGAGTGCACCCAGTAAGTTTGCAGATGGCACCGAGTTGGCGGGTGGTGGTGTTTATATTATTGAGGGTAGGAAGGCTCTGCAGAGGGATCTGGACAGGCTGGACCGATGGTCCGAGGACAATTGGATGAGGCTGAACAAGGCTAAGTGCCAGGTCTTGCACGTGGGTCATAAGAAACCCATGCAATGCTACAGGTTTGGGGGAGAGTGGCTGGGAAGCTGCCTGGTGGAAAAGGATCTGAGGGTGTTGATTGACAGCTGGCTGAATATGAACAGGCAGCCAATATGAGCCAGGTGGCCAAGGCAGCCAATGGCATCCTGGCTTGTATCAGAAATAGTGTGGCCAGCAGGACTAGGGCAGGGATTGTCCCCCTGTACTTGGCACTGGTGAGGCCAAATCCTGTGTTCAGTTTTGGGCCCCTCACTTCAAGAGGTATATAGAGGTTCTGGAGCAATGAAGCTGGTACAAGTGTTTAGAAAACAAATCTTATGAGGAGCAGCTGAGGGAACTGGGTTTTTTTAGTCTGGAGAAAAAAGGAGGTTGAGGGGAGACCTTATTGCTCTGTACAACTACCTGAAAGTAGGTTGTAGCGAGGTGGGTGTTGATCTCTTCTCCCAAGTAACAAGTGATAGGATGAAACAGCCTCAAGTTGTGCCAGGGGAGGTTTAGACTAGATATTAGGAAAAGTTACTTCACTGAAAGTGTGGCCAAGCACTGGAACAGGCTGCCCAGGAAAATGGTTGAGTCACTCAAAGGTATTTAAAAGACCTGTAGACCTGGCACTTAGGGACACGGTTTAGTGGTGGACTTGGCAGTGTTAGGTTAACAGTTGGACTCAATCTTAAGGGTGTTTTCCAACCTAAATGATTCTATGACATTTATCTTAGTTATTATTTATGAAGCAAGAATATTTTGTGTAATACTACAGATCACACTGAAACTAGATAGGACATGTTAGACTAATTTGTGTTAAAAGTTCTGCTTTCTCTGCCTGGGAGTTTTAGCCTTCTGGTTCTCTACAGTTAAGACAGATGGAAATTGCCGCTAAGAGAAACAGGCCCTACCCAGTTGTCCTGGTTTCAGCTGGGATAGAGTTAATTTTCTTCTTAGTAGCTGGTGCAGTGCTGTGTTTTGGATTTGGTGTGAGAACAATGTTGATAGAATGTGGATAACTGGCTAGCTGAAAAGGGTCACATAGACATAGTCCAGCTGGCTGGACAAAAATGCACACTGCTCTCAGCTTATCTGAAGTAAAGCAAAAATACACTATCCTTGGCTGTTCTTGTTACACAATAACAGGAAGATTTTGGTGGGAAAAGAATGTTGCAGGTGGGAACAGATAACTACAGAAGAGAAACTAGGGGCGGGCTTGATATTTAGTCAACTAACCAATAATGAGCTTAACTTTTGTAATATGTATGAGCCAATTATAACAAGGCATAAAAGGTGACTGTAAGGGACAATAAACGAAGTCTGCTGATCACTCCTATTGAGTGACTGTGTCTTCCCGCCGTCGCAACAATAGAACACTGATGTTTTTAGTTGCTGCTGGGTAATGTTTATACTAAGTCAAGCTCTTTTCAGTTTCTCAGGCCCTACACTTCACTTTCGGCTTCTTATCACCATTTTATATTCAGGCAGCTTCACAATGACTTCTCAGTTGGAGAAAGTTTCTTTAAAGACTCTTCAAATCTTTAAAATAGAACTTTTACTTATGGTGCTAAGTTGTTGCAGTCTATTTATCTTTCTCACAACCCTTCCAAAACACACCATATTGTCGTCTTTTGAAAAACTATTGGAAGTCTACTTGCACTGCTCAAACTCTGTTTGTGGTACTACTTAATGGAGCTCTGAAGCAGGCTCCTAAAGAAAAACATGGTGAAGAAGCTACAATCTGCATTCTGATTGTAGTTCCATGGAAATGCCTCAGCAAATAATGTTGATCAAAAGTACTTTTATCTAGAGAGATTTCCCAGAAAAAAAACAGTTGAAAGGAAGAATGTGAAAGAGGAGGGAATAGTTGGCATGTGAGAGGGGAATGAATGTGAGAATCACACCACACTGCAGATATGAAGGTAGTCATCTGAAGTAACATATCAAAAGCATGAAAGTACTTAGGCCATTTTTTACACATCAGTAATTACTTCCACTACTGAAACTTGCTCGAGTATTTCTATGCTTTAATGTCAAGGCACAGTCTTCTTCCTAACCCATATTTACATATATTTATAGTTCAAATCACAGTACTATATCAATTAGAATAACCATATGTGGGAAAATCACCTTGAAGGGGGGAATTAGAGAAAAATTGGGTCCTAATAGAAGCGAAGTATTACAGAAAGCTTTTTAGGGTAAAATACAGCTATCGCCTTCAGGATGGTTGGCATGCATGGAATCTACATCATCACAGTTCCCTAAGCAACACACCCTGCCAGCTCAGCACATGCTGATAGGAGTGACAGAAGATGGAGAGGAGTGGAGACCCTGCGGCCATGCTCTGTCACGCTCCCTGCAGGGATGGGAACTTGATGTCACCACACAGCTGATAAGCTGCATACCAGTTGTCACATGAAGAACCCATGAGATGTCTGTGGCTGAGCCAACCATTGAGGCAAAATGAAATAATCTCATTGTAATACTAACACACACCTCCATCTCAAAGTTACCTGCCTCCAAGGTACTACTACACCTCACTGGGCACATGATGCCAGTTAGTAATAACAATATGCATGACTAGAGTCACTCAAGCGCCACCTAAATGTGATGGAAATGGACTAGTCCTAAACTGAAATAAGTCCAGGGCAGGGGGGGAACTGTTGTCTAAACTCCCGGATTACCCAACTCTGATTCAGTGTTCACAAAGCTAGGTCAAACTGACTCACTCTCTAAAGTTGTTACGAATGAAGGGACTTCTAATCAAGGTAGTCAGCCTTGGGGAGCATGAGAACAGATAGTGAAAAGAACACTGTTATCTAAGTTATGCAGAAAGAAACCTTCAAGTGAGGGTAGTTCTGGCTATGAGAGGAAACAGGATGATAAGGTGTTGCAATGCACTGACATCAACAGAAAATTAGTTGAAAATAGGACAAAGATAACAGTGGTAGTGGGAGATCGCAAGCTCCAACACAAATTCCGCCCCCCCCCCCCCCCCCCCCCGAAAGAGGGCAAAACCCTGCTTGAGGAGCACATGTAGTTAGTAGAGAACTTCAGTAGTGCTATCTCAGGATGTGTACTAATTTGCATTAGAAGTGAGAAACTGGTAAACAGTCCTGTGTATGATGAATGAATATGCAATATACTATGAAGTATAAAACACAGACAGAAGAGGGGAGAAGTAGGGGAAGATGTAGGACAAGGTTTCAAGGACAAGAGTCCAAGTACTGATAGCCTGATGAATAGACTTGTTAGAACTTGTAGGGCACAAGCCCTGGGAACAAAGGAACAAGCTAACTGCAGACCCCTGAGCCGTTACAGTTGAGGAGGCAACCAGACGGACAGAGAAACAAGTAGCCCGATAAGGGAACGGATGGCGCCGATATGTAACTTTGTTAATCAAGAAAGCTGCGTAGAAAGAAACTCCCTAACTTTGGAATAGAAATTATTGCTATGTCAAGATAAACTAATAAGTTCCTATTGTTCTAACGGTGTGCCTTAAATATCAACCAATCAGTGTTTTTTACGCTTAAGATTTAACCAATCAGTGTGTAATATGTAGAAGGTAGAAACGTATATAATTGTAAGAAAATCACTAATAAATGGACATTTGCTTGCATCAGGCTGTGCCCCGTCTCTTCATTCGCCGCAGGAGGATTCCATCGTAACTCCTGGGATCAGTTGACGGGCTGAACCTCTCTTCTCCCCCATAGGGACGCCTATTGGGTAAGAACTTTGTCTTATGCATGCTTAATAACTAACTCACGCTAGCTGTTATTAGCGGTTATAGTTTAGTTGTATGTAGTTTGGTTGTATATCATTTCAGGTTTGCTTTTGCAGACAGTCCCTATCACCTGCAATCACGAACCTTAATTTGCCACAATTTTATATTAAGAAAGAGTGTTATTCTGTAAACTGTTAGTATTAATCCTTTGTGGGTGCTAGCAGTTGCTGGCAGCAGGTAACATATTTGAATAAAGTGGGAAGACCCACTGAGGGGTCCCCCTGATACTGTTGGTGTGTTTCCCTGAACAAGTCAGTCAAATTGCCCTCTGATCCAGTGAGACTGTTCAGTGAAGGGTCCCTGTAACGGGACACTGACGACAGACTGGTCGGGCACAAGGGTCTCAGCTTTCCTGGGGCACTAATAGACAGATCAAACACCTGGGGTTGAGAGGATTCCCCCCCTCCCCCCCCCCTTTTCATGTGACACCATAAAAAATATTTACTTACATAACAATTGTTAACTGTACTTGAATGTTCTTTCAGCAACTCATTTAGCCTAATCCGACGATAAGTCTGTATTTAAAATGAAATTTGTTAGGAAGATCTTTTTTTATATATATAAACTAGAAAAAAATAATTTAACCAAGAAACAAAACCCAATTGTGATCAATTGGTATGTGTCATTTATAGAAAGCATATACTTTATCCCTCAGTTTGGTAACTTGTTCATTTGTCTGAGATATCTATGGTTCAAAGGCCATGAGAGAAAAAAAAAATGGTAAGCTTAGGAACGTGCAAATAAGTGAAATACTACAAAAGCTACTTTTAAGATAGTCCCTTTACTAATGATATCGTCCTTCACAACTGCTGGAAGCAAGAGCCCCCTAAACTCTCTCCAAGGTTTGTTTAACTATTTCCTGTAAGCTAATAGGAAGCCACTGTTACAGAAACCCCACCTTTGTTTGGCAAGCCTCTCTCTGTAATGGACCTCCTTTTTATACTACTGTATCCTTGCTTAGCATCTTAAGCAGCTCCCCACCATTCTACTACTGATGACTTCTCAAACTTGTATTCATACAGTCATTTTCAGTTTTCTCTTTCACATCAGCTATAGTGCTTGTTGCAGCAAACATTTGGAGTTAGCCATTTCTTATAGTTCTGTTGTTCTCAGGTCAGCTGAAGTTTTGTTAGCCTGCTGGCTAGTGTCTGCAGAAACAAGCTATCAATCAGCAGACAAAAGAATGTGTTGCTGCAAGTATCTCACTGAAAAGTTTTGGGGTTGTTTGTGGACATCAGGAACAGCAAAGAATTAACTAGTTCATTAACTATAAAGATGCTGCTTTCCATGAGTTATTCATAAAAGCATCTATGGAAGATAATAACAAGAATCAGCTTATTATATCCACAAATGCCAGTAGGAGGAGAGGAAAAAAAATCAACATTTAGCATAGCTATTCAAAGAATACAGCACCTTTGTTTTGTGAAGCTCAAGTTCATTATCTGTTATCCTCCAGGGTTCACTCTCCTTCATTTTATCTACAACTTCTTGCTCTTTATCATCTTCATGAAGTCTGAATGCTTCTATCATTTCTTCAAAAGCTGCAATACTGGAACAATAAAGAGGACAGCCATATTAAAACAAATATGGTACTAGTCAGTATATCAGCAACAACCTTCATGCTATGGGAGAGAGGAGTGAGAAGAGTGGCTGGAAAGCTAGCTGGCAGAAAAGGACCTGGGGTTGTGTCTTGGTTTCAGCTGGGATCAAGTTAATTTTCTTCCCAGTAGCTGGTATAGTAGTGTGTTTTGGATTTGGTGTGAGAATAATGTTGATAACACACTGATGTTTTTAATTGTTGCTAAGTAGTGTTTATACTCAGTCAAGGACTTTTCAGCTTTTCATTCCCTGCTAGAGAGAGGACTGGAGGGGACACAGCCAGGACAGCTGACCCAAACTAGCCAAAGGGGTATTCCATACCATAGAACATCATGCTTAGTATATAAACTGGAGGGAGTTGGCCAGAGCCTGCCAATCGCTGCTTGGGGACTGGCTGGGCATTGGTCAGTGGGTGGTGAGCAACTGTACTGTGCATCACTAGTTTTCTTTTCTCCCTTCCCTTTGGATTTTGTTCCTCTCCCCTTCTCCCCCCTTTTCATTATAATTGTTATTATTATTATTGTTTTTATTTTATTTTATTTAAATTATTATTATTTTTTTATCTCAACCCTTGAGTTTTACCTTTTCCCCAGTTCTCTCCATCCCTCTGGGGGTGGGGTGGAGGAGTGAGCAAGCAGCTGCGTGGTATTTAGTTGCTGGCTGGGGTTAAACCATGACAATGATCTCTCTGTCCTTGTATCAACCCATAAGATTTTTCATCTTACTTTTTACCCCTGTCCTGCTGAGAAGGGGGAGTGAGAGTACAGCTTTGTAGGGGTCTGGCTGCAGTCCAAGGTTAACCCACCACACAGTCTAAAGACCAGAAATTAAAAAAAACCAATGTTATAAAATAGAAAGTTCTAGAATCATAAAATAGTTATAGCTTATTTAATTTCTCGCGTTTTTCGGGAACTATGTTATAGGACCTGCTTTATCAAAATTCTTAAGAACAAAATATTCTAAATTCATGAAATAAATGAAGACTTCACCTTACAATCAGTTTTTTTGGGGTGATTTTTTTGAGACTTACTTTTCTATCTTTGGCTTAGTATTAATATCTCCAAGGATGATGATGTCTGAGAAATCTATCTGAAATTTGCTGAGCAAAGTAGCCATCCTGCATCAGAAAAACAAGCCTTTATACAGTGAGCATTTCTTTTATAATTTACAAGGTAGTCAGGCACTTGGTACTAAAAACACTAGTTTGAAAACAAAAACAAACACCACCCACACCACCCCTCAAGTGTGATAGAAGTAGAGGGGAAAAAATCCCTGTTTGAACAGAACTATTATACAAATCTGCCATACTGCTACAGATCAACATACTTCGGAAAATAAATTTTTAAAAGCATAAAATAAGAGAAGAGCCCTTCCTTAAAGCCCACCCCAGAAAATATTTGAGGAACAGAGACGACATTAGTGCCAGACAACATTACAGAAAAATTAGTGTAACCTGAGGTATCTCATTCAACATAATTTGGGGGAATGGAACTATTCTGGTGGAGGGAGAAGAGAGTATGATTAAACCTCTGCTACAGAACAATTGAAAGAAGGCTACTTGTAAGAGAAAGTCATCTAATGTATACTATGTTAGCATTTGAAATAAAATTTTTAGAGGCAAACTTACGCTCTTCTGTTATGATCAATACTGTTTATTTTTCCACCAATGAACACTCTGATCTTACAATCTTTCCACTTTTTCTAGGTTGTAAGAAGATAAGGAACTGTCCTGGTTTCAGCTGGGATAGAGTTAATTTTCTTCATAGTAGCTGGTGCAGTGCTGTGTTTGGCTCTGATGTGAGAACAATGTTGATAGCACACTGATGTTCTTAGTTGTTGCTGGGTAATGTTTATACTAAGTCAAGGACTTTTCAGTTTCTTGGGCCCTGCCAGTGAGAGGGCTGGAGGGGCACAAGAGACTGGGAAGGGACACAGCCAGGACAGGTAACTGAAACTAGCCAAAGAGGTATTCCATACCATATGACATCATGCTTGGTATATAAACTGGGGGAAGAAGAAGGGGGGGGGGACAGGACGGGACGGGACATCCAGCATTATGGCATTTGTCTTCCTGAATAACCATTAGGCATGATGGAGCCCTGCTTTCCTGGGGATGGCTGAATGCAGGAGCAGGCTGGAAACTAGGACCATGCGTGGCAATCAGTTAGCTGAGGGGAATGTGCTTGAGCTTGTCTAGACAACAATTAACATGATGAGACATGTTTACAGAGCACAGGGGAGTGGGAGACGGATGGCGCCAAGGAAAGGTAACACCTTGCTGTTAATTGCTGGTAGTTAACCACCAATCAGGGATTGCCTAGTATGCAATGCTTAGCTTCAAGAACCAATCTGTTTCAAACGCGCAGCTTCTGAAAGTGTATATAAACTCGTGCTTCTGTACAATAAATTGACATTTGCTTGCATCAAGCTGTGTCCCGTCTCTTCATTCGCCGCAGCTGAACACCTGCCTGCTGATGGGAAGCAGTGAATGAATTCCTTGCTTTGCTTTGCTTGCGTGTGTGGCTTCTGCTTTACCTATTAAATTGTTCTCATCTCAACCCTTGAGTTTTACATTCCTTTCTGATTCTCTTCCACATCTCTCTGGCTGCGGGGGGAGAGAGCGAGCAGCTGCGTGGTACTTGGTTGCCAGCTGGGGTTAAACCACGACAGGAATCAACAGTGTCAAACCTGCATTTTGACCAGTTTAGGAACGTATCAGAAAACATAGTATCTTCTAAGAAGAGCGTTTAATAGTACAACTTTGTAATCTATGTATGGACTGAAAGATATCTATCAACAATTAATTCAAAATCACTTCAATATTGTTTTCCAAACACTTGTTGATAAAGTACAAAGTACATTGCCTCCATCATCAAAGAGCCATCGGACATCAATATTGCTTTTGCCTTGTTTCTTTTGAAACTGGGTACTAACATGAAGAAGTCTTTGGTCAGCCAAATTTAAAGGAGAAGATGGGCCATTTGAGTGGAAAAAATATCTAATGGCAGGTTATTTTTTAACTGTTTTGCTTAATAACCCCAAAGCCCAAATGCAACATCTTAATATTCTGTGATATCTGTAAGTTGAAATAGAAGTAATTTTAAAATTTTCTTTTTCTAGACTCCAAATTTTGATTGAATAGATATATACTAAGCTATATTTAGGGAGTTCACAAACTCACAAGTTCAGCAGCTACAGATTTAAACCTTCAAGTCATCTAGCTGACATTTGACAAATAAATAATTTGCAAGAACTTTACATAGTCATTTGCCTGAACAATTTAACTAATATCACATACATACTTCAGAGCATTAGATCATGTGCTGTTGCATTGCTCTTGCATGACAAAAATCTTACTCCCCTGAGAAACATATAGACTCTAATTTATAAATAAGAACCACCTCCTAAGCACTGTTCTTCATTCCTTAAATCCATTTTTCTTTAAGCATCTGGTCAATAGAAAAGCTAGCTCCCACTGTTGAAATTCTATCTTTTGTAGAAAGTACTGTTTTACATGTGCAAGGCTCTGAAGCACAATATAGACTAGTTTTGTGTAACCAGGACAGCTGTTGTATCTAATGTATAGATACTTATTAAAACAAGACTACAATGGCATTTTCAATTAAATACATATAAATATATAAAAGAACTCTAGAAAAAAACCTAACTAATTTCCCTTAGCTTAAATCTGCATTTGAACAAGAAACATGAGTTTGATATTCATCTCAGTCCTTGCCTTCTTTGGAATTTTTAAATTCAGAGTACATCTGTGACTGATTTAAATTACTATACTACTATATTGCATACTGGGACTTCTTCCAAACTGCCATCTTGTACTTCAGGCTGAAATCTCACTTTCCATTATTAAAAAATAACAGCTTCTAGCTGTCAAAATTATGAAGTAAATGTCAAAAGAGTTGGATGTATTTTAGTTGAGGCAAAAGTATTTGCTTAACTTTCAAAAAAAGACTAAAATAAACCAAGAACTGCTTAATTCATCCTAATTAATCTCTATTCATACTATTTGAATGACTACTTCATGTTATTTCAGACAATAATCTCACTGTTTGTCTATATTATCCTTTGCTTTGTAAGCTATTGAACAATTCCAAATACTATACCAACAACTATGGCTTCAGAAGATCTATTGAATAGACTGAAACAACCCTTGAGAGTATAACACTAGATAATCCTTCCCTTACTCCTAAATCGAGTAGTGATCCAGTAAAATGTCTGAGACTCGGAGAACTAAGCAAGCTCCTGGATACATTTCAATATAAATTATAAAGAACAAAGTTTAAAAAAAGAATCAACAAAACCCACTCAAAACCAACCAACCAAACAAAAAACCCCAAACCACCCAACAATCATATTTTGGATGCATACACAATCCTACTGTGCATACACAGTAACATCCTGTTCTGGGAACTTGCACAAACTTTCATTTTACTGCAACCTAATCCTTGAAGATGAACCAACCATATTCCAACTCAAGTATAAAGAAAAAAATTAACATTGTATGGTTGATATTTTCTCTCTCTGGTACACACACACATGTGCATATACAAGAAAGCGTGTGAAAGGAAAATAAAAATTAATAACGCGAAAGAATGATTTAACACAAAATGGTGAAAAATGCCTGCTTTTTTTCAACAGTGACTGCATTGGAGTCTTTCCATCCTCCTCGTCCTCTGGAACATGTTTAAAAATAAAAAATGAAAAGGTTAATTTCCTTTGTGATGTTACTGAAAACACAACTGTTTTATATTAAAAAAAACCTTAGAAAATAAAGATGTAGAATGAAATGGGTTTTCATATGAAAAAGACGTCCTAAGAATGACTTGTACTTAAAAAGAAACGCACCCAAGAAACAAATCCAAACATTTCTCATTTAACTATAAAGTCACTTTAAGCTTTTTCCTTAAAAAGAGGAAAGACAGATAATGTTAAAGTATCGTATCTTGAATTATTTGTGCCTGTTAATATGAATATAATAAAAAATTCTAGTCTGAGGTAATGAACCCTTCATAAATTTAGTAGCACTTTCAATATATAGCTTTATGGACTGCTTCTCACCAATCTCATTAACTATTTAAAACAAAAAAAAAATATTCATTGTAGTTTGTAGTCTACCAACTATTTTATTTAGAGGCCTAGAGCTCAAAGATTTATTTTATGTACTGGTAAATTCTAAACCAAAATACTTAAATGATTAGACATCAATGGCTAGAAAAGCATAAGACGCTTCAGTTCCCCAGACCAAAAAACCCAACCTTATCTAATTCCTTGGGGGAAGGTGGGGGAGAGAATGAAAACAGAACCAGAGAGAGAAAGAGTGAGAATTCAAGTTTCATTGCTAACTAGAAAGTTACCTTTATGTAGAACAGGAGTGTTTTCACTAGATGACAGAACAAAAGCTGTAGAAAAAGCATCTGTCTCAGCCTTCTTGCTATAATCCACTTTTACTATGACATCCTTGGAACATGTAGATTTTTCTTAGAATGAGAGTATCTCTTATTTGAGGAAGCAAAGAAATGCATTATAAACCACTTATTTGTGCCAAATGGTATCAGACAGAGATATGTGACTGTACTGGAATAGTTCACAGTTGGTTAAACTATACTACAACTGCTATGCTATGGAAAACAACAAAAACTTATAAAAACTGATTCAAAGTACAAAGAGGCTCCTCCTTTGAAAATAGCTTTAGATTCCTGCTACTTCCTTCCCAGATTTTTGGTGTCTATCGCATTACTGTAGGTTAAACATAAAACAGCTAGCTACTACTGAGAAAGTACAAACTTCATGTTTATATTATATGCATATTTTAAAAATGTAAAAGTATCAATACACAGTACCTCTGGCATAAATAGAATTTGAAAAAATTAAGAGCTAAACAGAAACATTGGCTAGAAATTTTTCTCATTTTAGCAAAAATTTCCCTCCTTTGATCAAAAGGAAAAGCCTTTAGGACAACCCCCCCCAACTTTAATAAAAGAAACAATAATTACAAAAGGCAGCTACTGATACCAGAATAATGTTAACTAAGCATTTGTATAGTGAAAGAGTTTTTCAAGTGTTGCTAATGGAACTCTATGGTTGACAAGATGCCTTAAGTATGAAATGCGTGGTAAAGGTATCACATTCTCTGCTATTATATTAATGGTGTCACACTACTAATTCTATCTGACATGGAGACCTTGGTTTTTGTTTAAACATATGTGGGGGGAGGATATTGGTGCAACATTTTCCATGCAAAAGGAGAAAAAATACAAAGTCTAACCCCAAGTGGAGGATGAGCCTTAGACAAGGCCCCAGCCACGGCCCAGACCACCAAGTTTTCTTCCAGGATTGGCTTCAGTTGAGCTACTTGATGGTTGAGTTGAAGCAAACTCAACACAGACCCCCGTGGATACTAATAAGACTTTTCTGACACCTTGAAGTTATGCTTTCCCAATCTCAGCAGTGTCCTGTGTGAAAAACAGGCCACTCCTTACTGTTTTTCTCATACTGCTTTGCCCTCTTGTACATAGCAATAAGTTCTCTGCCTCTCCCTAAATCCTAACACCTTTGTATATTTCCAGGGAAGGAAAAAACATCCTCTCTTTCCACAGGGTGCCACCTACACAGCATGAGTTGCATGCCACAAGCAGTCTTCCTCATTGTAGCCACACTGCATGGAGCAGGCTACAAACAAATTATACATTATCAATTCAGTAGACAGTTGCCAATGAAGTTCAAAGGCTTCCTTCATGATTGTGCTCGAAATGCAACTAAAATTATGCTAGTGGACTTAAGACAAATACCTACAAAGTGCAAGCAAGTCTTCTACATTGAAAATACAAAATCTTTCCAAACTTAAGACAGATTTCTGTTGAGGTCTCTAAGCTGCTAAGGTAAGGGGGAAAAAAATACATAACAGTATTACTGGCTCATGCAACTTTTGCTAAAATATTTTCTTAATTTCTAGACTAGGGTCTTAAGTAATTGATGTCAATTTGGTAGCCTCTTTCTTTCAGTAACATTAAGTCATTGGGAAGCAAGTACATACAGCTTACACATACAGATAGTTGTATATATATTAAAAAAATTTCTGTTGCTGAACATAGGGTATACTTCTTACAGATGTCAGGCTGTGTTGGGTTTCTGTGGCAAGGCTTTTGGTAGCAGGGAGGCTTCAAGGGTGACTTCTGTGAGAAGACACCAGAAGCTGCCCACATGTTGGACAGAGCCAGTTCCAGCTAGCTCCAAGATGGACTGGCCGATGGCCAAAGCTGAGCCAATCAGTGACAGTGGTAGTGCTTCTGTGATAACATATTTAAAAAGGGGTAAAAACTGCTGTGCAACAGCAGCTGGGAAAGAGGAATGAGAATATGTGAGAGAAACAACTCTGCAGACACCAAGGTCAGTGAAGAAGGAGGAGGAGGAGGTGCTCCAGGTGCCAGAGCAGAGATTCCCCTGCAGCCCATGGTGAACACCATGGTGAGGCAGGTTGTCCCCCTGCAGCCCATGGATGACCACAGTGGAGCAGATATCCACCCTGCAGCCTGTGGGGGACCCCATGCTAGAGCAGGTGGATGTCCCATGCTGGAGCAGGGTCCTGGCAGAAACTGCAGCCCATGGAGAGGAACCCAGAAGGAGTGCATTTTCAGGCAGGACCTGTGACCCCGTGGGGGACCCATGCTGGAGCTGTCCATTCCTAAAGGACTGCACCCTATGGAAAGGACCCACTCTGGAACAGTTCTTGAAGAACTGCAGCCCATTGGAAGGACCCATGTTGGAGAAGTTCATGAAGGACTGTATTCTGTGGGAGACCCCACACTGGAACAAGGGAAGAGCATGAGGAAGAAATAGCAGCAGAGACAAAGAGTTATGAAGTGACTGCAACCCCCTTTCCCCATCCCCCTGTGCCACTTGAGGAGGGGGGAGGAGGTAGAAGATTTTGGAGTGATTTTGAGCCTGGCAAGAAGATGGGAGTGGAGGAAAGGTGTTTTTAGATTTGATGTAATTTTGCATTATCCTACTCTGTTATTAATTGGCAATAAATTAAATTAATCTTTCCCAAGTCAAGTCTGTTTTGCTCATGACAGTAATTGGTGAGTGATCTCCCTGTCCTTACCTCAACCCACAAGCATTTCTTTGTATTTTCTCCCCCTGTCCTATTGAGGAGGGAGAGTGATAGAGCGACTTGGTGAGCACCTGTGAGGAGATTGAGACACGGACTCCTGAATCTGACCAGAAGACCCTTTATTAGTCCAAACCCCATGCTTATATATCCTCGTTCGTTGTTCACGCGCAACATACTAAAATATCATTGGTTAATCAATACTGTTCACACACTTCTTGGCTACACATAATTGGTTAATTACTAAGCTACAAACGTACTGAACTTCTTGCATTTTTTTTTCTCTCTTCTTTCTTACCTCTGTGAGTTTCATGTTCTCAGCCAGCCGCCGAGACGTGGCATCACGCATCCGCTCCAGCCTTGCTTCATATCCCATTTGTCTTCTGGGTATTCAGCCAACCTTATCTTACTTTCTTTCTTCTTTAGCCTTCAAGGTCCTTCACAGGAATCGTGGCCCCCAGCACTTGCCATAAAGCTCTCTACGATTCCCCCTTCTTTATTTTGAACAGAGACAACATACAGGTTAAACTGCTTTTGAATCGTAGATCTTATACAATTCAACATACAGGGAATAATCATCAATATAACCACAATTACAAATAACAACATTCCTCTGTGTATTGTAAGCTCCTGCAACCATCTGGTGATTCCCCATGACTTAAAAAGATTCCGCAACCAATCTCCTGATAGTTCATGCTGTAAGTCATTTGACATGTCCTTCAATTTTTGTAACTAACTGTAAATTGACTTCGAATGGTCCGAAAGGTTCATACAACGCATTCCTTAGCACTGTTCACTTATAGGCTACTCTCTACTGTTCATGCTGTTTCCTTATCTTCTAGAGGTGAGATCACATTCCTCCTTTGTTTCTGTCTCATCCTGGTTTCTTCTCATACTCCCTCAAATTTATTTAACTCTTTGCAGCAAGATCTCAGCTGCACATCGTCAAAGCAAGGCCACAGCTGCACATTATCAATGTCAAAACAACCCACTGTCTCCATACTGTACAATTCACCCTTTTAGGTTTTGGTTTTGTTTTGTTTGGTTTGTTTTTTTTTTTTTTTTTCAAAAAGTTGCTTTAACATGTTATGGGCTGTTCATTTTTTTATTTTTTTTTCTCATTACTTAATTACCAATTTTAGCCTTATTTTATGTGTACATTTGTACATTTCAATCAGGTTCACAAAATGTAAAACTTTTCTTATCAGCGCATTTCATACAGAGGTCTACATATAGGTTTATGGTTATTTATAAGAACATGCAATAAGCTATGGAAATTTTATTAAAATATTCCATCAGAAACTTCTAATCAAATAAATGAGCATGAGAAATTGTGTTTAACTTGAAAATTCTATATATAAGCTGTTAAGAAACATTTTCTATCCTAAAAAAAAAAAAGAGATAAAACCTACTTAAAAGCTCTTGAAATCTTGCACTTGGGCGAGTGTTCCACTGTGCCTCCATTCTAAAGCATGGAAGTGGAAATTGTGTAGAACAAAGCTGTACTTGAAATAATTGTTCAACTGTTATTGCTGTTTTTCAAAGAACCTGAAAGCATACAATGAAAACTTAGAACTAAACAAACAGCTGAACGGACACCTTTAGACCATTACTGGAATTAAATGTAGTATGATATAGTCCTGTATGAACCATAAATCAACTACATGTTAAATCACTCTTCTCCATCACTGTTGTCAATGTCTTTGAGCTTCATAACAATACCTAGGTCATGATCCTTTAGCTTAGGCAACTTCATCAGGTTAAATATACAAACATCTATTTCTAATACAAATTTGTAGAATGCGTTCTATCCACAAGACACTTTATGGAGAGATATTATGTTGTATTGTGTATGATCTATTAGAAGTGAAAAAATGGTGCTCCTGAAAGAAAACGCTTCTTTAGATCATTACTTTAAAACTGGTTTTGCACCTGCTATACTGCAAGAATACCCTAAGCAGTACTGTATCTTTGTGGACTTTGAGATATCTGTGTGATTACATTTAAACTTAACACGCAAGCTGATTTCAAGTATAATTCTAGGCACAAGTGTGGGAAATGGCATGCTGCCGGGACACAATCTTTCTCACTTACAAGGTATCAAATGGTATGTTACTCAAGTTAAAGTCTAACTTCTATGACAACTTCATTTTCACCAAAGGAGTTGCAGTTAAGCACACAAACTGAAGTTTCACCGCTGCAACGGAGTACAGAATACTTTTTCCACTGACCTTAAAGGTTGTGGTGGTGGTGATGAAGGTGTGACAGATATTTGACTTTTAACCCAAAACAAATTTTCAGCTGTGTTAAATTCACCTGTACACAAAGAACACTTATTCCTTCTGAAGCACCAGCTGAGGATTTGAACAGTCTTTTCACCTTGAGCTGTTCCCAATTTAGAGGTTAAGGAAAAAAAAGAAATAATTCAAAAGATATTCTGTCAATATGCTGATGCAGTTGTATGTTAAATTCTGGTCACACTGAAATAGGGTTATGTTCTAGCATTTATATATATGTAGCACTCCATTATAATTTATGAACAAAATTCAGGAGTCCATTTTACCTCAAATTGCTTGGAATTAGATTAGGTTGCAGTTGTCATCCTAACAACTAGTTTCCACATTTTACCCCTTAACTGAAAAACACACATGATGAAAAAGCATATTTCTAGAAACAGAAGAGTAACTGGAAAAAGTTCTTATGTTCACTATTGTTTTTCTAAGTCTTATTAAAGTCACTTTTTTTTTAATGCAACCAGAGACACTTTACCTTAACAGAGAAGCCCATATTTACATCTCTGAGCCCGGACACAAACCGCAGCTGCATGCTCCACCAGGCTCAGGGCAGGAACCATTCATGCAGTTACATAGCTATATATCACTACAAGCATGCAGACACCTATTTATCACTAGATAACCATGTTCATCTTTCCTACTCTCCTTCACAATACCTAGTTGCTCTCTCATCTCCTGTTAGGTTAGATATTCTCTATCTTCCTCTCCTATATCTCTCTTCAGACATTGTCTATCCTCCTCTTCTTTGCTTGTTAATTGCAACAAGGCAAAGGTTATGTGTAGCTGGGTGACCATGACTTGATTTATGTTATAATGAACTAAACACTGAATACATGAAAAAAGGCACGGGAGACATAAGGCAAACATCAATAAGGTGGTTAAGGTAATTATAATAAATCCTGTAATACTTTTGATCCGCGGCCCAAAGTTTCCCAGCCGTGAGAAGAGACCAAAGGCATCCCGCCCCTGGCTCTGCTGCAGATCTTTGTTTAAGGCTTTTAAGTTTTGTATGCTTTTGTTAATTAATTCAGAATGGTCACTCAGATTCACATAACACATCCTATCAAAGTCTTCACACCCATGTCCCTGTGCCAATAATAAAAATCAATAGCATCTTGGTTCTGTAGCAACATATGACAGACAGAATCAACATCTATTAAAAAGCCAGAAAAAAAAGAACAGTATTTGTAGTATTACTTTGTTTAGCAAGCTAGCAGCCTAATTTACTAAGCAAGTTAAGAGCGTGTAATATTCCTACAGAAGAGATTAGAGAAGCAAAAATCTGTTATGCTGCATTCCAGAACTCAGCCTGAGAGTTACAGTCTGCTGTGAGTTCTGCATTATAATCATTTGACACATGTTGGGGTTGCAATTGAAAGTTGCCCGTTTACAATTTTCATTGGCATTATCATAGCTAGTTGTTTTAAAAGCAACCCTTGAGCTTCCTCATGCTCGACTTGTTGCAAAATATTCTGAAGCCGATCAATAAAGTTAGTATATGACTCTTTAGGACCCTGCAAGACTGTGGCGAACGACTCACTAGAGGCTCGACCAGACTCCCACATCCGGACTGCCTTAATAGCCATCTCCTTCATTTGCAAATAGTTGTCCCTGGGATACCTTGCCTGAGTCACAGAATCGGCACAATTATTTTCTCCAGCCAACTGTTCATAGTTAACAGCAATTCCCCGATTAAGGCGGCGAATGAAGAGACGGGACGCAGCTTGATGCAAGCAAATGTCAATTTATTGTACAGAAGCACGAGGTTTTATAGACTTTCAGAAGCTGCGCGTTTTAAACAGATTGGTTCTTGAAGCTAAGCCTTGCATACTAGGCAATCTCTGATTGGTGGTTAACTACCATCAATTAACAGCAAGGTGTTATCTTTCCTTGGTGCCATCCTTGGCGCCATCCGTCCCCCACCCCCCTGTGCTCTGCAAACACGCCTCATCATGTTAATTGTTGTCTAGACAAGCTCGAGCAAATTCCCCTCAGCTAACTGATTGCCGCGCATGGTCCCAGTTTGCAGACCGCTCCTGCATCTCCCCCTTCCTGTTGCACAAAAAGAACCTTTGGAACCGAACAAGTAAAAACAAGGTATAAGTAATAGAACAAATAAAAAAGCAACTGAGACATTATCAGTGTCAAAATAACCCACTGTCTCTGTTCCGTACAATTTTACAATTTTCCCTTTTTTGTTTTTGCACAGCTAGTACCAGGTTTGCCATGTTCTGCAGGGCCCTTGCAAACATGACAGCAACCAAGGTAATAGCAAACAAACAATACTGCCAATTGATTGAATGAATGCCAAAAAAGGCTGAAATTTTCTCAGATTTTGATAACATGTTGCTGCAATGGGGCGCCTAAAATCCCTGCAGCACATACCATCAAAATCCTCACAGCCATGTCCTTGAACCAACAACAAAAAGCAGTGGCAATTTTGACTTGCATTCTTAATTGCCTACCAAACAAAGTGATTTAACTCTAATGCTTTCCCTGCTGTTACTCCGGATAAGAGAAGAACGGCTGCGACACGTTCCCATCACAGCCTCCCACTACATTAACATCTACAGAAAGACAATTATCGACATTCAAAGTGTAAACAATATCATCTTCTTTTGGATTAACATTATACATAGGTGGAAGGGCACACCAAACAAGAGCTGGTTCAGTCAAAAAGTTCAAAACATAGCATGCCTTCTCTGAACATACCTCTGGGGTCATTCCCTTCATTCCCTCTCTTTTTTATGCAAAGAGAAAAACTTTTACCGTAACAAAGAAGCCCCTATTTACATCTCTGAGCCCGGACGCAAACCGCAGCTGTATGCTCCACCAGGCTCAGGGCAGGAATCATTCATGCAGTTACATAGCTATATATCTCTACAAGCGTGCAGACACCCATTAAACACTAGATAACCATGTTTATCTTTGCTATTCTCCTTCACAATACCTAGCTGTTCTCTCATCTCTTGTTAGGTCAAATATTCTCCAGTTTCCTCTCCTATCTCTCTCTTCAGACATTCTCTATCCTCTTTTTTGCTTAATTGCGACGAGGCAAAGGGGGTGTGTAGCTGGGTGACCATGACCTGCTTTATGTTACAATCAACTAAACACTGAATACAGGGGAAAAAAGCATGGGAGACATAAGGCAAACATCAATAAGGTGGTTAAAGATAATTATAATAAATCCTGTAATACTTTTGAGTCATGGCCCAAAGTTTCCCAGCCATGAGAAGAGACCAAAGGCATCCCGCCCCTGGCTCTGTTGCAGATCTTTGTTTTAAGGCTTTTGAGTTTTGGATACTTTTGTAAATTAATTCACAGTGGTCACTCAGATTCACGTAACACATCCTATCAAAGTCTTCACACTTGTGTCCCTGTGCTAATAATAAAAATCGATAGCACCTCGGTTCTGTAGCAACATATGATGGGCAGAATCAACATCTGTTAATAAGCCAGAAAAAAAAGAACAGTATTTGTAATATTACTTTGTTTAGCAAGCCAGCAGCCTAATTTACTAAGCAAGTTAAAAGCGTGTACTATTCTTACAGAAGAGATTAGAGAAGCAAAAATCTGTTATGCTGCATTCCAGAACTCAGCCTGAGAATTACAGTCTGCTGTGAGTTCTGCGTTACAATCATTTGACACATGTTGGGGTTGCGATTATGAAAGTTGCCCGTTTACAATTTTCATTGGCATTATCACAGCTAGTTGTTTTAAAAGCATCCCTTGAGCTTCCTGATGTTCGACTTGTTGCAAAATATTCTGAAGCCAATCAATCAAGTTAGTATTACAGTTAGTGACTCTCTAGGACCCTGCAAGACTGTGGCAAGACTCCCGCATCCGGACTGCCTTAATAGCCATCTCATTCATTTGCAAACAGTTGTCCCTGGGATACCTTGCCTGAGTCACAGAATCGGCACAATTATTTGCTCCAGCCAACTGCTCATAGTTAACAGCAATTCCCCGATTAAGGTTTACAATCAAGGCCACTATACATAGCTCACAAAAATCAGATAACCACATCATAGACTGTATCAGTTAGTACCATACAAAGCAATGACTTCCAATCATGCAGTGTGAGTGTATAAGGCTCTGCCATCACTTCAAGAAGGGGCATAGCAAATGTATTATGAATCCTCCTTTCCCACACTGCTTTGCTTAACCCTTTAACAGCCTCGTATTGCACAGGCTGCCACTCTGCAGGTTGATTTGTCTGACAAAATACTGAACATGCCATAGCGACTCCCAAAACCTATCACTTAAGTGTTTCCCACTTGCATTCCTGCCACCAATCCCTCAGACTCCCTTTCACCCTCCCCAAAAATACAATCAATGCATCAGGAGAGACAAGGGGGTGGGGGAAAGGTTTAGCTCCTTTTCCAGATCTATAGGACCTGGATCAAAAGGTTTATCTGTGTCAATAAAATCATTGTCCGAGTTGTCCTGTTCCCGTGCTTGGTCCTGTGTTGTGAGGGTCGCTGCAATCAGTGACAGAAGCTTTGGGGGCAGAGGAGGTGTGGACAGTATCGCCATCGCTGACGGTGTCTTGAGAAGAGTCGTGCTGTCGGTGGAATTTACAGCTTCCTCTGGTTTAGCACCGTTAGTAGAATTAGTCCACACTTGGCAAAGAGTAGTCAGAATTTGCCACCAAGATGCTAAATGCATTCCCGACACGGAGTTCCCCTCCGCGGCAGCATCATACAATTGGCTGCTGTATGTGCACACTTTCATTCTTTCAAAGTCTCTAAAGTTTCTTGGCTGCTCACCTGTCTCGATGAATACAGGTGTTATCCTCGGGTTTTAGTTTGTCCGCCTGGTCCAGACAGCAAGTTCAGCCAAGCCGTCTCCTCCGGAACGCAGCCCTCTTCCACGAGCTGTCTTTTTTCCGTCCTTATTCTTCCAAGGCTTCGGAACACCACCATAGGGGTCACCATTTGAGGAAACTGAGGCACGGACTCCCTGATCTGACTAGAAGACCCTTCATGAGTCCATATACGTCTCTTTCTGGGGACGAAGCCTGATTCCCCGTTACGGATTTCCCACAGCTCACCTCTCAGCTCCGGAGGGATTTCTGCCGGCTCCTGCTTCCTTTCAGCAGATCATTCAAAGTTCTGTGGGATTCGCTGCATGTCGCTCAGATAGGCGATTCGAGAGCCCTTCACGTCAGATCCTTAAACGCATCACGTCGGGGTCACCAATTTGCGGCGAATGAAGAGACGGGACGCAGCTTGATGCAAGCAAATGTCAATTTATTGTACAGAAGCACGAGGTTTTATAGACTTTCAGAAGCTGCGCGTTTTAAACAGATTGGTTCTTGAAGCTAAGCCTTGCATACTAGGCAATCTCTGATTGGTGGTTAACTACCATCAATTAACAGCAAGGTGTTATCTTTCCTTGGTGCCATCCTTGGCGCCATCCGTCCCCCACCCCCCTGTGCTCTGCAAACACGCCTCATCATGTTAATTGTTGTCTAGACAAGCTCGAGCAAATTCCCCTCAGCTAACTGATTGCCGCGCATGGTCCCAGTTTGCAGACCGCTCCTGCAGTTTTCAATCAAGGCCACTACACATAGCTCACAAAAATCAGATAATCACATCATTTACTGCATCAGAGTTAGTACCATACAAAGCAATGACTTCCAGTCATGTGGTGTGAGTGTATAAGGCTCTTCAATTACTTCAAGAAGGGACATAGCAAATGTACTATGAATCCTCCCTCCCTGCACTGCTTTGTTTAACTCTTTAACAGCCTCGTATTGCACAAGCTGCCACTCTGGAGGTTGATTTGTCTAACAAAATACTGAACATGCCACAGTGACTCCCAAATCTCCTCGCTTAAGCTCTTCCCACTTGCATTCCTGCCACCAATCCCTCAGACCCCCTTTCACCCTCCCCGAAAATACAGTCAATGCACCGGGGGAGGGAGGAAAAAGGTCTAGCTCCTTTTCTGGATCTATAGGACCTGGATCAAAAGGTTTATCAGTGTCAATGGAATCATTGTCCGAGCTGTCCTGTTCCAGTGCTTGGTCCTGTGTTGTGAGGGTTGCTGCAATTAGTGACAGGAGCTTTGGGGGCAGAGACCATCCTTGACAGTGTGTCGAGAAGGTTCGCACTGTCGTTGGAATTTACAGCTTCCCCTGGTTTAGCACTGTTAGTAGAATTAGTCCACACTTGGTGAAGAGTAGTCAGAATTTGCCACCAAGGTGCTAAATGCATTCCCGACGCGGAGTCCCCCTGCACAGCATCATCGTACAATTGTCTGCTGACCACTTACCAGGCAGGAATTTGCAAAATGCCATCAGGTGGAAAGTCCAGCACTTTGTCACGGATCCATTCTAACAGTCACTAGCTGCAGACCCATCATCACATTCTCTAATCAAGTTTGTGTGAAAGGAGAATATAGTCCATTTTGCATTGCAGTTTTCTGTAGTTCCTTAATCATTTCCCAGTGAAACGCCTGATATTGGCCTGGGTGTCTATCTTGTAATACCATGGGAAACACGTGCACTCCCTCTTTCATACTTTCCAAGTGCACTCCCCTCCACTCTTTTTTAATCCGTCTCCCGATATCATTTTCATTATCACTGTTGCTTTCCTTATTAGCACTCTGCCGCACCACTTGCTTCATCCTTACTTTTGACTGTTCCTTTTTTAACTGTAAATCCTCCAATCGTAAATTTAACAGATTTTCACCTTGTCCATCCTCATCTGAATCCTCCGACTCTGCTCCTTCTAGTTCATCAGAAACATGCTCAGTGTCAGCCTTGCTCTCACTCGGCTCCGTCGGCTGAGCAACATCTTGTTTTGTTGTTACACTGGCTTCCTGCCCCTTCTCAGTCTCCGACCAAGCCTCCTTAGCAATATCTGCAAGCTGTTTTTCTGCACGCATCTCTTTCAATGTCTCGAACACTAATCTCCAAGTAGTCATTATCTGACTAGCATTCAAGTCTCCTCGAGATGCCTTTTCCCAAATTTGCTCTCCTGCTGACTCTCACATTTTAACATCAAATATTTCTGTAGAGGTTGCTGGGGTGCCTTGGCTCTTTAACCAGGCTAGCAACAGTCCCAGATTACTTTTTTCATATACAATTCCTCTTTTGTGCAAAATATGCTGAAACACCCTTAATATACTTTTTTCTTCTGCAGACATATTTGAACCCATTTTTTAAAGTTTCTTAAAATTTCTTAAAGCTTCTAAAGTTTCTTGGCTGCTCACCTGTATCGATGCGTACAGGCATTGTTTCCTTAGTTTCCTTAGTCCCCGGGGTTTGGGTTGTCTGCCTGGTCCAGCCAGCAGAATGATCGTTTAGCCAAGACGTCTCCTCCAGAACGCAGCCCTCTTCCACGAGCTGTCGTCTTTGTCGCTCAATTCCGTCCTTATTCTTCCAAGGTTTTGGAACTCCACCATAGGGATCACCATTTGGGGAGACTGAGACATGGACTCCTGAATCTGACCAGAAGACCCTTTATTAGTCCAAAACCCATGCTTATATATCCTCGTTCGTTGATCACACGCAACATACTAAAATATCATTGGTTAATCAATACCGTTCACACACTTCTTGGTTACATATAATTGGTTAATTACTAAGCTACAAACGTACTGAACTTCTTGCATTTTTTTTTTCTCTCTTCTTTCTTACCTCTGTGAGTTTCATGTTCTCAGCCAGCTGCCGAGACGTGGCATCACACATCTGCTCCAGCCTTGCTTCGTATCCCATTTGTCTTCCAGGCGTTCAGCCAACCTTATCTTTCTTTCTTCTTTAGCCTTCAAGGTCCTTCACAGGCATCGTGGCCTCCAGCACTTGCCATAAAGCTCTCTACACACCTGGGAGCTAGCCAAGGTCAACCCACCACACAGACCTATTCCTTTCAGTAATTTTTATTCTATGAAAAGAGTGATTTTGGTTTTCGCTAAAAAAACCAAACAAATTCTTCATTTAACATCTTCAGAAAGTGGTGTTAAAATAACAGCTATTTGCCAGAGGAAATAAAATAAATATTACCTTGTCCCTGAAGGTGAGATAAGTCCAAGCCCTCTTTTAGGTGGATGACAACTACACCATACTGGATGTCAAAGGCATCACTACACAAAAGAAACAGAAATAAAACACCTTTATAATGCTTTCTTTCCCCAGAAACCTACTTTATGCACCCTCTTTGAACAAATTTTAGAGACTAAACTCCATTTTAAACTTCCAAATCATAAGTTTCTGTTACAATTTTAGTTTCAACTATCAACTGCATTAGTGAACTGAACACCATGTCCTGAAATGCAACATACATAAAGGTTATCTGTTCTCTTTTCTGTCTCACCTATACAAAATGGTCATTAAATAAAAGAAACATGAACAAGTCAGTTGAATTCTGCAGAGACGATGACAAAATCCATTGGGAAAACTAAATTTTGATTTCTTCCATCAAAAATGGGATTTATTTCAAGGACATCTCCTTGATCTGCAGGCTACACATTTCTGAAGTGTTCCAAAACATTTGAGGCTTAAAAAAAGATATGAAATTTTAATTCAGAGTTAAATTAGATACAAGTTTAATGTGCTTATTTCCATTATATCTGATGGGGGAACTTACCCCTTTAAAAAATAAATTAGGAGAAAATTAATTACTGTAGAAACAAGCAATAAGCCTGAACAAATGAATGAACAAAAGTCTGAGGAAAAGGAAGGACAGAAAAATCAAGATTTAAAAGATAAAAATATGAACTTAATCATATAATCCAGTTTGCATTAGCCATTAATCATCAGCACTTTAAATATACATACCTCATTAAAACAACTATAATTCATTTATCATAGAATGGTTTGGGTTGGAAGGGACCTTAAAGATCATCTAGTTCAGGGGTCCTTAAACTACGACCCACGGGCTGGATACGGCCCCCCAGGGACCTCACTATGGCCCCCGGTACTTACAG
Organism: Falco naumanni; assembly: GCF_017639655.2. Taxonomy (NCBI): domain Eukaryota; kingdom Metazoa; phylum Chordata; class Aves; order Falconiformes; family Falconidae; genus Falco; species Falco naumanni. The sequence continues at coordinate 23,162,129 of NC_054079.1, forward strand.
AACCCCCCCGCCCCCCACTGGGGGTTGTGGGGGGAAACCAAGCAGTCGCAGATGACTGCCTGCCACTTCATCCGCGCGCCAGCCCCCTGTTTAAAAAGTTTGAGGACCCCTGATCTAGTTCCAGGCCCCCTGCCATGGGCAGGGACACCTTCCACTAGACCAGGTTGCTCAAAGCCCCATCCAACCTGTCCTTGAACACTTCCAATGATGGGGCATCCACAACTCTCTGGGCAACCTGTGCCAGTGCTTCACCACCCTCATAGTAAAGAATTTCTTCCTAATAGCTAATCTAAATCTCCCCTCTTTCAGTTTAAAGCCATTTTCCCCTTGTCCTATCACTGCATGCCCTTGTAAAAAGCCCCTCTCCACCTTTCCCATAAAGCCCCCTTTATGTACTGGAAGGACGCAATAAGGTCTCCCTGGAGCCTTCTCTTCTCCAAGCTGAACAACCCCAACTGTCTCAGCCTGTCTTCACAGAAGAGGTGCTCCAGCCCTCTGAAATCAGATAAATGATTCCGAGAAATCCCATGTCCTTTCCTCAGACAGAAATACGACAAGATTTCCGTCATTAAACGCTATTCTTTAAAAGTAGTAAGACTTGATGAGAAATGTTCAAAGTATCAACATATTCCATAATAAATGCAATAAAAATTGACTATGGTATAGGAATAAAAATCTTTTTCCCATCAGTTAACATTTTTAAAACATTCTTTAATTTTTTAAATCTCTACAGATGAGATGTGTCCCTATTGTGCGCTTCAGAAATTTTAAAAATTCAAACTTCAAAAATATGCTTGACCTATAGTTGCTACATCCTGAGGTTTTTCTGTTGTGGATATGGAGAGCCACATGACTTTATGGCCCTAACAGTCCTTCCAGCACAAGCCATTACAAATCAATATGGGGGTGGGTGTGGATCCCCTCCACACAAAGAAAAATTAACCAAATTTTCCCCTTATTTTTCACTGCCTTTGGGAGTCCTACATTTTTCTTAAGGACCTGGGGTGGTGGTAGTGGTGGTGGGAGAGGTTTTGGGGGTTTTTTTCCCTTCTAATCCCAGTTTGGTTTGTTTTAATCTCTACCTGTAATCCTTCTTCCCTTCTTTCTTTTAAAGGCATGGTAACCAACAAGGGTAAAGCACAACTAAAACAATTTAAGTAGCATATCACAACAACAAAATAATCTCTGTATAAGTGCAAGTGTGAGAAGCAAGTTTTGTTTTTCTTAAATATGTTAGTAGTGAAAGTTATTATATTAATTTTTTCAATCAGAACTGGTTGGACCTTCACAACTGACAAATTACACTGGGATTTCCTTTCCCATCTGCTTGTTGGCTACTGTATTACTTTGGGTGTCCAGTGCTGTGTATCATTTACAATAAAAATTTGTAGTGGGTTGACCCTGGCTGGATGCCAGGTGCCCACCAAGCCACTCTGTCACTCCCCTCTGTGGCATATGAAGGCACGGACCCCAAGTCAGTGAAGAAGTGAGATCGTTTATTGCATACATAAGTGCTGGTTATATACAATTGCTTATCTACCCAAGTTCTGCCCTGGAATGTGCCTACATACAGCAGAGCACCTGGGAATTTGTCTACATGTAGCAAAGCAGTTGCTCATTATGAGCTGTTCACACACTTGCGGTTTCACTGCCAAATTTGGCCGCTTATCTGTACACTAACAGTTCTGCCAATTCAGTCTTGTTACTCTACCAGGTCAACTTATTTTTGTCCCTTACACTCCTCCTCAGCTGGATAGGGGAAAGAAAAGGTAACAAAAAGTTCATGGGTCGAGATAAGGACAGGGAGAGATCACTCACCAATTACTGTCACAGGCAAAACAGATTCAAGTTGGGTAAATTAGTTTATTACCAATCAAATCAGACTAGGGTAATGAGAAATAAAACCTAAATCTTAAAACACTTTCCCCTTACCCTTTCCTTCTTCCTGGGCTTAACTTCACTTCTGATTTTCTCTACCTCCTCCCCCTGAGTGGTGCAGGGGAATGGGGCAATGGGGGTTGCAGTCAGTTCATCCCGTTGTCTCTGCTGCTCCTTTCTTCTCAGGGGGAGGACTCCTCACACTTTTCCCCTGCTCCAGCATGGGGTCCCTCCACAGGAGACAAGTTCTCCATGAACAACTTCAACACGAATCCTTCTCATGGGCTGTGGTTCTTCATTAACTGCTCCAGCGTGGGTCCCTTCCATGGGGTGCAGTCCTTCAGGAACAGACTGCTCCAATGTGGGTCCCCCGCAGGGTCACAAGGCCTGCCAGGAGCCTGCTCCAGTGCAGGCTTCCCATGGGATCACAGCCTCCTTCAGGCATCCACCTGCTCTGGCATGGGGTCCTCCATGGGCTGCAGGTGGATATCTGCTCCACCATTAACCTCCATGGGCTGCAGGGGGACAGCTTGCTTCATCATGGGCTGCAGGGGAATCTCTGCTCTGGTACCTGGAGCACCTCCTCTCCCTCCTTCTTCACTGACCTTGGTGTTTGTGGAGTTGTTGCTCTCATATTCTCACTCCTCTCTCTGCAGTTGCAGTATTTCCCCCCCTTCTTAAATATGTTATCACAGAGGCAATACCGCTGTTGCTGATCAGCTTGGCCTTGGCCAGCAGCAGGTCCGTCTTGGAGCCAGCTGGCACTGGCTCTATCAGACATAGGGGAAGCTTCTAGCAGATTCTCACAGAAGCCACCCCTGTAGCCCCCCCACTACCAAAACCTTGCCACACAAATCCAATAGAATATTTTACTGGTTTAACTAGAAGATGAAAAGTTAACATAACGGTTGATTCATTTTCTAGACTTAATCCTCAATGACTGTAACTCTTAAATCTCAAACTGCTGCCACAATGCTCTCTAGATGCAGAAAGGGTTGTTAAATAGAAATTTACTCTGTTCAAACTGTAAAACAGCTACTTATTAATTTCCATATCAGAAAAAAACACTGGATTGAAGATTGTTGGATCAGCAATGTGGAAAACTAGAAAGCATCTGAAAGCAATTAGAAGAAAGCTTGTGTAACTAATCTTCCTGAAATAAAAATTCTTTTACTTATGTTTCATTTTTGTTCATTTGGTAATAAGAATTATCCACATTTCTGCATTTTCTGCTTACTGGAAAAAATTTATATAGGTCTCAACATCTCTAATGTCAGCTTTTCTCCAGTTTCTCTTAAATCCAAGAACAAGGGTGTTGGGTCTCATTCTACCCAGACCAGCAGCCTAAGGAGAACACAAATTAGTTGTTTCAGTAACTTACTTTTAAAAAATAGTTTCCTTTTTTTTTTTTTTTTTTTTTTAAGCATACAAGTATCTTTCAAAGTTTTAGGATAACTTTGCATAATGGAAATACTTCAACATGCAAAGTATAAAAACATTTAATTTTTTTATGTCCATCCTCACCACTTCCATTAAAAAAACCCAAACAAACATGAAACAGGTTGTCCTGGTTTCAGCTGGGATAGAGTTAATTTTCTTCTTAGTAGCTGGTGCAGTGCTGTGTTTTGGATTTGGTGTGAGAACAATGTCGTGGTGTGAGAACAATGTTGATAGCATACTCACGGTTTCAGTTGTTGCTGGGTAATGTTTTACTAAGTCAAGGTCTTTTCAGTTTCTTGGGCCCTGCCAGCCACAGGGCTGGGGAGGCATGGGAAATTGGGAGGGGACACAGCCAGGACAGCTGACCCAAACTAGCCAAAGAGGTATTCTGTACCATATGACATCATGCTGAGTATATAAACTGGGGGAAGAAGGGTGGGGGGGGAGCATCCAGCATTATGGCATTTGTTTTCCGAAGTAACCTTTAGGCACGATGTAGCCCTGCTTTCCTGGAGATGGCCAAATACCTGTCTGCTGATGGAAAGTAGTGAATGAATTCCTTGTTTTGCTTTGCTTGTGTACGTGGCTTTTGTTTTGCCTATTAAATTGTTCTTATCTCAACCCTTGAGTTTTACATTCCTTTCTGATTCCCCATCCCTCTGGGTGATGGGGAGTGAGCAAGTGGCTGCACGGTGCTTGTTTGCCGGCCAGGGTTAAACCACAACACAGGTGTACCTGCATTAAATACTGTCCTCCTTCCCTCAAGTCCTCTGCATGCACTGGTGCATAGAAGGCCTTTGTTTTGTTTTTAATAAGCCTTTGTTGGTACTTGGCCAGATTACTTAACCGTTCCTTCACTGCTTGCCTCTTAGAACCCTTTCAAAAGAAGGAAATGAAGGGGGAGAGGGAACAAGAAATATAAGCATCAGTCATAATAAAGCAGAATGTTTTATTTCACTGCTAGAATCCAAATAAAACTTGAAGGACCTCAAAACATGTTTTCCACTGTCAAAAAGAACCCAACCCAATGAAATATCACTCATTACATAACATACATATAACAACATATCATAACATCATAACAACAATAAAGAGTGGACCACATTCTCATTTTTAGGATAAGGATTCCTCAACCTTAAACATTCTTGTTCCTGCAGAGCACAACCACTTCACTAGCTTGTGGCATAAATTTGTCCTCCAAAGCATAACATAACTCTAGAAGAAAAGGGCTCTGTAACAAAACATACATGGATATAAGATGACTTAATATTAGGTTTTATGGGAGTATTTGTTTCAAGCTGTACTGAAACTGCATTTGCCTACATTTATACATAATCCTACTACTGCTCCCTCCTACTGCTATTTCAGAAAGCCTTTGTCACAGTAGTGCCTCTACTGAAGCTCTATGAAAACTATTTATTGTGATATTCAGTACAACATATAGAAGCACAACATGAAGTCTGCATTGCTAATCCAAGATCAGACTGTGGAAGCAGGTTAGAGGAGCAAAAAGCAACAACTGCCTGAGACATTAAGACTACCACTGTGTTCTATTTACCATCAAGGGAGATTTAGAACTGGCTAAGTCTCTTATGTTTCCTACAAACCCAGTAATTTGACTTAGTTACCTACACTTCTTCCCTGGACTTCTAGCTTCCACAGAGCTATCAAAATCCCTGTCCTGGTTTTGGCTGAGATAGAGTTAATTTTCATCTTAGTAGCTGGTACAGTGCTGTGTTTTGGATTTAGTATGAGAATAATGTTGATAACACTGATGTTGTAGTTGTTGCTAAGTAGTGCTTACTCTAAATCAAGGACTTTTTAGTGTCCTGTGCTCTGCCAGTGAGGAGGTGCACAAGAAGCTGGGAGGGAGCAGAGCCAGGACAGCTGACCTGAACTAGCCAAAGGGAAATTCCATACCATAGAACATCATGCTCAGTATATAAACTGGGGGGAGTTGGCCGGGAGGGACGATTGCTGCTCAGGGACTGGCTGGGCATCAGTCAGCAGGTGGTGAGCAATTGTATTGTGCATCACTTGCTTTTTTCCCTTGGATTTTATTTCTCTCTCTCTCTCCTTGATTACAATTGTTGTTGTTATTATTTTACTTTATTTCAGTTATTAAGCTGTTCTTATATCAACCCATGGGTTTTACCTATTTCTGATTCTCCTCCCCATCCCACCAGGGTGGGGGTTGGGGAGTGAGTGAGCAGCTGCATGGTACTTAGTTGCTGGCTGGGGTTCAACCATGACATCCCCTCAAATTTCCAAGATTTTAAATTGCATTACCACTTTATATTACTATTTATTTTTACATTGTTTTACCAATGGGCCTACAAGAAAGCTGGTGAGGGACTTTTTACAAGGGTATGTAAGTAATAGGACAAGGGGGAATGGCTTTAAGCTAAAAGAGGATAGATTTAGATTAGATATTAGGAAGACGTTCTTTACAATGAGGGTGGTGAAGCACTGGAACAAGTTGCCCAGAGAAGCTGTGGATGCCCCATCATTGGAAGTGTTCAAGGACAGGTTGGATGGGGCTTTGAGCAACCTGGTCTAGTGGAAGGTGTCCCTGCCCATGGTAGGGGGGTTGGAACTAGATGATCTTTAAGGTCCCTTCCAACCCAAACCATTCTATGATTCTATGATCTGGGAAAATATCCAGATGAAAGTTTGAGATCTGCAGCTTGATTAAGACCAGTCCCAAATATTTCTGCTTCTAGTCTGTTTCATGTTCCAGTTTCAACCGTTCTGTGTCTCTGTGTATTGCAGTGAGTCTCACAGCTTTGGAGAAAGCTACCTTAAGATTTGACTCTGTGTTTCAACTAAAGATTAAAGCCACAATTTACAAGTTTCTGCTGCGATTTTTGAGAGTCCAAGTTTCCTCATTCATACAAAACTAATCAAGTATCCATGTATTTGCTTATGATAAATCTCAGTCTTTGTGGTAACTTGTATGAGATAGAAATGCAATTCCATCTATTGCAGAAAGAAAAATGTTTTCTTTCAGAGAAGATAGCACTAACTTAGACAGTTAGCTGTATACTGCTGTCATTTTGACTGACTGCTCTGTCCAATGTATGAGAGAGCACAAGACTGAATGACACAAGGACAGAAAAAGGCCCAGATTGTATTCCAGTATTCACTTTACTCCTACAAGTCTTCCAAAGCATTTAAATATCAAATGATCGAAGATACTAATTTTGCTGTTTCCTCCCATACCATACATACGCATATCCTAAAACACAACTTCTACTGCAGGACTTTCATTTAGAAGTGGATTAAAAGTGATGCAAAGCACAACATCCTGATGTTTATGTTAACTGCCATATTAGCTTCCTTAAAGGTGTAGCACACCTAACTGCAAAGGTGGTGACCCCTACATGAGTGGATCCCACCAGTAAATCACAATTTTTGCACTTCTCAGGAAACTAACGTCTTTCACTTGAAGAAAATGACAGTTTTGTTAAAAAGTCAAGGTAATTTTTAAGTAAAAAGAAAGAATACACTTACCATATGTACATGGCCACAGATCATCAAGCCCACATTTTTGGTGAAAGCATGGACAAGGTGAAGCAAAGCTGGATGTGAGTTTGAAGCACCTGTCATAATTAAGCACTGAGGTCTAATAATTGTAGATAGGGGGGAAAAATGGTTAGAAGTCATTTCCTCTGGAGCTTTGTTATCTTACTTTGTAAAAAAGAGAGGCCACGAGACTGTAATCCTCATAGGAGAGGTAATACCATCATCTGCTTTTAGAAGATTATGTTAAATTAGGACAAGATCAATCTGACAATTGTCAGCATATGTATGATTAATTGCTTCCAAACTTAATAATCCCACTAAGTCTGAATATTTAAACATTTTAAAAGATCAGAAACAGAATTTAGACAAGACTAAGAGGGATAAATTTCTTCCCCCATCTTTTAAGTCACATCCTTTTACATGTTCTGGCTTAGATTCTCTGTCCAACAGAACTGGAACCATATGCTTTTATTGCTATCATTCAGAAGGAACAACCAAACTATTGTAAGTGAAATAAGTTATTCATTATTCATTCATTATTCATCCATTATTTCATTATTAATTGATCTTTATAATAAATTTTAGAAGTTGAAGTATACAGTCTCATTCATTTCAGAAAAAAAATTTTTAAACCATAAGAATCACTAAAAGTAATTTGTCCATCTGTCTCAGTCCCTACAACAGCTGCAGTTCATTTTCCATACTAGAACCAGTTAGTTTTAGGATGTACCTCTACAATTCAAAACATTTTTTGCCATAGGTTAGAAATCAGTGTCAGACTAAAAAGAGTAACAAAAAAGTACTCCTAAAGCCAGAGTACTTTTAACTGGCTCATGTGGAGATCTATACCTCCTCTGGAAAATTATTAGAGAAGTTTATAACTCAAAAAGCTATTGTATTGGGTTTATGTGGCAAGGTTTCGGTAGCAGGAGGGGCGGAAGGGGTGGCTCTGAGAAGGGAAAGGGGCTACCCCCATGTTAGACAGAGACAGTTGCAGTCAGCTCCAAAACAGACACACTGCAGCCCAAAGATGAGCCAATGAGTGAAGCTGGTAGTGCCTCTGTGATGACAGTTAAGAAAGGGTAAAAAACACCGCACAGCAGCTGTGAGAAAGAAGAGTGAGAAAAAGTGTGAGAGAAACAATTCTGTAGATACCAAGGTCAGTGAAGAAGCAGAGGGAGGAGGTATTCCAAGCATCCGAGCAGAGATTCTTTTTTTTCTTAAGTCAGACTCTTTTTTTTTTTTTTTTTCCCCCCCATTAATATGACTGGGTGTAATAGTAGGGTATTTGTAAATAATGAGAGATTTTAATGTCACATAGTCTTAGAACTTCAGAAAGAACAGTAATTTCATAATTAGACTTCAGGTTTTGCAGTTTATGCTTACAACATCCAGCTCTTCAGAAGTGGAAAGTTCATTAATATCCATATTAATATATTGGTAATTTACAGTTTTACTATAATATACACTGGGGTTGTGCTGATACCTATCATAATTGGCTGACATCTTACTTCAAATATCTGTATCTATGCAACACAGACATTGTGAGTACCTGTCCTATTTTTTGTTTTGTTTAATTTTAGTCACCTCCAAGAGAGGCTAGGTGGCAGAACTGGTGTATTTTCCCCAAATGACAGGCAATATTATCAATCTTTTCTTTGAAAAATACTCCATCGCTGCCAGGTTCTGGATTCTGGACTTAACCTCGACAGCAAATAGCACCTGTATCAAGAATCTCTCCTAAAACTCACTCCTTAAATTATGCTCTAAGTAGGCAAATTCCCTTCTGTAAACAACAGAAGATTTTAGTAGCTAGATTCATTTGCTAGCACACTGAGCATAACTATGACAGAATAAGACATTTCTTAGACTTGTAGATGCAAGGGATGAGTTGCTCGACTAAGTGTCAATAGTATAAACCCTATGCCGGGCTTGGGCAGCATTGTAGAGGAATGAAGGCAGTGGGTTGATTAGCATTGATAACATGCAGCTGTGGCCTTGCCTCAGCGACAGTGGGTTGATTGACATGGATGATGTGCAGCTGTAGCTTATTCCTGCTAAGTGGTTAAATAGCCCTGAGGATTGTGGGAGAGGAGGTTGGATGGAGGAGGAGTAGTAGTGTGGTCTGGCCTCTGGAGGGAGGAGATACAGCACAGATGGTAGAATTTGACCAATGGTAAAGCTTTGTTGTAGCCTGCTAGTTTGTTTGTGCTGCAACACAGCATGTAGTAGGTAACCACCCAATTTGAAAAGAGAGGAGTCAACAACAAAGGATCAACCAAGATTTGGAGGCTAGAGCACATGATGTACAAGGGAAGGGTGACAACTAAGTTAATTCAGTCTTAAGAAGGCAAATGAAGGCATCTCAGTATTGTCTTCAGTTATCTAATAGGAGGCTATAGATAAGATGGAGCCAGACTCTTTCTGGAGGTGCACAGGAAAAAAAAGACAAGGGGTAACTGAAGATATAACGTAGGACATTCCAACATTAAGGAAAAAAAAAAAAAATAAAAAATTAGGGTGGTCTAACACTGGGAAAGATTACCTAGAGTAGCTGCAAAATCTCCATCCTTGAAAATGCTCAAAACTTGACTGGATGTGGTCCTGAGCATCCTGATCTAACAAAGTTGGTTCTAACTTTGCAGATGTCTCTGCACTAAGCCAATTGAGTGGATGGTTGGACAAGATCACCTGGTGAAGTCCTGTTCAATCTATGATTCTATCTATTTAGAGGAAAGTTTAAGTAATCAACACCTTCTGTTAAATTTTTTTGAAGCACCTTTCCTCTGGAATAGCTCATTCCATAAAACCAGCATACATACTATAGGATAGGCAATTACCTACTTCAATAGGACACTTCTTGGGCAGCCATGTTGGCTAATGAAAAAATCAGTTCACTCCTTCAGTTGTGTGAAGACTGCTAGTGTAGCCTGTTTATCATTGCTGCACTGCAGCAGAAGAATATCCCTAATGTGAATCAGCTAGTGTTGAGGACACAACATACGTATTATGCATATTTCAGGGATTTTTGGTTAGATCAGTTTTAGCCTGATCACATTGACTGAATGCCCATTAGCAGTTTGGAGCAAATCTTTCAATTTAGTTTCATCAAAAAGGAATGCAATTTACGTGCCCCAAGACCACCAGTTCATGATACAAACTGAAGTGCAGTAAACAGACTTGCTTCTCAAGTGCACTCCTGATCAGAAATAAAATACTAATGTAGATATGCCCAGAAGCTAAGATAGTGCTATTAAAAGTTATTACAAACCATAGGAGGTGAACAGGCAATTTAATGGAAGACATGATAGGAAACAGCCATACCCTACTGGCTACGTAGCAGAAGTAATTTCTTATGTCCTTAATACATTCATAAACTGTTACCTGAAGTTTTTCACATGATCTTCCACTCCTGAGAGACGAATAGAATGCTGTAGTGCATTCAAATAAATCAAAGCTTGTGTTGAGGATCCCCATTTCACATCTGTGGGATGATTTGAAGTTTCAATATTTTATTTAAAGCAGTTCAACATAAGACTACATGATCACAAAATGAATGTTGAACACCAAATGGCTAAAAGACCCTACAACTAAATAGGCAATTCTATTTAAAGATAACATTTCTGTAGAAGATGTCCAATAGATGTTACAGTTTGATATTTTATATTAAAGAAGAAAAAGGAGGAAAAAGATAAGAAAAGGAGAGGAAAATGAGAGGAAAAAGAGAACTGAGTTGCTTCCAACATTTCAAAGACTGTCAACTTCAGAGTTAAAAAAATTAACATTTTGGAAAAAAATAAGATGTTTAGTTATTCTGAATGACAGCAAAGGTAAAGTAACCTTGCAAGGCATTGTCTAAATTAAGTCAAATCCTTTCAATGCATAACTTTTGATGGAATAAAGAGGACAGACTAGATTATGCAGTTCCTTTTAGAATATTATTTTTATGAGGAAATGAAAGCTCTTAGTATCCTCTCTAGTTGTTCCCATATATGTTCCAATTTTGCTAGTTACGATTGATATATTATTTAAGTACTTTATAATCTTCACAACATAGGATTTTGCCTTTTCCTTGTTTTTAACTTCAGGAACACTTTGGCTCAATCCTGCTCCATGTTGCACTTATAATCATATAGTGTTCTTAAAGGGAAGGAAGAAAGTATATAAATTGTTCATAGCTACAGGAATAGTTTATTGAAAAAACCCACAAATGCTACACAAATACATTTCCAATTCAGAAGAGTACAGGAGCATCCCCTTTCATTTCCTGTCAAAACATGCTTTTCTGGTGCCTTCAGCATTGCAACCCAAGCTCTTCTTATACGCACCTTTCTCTCTAACTTTCATTCAAATGCTTATGTCTAAGGGCAAACATTTGAATTGGGTGGATCTTGATATACTCAGAGGAGGAGGAAGAAAACAGCAATGAATATACAGGCATAATTGCATTTCATTACAACTGGAAAGTCTGAAACAGAAGTTTGAACTAGTCATCCAAATAGAATTTTCTCATTTTTCTCTAAATAACATGACCTTTTCCTTCCTCTATCCCCTTCTTCCCCACACCAAAACCAGAAGAAAACCCTATACATACCTGGTTTCTTCTAAGTGACATAGAGTCCAAGGACTATGACGTATGTTAGAAGTGCTACCCATCAATTAATGACAAACATTACAATGCAAAACAGAATAGCTCCAACAAGAGAAATCCACATATTGTAGTATTTGAAAGCAAGATGCCAACCTAGTCACAATAGGATAAGGGAGGGAAGAAAGGAAGAAAATTTAATCACTGTTCCAAGGGAAGGTAAGAGCTGTTCATCTTCCTTCCTCAGTGCTCTACATCACATTTCATAATAATGCACATCAGTTTAAGTACTGTACAAAATAAGGACTTTGACACATTTACACTTTTAATTTTCCAACACATTTGAAATTAATTTGCATATTTTTTTAAATAGAGGAGAAAATTAGAAACATTTCCATATCTAAAAGAGCGTCTCAAGGAGCGTTTGAAGATGCTTGTACCAGTGTATCTGTGGCGTATTGATGCACGGACTCCAAGAGCGGATCGAAGACTCAAAGACACCTTAAAGACACCTCGAAGAAGACACTTTATTAAAATCAAGCAAGCCTTTTATACCTTTACAGCGGGCTGACGTATCAGCCTGTAACTATGCTCAGTAATTTTCCATTCTAGCTCTTTTTTCTATTGCAGACACAGCAACTTAGCAACTCCCTTTATCTACAAGGCCACAAGCTCTGCAGACAACTCTGTATCTTAAAGTTTCTCTTCTTGCTCCCATGGCTTCCTTCCAACAAGCATAACTATGTCTCTCTCCCAAGGTTGGTTTTTGCTCACTGATGCCATCAAGCTAGCTCGAGAAATACCCACATCTCCCCCTTATTTATATATATAAAAAAGGCTTGTTTCAATGCTCTGTTAGAGTTTGCACACATTTTAACACACATGGAATACAGATCAGAATACATATAAAAATGAATAAGCACCCTACACCTATTTGTAATAAGCTCTTTATCCATGCAGTTAAACCTAATCTACCAAAAAGATTTCAGAAAATGTTAAAACCATCACTTTGTTGTAGTTTCTGTACTCCTCCTTGCAGGTTTTCAATACTTTTGTGAATAGATTCAGAATGATCAGACAGATTCATACAACAAAGTCCATCAAAATCCTGACAACCATGACCTTGCACTAATAATAGAAAAATGTATTGCAGCTCTATTCTTCAGCGTAGCATGTCTTATTGAATCAACGTCTAGCAGTAGTCCACTCAGGGCTAATGAAGTTGCATTAGTTTGTTTTGCAAGCCAGCAGCCAAGCTTATTCAAGGTGGTTAGCGCTTGCGCTGTTCCTACTCCTGGAGCAAATATAGATGCTGCTATAATTTCACTAGGGCTCCAAAATTCCATATTATCTTTACAATCAGTTTTAAAGGCATGTATAGTGCGTTTGTGGTGGCATAACTTATGAGTTATAATCATGGATGTATTGAGTGTTCACAAAGTTAACCTTCCAATGCTACATGGTCTTCACAAATTAGAAATAATCCTGCAGGCAGTTTAAGTGGACGATTGCTAGACTTCGATATGTTAGGAGAAGTATAATTACACCAAGCACTAGCATTTCTATATGCAGGTGTGGTAGCATTTAACCATTGAATCGTTTTTATATCATATTTGCCTGTTTAGTTGAAGTATACACAATAATCCATTTTTACAGATCCTAATAAATCCAGTTCCTGTGGTTCAATCCCACCATATGCTAAATATGGAACCCAACCATCCCAATTGTTAACCACATCACCAAATCCCTGAATTATGATCTGTTTATCTGAGGGGACGGGCCAATCATCAACAGGTTGGCCAACCAGACAGGTTGTAAAAGGATTTTCTGGAGAAGCAGTTGACAGGCATAGTGTGTCCTGTCCTGTGCGATTGGACAAGGTTACCCAGATGTTGGTTTTGGGTTGAGGCGGGATCCATATTGATGCAGCTGACATCATGGCACAGATGATGGCAATGACTGAGATAGCGATGGCTTGATCCATCAAGCTGGTACCCATCTTGGGCCAGAACCTGTGGAAACACAAGCATACCCTCTACCCCAAGTTAATAACAGAAAAGGACCTTCCCATTGATTTGTTTGTAAATTTTTTACTATAACTTGGGCTTTCTCATTAGAATTTGAAGCATTATGTAAGCCAAAATGACCTTGTATAGGAGGTCCGTCCTCCGTCCAATGATTTAAAAAATTCAAAACATAACAGGCTTTAGCTATATGCTCTTGTGGGATTAACCCTAGACTCCCCCTTTTTTGTTTTTGCAACATAGTTTTAAGAGCGCTATGTGTGCGTTCGATAATGGCTTGGCCTGTGGGAGAATGTGGAATGCCTGTAATATGCTGAGCTCCCCATTGTTGAAAAAATGTCTGTGTCTTATGCGCTATATAGCCTGGGCCATTATCTGTTTTTATAGTTATTGGAACTCCCAAGGTGGCAAAGGCCATAATAAAATGTCTGCAAACATCTTTTGCTTTTTCACCTGAGTGTACCGATGCATAAATACAAGATGAAAAAGTGTCGGTAGAGACATGGACATATTTGTACTTGCCAAACTCTGGTACATGAGTAACATCCATCTGTCAAATTTCAAGTAATGAAAGACCTTGAGGATTAGTTCTGATCAACGGTGCAGGCAAAACTTGTTGACAATCAGGACGCCATTGTATAATTTGCCTCGCTTAGTCTTGAGTCAGTTGAAATGTGCGTTGCAGTACTTTTGCATTTTGATGATATAATTCATGAGGTAAATGACCCTGTGCAAAACTGTCAGGTAAGACCTGCATGGTACCTGCAAGCCTATCTGCTTGTGTGTTTCCCTCACTTATGGGGCCGGGTAGGGAGGTATGTGAGCGTACATGTTGTATAAAATATGGATGTGCCTGTCGATCCAGGAGCCACTTGAGCTCCCAGAGAAGAGCAAATAAGGCTTTGTGTGAGACTTCCTTCAAAAAGGAGCATTCTAGCCTAGTAGAAACAAGGCCTGCCACGTAGGCAGAATCTGTGATAATGTTTGTTGGGGTGGTCCATAATTTGAAAACACAGACTACTGCAGAGAGTTCTACTACCTGAGGCGATCCTGTGACAATATGTATGTTGCTTTTCCAGTTTCCTTCATCATCTCTCCAAACTATCACTGCTTGGCCTGTCTTGCCAGACCCATCAGTGAATACTGTAGGGGCATCAGCTATTGGTGTGATAGCTAGTTGTGAAGTAGGTAAAAGAGAAAGAGAGTGCAGGGATTGTATAATTTTGTGTCCTGGGAAATGAATACTTATATGTCCTGTAAAATTCGCTAGAGCACACTGAAAAACAAAAGAGTGGCGAGTTAAAAAAGTTAGCTGTTTTGTATCAAGAGGCAAATAGATAATATTAGGTTCAACACCATCTAAAGTTAATAAACGCTCTCTTCCTTTCTGAATTACCATAGCTATCATTTCAATAGCTGTGGTAACTTTTTTTCCAAAATTATGTGGTAAAAATATCCATTCCAGAATAATCAAAGGATATATGTCTTGCGGAACCCACTGTGATAAGAGACCATAGGGTTGAAAAGTTGAATAAAAAATGAAAAGGCTAATAGGTAGGGTGGTCCATTTTTTGCCTATGAGTGACTTGACCTGCTAATTTTACCACCACTTTATCAAGAGCAGTTTTTGCAGAAAGGATAAGTGTTCAAGGAGACATCAAGTCTGGATCTCCTTCCAATAGTTTAAAGAGGGGGTGGAGTTCTTCAGTAGATATCCCTAAGAGAGGACGAGCCCAATTTATGGTTCCTAAACAGTTTCTGTAAATCGTTCAGAGTCCTTATTTCTGTTTGCAAGGTGATACATTGAGGTTGGATGTTTTGTTCTGATATTTTCCATCCTAAATATCACCAAGGTGGTGTTTCTTGTATTTTTTCTTCTGCAATTTTGAGTCCCGCTGTCGAGACTGCTTGGACTACTTGCCGTTTCACTTCTTGGGCTGTCTGTTTTGATTCTGCAGCAATTAAGATCTCATCCGTATACTGGTGCTGCCACTTGTACTGGTGCACAGACTGCTGCAGCTCCGGGGGGGGCCATTCAGAGAGGTAATTTGTTATCATAGCGCAACCCCTCATGGTGCTCCACTTGGGGTTTCCCAGTAAGGTCAAAGACTGGCCATCCCAGTCAAATTTTGATTGACATTGATTGGCATAATGATGCCCTTTACGACAGCACGGACAGATTCCAGATGGACCCCCTTTATTATTTACTTTTGCTTTCAGACACTTCTTTTGTAGATGGCCGTACTGACTACACGAAAAGCATTGCTGTGACTTAACTGATAGCGTTGCAAATGCTTCCACAATCAGAGACAAATCATGCTGTCTAGACCCAATATTCATACAAGCATTCAACATATCATCAGTGCTAGGATTCTTTAAAGATCATAATACTTTCTGTCAGTCAGGGTTGGCATTTTCAATAGCAAGTTGTTTAAAAATATATTCACGTGCTTTCTCATTATCAAAATGCTTTTCCAAAGCCTCATTAAGTCTGTCCAAAAATTTCATAAATGGTTCATTTGCTTGTTTAATTCTGACAAAAAGCTGCCTCTGTTTACCTGCTTCAGGGACAGTTTTCAAAGCACGGAACGCCAATTGTTTTACTTGCTGCAAACCTGCCTGGCAAATCCTAGCTTGCGCAGCATTGGTGCTATGATCAGCTTGCCCTAGTAATACATCTACATTAACCGCTCGCAACGGATCACGTGCCCCCAACACTGAGTTTTCAGTAGCTTGGATGCCTGCAAGCTGCCTCGTTTCTGACTCCCACATAGTGTATTGCATGTCCGTCATTATCAAGTGAAACAACGTTTTAAAATCATTAGGGGTAAACACATGAGTATCACAGAGAGACTCTATTAAATGAGTAGTATAAGGAGCCCCAAGCCCATGGTCTGTCACTGTTCTCCTGATATCTTTAATAAAAGCATACGAGAGAGCTTCCCATTGCGGATCTTGATCTGGCACATACACCACAGGGAAAGCACACAGCACATCTGTATCCCCTGCTTGCTTTGCTTCCCCTTTTACAGCCACCCATTTATCATGAGGGTCTGGAGGATATAATTCAGGCTCTTTTTCTGGATCAGTAAGCTCTGGGTCAAAAGGATTATCCATGTCATCATCGAGAGTATCAGGCGGCAGAGCCGCAAGAGCAGTAGCAGCAGGTTTAGTTTTTGGTCTTACGGCAGCGTCTGCTAAAGAGTGTGGCAGTGAAGGAGCTGAAGAAGCTGTTTCCGCTTCCTTTGATTGTGAGCCAGCATGAGCTTTTAAAGTTTCAAAAATAACTCACCAAGGGCTCAACAAAGTAGCTGCTACCTTATAATTTTTTGTAGCAGTCCCATAGATGGATGCCTATTTTATCCCAAATCTCTGGAGTATAAATGTTAGTGGTATTAACAGATGGGTCAGCTTTTGATGCCCATAGAAGAATGCGTTTTAATTCTTGCTCATCTATTTTCTTCCCATACTTCTTAAGAATGTTAGTAAAAACTTGTAAAACGGTTCTCTGCTCCTTTGTTAAAGCAGTCCCCATAGTTCTCAGCCACTTACCTTCATCCTGCGATACTGGATACTCTTCCTTTCAGCACGTAGTCCTGTAGTTTGGCTTTGCTACGCCACCAGATCAACAGCTAGTCAATTTCGGGCCTCACGTTAGGCACCATTCGTGGTGTATTGATGCACGGACTCCGAGAGCGGATCGAAGACTCAAAGACACCTCGAAGAAGACACTTTATTAAAATCAAGCAAGCCTTTTATACCTTTACAGCGGGCTGACGTATCAGCCTGTAACTATGCTCAGTAATTTTCCATTCTAGCTCTTTTTTCTATTGCAGACACAGCAACTTAGCAACTCCCTTTATCTACAAGGCCACAAGCTCTGCAGACAACTCTGTATCTTAAAGTTTCTCTTCTTGCTCCCATGGCTTCCTTCCAACAAGCATAACTATGTCTCTCTCCCAAGGTTGGTTTTTGCTCACTGATGCCATCAAGCTAGCTCGAGAAATACCCACATCTCCCCCTTATTTATATATATAAAAAAGGCTTGTTTCAATGCTCTGTTAGAGTTTGCACACATTTTAACACACATGGAATACAGATCAGAATACATATAAAAATGAATAAGCACCCTACACCTATTTGTAATAAGCTCTTTATCCATGCAGTTAAACCTAATCTACCAAAAAGATTTCAGAAAATGTTAAAACCATCACTTTGTTGTAGTTTCTGTACTCCTCCTTGCAGGTTTTCAATACTTTTGTGAATAGATTCAGAATGATCAGACAGATTCATACAACAAAGTCCATCAAAATCCTGACAACCATGACCTTGCACTAATAATAGAAAAATGTATTGCAGCTCTATTCTTCAGCGTAGCATGTCTTATTGAATCAACGTCTAGCAGTAGTCCACTCAGGGCTAATGAAGTTGCATTAGTTTGTTTTGCAAGCCAGCAGCCAAGCTTATTCAAGGTGGTTAGCGCTTGCGCTGTTCCTACTCCTGGAGCAAATATAGATGCTGCTATAATTTCACTAGGGCTCCAAAATTCCATATTATCTTTACAATCAGTTTTAAAGGCATGTATAGTGCGTTTGTGGTGGCATAACTTATGAGTTATAATCATGGATGTATTGAGTGTTCACAAAGTTAACCTTCCAATGCTACATGGTCTTCACAAATTAGAAATAATCCTGCAGGCAGTTTAAGTGGACGATTGCTAGACTTCGATATGTTAGGAGAAGTATAATTACACCAAGCACTAGCATTTCTATATGCAGGTGTGGTAGCATTTAACCATTGAATCGTTTTTATATCATATTTGCCTGTTTAGTTGAAGTATACACAATAATCCATTTTTACAGATCCTAATAAATCCAGTTCCTGTGGTTCAATCCCACCATATGCTAAATATGGAACCCAACCATCCCAATTGTTAACCACATCACCAAATCCCTGAATTATGATCTGTTTATCTGAGGGGACGGGCCAATCATCAACAGGTTGGCCAACCAGACAGGTTGTAAAAGGATTTTCTGGAGAAGCAGTTGACAGGCATAGTGTGTCCTGTCCTGTGCGATTGGACAAGGTTACCCAGATGTTGGTTTTGGGTTGAGGCGGGATCCATATTGATGCAGCTGACATCATGGCACAGATGATGGCAATGACTGAGATAGCGATGGCTTGATCCATCAAGCTGGTACCCATCTTGGGCCAGAACCTGTGGAAACACAAGCATACCCTCTACCCCAAGTTAATAACAGAAAAGGACCTTCCCATTGATTTGTTTGTAAATTTTTTACTATAACTTGGGCTTTCTCATTAGAATTTGAAGCATTATGTAAGCCAAAATGACCTTGTATAGGAGGTCCGTCCTCCGTCCAATGATTTAAAAAATTCAAAACATAACAGGCTTTAGCTATATGCTCTTGTGGGATTAACCCTAGACTCCCCCTTTTTTGTTTTTGCAACATAGTTTTAAGAGCGCTATGTGTGCGTTCGATAATGGCTTGGCCTGTGGGAGAATGTGGAATGCCTGTAATATGCTGAGCTCCCCATTGTTGAAAAAATGTCTGTGTCTTATGCGCTATATAGCCTGGGCCATTATCTGTTTTTATAGTTATTGGAACTCCCAAGGTGGCAAAGGCCATAATAAAATGTCTGCAAACATCTTTTGCTTTTTCACCTGAGTGTACCGATGCATAAATACAAGATGAAAAAGTGTCGGTAGAGACATGGACATATTTGTACTTGCCAAACTCTGGTACATGAGTAACATCCATCTGTCAAATTTCAAGTAATGAAAGACCTTGAGGATTAGTTCTGATCAACGGTGCAGGCAAAACTTGTTGACAATCAGGACGCCATTGTATAATTTGCCTCGCTTAGTCTTGAGTCAGTTGAAATGTGCGTTGCAGTACTTTTGCATTTTGATGATATAATTCATGAGGTAAATGACCCTGTGCAAAACTGTCAGGTAAGACCTGCATGGTACCTGCAAGCCTATCTGCTTGTGTGTTTCCCTCACTTATGGGGCCGGGTAGGGAGGTATGTGAGCGTACATGTTGTATAAAATATGGATGTGCCTGTCGATCCAGGAGCCACTTGAGCTCCCAGAGAAGAGCAAATAAGGCTTTGTGTGAGACTTCCTTCAAAAAGGAGCATTCTAGCCTAGAAACAAGGCCTGCCACGTAGGCAGAATCTGTGATAATGTTTGTTGGGGTGGTCCATAATTTGAAAACACAGACTACTGCAGAGAGTTCTACTACCTGAGGCGATCCTGTGACAATATGTATGTTGCTTTTCCAGTTTCCTTCATCATCTCTCCAAACTATCACTGCTTGGCCTGTCTTGCCAGACCCATCAGTGAATACTGTAGGGGCATCAGCTATTGGTGTGATAGCTAGTTGTGAAGTAGGTAAAAGAGAAAGAGAGTGCAGGGATTGTATAATTTTGTGTCCTGGGAAATGAATACTTATATGTCCTGTAAAATTCGCTAGAGCACACTGAAAAACAAAAGAGTGGCGAGTTAAAAAAGTTAGCTGTTTTGTATCAAGAGGCAAATAGATAATATTAGGTTCAACACCATCTAAAGTTAATAAACGCTCTCTTCCTTTCTGAATTACCATAGCTATCATTTCAATAGCTGTGGTAACTTTTTTTCCAAAATTATGTGGTAAAAATATCCATTCCAGAATAATCAAAGGATATATGTCTTGCGGAACCCACTGTGATAAGAGACCATAGGGTTGAAAAGTTGAATAAAAAATGAAAAGGCTAATAGGTAGGGTGGTCCATTTTTTGCCTATGAGTGACTTGACCTGCTAATTTTACCACCACTTTATCAAGAGCAGTTTTTGCAGAAAGGATAAGTGTTCAAGGAGACATCAAGTCTGGATCTCCTTCCAATAGTTTAAAGAGGGGGTGGAGTTCTTCAGTAGATATCCCTAAGAGAGGACGAGCCCAATTTATGGTTCCTAAACAGTTTCTGTAAATCGTTCAGAGTCCTTATTTCTGTTTGCAAGGTGATACATTGAGGTTGGATGTTTTGTTCTGATATTTTCCATCCTAAATATCACCAAGGTGGTGTTTCTTGTATTTTTTCTTCTGCAATTTTGAGTCCCGCTGTCGAGACTGCTTGGACTACTTGCCGTTTCACTTCTTGGGCTGTCTGTTTTGATTCTGCAGCAATTAAGATCTCATCCGTATACTGGTGCTGCCACTTGTACTGGTGCACAGACTGCTGCAGCTCCGGGGGGGCCATTCAGAGAGGTAATTTGTTATCATAGCGCAACCCCTCATGGTGCTCCACTTGGGGTTTCCCAGTAAGGTCAAAGACTGGCCATCCCAGTCAAATTTTGATTGACATTGATTGGCATAATGATGCCCTTTACGACAGCACGGACAGATTCCAGATGGACCCCCTTTATTATTTACTTTTGCTTTCAGACACTTCTTTTGTAGATGGCCGTACTGACTACACGAAAAGCATTGCTGTGACTTAACTGATAGCGTTGCAAATGCTTCCACAATCAGAGACAAATCATGCTGTCTAGACCCAATATTCATACAAGCATTCAACATATCATCAGTGCTAGGATTCTTTAAAGATCATAATACTTTCTGTCAGTCAGGGTTGGCATTTTCAATAGCAAGTTGTTTAAAAATATATTCACGTGCTTTCTCATTATCAAAATGCTTTTCCAAAGCCTCATTAAGTCTGTCCAAAAATTTCATAAATGGTTCATTTGCTTGTTTAATTCTGACAAAAAGCTGCCTCTGTTTACCTGCTTCAGGGACAGTTTTCAAAGCACGGAACGCCAATTGTTTTACTTGCTGCAAACCTGCCTGGCAAATCCTAGCTTGCGCAGCATTGGTGCTATGATCAGCTTGCCCTAGTAATACATCTACATTAACCGCTCGCAACGGATCACGTGCCCCCAACACTGAGTTTTCAGTAGCTTGGATGCCTGCAAGCTGCCTCGTTTCTGACTCCCACATAGTGTATTGCATGTCCGTCATTATCAAGTGAAACAACGTTTTAAAATCATTAGGGGTAAACACATGAGTATCACAGAGAGACTCTATTAAATGAGTAGTATAAGGAGCCCCAAGCCCATGGTCTGTCACTGTTCTCCTGATATCTTTAATAAAAGCATACGAGAGAGCTTCCCATTGCGGATCTTGATCTGGCACATACACCACAGGGAAAGCACACAGCACATCTGTATCCCCTGCTTGCTTTGCTTCCCCTTTTACAGCCACCCATTTATCATGAGGGTCTGGAGGATATAATTCAGGCTCTTTTTCTGGATCAGTAAGCTCTGGGTCAAAAGGATTATCCATGTCATCATCGAGAGTATCAGGCGGCAGAGCCGCAAGAGCAGTAGCAGCAGGTTTAGTTTTTGGTCTTACGGCAGCGTCTGCTAAAGAGTGTGGCAGTGAAGGAGCTGAAGAAGCTGTTTCCGCTTCCTTTGATTGTGAGCCAGCATGAGCTTTTAAAGTTTCAAAAATAACTCACCAAGGGCTCAACAAAGTAGCTGCTACCTTATAATTTTTTGTAGCAGTCCCATAGATGGATGCCTATTTTATCCCAAATCTCTGGAGTATAAATGTTAGTGGTATTAACAGATGGGTCAGCTTTTGATGCCCATAGAAGAATGCGTTTTAATTCTTGCTCATCTATTTTCTTCCCATACTTCTTAAGAATGTTAGTAAAAACTTGTAAAACGGTTCTCTGCTCCTTTGTTAAAGCAGTCCCCATAGTTCTCAGCCACTTACCTTCATCCTGCGATACTGGATACTCTTCCTTTCAGCACGTAGTCCTGTAGTTTGGCTTTGCTACGCCACCAGATCAACAGCTAGTCAATTTCGGGCCTCACGTTAGGCACCATTCGTGGTGTATTGATGCACGGACTCCGAGAGCGGATCGAAGACTCAAAGACACCTCGAAGAAGACACTTTATTAAAATCAAGCAAGCCTTTTATACCTTTACAGCGGGCTGACGTATCAGCCTGTAACTATGCTCAGTAATTTTCCATTCTAGCTCTTTTTTCTATTGCAGACACAGCAACTTAGCAACTCCCTTTATCTACAAGGCCACAAGCTCTGCAGACAACTCTGTATCTTAAAGTTTCTCTTCTTGCTCCCATGGCTTCCTTCCAACAAGCATAACTATGTCTCTCTCCCAAGGTTGGTTTTTGCTCACTGATGCCATCAAGCTAGCTCGAGAAATACCCACATCTCCCCCTTATTTATATATATAAAAAAGGCTTGTTTCAATGCTCTGTTAGAGTTTGCACACATTTTAACACACATGGAATACAGATCAGAATACATATAAAAATGAATAAGCACCCTACACCTATTTGTAATAAGCTCTTTATCCATGCAGTTAAACCTAATCTACCAAAAAGATTTCAGAAAATGTTAAAACCATCACTTTGTTGTAGTTTCTGTACTCCTCCTTGCAGGTTTTCAATACTTTTGTGAATAGATTCAGAATGATCAGACAGATTCATACAACAAAGTCCATCAAAATCCTGACAACCATGACCTTGCACTAATAATAGAAAAATGTATTGCAGCTCTATTCTTCAGCGTAGCATGTCTTATTGAATCAACGTCTAGCAGTAGTCCACTCAGGGCTAATGAAGTTGCATTAGTTTGTTTTGCAAGCCAGCAGCCAAGCTTATTCAAGGTGGTTAGCGCTTGCGCTGTTCCTACTCCTGGAGCAAATATAGATGCTGCTATAATTTCACTAGGGCTCCAAAATTCCATATTATCTTTACAATCAGTTTTAAAGGCATGTATAGTGCGTTTGTGGTGGCATAACTTATGAGTTATAATCATGGATGTATTGAGTGTTCACAAAGTTAACCTTCCAATGCTACATGGTCTTCACAAATTAGAAATAATCCTGCAGGCAGTTTAAGTGGACGATTGCTAGACTTCGATATGTTAGGAGAAGTATAATTACACCAAGCACTAGCATTTCTATATGCAGGTGTGGTAGCATTTAACCATTGAATCGTTTTTATATCATATTTGCCTGTTTAGTTGAAGTATACACAATAATCCATTTTTACAGATCCTAATAAATCCAGTTCCTGTGGTTCAATCCCACCATATGCTAAATATGGAACCCAACCATCCCAATTGTTAACCACATCACCAAATCCCTGAATTATGATCTGTTTATCTGAGGGGACGGGCCAATCATCAACAGGTTGGCCAACCAGACAGGTTGTAAAAGGATTTTCTGGAGAAGCAGTTGACAGGCATAGTGTGTCCTGTCCTGTGCGATTGGACAAGGTTACCCAGATGTTGGTTTTGGGTTGAGGCGGGATCCATATTGATGCAGCTGACATCATGGCACAGATGATGGCAATGACTGAGATAGCGATGGCTTGATCCATCAAGCTGGTACCCATCTTGGGCCAGAACCTGTGGAAACACAAGCATACCCTCTACCCCAAGTTAATAACAGAAAAGGACCTTCCCATTGATTTGTTTGTAAATTTTTTACTATAACTTGGGCTTTCTCATTAGAATTTGAAGCATTATGTAAGCCAAAATGACCTTGTATAGGAGGTCCGTCCTCCGTCCAATGATTTAAAAAATTCAAAACATAACAGGCTTTAGCTATATGCTCTTGTGGGATTAACCCTAGACTCCCCCTTTTTTGTTTTTGCAACATAGTTTTAAGAGCGCTATGTGTGCGTTCGATAATGGCTTGGCCTGTGGGAGAATGTGGAATGCCTGTAATATGCTGAGTTCCCCATTGTTGAAAAAATGTCTGTGTCTTATGCGCTATATAGCCTGGGCCATTATCTGTTTTTATAGTTATTGGAACTCCCAAGGTGGCAAAGGCCATAATAAAATGTCTGCAAACATCTTTTGCTTTTTCACCTGAGTGTACCGATGCATAAATACAAGATGAAAAAGTGTCGGTAGAGACATGGACATATTTGTACTTGCCAAACTCTGGTACATGAGTAACATCCATCTGTCAAATTTCAAGTAATGAAAGACCTTGAGGATTAGTTCTGATCAACGGTGCAGGCAAAACTTGTTGACAATCAGGACGCCATTGTATAATTTGCCTCGCTTAGTCTTGAGTCAGTTGAAATGTGCGTTGCAGTACTTTTGCATTTTGATGATATAATTCATGAGGTAAATGACCCTGTGCAAAACTGTCAGGTAAGACCTGCATGGTACCTGCAAGCCTATCTGCTTGTGTGTTTCCCTCACTTATGGGGCCGGGTAGGGAGGTATGTGAGCGTACATGTTGTATAAAATATGGATGTGCCTGTCGATCCAGGAGCCACTTGAGCTCCCAGAGAAGAGCAAATAAGGCTTTGTGTGAGACTTCCTTCAAAAAGGAGCATTCTAGCCTAGAAACAAGGCCTGCCACGTAGGCAGAATCTGTGATAATGTTTGTTGGGGTGGTCCATAATTTGAAAACACAGACTACTGCAGAGAGTTCTACTACCTGAGGCGATCCTGTGACAATATGTATGTTGCTTTTCCAGTTTCCTTCATCATCTCTCCAAACTATCACTGCTTGGCCTGTCTTGCCAGACCCATCAGTGAATACTGTAGGGGCATCAGCTATTGGTGTGATAGCTAGTTGTGAAGTAGGTAAAAGAGAAAGAGAGTGCAGGGATTGTATAATTTTGTGTCCTGGGAAATGAATACTTATATGTCCTGTAAAATTCGCTAGAGCACACTGAAAAACAAAAGAGTGGCGAGTTAAAAAAGTTAGCTGTTTTGTATCAAGAGGCAAATAGATAATATTAGGTTCAACACCATCTAAAGTTAATAAACGCTCTCTTCCTTTCTGAATTACCATAGCTATCATTTCAATAGCTGTGGTAACTTTTTTTCCAAAATTATGTGGTAAAAATATCCATTCCAGAATAATCAAAGGATATATGTCTTGCGGAACCCACTGTGATAAGAGACCATAGGGTTGAAAAGTTGAATAAAAAATGAAAAGGCTAATAGGTAGGGTGGTCCATTTTTTGCCTATGAGTGACTTGACCTGCTAATTTTACCACCACTTTATCAAGAGCAGTTTTTGCAGAAAGGATAAGTGTTCAAGGAGACATCAAGTCTGGATCTCCTTCCAATAGTTTAAAGAGGGGGTGGAGTTCTTCAGTAGATATCCCTAAGAGAGGACGAGCCCAATTTATGGTTCCTAAACAGTTTCTGTAAATCGTTCAGAGTCCTTATTTCTGTTTGCAAGGTGATACATTGAGGTTGGATGTTTTGTTCTGATATTTTCCATCCTAAATATCACCAAGGTGGTGTTTCTTGTATTTTTTCTTCTGCAATTTTGAGTCCCGCTGTCGAGACTGCTTGGACTACTTGCCGTTTCACTTCTTGGGCTGTCTGTTTTGATTCTGCAGCAATTAAGATCTCATCCGTATACTGGTGCTGCCACTTGTACTGGTGCACAGACTGCTGCAGCTCCGGGGGGGCCATTCAGAGAGGTAATTTGTTATCATAGCGCAACCCCTCATGGTGCTCCACTTGGGGTTTCCCAGTAAGGTCAAAGACTGGCCATCCCAGTCAAATTTTGATTGACATTGATTGGCATAATGATGCCCTTTACGACAGCACGGACAGATTCCAGATGGACCCCCTTTATTATTTACTTTTGCTTTCAGACACTTCTTTTGTAGATGGCCGTACTGACTACACGAAAAGCATTGCTGTGACTTAACTGATAGCGTTGCAAATGCTTCCACAATCAGAGACAAATCATGCTGTCTAGACCCAATATTCATACAAGCATTCAACATATCATCAGTGCTAGGATTCTTTAAAGATCATAATACTTTCTGTCAGTCAGGGTTGGCATTTTCAATAGCAAGTTGTTTAAAAATATATTCACGTGCTTTCTCATTATCAAAATGCTTTTCCAAAGCCTCATTAAGTCTGTCCAAAAATTTCATAAATGGTTCATTTGCTTGTTTAATTCTGACAAAAAGCTGCCTCTGTTTACCTGCTTCAGGGACAGTTTTCAAAGCACGGAACGCCAATTGTTTTACTTGCTGCAAACCTGCCTGGCAAATCCTAGCTTGCGCAGCATTGGTGCTATGATCAGCTTGCCCTAGTAATACATCTACATTAACCGCTCGCAACGGATCACGTGCCCCCAACACTGAGTTTTCAGTAGCTTGGATGCCTGCAAGCTGCCTCGTTTCTGACTCCCACATAGTGTATTGCATGTCCGTCATTATCAAGTGAAACAACGTTTTAAAATCATTAGGGGTAAACACATGAGTATCACAGAGAGACTCTATTAAATGAGTAGTATAAGGAGCCCCAAGCCCATGGTCTGTCACTGTTCTCCTGATATCTTTAATAAAAGCATACGAGAGAGCTTCCCATTGCGGATCTTGATCTGGCACATACACCACAGGGAAAGCACACAGCACATC
Organism: Falco naumanni; assembly: GCF_017639655.2. Lineage (NCBI taxonomy): Eukaryota > Metazoa > Chordata > Aves > Falconiformes > Falconidae > Falco > Falco naumanni. The sequence goes on from NC_054079.1 coordinate 23,189,033, forward strand.
TGTATCCCCTGCTTGCTTTGCTTCCCCTTTTACAGCCACCCATTTATCATGAGGGTCTGGAGGATATAATTCAGGCTCTTTTTCTGGATCAGTAAGCTCTGGGTCAAAAGGATTATCCATGTCATCATCGAGAGTATCAGGCGGCAGAGCCGCAAGAGCAGTAGCAGCAGGTTTAGTTTTTGGTCTTACGGCAGCGTCTGCTAAAGAGTGTGGCAGTGAAGGAGCTGAAGAAGCTGTTTCCGCTTCCTTTGATTGTGAGCCAGCATGAGCTTTTAAAGTTTCAAAAATAACTCACCAAGGGCTCAACAAAGTAGCTGCTACCTTATAATTTTTTGTAGCAGTCCCATAGATGGATGCCTATTTTATCCCAAATCTCTGGAGTATAAATGTTAGTGGTATTAACAGATGGGTCAGCTTTTGATGCCCATAGAAGAATGCGTTTTAATTCTTGCTCATCTATTTTCTTCCCATACTTCTTAAGAATGTTAGTAAAAACTTGTAAAACGGTTCTCTGCTCCTTTGTTAAAGCAGTCCCCATAGTTCTCAGCCACTTACCTTCATCCTGCGATACTGGATACTCTTCCTTTCAGCACGTAGTCCTGTAGTTTGGCTTTGCTACGCCACCAGATCAACAGCTAGTCAATTTCGGGCCTCACGTTAGGCACCATTCGTGGTGTATTGATGCACGGACTCCGAGAGCGGATCGAAGACTCAAAGACACCTCGAAGAAGACACTTTATTAAAATCAAGCAAGCCTTTTATACCTTTACAGCGGGCTGACGTATCAGCCTGTAACTATGCTCAGTAATTTTCCATTCTAGCTCTTTTTTCTATTGCAGACACAGCAACTTAGCAACTCCCTTTATCTACAAGGCCACAAGCTCTGCAGACAACTCTGTATCTTAAAGTTTCTCTTCTTGCTCCCATGGCTTCCTTCCAACAAGCATAACTATGTCTCTCTCCCAAGGTTGGTTTTTGCTCACTGATGCCATCAAGCTAGCTCGAGAAATACCCACATCTCCCCCTTATTTATATATATAAAAAAGGCTTGTTTCAATGCTCTGTTAGAGTTTGCACACATTTTAACACACATGGAATACAGATCAGAATACATATAAAAATGAATAAGCACCCTACACCTATTTGTAATAAGCTCTTTATCCATGCAGTTAAACCTAATCTACCAAAAAGATTTCAGAAAATGTTAAAACCATCACTTTGTTGTAGTTTCTGTACTCCTCCTTGCAGGTTTTCAATACTTTTGTGAATAGATTCAGAATGATCAGACAGATTCATACAACAAAGTCCATCAAAATCCTGACAACCATGACCTTGCACTAATAATAGAAAAATGTATTGCAGCTCTATTCTTCAGCGTAGCATGTCTTATTGAATCAACGTCTAGCAGTAGTCCACTCAGGGCTAATGAAGTTGCATTAGTTTGTTTTGCAAGCCAGCAGCCAAGCTTATTCAAGGTGGTTAGCGCTTGCGCTGTTCCTACTCCTGGAGCAAATATAGATGCTGCTATAATTTCACTAGGGCTCCAAAATTCCATATTATCTTTACAATCAGTTTTAAAGGCATGTATAGTGCGTTTGTGGTGGCATAACTTATGAGTTATAATCATGGATGTATTGAGTGTTCACAAAGTTAACCTTCCAATGCTACATGGTCTTCACAAATTAGAAATAATCCTGCAGGCAGTTTAAGTGGACGATTGCTAGACTTCGATATGTTAGGAGAAGTATAATTACACCAAGCACTAGCATTTCTATATGCAGGTGTGGTAGCATTTAACCATTGAATCGTTTTTATATCATATTTGCCTGTTTAGTTGAAGTATACACAATAATCCATTTTTACAGATCCTAATAAATCCAGTTCCTGTGGTTCAATCCCACCATATGCTAAATATGGAACCCAACCATCCCAATTGTTAACCACATCACCAAATCCCTGAATTATGATCTGTTTATCTGAGGGGACGGGCCAATCATCAACAGGTTGGCCAACCAGACAGGTTGTAAAAGGATTTTCTGGAGAAGCAGTTGACAGGCATAGTGTGTCCTGTCCTGTGCGATTGGACAAGGTTACCCAGATGTTGGTTTTGGGTTGAGGCGGGATCCATATTGATGCAGCTGACATCATGGCACAGATGATGGCAATGACTGAGATAGCGATGGCTTGATCCATCAAGCTGGTACCCATCTTGGGCCAGAACCTGTGGAAACACAAGCATACCCTCTACCCCAAGTTAATAACAGAAAAGGACCTTCCCATTGATTTGTTTGTAAATTTTTTACTATAACTTGGGCTTTCTCATTAGAATTTGAAGCATTATGTAAGCCAAAATGACCTTGTATAGGAGGTCCGTCCTCCGTCCAATGATTTAAAAAATTCAAAACATAACAGGCTTTAGCTATATGCTCTTGTGGGATTAACCCTAGACTCCCCCTTTTTTGTTTTTGCAACATAGTTTTAAGAGCGCTATGTGTGCGTTCGATAATGGCTTGGCCTGTGGGAGAATGTGGAATGCCTGTAATATGCTGAGTTCCCCATTGTTGAAAAAATGTCTGTGTCTTATGCGCTATATAGCCTGGGCCATTATCTGTTTTTATAGTTATTGGAACTCCCAAGGTGGCAAAGGCCATAATAAAATGTCTGCAAACATCTTTTGCTTTTTCACCTGAGTGTACCGATGCATAAATACAAGATGAAAAAGTGTCGGTAGAGACATGGACATATTTGTACTTGCCAAACTCTGGTACATGAGTAACATCCATCTGTCAAATTTCAAGTAATGAAAGACCTTGAGGATTAGTTCTGATCAACGGTGCAGGCAAAACTTGTTGACAATCAGGACGCCATTGTATAATTTGCCTCGCTTAGTCTTGAGTCAGTTGAAATGTGCGTTGCAGTACTTTTGCATTTTGATGATATAATTCATGAGGTAAATGACCCTGTGCAAAACTGTCAGGTAAGACCTGCATGGTACCTGCAAGCCTATCTGCTTGTGTGTTTCCCTCACTTATGGGGCCGGGTAGGGAGGTATGTGAGCGTACATGTTGTATAAAATATGGATGTGCCTGTCGATCCAGGAGCCACTTGAGCTCCCAGAGAAGAGCAAATAAGGCTTTGTGTGAGACTTCCTTCAAAAAGGAGCATTCTAGCCTAGTAGAAACAAGGCCTGCCACGTAGGCAGAATCTGTGATAATGTTTGTTGGGGTGGTCCATAATTTGAAAACACAGACTACTGCAGAGAGTTCTACTACCTGAGGCGATCCTGTGACAATATGTATGTTGCTTTTCCAGTTTCCTTCATCATCTCTCCAAACTATCACTGCTTGGCCTGTCTTGCCAGACCCATCAGTGAATACTGTAGGGGCATCAGCTATTGGTGTGATAGCTAGTTGTGAAGTAGGTAAAAGAGAAAGAGAGTGCAGGGATTGTATAATTTTGTGTCCTGGGAAATGAATACTTATATGTCCTGTAAAATTCGCTAGAGCACACTGAAAAACAAAAGAGTGGCGAGTTAAAAAAGTTAGCTGTTTTGTATCAAGAGGCAAATAGATAATATTAGGTTCAACACCATCTAAAGTTAATAAACGCTCTCTTCCTTTCTGAATTACCATAGCTATCATTTCAATAGCTGTGGTAACTTTTTTTCCAAAATTATGTGGTAAAAATATCCATTCCAGAATAATCAAAGGATATATGTCTTGCGGAACCCACTGTGATAAGAGACCATAGGGTTGAAAAGTTGAATAAAAAATGAAAAGGCTAATAGGTAGGGTGGTCCATTTTTTGCCTATGAGTGACTTGACCTGCTAATTTTACCACCACTTTATCAAGAGCAGTTTTTGCAGAAAGGATAAGTGTTCAAGGAGACATCAAGTCTGGATCTCCTTCCAATAGTTTAAAGAGGGGGTGGAGTTCTTCAGTAGATATCCCTAAGAGAGGACGAGCCCAATTTATGGTTCCTAAACAGTTTCTGTAAATCGTTCAGAGTCCTTATTTCTGTTTGCAAGGTGATACATTGAGGTTGGATGTTTTGTTCTGATATTTTCCATCCTAAATATCACCAAGGTGGTGTTTCTTGTATTTTTTCTTCTGCAATTTTGAGTCCCGCTGTCGAGACTGCTTGGACTACTTGCCGTTTCACTTCTTGGGCTGTCTGTTTTGATTCTGCAGCAATTAAGATCTCATCCGTATACTGGTGCTGCCACTTGTACTGGTGCACAGACTGCTGCAGCTCCGGGGGGGCCATTCAGAGAGGTAATTTGTTATCATAGCGCAACCCCTCATGGTGCTCCACTTGGGGTTTCCCAGTAAGGTCAAAGACTGGCCATCCCAGTCAAATTTTGATTGACATTGATTGGCATAATGATGCCCTTTACGACAGCACGGACAGATTCCAGATGGACCCCCTTTATTATTTACTTTTGCTTTCAGACACTTCTTTTGTAGATGGCCGTACTGACTACACGAAAAGCATTGCTGTGACTTAACTGATAGCGTTGCAAATGCTTCCACAATCAGAGACAAATCATGCTGTCTAGACCCAATATTCATACAAGCATTCAACATATCATCAGTGCTAGGATTCTTTAAAGATCATAATACTTTCTGTCAGTCAGGGTTGGCATTTTCAATAGCAAGTTGTTTAAAAATATATTCACGTGCTTTCTCATTATCAAAATGCTTTTCCAAAGCCTCATTAAGTCTGTCCAAAAATTTCATAAATGGTTCATTTGCTTGTTTAATTCTGACAAAAAGCTGCCTCTGTTTACCTGCTTCAGGGACAGTTTTCAAAGCACGGAACGCCAATTGTTTTACTTGCTGCAAACCTGCCTGGCAAATCCTAGCTTGCGCAGCATTGGTGCTATGATCAGCTTGCCCTAGTAATACATCTACATTAACCGCTCGCAACGGATCACGTGCCCCCAACACTGAGTTTTCAGTAGCTTGGATGCCTGCAAGCTGCCTCGTTTCTGACTCCCACATAGTGTATTGCATGTCCGTCATTATCAAGTGAAACAACGTTTTAAAATCATTAGGGGTAAACACATGAGTATCACAGAGAGACTCTATTAAATGAGTAGTATAAGGAGCCCCAAGCCCATGGTCTGTCACTGTTCTCCTGATATCTTTAATAAAAGCATACGAGAGAGCTTCCCATTGCGGATCTTGATCTGGCACATACACCACAGGGAAAGCACACAGCACATCTGTATCCCCTGCTTGCTTTGCTTCCCCTTTTACAGCCACCCATTTATCATGAGGGTCTGGAGGATATAATTCAGGCTCTTTTTCTGGATCAGTAAGCTCTGGGTCAAAAGGATTATCCATGTCATCATCGAGAGTATCAGGCGGCAGAGCCGCAAGAGCAGTAGCAGCAGGTTTAGTTTTTGGTCTTACGGCAGCGTCTGCTAAAGAGTGTGGCAGTGAAGGAGCTGAAGAAGCTGTTTCCGCTTCCTTTGATTGTGAGCCAGCATGAGCTTTTAAAGTTTCAAAAATAACTCACCAAGGGCTCAACAAAGTAGCTGCTACCTTATAATTTTTTGTAGCAGTCCCATAGATGGATGCCTATTTTATCCCAAATCTCTGGAGTATAAATGTTAGTGGTATTAACAGATGGGTCAGCTTTTGATGCCCATAGAAGAATGCGTTTTAATTCTTGCTCATCTATTTTCTTCCCATACTTCTTAAGAATGTTAGTAAAAACTTGTAAAACGGTTCTCTGCTCCTTTGTTAAAGCAGTCCCCATAGTTCTCAGCCACTTACCTTCATCCTGCGATACTGGATACTCTTCCTTTCAGCACGTAGTCCTGTAGTTTGGCTTTGCTACGCCACCAGATCAACAGCTAGTCAATTTCGGGCCTCACGTTAGGCACCATTCGTGGTGTATTGATGCACGGACTCCGAGAGCGGATCGAAGACTCAAAGACACCTCGAAGAAGACACTTTATTAAAATCAAGCAAGCCTTTTATACCTTTACAGCGGGCTGACGTATCAGCCTGTAACTATGCTCAGTAATTTTCCATTCTAGCTCTTTTTTCTATTGCAGACACAGCAACTTAGCAACTCCCTTTATCTACAAGGCCACAAGCTCTGCAGACAACTCTGTATCTTAAAGTTTCTCTTCTTGCTCCCATGGCTTCCTTCCAACAAGCATAACTATGTCTCTCTCCCAAGGTTGGTTTTTGCTCACTGATGCCATCAAGCTAGCTCGAGAAATACCCACATCTCCCCCTTATTTATATATATAAAAAAGGCTTGTTTCAATGCTCTGTTAGAGTTTGCACACATTTTAACACACATGGAATACAGATCAGAATACATATAAAAATGAATAAGCACCCTACACCTATTTGTAATAAGCTCTTTATCCATGCAGTTAAACCTAATCTACCAAAAAGATTTCAGAAAATGTTAAAACCATCACTTTGTTGTAGTTTCTGTACTCCTCCTTGCAGGTTTTCAATACTTTTGTGAATAGATTCAGAATGATCAGACAGATTCATACAACAAAGTCCATCAAAATCCTGACAACCATGACCTTGCACTAATAATAGAAAAATGTATTGCAGCTCTATTCTTCAGCGTAGCATGTCTTATTGAATCAACGTCTAGCAGTAGTCCACTCAGGGCTAATGAAGTTGCATTAGTTTGTTTTGCAAGCCAGCAGCCAAGCTTATTCAAGGTGGTTAGCGCTTGCGCTGTTCCTACTCCTGGAGCAAATATAGATGCTGCTATAATTTCACTAGGGCTCCAAAATTCCATATTATCTTTACAATCAGTTTTAAAGGCATGTATAGTGCGTTTGTGGTGGCATAACTTATGAGTTATAATCATGGATGTATTGAGTGTTCACAAAGTTAACCTTCCAATGCTACATGGTCTTCACAAATTAGAAATAATCCTGCAGGCAGTTTAAGTGGACGATTGCTAGACTTCGATATGTTAGGAGAAGTATAATTACACCAAGCACTAGCATTTCTATATGCAGGTGTGGTAGCATTTAACCATTGAATCGTTTTTATATCATATTTGCCTGTTTAGTTGAAGTATACACAATAATCCATTTTTACAGATCCTAATAAATCCAGTTCCTGTGGTTCAATCCCACCATATGCTAAATATGGAACCCAACCATCCCAATTGTTAACCACATCACCAAATCCCTGAATTATGATCTGTTTATCTGAGGGGACGGGCCAATCATCAACAGGTTGGCCAACCAGACAGGTTGTAAAAGGATTTTCTGGAGAAGCAGTTGACAGGCATAGTGTGTCCTGTCCTGTGCGATTGGACAAGGTTACCCAGATGTTGGTTTTGGGTTGAGGCGGGATCCATATTGATGCAGCTGACATCATGGCACAGATGATGGCAATGACTGAGATAGCGATGGCTTGATCCATCAAGCTGGTACCCATCTTGGGCCAGAACCTGTGGAAACACAAGCATACCCTCTACCCCAAGTTAATAACAGAAAAGGACCTTCCCATTGATTTGTTTGTAAATTTTTTACTATAACTTGGGCTTTCTCATTAGAATTTGAAGCATTATGTAAGCCAAAATGACCTTGTATAGGAGGTCCGTCCTCCGTCCAATGATTTAAAAAATTCAAAACATAACAGGCTTTAGCTATATGCTCTTGTGGGATTAACCCTAGACTCCCCCTTTTTTGTTTTTGCAACATAGTTTTAAGAGCGCTATGTGTGCGTTCGATAATGGCTTGGCCTGTGGGAGAATGTGGAATGCCTGTAATATGCTGAGTTCCCCATTGTTGAAAAAATGTCTGTGTCTTATGCGCTATATAGCCTGGGCCATTATCTGTTTTTATAGTTATTGGAACTCCCAAGGTGGCAAAGGCCATAATAAAATGTCTGCAAACATCTTTTGCTTTTTCACCTGAGTGTACCGATGCATAAATACAAGATGAAAAAGTGTCGGTAGAGACATGGACATATTTGTACTTGCCAAACTCTGGTACATGAGTAACATCCATCTGTCAAATTTCAAGTAATGAAAGACCTTGAGGATTAGTTCTGATCAACGGTGCAGGCAAAACTTGTTGACAATCAGGACGCCATTGTATAATTTGCCTCGCTTAGTCTTGAGTCAGTTGAAATGTGCGTTGCAGTACTTTTGCATTTTGATGATATAATTCATGAGGTAAATGACCCTGTGCAAAACTGTCAGGTAAGACCTGCATGGTACCTGCAAGCCTATCTGCTTGTGTGTTTCCCTCACTTATGGGGCCGGGTAGGGAGGTATGTGAGCGTACATGTTGTATAAAATATGGATGTGCCTGTCGATCCAGGAGCCACTTGAGCTCCCAGAGAAGAGCAAATAAGGCTTTGTGTGAGACTTCCTTCAAAAAGGAGCATTCTAGCCTAGAAACAAGGCCTGCCACGTAGGCAGAATCTGTGATAATGTTTGTTGGGGTGGTCCATAATTTGAAAACACAGACTACTGCAGAGAGTTCTACTACCTGAGGCGATCCTGTGACAATATGTATGTTGCTTTTCCAGTTTCCTTCATCATCTCTCCAAACTATCACTGCTTGGCCTGTCTTGCCAGACCCATCAGTGAATACTGTAGGGGCATCAGCTATTGGTGTGATAGCTAGTTGTGAAGTAGGTAAAAGAGAAAGAGAGTGCAGGGATTGTATAATTTTGTGTCCTGGGAAATGAATACTTATATGTCCTGTAAAATTCGCTAGAGCACACTGAAAAACAAAAGAGTGGCGAGTTAAAAAAGTTAGCTGTTTTGTATCAAGAGGCAAATAGATAATATTAGGTTCAACACCATCTAAAGTTAATAAACGCTCTCTTCCTTTCTGAATTACCATAGCTATCATTTCAATAGCTGTGGTAACTTTTTTTCCAAAATTATGTGGTAAAAATATCCATTCCAGAATAATCAAAGGATATATGTCTTGCGGAACCCACTGTGATAAGAGACCATAGGGTTGAAAAGTTGAATAAAAAATGAAAAGGCTAATAGGTAGGGTGGTCCATTTTTTGCCTATGAGTGACTTGACCTGCTAATTTTACCACCACTTTATCAAGAGCAGTTTTTGCAGAAAGGATAAGTGTTCAAGGAGACATCAAGTCTGGATCTCCTTCCAATAGTTTAAAGAGGGGGTGGAGTTCTTCAGTAGATATCCCTAAGAGAGGACGAGCCCAATTTATGGTTCCTAAACAGTTTCTGTAAATCGTTCAGAGTCCTTATTTCTGTTTGCAAGGTGATACATTGAGGTTGGATGTTTTGTTCTGATATTTTCCATCCTAAATATCACCAAGGTGGTGTTTCTTGTATTTTTTCTTCTGCAATTTTGAGTCCCGCTGTCGAGACTGCTTGGACTACTTGCCGTTTCACTTCTTGGGCTGTCTGTTTTGATTCTGCAGCAATTAAGATCTCATCCGTATACTGGTGCTGCCACTTGTACTGGTGCACAGACTGCTGCAGCTCCGGGGGGGCCATTCAGAGAGGTAATTTGTTATCATAGCGCAACCCCTCATGGTGCTCCACTTGGGGTTTCCCAGTAAGGTCAAAGACTGGCCATCCCAGTCAAATTTTGATTGACATTGATTGGCATAATGATGCCCTTTACGACAGCACGGACAGATTCCAGATGGACCCCCTTTATTATTTACTTTTGCTTTCAGACACTTCTTTTGTAGATGGCCGTACTGACTACACGAAAAGCATTGCTGTGACTTAACTGATAGCATTGCAAATGCTTCCACAATCAGAGACAAATCATGCTGTCTAGACCCAATATTCATACAAGCATTCAACATATCATCAGTGCTAGGATTCTTTAAAGATCATAATACTTTCTGTCAGTCAGGGTTGGCATTTTCAATAGCAAGTTGTTTAAAAATATATTCACGTGCTTTCTCATTATCAAAATGCTTTTCCAAAGCCTCATTAAGTCTGTCCAAAAATTTCATAAATGGTTCATTTGCTTGTTTAATTCTGACAAAAAGCTGCCTCTGTTTACCTGCTTCAGGGACAGTTTTCAAAGCACGGAACGCCAATTGTTTTACTTGCTGCAAACCTGCCTGGCAAATCCTAGCTTGCGCAGCATTGGTGCTATGATCAGCTTGCCCTAGTAATACATCTACATTAACCGCTCGCAACGGATCACGTGCCCCCAACACTGAGTTTTCAGTAGCTTGGATGCCTGCAAGCTGCCTCGTTTCTGACTCCCACATAGTGTATTGCATGTCCGTCATTATCAAGTGAAACAACGTTTTAAAATCATTAGGGGTAAACACATGAGTATCACAGAGAGACTCTATTAAATGAGTAGTATAAGGAGCCCCAAGCCCATGGTCTGTCACTGTTCTCCTGATATCTTTAATAAAAGCATACGAGAGAGCTTCCCATTGCGGATCTTGATCTGGCACATACACCACAGGGAAAGCACACAGCACATCTGTATCCCCTGCTTGCTTTGCTTCCCCTTTTACAGCCACCCATTTATCATGAGGGTCTGGAGGATATAATTCAGGCTCTTTTTCTGGATCAGTAAGCTCTGGGTCAAAAGGATTATCCATGTCATCATCGAGAGTATCAGGCGGCAGAGCCGCAAGAGCAGTAGCAGCAGGTTTAGTTTTTGGTCTTACGGCAGCGTCTGCTAAAGAGTGTGGCAGTGAAGGAGCTGAAGAAGCTGTTTCCGCTTCCTTTGATTGTGAGCCAGCATGAGCTTTTAAAGTTTCAAAAATAACTCACCAAGGGCTCAACAAAGTAGCTGCTACCTTATAATTTTTTGTAGCAGTCCCATAGATGGATGCCTATTTTATCCCAAATCTCTGGAGTATAAATGTTAGTGGTATTAACAGATGGGTCAGCTTTTGATGCCCATAGAAGAATGCGTTTTAATTCTTGCTCATCTATTTTCTTCCCATACTTCTTAAGAATGTTAGTAAAAACTTGTAAAACGGTTCTCTGCTCCTTTGTTAAAGCAGTCCCCATAGTTCTCAGCCACTTACCTTCATCCTGCGATACTGGATACTCTTCCTTTCAGCACGTAGTCCTGTAGTTTGGCTTTGCTACGCCACCAGATCAACAGCTAGTCAATTTCGGGCCTCACGTTAGGCACCATTCGTGGTGTATTGATGCACGGACTCCGAGAGCGGATCGAAGACTCAAAGACACCTCGAAGAAGACACTTTATTAAAATCAAGCAAGCCTTTTATACCTTTACAGCGGGCTGACGTATCAGCCTGTAACTATGCTCAGTAATTTTCCATTCTAGCTCTTTTTTCTATTGCAGACACAGCAACTTAGCAACTCCCTTTATCTACAAGGCCACAAGCTCTGCAGACAACTCTGTATCTTAAAGTTTCTCTTCTTGCTCCCATGGCTTCCTTCCAACAAGCATAACTATGTCTCTCTCCCAAGGTTGGTTTTTGCTCACTGATGCCATCAAGCTAGCTCGAGAAATACCCACATCTCCCCCTTATTTATATATATAAAAAAGGCTTGTTTCAATGCTCTGTTAGAGTTTGCACACATTTTAACACACATGGAATACAGATCAGAATACATATAAAAATGAATAAGCACCCTACACCTATTTGTAATAAGCTCTTTATCCATGCAGTTAAACCTAATCTACCAAAAAGATTTCAGAAAATGTTAAAACCATCACTTTGTTGTAGTTTCTGTACTCCTCCTTGCAGGTTTTCAATACTTTTGTGAATAGATTCAGAATGATCAGACAGATTCATACAACAAAGTCCATCAAAATCCTGACAACCATGACCTTGCACTAATAATAGAAAAATGTATTGCAGCTCTATTCTTCAGCGTAGCATGTCTTATTGAATCAACGTCTAGCAGTAGTCCACTCAGGGCTAATGAAGTTGCATTAGTTTGTTTTGCAAGCCAGCAGCCAAGCTTATTCAAGGTGGTTAGCGCTTGCGCTGTTCCTACTCCTGGAGCAAATATAGATGCTGCTATAATTTCACTAGGGCTCCAAAATTCCATATTATCTTTACAATCAGTTTTAAAGGCATGTATAGTGCGTTTGTGGTGGCATAACTTATGAGTTATAATCATGGATGTATTGAGTGTTCACAAAGTTAACCTTCCAATGCTACATGGTCTTCACAAATTAGAAATAATCCTGCAGGCAGTTTAAGTGGACGATTGCTAGACTTCGATATGTTAGGAGAAGTATAATTACACCAAGCACTAGCATTTCTATATGCAGGTGTGGTAGCATTTAACCATTGAATCGTTTTTATATCATATTTGCCTGTTTAGTTGAAGTATACACAATAATCCATTTTTACAGATCCTAATAAATCCAGTTCCTGTGGTTCAATCCCACCATATGCTAAATATGGAACCCAACCATCCCAATTGTTAACCACATCACCAAATCCCTGAATTATGATCTGTTTATCTGAGGGGACGGGCCAATCATCAACAGGTTGGCCAACCAGACAGGTTGTAAAAGGATTTTCTGGAGAAGCAGTTGACAGGCATAGTGTGTCCTGTCCTGTGCGATTGGACAAGGTTACCCAGATGTTGGTTTTGGGTTGAGGCGGGATCCATATTGATGCAGCTGACATCATGGCACAGATGATGGCAATGACTGAGATAGCGATGGCTTGATCCATCAAGCTGGTACCCATCTTGGGCCAGAACCTGTGGAAACACAAGCATACCCTCTACCCCAAGTTAATAACAGAAAAGGACCTTCCCATTGATTTGTTTGTAAATTTTTTACTATAACTTGGGCTTTCTCATTAGAATTTGAAGCATTATGTAAGCCAAAATGACCTTGTATAGGAGGTCCGTCCTCCGTCCAATGATTTAAAAAATTCAAAACATAACAGGCTTTAGCTATATGCTCTTGTGGGATTAACCCTAGACTCCCCCTTTTTTGTTTTTGCAACATAGTTTTAAGAGCGCTATGTGTGCGTTCGATAATGGCTTGGCCTGTGGGAGAATGTGGAATGCCTGTAATATGCTGAGTTCCCCATTGTTGAAAAAATGTCTGTGTCTTATGCGCTATATAGCCTGGGCCATTATCTGTTTTTATAGTTATTGGAACTCCCAAGGTGGCAAAGGCCATAATAAAATGTCTGCAAACATCTTTTGCTTTTTCACCTGAGTGTACCGATGCATAAATACAAGATGAAAAAGTGTCGGTAGAGACATGGACATATTTGTACTTGCCAAACTCTGGTACATGAGTAACATCCATCTGTCAAATTTCAAGTAATGAAAGACCTTGAGGATTAGTTCTGATCAACGGTGCAGGCAAAACTTGTTGACAATCAGGACGCCATTGTATAATTTGCCTCGCTTAGTCTTGAGTCAGTTGAAATGTGCGTTGCAGTACTTTTGCATTTTGATGATATAATTCATGAGGTAAATGACCCTGTGCAAAACTGTCAGGTAAGACCTGCATGGTACCTGCAAGCCTATCTGCTTGTGTGTTTCCCTCACTTATGGGGCCGGGTAGGGAGGTATGTGAGCGTACATGTTGTATAAAATATGGATGTGCCTGTCGATCCAGGAGCCACTTGAGCTCCCAGAGAAGAGCAAATAAGGCTTTGTGTGAGACTTCCTTCAAAAAGGAGCATTCTAGCCTAGAAACAAGGCCTGCCACGTAGGCAGAATCTGTGATAATGTTTGTTGGGGTGGTCCATAATTTGAAAACACAGACTACTGCAGAGAGTTCTACTACCTGAGGCGATCCTGTGACAATATGTATGTTGCTTTTCCAGTTTCCTTCATCATCTCTCCAAACTATCACTGCTTGGCCTGTCTTGCCAGACCCATCAGTGAATACTGTAGGGGCATCAGCTATTGGTGTGATAGCTAGTTGTGAAGTAGGTAAAAGAGAAAGAGAGTGCAGGGATTGTATAATTTTGTGTCCTGGGAAATGAATACTTATATGTCCTGTAAAATTCGCTAGAGCACACTGAAAAACAAAAGAGTGGCGAGTTAAAAAAGTTAGCTGTTTTGTATCAAGAGGCAAATAGATAATATTAGGTTCAACACCATCTAAAGTTAATAAACGCTCTCTTCCTTTCTGAATTACCATAGCTATCATTTCAATAGCTGTGGTAACTTTTTTTCCAAAATTATGTGGTAAAAATATCCATTCCAGAATAATCAAAGGATATATGTCTTGCGGAACCCACTGTGATAAGAGACCATAGGGTTGAAAAGTTGAATAAAAAATGAAAAGGCTAATAGGTAGGGTGGTCCATTTTTTGCCTATGAGTGACTTGACCTGCTAATTTTACCACCACTTTATCAAGAGCAGTTTTTGCAGAAAGGATAAGTGTTCAAGGAGACATCAAGTCTGGATCTCCTTCCAATAGTTTAAAGAGGGGGTGGAGTTCTTCAGTAGATATCCCTAAGAGAGGACGAGCCCAATTTATGGTTCCTAAACAGTTTCTGTAAATCGTTCAGAGTCCTTATTTCTGTTTGCAAGGTGATACATTGAGGTTGGATGTTTTGTTCTGATATTTTCCATCCTAAATATCACCAAGGTGGTGTTTCTTGTATTTTTTCTTCTGCAATTTTGAGTCCCGCTGTCGAGACTGCTTGGACTACTTGCCGTTTCACTTCTTGGGCTGTCTGTTTTGATTCTGCAGCAATTAAGATCTCATCCGTATACTGGTGCTGCCACTTGTACTGGTGCACAGACTGCTGCAGCTCCGGGGGGGCCATTCAGAGAGGTAATTTGTTATCATAGCGCAACCCCTCATGGTGCTCCACTTGGGGTTTCCCAGTAAGGTCAAAGACTGGCCATCCCAGTCAAATTTTGATTGACATTGATTGGCATAATGATGCCCTTTACGACAGCACGGACAGATTCCAGATGGACCCCCTTTATTATTTACTTTTGCTTTCAGACACTTCTTTTGTAGATGGCCGTACTGACTACACGAAAAGCATTGCTGTGACTTAACTGATAGCGTTGCAAATGCTTCCACAATCAGAGACAAATCATGCTGTCTAGACCCAATATTCATACAAGCATTCAACATATCATCAGTGCTAGGATTCTTTAAAGATCATAATACTTTCTGTCAGTCAGGGTTGGCATTTTCAATAGCAAGTTGTTTAAAAATATATTCACGTGCTTTCTCATTATCAAAATGCTTTTCCAAAGCCTCATTAAGTCTGTCCAAAAATTTCATAAATGGTTCATTTGCTTGTTTAATTCTGACAAAAAGCTGCCTCTGTTTACCTGCTTCAGGGACAGTTTTCAAAGCACGGAACGCCAATTGTTTTACTTGCTGCAAACCTGCCTGGCAAATCCTAGCTTGCGCAGCATTGGTGCTATGATCAGCTTGCCCTAGTAATACATCTACATTAACCGCTCGCAACGGATCACGTGCCCCCAACACTGAGTTTTCAGTAGCTTGGATGCCTGCAAGCTGCCTCGTTTCTGACTCCCACATAGTGTATTGCATGTCCGTCATTATCAAGTGAAACAACGTTTTAAAATCATTAGGGGTAAACACATGAGTATCACAGAGAGACTCTATTAAATGAGTAGTATAAGGAGCCCCAAGCCCATGGTCTGTCACTGTTCTCCTGATATCTTTAATAAAAGCATACGAGAGAGCTTCCCATTGCGGATCTTGATCTGGCACATACACCACAGGGAAAGCACACAGCACATCTGTATCCCCTGCTTGCTTTGCTTCCCCTTTTACAGCCACCCATTTATCATGAGGGTCTGGAGGATATAATTCAGGCTCTTTTTCTGGATCAGTAAGCTCTGGGTCAAAAGGATTATCCATGTCATCATCGAGAGTATCAGGCGGCAGAGCCGCAAGAGCAGTAGCAGCAGGTTTAGTTTTTGGTCTTACGGCAGCGTCTGCTAAAGAGTGTGGCAGTGAAGGAGCTGAAGAAGCTGTTTCCGCTTCCTTTGATTGTGAGCCAGCATGAGCTTTTAAAGTTTCAAAAATAACTCACCAAGGGCTCAACAAAGTAGCTGCTACCTTATAATTTTTTGTAGCAGTCCCATAGATGGATGCCTATTTTATCCCAAATCTCTGGAGTATAAATGTTAGTGGTATTAACAGATGGGTCAGCTTTTGATGCCCATAGAAGAATGCGTTTTAATTCTTGCTCATCTATTTTCTTCCCATACTTCTTAAGAATGTTAGTAAAAACTTGTAAAACGGTTCTCTGCTCCTTTGTTAAAGCAGTCCCCATAGTTCTCAGCCACTTACCTTCATCCTGCGATACTGGATACTCTTCCTTTCAGCACGTAGTCCTGTAGTTTGGCTTTGCTACGCCACCAGATCAACAGCTAGTCAATTTCGGGCCTCACGTTAGGCACCATTCGTGGTGTATTGATGCACGGACTCCGAGAGCGGATCGAAGACTCAAAGACACCTCGAAGAAGACACTTTATTAAAATCAAGCAAGCCTTTTATACCTTTACAGCGGGCTGACGTATCAGCCTGTAACTATGCTCAGTAATTTTCCATTCTAGCTCTTTTTTCTATTGCAGACACAGCAACTTAGCAACTCCCTTTATCTACAAGGCCACAAGCTCTGCAGACAACTCTGTATCTTAAAGTTTCTCTTCTTGCTCCCATGGCTTCCTTCCAACAAGCATAACTATGTCTCTCTCCCAAGGTTGGTTTTTGCTCACTGATGCCATCAAGCTAGCTCGAGAAATACCCACATCTCCCCCTTATTTATATATATAAAAAAGGCTTGTTTCAATGCTCTGTTAGAGTTTGCACACATTTTAACACACATGGAATACAGATCAGAATACATATAAAAATGAATAAGCACCCTACACCTATTTGTAATAAGCTCTTTATCCATGCAGTTAAACCTAATCTACCAAAAAGATTTCAGAAAATGTTAAAACCATCACTTTGTTGTAGTTTCTGTACTCCTCCTTGCAGGTTTTCAATACTTTTGTGAATAGATTCAGAATGATCAGACAGATTCATACAACAAAGTCCATCAAAATCCTGACAACCATGACCTTGCACTAATAATAGAAAAATGTATTGCAGCTCTATTCTTCAGCGTAGCATGTCTTATTGAATCAACGTCTAGCAGTAGTCCACTCAGGGCTAATGAAGTTGCATTAGTTTGTTTTGCAAGCCAGCAGCCAAGCTTATTCAAGGTGGTTAGCGCTTGCGCTGTTCCTACTCCTGGAGCAAATATAGATGCTGCTATAATTTCACTAGGGCTCCAAAATTCCATATTATCTTTACAATCAGTTTTAAAGGCATGTATAGTGCGTTTGTGGTGGCATAACTTATGAGTTATAATCATGGATGTATTGAGTGTTCACAAAGTTAACCTTCCAATGCTACATGGTCTTCACAAATTAGAAATAATCCTGCAGGCAGTTTAAGTGGACGATTGCTAGACTTCGATATGTTAGGAGAAGTATAATTACACCAAGCACTAGCATTTCTATATGCAGGTGTGGTAGCATTTAACCATTGAATCGTTTTTATATCATATTTGCCTGTTTAGTTGAAGTATACACAATAATCCATTTTTACAGATCCTAATAAATCCAGTTCCTGTGGTTCAATCCCACCATATGCTAAATATGGAACCCAACCATCCCAATTGTTAACCACATCACCAAATCCCTGAATTATGATCTGTTTATCTGAGGGGACGGGCCAATCATCAACAGGTTGGCCAACCAGACAGGTTGTAAAAGGATTTTCTGGAGAAGCAGTTGACAGGCATAGTGTGTCCTGTCCTGTGCGATTGGACAAGGTTACCCAGATGTTGGTTTTGGGTTGAGGCGGGATCCATATTGATGCAGCTGACATCATGGCACAGATGATGGCAATGACTGAGATAGCGATGGCTTGATCCATCAAGCTGGTACCCATCTTGGGCCAGAACCTGTGGAAACACAAGCATACCCTCTACCCCAAGTTAATAACAGAAAAGGACCTTCCCATTGATTTGTTTGTAAATTTTTTACTATAACTTGGGCTTTCTCATTAGAATTTGAAGCATTATGTAAGCCAAAATGACCTTGTATAGGAGGTCCGTCCTCCGTCCAATGATTTAAAAAATTCAAAACATAACAGGCTTTAGCTATATGCTCTTGTGGGATTAACCCTAGACTCCCCCTTTTTTGTTTTTGCAACATAGTTTTAAGAGCGCTATGTGTGCGTTCGATAATGGCTTGGCCTGTGGGAGAATGTGGAATGCCTGTAATATGCTGAGTTCCCCATTGTTGAAAAAATGTCTGTGTCTTATGCGCTATATAGCCTGGGCCATTATCTGTTTTTATAGTTATTGGAACTCCCAAGGTGGCAAAGGCCATAATAAAATGTCTGCAAACATCTTTTGCTTTTTCACCTGAGTGTACCGATGCATAAATACAAGATGAAAAAGTGTCGGTAGAGACATGGACATATTTGTACTTGCCAAACTCTGGTACATGAGTAACATCCATCTGTCAAATTTCAAGTAATGAAAGACCTTGAGGATTAGTTCTGATCAACGGTGCAGGCAAAACTTGTTGACAATCAGGACGCCATTGTATAATTTGCCTCGCTTAGTCTTGAGTCAGTTGAAATGTGCGTTGCAGTACTTTTGCATTTTGATGATATAATTCATGAGGTAAATGACCCTGTGCAAAACTGTCAGGTAAGACCTGCATGGTACCTGCAAGCCTATCTGCTTGTGTGTTTCCCTCACTTATGGGGCCGGGTAGGGAGGTATGTGAGCGTACATGTTGTATAAAATATGGATGTGCCTGTCGATCCAGGAGCCACTTGAGCTCCCAGAGAAGAGCAAATAAGGCTTTGTGTGAGACTTCCTTCAAAAAGGAGCATTCTAGCCTAGAAACAAGGCCTGCCACGTAGGCAGAATCTGTGATAATGTTTGTTGGGGTGGTCCATAATTTGAAAACACAGACTACTGCAGAGAGTTCTACTACCTGAGGCGATCCTGTGACAATATGTATGTTGCTTTTCCAGTTTCCTTCATCATCTCTCCAAACTATCACTGCTTGGCCTGTCTTGCCAGACCCATCAGTGAATACTGTAGGGGCATCAGCTATTGGTGTGATAGCTAGTTGTGAAGTAGGTAAAAGAGAAAGAGAGTGCAGGGATTGTATAATTTTGTGTCCTGGGAAATGAATACTTATATGTCCTGTAAAATTCGCTAGAGCACACTGAAAAACAAAAGAGTGGCGAGTTAAAAAAGTTAGCTGTTTTGTATCAAGAGGCAAATAGATAATATTAGGTTCAACACCATCTAAAGTTAATAAACGCTCTCTTCCTTTCTGAATTACCATAGCTATCATTTCAATAGCTGTGGTAACTTTTTTTCCAAAATTATGTGGTAAAAATATCCATTCCAGAATAATCAAAGGATATATGTCTTGCGGAACCCACTGTGATAAGAGACCATAGGGTTGAAAAGTTGAATAAAAAATGAAAAGGCTAATAGGTAGGGTGGTCCATTTTTTGCCTATGAGTGACTTGACCTGCTAATTTTACCACCACTTTATCAAGAGCAGTTTTTGCAGAAAGGATAAGTGTTCAAGGAGACATCAAGTCTGGATCTCCTTCCAATAGTTTAAAGAGGGGGTGGAGTTCTTCAGTAGATATCCCTAAGAGAGGACGAGCCCAATTTATGGTTCCTAAACAGTTTCTGTAAATCGTTCAGAGTCCTTATTTCTGTTTGCAAGGTGATACATTGAGGTTGGATGTTTTGTTCTGATATTTTCCATCCTAAATATCACCAAGGTGGTGTTTCTTGTATTTTTTCTTCTGCAATTTTGAGTCCCGCTGTCGAGACTGCTTGGACTACTTGCCGTTTCACTTCTTGGGCTGTCTGTTTTGATTCTGCAGCAATTAAGATCTCATCCGTATACTGGTGCTGCCACTTGTACTGGTGCACAGACTGCTGCAGCTCCGGGGGGGCCATTCAGAGAGGTAATTTGTTATCATAGCGCAACCCCTCATGGTGCTCCACTTGGGGTTTCCCAGTAAGGTCAAAGACTGGCCATCCCAGTCAAATTTTGATTGACATTGATTGGCATAATGATGCCCTTTACGACAGCACGGACAGATTCCAGATGGACCCCCTTTATTATTTACTTTTGCTTTCAGACACTTCTTTTGTAGATGGCCGTACTGACTACACGAAAAGCATTGCTGTGACTTAACTGATAGCGTTGCAAATGCTTCCACAATCAGAGACAAATCATGCTGTCTAGACCCAATATTCATACAAGCATTCAACATATCATCAGTGCTAGGATTCTTTAAAGATCATAATACTTTCTGTCAGTCAGGGTTGGCATTTTCAATAGCAAGTTGTTTAAAAATATATTCACGTGCTTTCTCATTATCAAAATGCTTTTCCAAAGCCTCATTAAGTCTGTCCAAAAATTTCATAAATGGTTCATTTGCTTGTTTAATTCTGACAAAAAGCTGCCTCTGTTTACCTGCTTCAGGGACAGTTTTCAAAGCACGGAACGCCAATTGTTTTACTTGCTGCAAACCTGCCTGGCAAATCCTAGCTTGCGCAGCATTGGTGCTATGATCAGCTTGCCCTAGTAATACATCTACATTAACCGCTCGCAACGGATCACGTGCCCCCAACACTGAGTTTTCAGTAGCTTGGATGCCTGCAAGCTGCCTCGTTTCTGACTCCCACATAGTGTATTGCATGTCCGTCATTATCAAGTGAAACAACGTTTTAAAATCATTAGGGGTAAACACATGAGTATCACAGAGAGACTCTATTAAATGAGTAGTATAAGGAGCCCCAAGCCCAT
Source organism: Falco naumanni (assembly GCF_017639655.2). Classification (NCBI taxonomy): domain Eukaryota; kingdom Metazoa; phylum Chordata; class Aves; order Falconiformes; family Falconidae; genus Falco; species Falco naumanni. The sequence continues at coordinate 23,209,834 of NC_054079.1, forward strand.
GGTCTGTCACTGTTCTCCTGATATCTTTAATAAAAGCATACGAGAGAGCTTCCCATTGCGGATCTTGATCTGGCACATACACCACAGGGAAAGCACACAGCACATCTGTATCCCCTGCTTGCTTTGCTTCCCCTTTTACAGCCACCCATTTATCATGAGGGTCTGGAGGATATAATTCAGGCTCTTTTTCTGGATCAGTAAGCTCTGGGTCAAAAGGATTATCCATGTCATCATCGAGAGTATCAGGCGGCAGAGCCGCAAGAGCAGTAGCAGCAGGTTTAGTTTTTGGTCTTACGGCAGCGTCTGCTAAAGAGTGTGGCAGTGAAGGAGCTGAAGAAGCTGTTTCCGCTTCCTTTGATTGTGAGCCAGCATGAGCTTTTAAAGTTTCAAAAATAACTCACCAAGGGCTCAACAAAGTAGCTGCTACCTTATAATTTTTTGTAGCAGTCCCATAGATGGATGCCTATTTTATCCCAAATCTCTGGAGTATAAATGTTAGTGGTATTAACAGATGGGTCAGCTTTTGATGCCCATAGAAGAATGCGTTTTAATTCTTGCTCATCTATTTTCTTCCCATACTTCTTAAGAATGTTAGTAAAAACTTGTAAAACGGTTCTCTGCTCCTTTGTTAAAGCAGTCCCCATAGTTCTCAGCCACTTACCTTCATCCTGCGATACTGGATACTCTTCCTTTCAGCACGTAGTCCTGTAGTTTGGCTTTGCTACGCCACCAGATCAACAGCTAGTCAATTTCGGGCCTCACGTTAGGCACCATTCGTGGTGTATTGATGCACGGACTCCGAGAGCGGATCGAAGACTCAAAGACACCTCGAAGAAGACACTTTATTAAAATCAAGCAAGCCTTTTATACCTTTACAGCGGGCTGACGTATCAGCCTGTAACTATGCTCAGTAATTTTCCATTCTAGCTCTTTTTTCTATTGCAGACACAGCAACTTAGCAACTCCCTTTATCTACAAGGCCACAAGCTCTGCAGACAACTCTGTATCTTAAAGTTTCTCTTCTTGCTCCCATGGCTTCCTTCCAACAAGCATAACTATGTCTCTCTCCCAAGGTCAGTTTTCACTCACTGATGCTGTCGAGCTAGCTCGAGAAATGCCCACATATATCTATTAAAACAGGCTACTAGAACCTTTGGCAATATCTTGCATTACACAGTTGATTTTTGTTTTTGAAGGTAGTATAAGAGGAATTATCAAGTGTCTTTATCACATACTAACTGGTTCTAGGTGTGTATTTTTAACATTTACACATGACTAGGTATTTTTACACTAAAAGAAAAAGGACAGATGTATCCTAGCAGAATGCAAATATGTCGAAGTACTGATCTGCCACCATTTTACGCCCTTATTTGTCACAAGTTTATCCAAGATCAGGTAAATACACAGCCCCAAGACACCACCACCCCCAAAACACACAAGGTTAACAACTGTATTAGACATATACACCTGTTATGTAGACATTGAGTTATGCAAATGCTATGAAAAAAATAATGTTATTTACCAGTTCAGTAGATGAGAACCTTTTAGTGACATTATTTCATCATGAACCAATAGAGGACTGAGCATAAGTTCCGTTGGTTCTACAAGTATTGTCATTTGACTTCTTCCTTTATTCTAACTAGTCTCCCATACCAAACAAAGGCTATAAAAATATGGCAATACTACCTTGCAATTCCAGTTTCTTCTGCACTGGAAGGCTAAATATAGTGAAATAAATCGAAAAAAGAAGAGAAAAGGGTGGGTCTTGAACTCCAGATACTGAATTAGCAAGAAAACATTCTTCAAGTGATAGTCCTTAAAGAAACGTAAATACAGAAAGGAGATACAACAGTGGCAGATATCATCAGAGATCCATTTGAGAGTTTCTGAATAAATACTGAATTATCTTGTGTTCTCTTAGCAATGATGGCCAAAATCAGTAGCTCTCAAGCTTTACTAGGCATGGATCACTTAGTCCTCAAAATTTCAGAAAACCCAAGCTAACAGAAACATATTAAGCTTGTAATTCAGATGCACCATGAAAGTAAAATAGATGTTTAATAACTAAACTAAACGAGACATTTAACTTACTACCTTATAAAATGTATTTCTGCATCTAGAAATTGCAAATTAAACTTTCACCCCAAAAATATGGTTCCTACCTGGAGTTTTTGCTAGAGAAGCATGGAATACAGAGAAGTTAATCAAGGCATATGAAGCCAAGAAGAAATTAGAGGTGATTGGAGAAATTATGTTCAGTTCAGCTGTAAAACCAAACCCAAAGCAAGCTGTTATGAAGTATACCATCAAATGGCTTCATAGATTCCAGAGTAAAAGATCTGCTACAAACATCCTCATTTTATGGTGCTCTCTACAGAACAGTAGTTTGTCCTTTCTGTTCAACAGAGCTATTAACTTAATAGCCTCTGATTTACTGACTAGCTTACCTTCTATTAGACAGGAAGTCTAACTTTTAGTTTTAAAAACTACATGGTTTTCCATGCTATCAACTGTTTTGAAGTGCTACATGCTTTCTCAAAATAATTCATTCAGGAGATTTCTTTCCTTGTGTGGCTTGATCAAAAAGTGCAGCAATGTACTGAGTTCTGAAGAACCTCAGAAGCAGTGGACAGAGCATTAATATATATGCAGTATGTCTCTAGCTGAAACCTCATTTCTCAAACAGCACAGAACAAGAGACTAATAAGATTAAGAGACAATCAAGTATGGCAAATGGTAACAGCAGACAAAGTTAGTGTGAGCAATTTGACTAACACTATCCATTTTTATTTTAAACGAAGAGTTGAATCAACAGTACTAATGTTAGTGTACTGTTATAGACCACTACCCTATGGCAACAGTGATGAGTACTCCCTCTTCAGTGAGAGATGAAAGAGCTCGATGCTCTCCTTTCCTTGAAGCAGTATGGTACAAAGTATTTGATTTTGTACTCCCACCATCACAAAGAACAGTGATCAAATTGCAGAATGTGCCATGTTAGTCTACAAATTGCTATGATTAAATGCAGTATTGCTACAGTTCAGATTTATTCTAATTCTAGATAGAGCTATATCTAGAAGACAGGAGAAGAGAGTCCTAGAACTAAACAGATTTAGAATGTGGGCTTAAAATCAAACTGAGCATTAAACCTCAAGGACGTTGTTATCAACTCATGAGATGGAATAGTATGCTTCATAAGGACAAAAGGATATTGGATTTATTATAATTTAAAATTAACCAATTAATATGAATCCAAGAGCAATTAAGAATGTTAGAAGATATCCTCTCAGTGGTTCATTGTTCTTCCCATATCCTTTAGCAAACATCAGAAATCCTGGATAAATACTGTCCTTGCACAAAGCCTAAGGAAAAAAAAAAGATTCAAAAGTTAATATGCATTTTGTTCAAAAATGTATCCTTATTAATGCTTACTAATGTGGTCTTTCACTACATACATTATCTTCCAAAAAGAAGAAGGTTTATAGCCAACGTGTTCTATTTGTAATTGTCTTTGCATTTTGCATTTCTTACATTCTTCAGTAATTTCTACCTATAAGGACAAGCTTTGCTTTTTTGCAAGTGGTTGACTATTGTACTTTACTGGCATCTTACAATAACAAAGAATCTTTAGAGACAAAACAGTGTTTCCTGAGAAATTGGAAAGTTTGCGCAATGTAAAATTAATTCTCTGCTTCAACACTTGCATTTATATTCTGCAACAAAACCCTTTCCATGTTTGACTCCTTACTGAACTTTCAGGGAAAAAGATTGTTAGAGGATACTAAAGTTTTGCTGAATGAAAGAGAAGTCGTTAAAATTAAATTAAAGGGTTAAAAAGAAGGTAAAACAAAATACTTTCAGGAACACCATCAAAATCAATGTAAAGTGACTTATACTGGTACAGTTATATTGAGTTATTTTCATAACGTGTTATCCGAGGCTTAAGATTCAACAGCTACAAGTTTTACTTAATGCTGTTTTCTTCTATGTTTACTTCTAGAAAGGAACTAATCGGATATCTAATCTTTGCATGTGTTCCATTGACACAAAATTTAAACATTTCTTAGTGCTGAGAGAAAACAATTATGAGAATATCTAGAGTCTATGTTTTCCTTGCTCTTCAGAGTAGAAACAAGGACAGCAGCAGAGATGGACTACTATGTAGAAATGTCCCAGGACATATGGCCAATAGGACAAAAGTAACCATCATTTCAGCTAATTCGATCCTTGGTCTCTGTTCTAACAAAAGCCATCTAAAGGAGTTTGTAGACTCCTGTAACATTAGTTATGCCACAGCTTACCTCTAACAAACTAACTGAAAACGCAAGATTTGGGATGAACTATATTCTAACTATATTTAAGAACAGTAGCAAGCTATATACCAGAGTTGTCTTCCAAAATTCTGATTCATAACTTAACTATTCTTTAAAAGATTATGATTTTGCTTCCATGCTTACTTGGAAAAATCTTAGGTGCACTCACAAGAGATGCTAATGCAGAAGAAAGGGTGGCTGAAAAAATACCTGCAGAAATCAGTGGTGCAAATCCTGATACCATGCTCATCACCTGAAAGCAAGGCATAATTTTTTTTAAAAGCACATGACAAAGTATACTATACAGATAGATGTCAACATTAACTACACAAACAGAAAAATATAATACTGTGTACCCTCCAGTTAAAAGCTTTTTGAATATCATGCATTCATTTTAATGCCTCTTCCAATACAGGAACAAAGGAGCAAATCAGGTGAGATAAGCATATCCTAGTTTCAGAACAAGAGAAGGCAACTTTTCACACAATACATAGCCCAACCATGTAATTCTCCAGTCACATGAATCTATGACATTAGTGTCCATAGACTCATAAAAAGATTGGAAAGGAAGTTAATGGAAGAAAAATGCATTGGAAGCTGTTACATATTTTGACTAACTTAGCACTGAATAACATGGTCTCAGGAAACCCAAGTGACAAAAACACTGAAGTCAGGGAACATCTTGGGAAAGTTTGTCTTGTCTGTGTATCTGTTTCTCAACATTTCTATCACTAGAAACTAAATTTGTTTGCCATTCAAAATCACAAGGACAGGATAAGTTTGCTTCCTATGCCCCCAAGGTCATGTCCTAGGATGTCTTTGTAACTCCAGTGAGTGAAATATAATATGCAACTTTTGGTAGACTAGATGACTAACAAAGTGACAAATGCTCAGTAGGCTTAGTGTAATGGAACAATGTTGATAAGACAAAAACACCAAAAAAACGAAAGCAGCTTCTGTCTGAAGACCTTATTCTACCATTATACTGCTCTGCTCCCTTGCCGTAGCTGCATCCAGTTTTGCATGTGTCAAGTGAATTAAGATACAGAACTTTGTATTTAGAGAACAGTTACGGTTCAATACTCAGATCAATTTTCTTTATGAAAAAAAAATCCCAACACCTAGGTGTAAGAGTCAGTCTAAAGAGAACAATATTGTCTCAACATTGCCAACAGAGACCTGGAGATGGAATGTGGTCCTCATGGACACCAAGACACAAAGACCCTGGGAAAGAGAACTGCATGGTACGAGGAGTACTATGCCGCTCCCTGCAACCTGGGACTGAAAGGAACAACTGCACCCTGGGAAGGAGAACTGCACGGTACGAGGAGTACTATGCCGTTCCTTGCCACCTGGGATTGAAAGGAACAACTACAATAAGGCCGCATAACAGCAGTCCAGAAGATGGATCACAACCGTGGTCATAACAACGAACCAGAAAACATAAACTTCAGGTGAACTTTCTTCATTATAATATCATTATAATACAAAAACACACCTCCTGGTCTGAAGCTACCTGCCTCTGAGGCAAACCACGCCTCGGGCACTCCTCTTTGGACACGCATGATAACCTGGCTCAAGAAGGCGGAGGCTAGCAACAATCCATGGACCAGAGGAGGAGCAACGTGTGTTGCTTGGCATAAAAAGATGGCTTCTTAGTAACTGAACTTTGGAGATCTTCCCCACCAAGGATCACGACGATCAGAAGGACCGGCGGGACGCTGCCTGGACCTGGGACCATAGGGACACCTTGGACCCATGGTGGTAGCTATAATCCTCTTTCCTTTTCTTTTTACTTTACCTTTCCTTTACTTTCTGTCTTTCTACCTATCGCAAGCCGCTTTACGGGCAAACAATAAAATTGTGCTGTTTAACTGAAGCATAACCCCTTGGCGTGGTCGCCTTGATTTTTGCGCTTCGAGATCATAGTTAACGAACCATCATGAGTCCACTGAGTGGACCGTGACACTAAGCTGTTTGAAGACAGCCAGTATTAAATAATTTGCTAACAACTTGAAAATCTGATGATTTCAGTCAGTGGACCAATCCCAGCATGATGCCTGGCTTTTAAGTGGAATATAAGCCACTATCCATCATATTTGAGACTTCGTGGCAGTCCAGTGAAGTTCCCACTGACCGGAAAAGGGGAAACATAACCCCCATTTTTTAATACGGAAATGAGGAAGACTCGGGGAACTACAGGCCAGTCAGTCTTACCTCTGTGCCCAGCAAGATCATGGAACAGATCCTCCTGGAAACTTCGCTAAGGCACACAGGAAAAATTTCTTCACCGAAGGGATGGTCAAGCATTGGAACCGGGTGTCCAGGGAGGTGGTGGAATCACCATCCCTGGAAGCATTCAGAAAATGTGTACGTGGAGGTTAGAGGCATGGTTTACTGGTGGACTGGGCAGTCCTGGGTTAATGGTTGGACTTGATGATCTTAAAGGTCTTTTCCAACCTAAATGATTCTATGATTCTATGAAAAATAAGGAGGTAATTGGTGACAGCCAACATGGCTTCACTAAGGGTAAATCATGCCTGACAAATTTGGTGGCCTTCTATGACAAGGTTACAGTGAAGGTGGATGAGGGAAAAGCAACTGACGTCATCTACCTGGACTTGTGAAAAGCATTTAACACTGTCCCACACAACATCCTTGTCTCTCCAGTGGAGAGACATGGATTTGACAGATGGACCACTCAGTGGATATTGGCTGTATGGTTGCACTCGAAGAGTTGTAGTCGATGGCTCAATGTCCATGAGGAGACCAGTGACGAGTGGCATTCCTCAGGGGTGTGTACTGGGATCAGTACTGTTCAACATCTTTGTCAGCGACATGGACAGTGGGTTTGAGTGCACCCTCAGCAAGTTTGCTGATGACAGCAACCTGTGTGGTGTGGTTGACACACCGGAGGGAAGGGATGACATCCAGAGGGACCTTGACAGGCTTGAGAGGTGGGCCCATGCAAACCTCAAACCTCATAAAGTTCAACAAGGCCAAGTACAAGGTTCTGAATGTGGTCTGGGGCAATCCCAAGCACAAGCACAGGCTGGGTTGGAGAATGGATTGAGAGCAGCCCTGAGGATAAAGACTTGGGGGTGTTGGTGGATGAGAAGCTCAACATGACCCAGTAATGTGTGCTTGTAGCCCAGAAAGACAACCGCATCCTGGGCTGCATCAAAAGAAACATGGCCAGCAGGTCAAGGGATGTGATACTTCCCCTCTGCTCTGCTCTCATGAGACCCCACCTGGAGTACTGCATTCAGCTCTGGAACTCTCAACATAAGAAGGACATGGACCTGTTGAGTGAGTCCAGAGGAGGGCCACAAAGATGATCAGAGGGCTGGAGCACCTCTTCTGTGAAGACAGGCTGAGACAGTTGGGGTTGTTCAGCTTGGAGAAGAGAAGGCTCCAGGGAGACCTTATTGCGTCCTTCCAGTACCTAAAGGGGGCTTATGGGAAAGGTGGAGAGGGGCTTTTTACAAGGGCATGTAGTGATAGAACAAGGGGGAATGGCTTTAAACTGAAAGAGGGGAGATTTAGATTAGATTTAAGAAGAAATTCTTCACTATGAGCGTGGTGAAACACTGGCACAGGTTGCCCAGAGAGTTGTGGATGCCCCATCATTGGAAGTGTTCAAGGCCAGGTTGGATGGGGCTTTGAGTAACCTGGTTTAGTGGAAGGTGTCCCTGCCCATGGTGCTGAGGGGGTGGAACTAGATGATCTTTAAGGTCCCTTCCAACCCAAACCATTCTGATTCTATAATAAGTGTCAGAATGACGTTCTGCATCATTTGCACTGAATATATACCTCTTTCATCCTAGCAACTTCTAGAATAGCAGAATGGGGACTGGAGGAAAGGGAGAATAAGAATGCAGAATTGTTTAGTTTTTAAGTTACTGCCACTTGAAATTGTAAAATCCAGCTGTTCCAAGCAATCTTATTAAGTAGGGCATGCTCCCAGAAACAATATACAGGTGGCTGAGGAAATTATATTCATATTCCTAGGGCTGAACTAATGACAAAATTTGGCTTTTTTTTATAGATCAGACAGTCAAAGACTGCTGGGCCTCTCACATAGGAAATTGAATTTCTAGGTTACATTATGTTTCACTGGTCAATTCAAAGCATTCCTTGGATAAAAAAAAAAATGAAAGATATGTGGATGCATAAGAGGAGAGTGATGAAGAAGCTGTTATAGTCAGTAGGTTAAGTAATGAAGTACAGGATTTCCTGAAGTATATTTTAATTTCACCAAAAAAATGTTATGGTAGGACAGGCATTTATTCATACAACTCATACATACTCATTAGTTAAAAATACCATGAATGTTTTCATACTACTAACACTTCATTAACCTTTCCCATTGTATTATCTCAGTATCTTTCATACTCGGTTACACAAGATTAAACTATTCTTTCTATGTCCAGGATTAAGGTAGATTTACACTCTACAGAAAGTGTTACAGCTGTAAATGCCAGGCTCAATTTTATATATTTCTGGAAGAGAAATTAAGAGTATAAATGCTCTACTGGCAAATGTTTCAGAAAAGAGCTGTTTTAAGAACATAATAAACAAACACAGAAAAATCTTAGTAGATGCAGCACGAAAACTGTGTTTCCTGTGAAAATGGCTTGATCAAGAAGGACTTCTTATGGACAGAATGTTTAGAAATCTGTTCCCTCGCTTTTCTTTCCATCCAGTTTAAAAGTGATATTTCAAGGCCCATACTATACAACATTTGTATTGACTCCTTGCAATTTAGTTCTTATAATCTACTCAGACGTTACATTCTCTTTCCAGGTTCTGTTCATTGCTTCATTTATTTATACTATCCATTTTTTAATGTTAAATCTGGTTTTATAAATTTTAGAAAAATCTAAGATGTATGCAGACAGCACTTGTTCATTATACAAGCTAGTAAGTTACAACTCAAGTTACCACTGTAAAAGACATTAGGAAGCTTCTTCCAAAGTTGTGGGGGGAGACGAGACACAGCAAGCCAGACAGATAGATGGCTAGCCAGAGACAGAGAAACACATAGACGCACAGGCAGAGGCAGAGATGGAGGCTGACAGAGGCAGGAAAACAGATAAACACACGAGGGGACACACCCTCAATGACACCTGACCACACAGACACAGAGGGAGAGAGAGAGACCCAGACAGAGAGAGACACACACACACAGAGGCATCCACCCACAAACACACAGAGACACCACCAGAAAAACATCCTCCAGAGAAACACCCATGCAGAGAAACCAACAGCAACAGAGATACTGACAGCCATACCCAGACACACATGCACACATACAGAAACACTGAGAGACACCCACACACACACAGAGCCAGATAGACACCCACAAAGACAGTGACACACACAGAGAGACATAAAAACGCACAGCCAGAGACAAACTGAGAGAGACACACACACACATACAGAGCTGGAGAGAAACACCACCAAAGACAGACACACAGCCAGAGAGGCATTGCCAGAGAGAGGTATGCACACACACACAGCCAGAGAGACACCAACAACTACCCATGCACAGCCAGATAGAGAGGCACCACCAGAGACACACAGCACCAGACCATGATCTCCAGAGCACGACACCTGGAGACAAACACATACCTGGAGACACACACACACAGAGCATGACACCCATAGAGAGAGGAATCCACAGACACACCCACAAACGCACCAACAGAGAGCAATGCGCTCCACAGAGACACCCACAGAAAGAATCATAGAACAGCTCAGGTGGGAAGGGACCTTGAAAGAACATCTGGTCCAACCTTTCGTGGAAAAGGCAGCCTAGATGAGATTATCTAGCGCTCTGTCCAACTGCATTTTGAAAACCTCTATAGAATGATGGGGACTTTACCACATCCCTGGGGAGTTTGTTCCAGTGATTGATTGCTCGGAAACAGTGTTGAATGCTTTGCTGAAGTCCAGTCTGTGACTGACCAAAAAACCCCTACAATTGAAGAAGGCTTGAAAGAGATGGGCAAGGGTGATGAGCCCATGAAGCTCAGGCAATAATGTAGGGTGTGACTGACCACAGCTGTTGCAATGAAAGCTGGCTTTATATCAACACAAAGGGGACCAGAGGGTGGCCTATTTTTAGATAAACAGCTATCCACAGTTGGGTGGATCAACTGGTAGTGTAAATGTTTCTCCCTGAGTTCATTAAAAGAGTGTGAATGTCTCCCTGAGTTAGCCAGACCAGCATGGGGTGAGTGAATACCTGTCTCAGTCCAACATAGATGTATTGAGCTTAGGTAGCAAGGTGGTTGTGTTGTGGTGTTGGTTTTGGTTGGGTTTTGGGGGGGAGGGGGGGATACAGGGGTGGCTTCTGTGAGAAGCTTCTAGGAGCTCCCCTTATGTCTGATAGAACCAATGACAGCGAGACCACTGTGAGGCAGGCTGCCCCACCTGCAGCCCAGGGAGATGAATGGTGGGGCAGACACCCTGAAGCCCTTGGAGGACCTCACATCGGAGCAGGTGGATGCCCCAAAGGAGACTGTGATCCCATGGGAAGCCTGCACTGGAGCAGGCTCCTGGCAGGACCTGTGGCCCCATGAAGAGAGGAGCCCACACTGGAGCAGGTTTTTCTGGCAGGCCTTGTGACCCTGCGGGGGACCCACATTGGAGCAGTCTGTTCCTGAAGGACTGCACCCCATGGAAGGGACCCACGCTGGAGCAGTTCATGAAGAAACCACAGCCCATGAGAAGGATTCACGTTGAAGAAGTTCATGGAGGACTGTCTCCTGTGGAGGGACCCCATGCTGGAGCAGGGGAAAAGTGTGAGGAGTCCTCCCCCTGAGAAGAAAGGAGCGGCAGAGACAATGTGATGAACTGACTGCAGCCCCCATTGCCCCATTCCCCATCCCCCTGCACCACTCAGGGGGAGGAAGTAGAGAAAATCGGGAGTAAAGTTAAGAAGGGAGTGATGGGGGAAAGTTTTTTTAAGATATGATTTTATTTCTAATTATCCTACTCTGATTTTATTGAGAATAAATTAATTTACCCAAGTTGAGTCTGTTTTGCCTGTGACAGTAATTGGTGAATGATCTCTCCCTGTCCTTATCTTGACCCACAAGCCTTTAGTTATATTTTCTTTCCCCTGTCCAGCTGAGGAGAGGAGTGATAGAGTGGCTTGGTGGGCACCTGGTGTCCAGCCAGGGTCAACCCACCACAAGGGAAATGCCCAAAATATATAAGGGGAGGCAGAGAAGGGGCATACCCAGGAAAAGAGTCCCAGGAAAGCAGGAGTGAGGTCCAGGAAAGGAGGAGGGTAAGGTACATGAAAAGAGGGTGAGACAAAGGGGAAACCCAGAAAAGGAGGCCAAGGTGGGGAAGAGGAGGGTGAGGTGAGGCCCAGGAAAGAAGGGTGATGCAGGAAAGAGGAAGGTAAGGCAAAACCCAGGAAAGGAGGATGAGGAGGGGAACAGGAGGACGAGAAGAGGAAAATGAGGGAAAGTACTAAGAAAGGAGGAAAAACCAAATGAGAGGAAGATGAGATGAGGCAGAGGAAGGTGAAGCTCAGGAAAGGAGAATGAGTGAGGCAGAGGAGAGGGTGAGGAGAGGCCTAAGAAAGGAGTGAGGCAAGGCCCAGGAAAGGAAGGTGATGCCAAGGAGAGGTAAGGCTCAAGGAAAGGATGATGACGTGAGGTAGAGGCAAGAGCCAAGGACCTGTGAGCAGGGTGAGATGAGGCCCAAGGAGCTGGGAGCAAGGCACCAGGGGTGAGGCCCAAAGGATGTGGGGGTAAGGGCCAAGGAGCCAGGGACAGGGTGAGGTGAAAAAAAGGCAAGGATCCAGGGGAGGAGTGAAATGAAAGCAACGGAACCTGGGGAAAGGCAAGAGCGAGGCAAGGGCCTATGAGCTGGTGGCTAGGGGAGGGCTAAGGAGAAGCCCAAGGAGGGGAGGGTAAGGCAACAGCCAAGGTGCCAGAGACAAGGAGCTGGGACAGAGCGAGCTGAGGCCCAAGGAGCTTAGGGTGTGCTGGTGGTGAGACAAGGCCTGAGGACCTTAGGGCATGCTAGCAAGGCCAAAACAGCCGGAGGCAAGGAGCTGGGGGAGATGAAGCCAAAGAAGCCGGGGCTGAGGCACGGCTCAAAGAGTGCAAGGCAAGAGTGAAGGAACTGAATAAAAGGTGAGGATGAGGTGAGGGCCAAGGAGACTGGGGCAAGGCCCAAGCTAGGCAAGAGCCAAGGAAAGGTGGAAGAGGGTGAGGTTGTCACCCGAAATCAGGAATCAAACCTCTTAACACCAACGTAGTATTAAGAAGCAGGCACTGCAGCGCTGGGTGCTCGGTGGCATCTCCACAAATCAAGCACTGTAAACCATTGATAATTTTCTCTTAATGCAGTTAAGAATGTATATGGGCTTGCAACAACAGGATGTATATCTTTAACCAATTGGTTCATAGCTCTTAAATCCTGAACTAGTCTGTATTCACCTGAAGGTTTCTTTACTGGCAAGACTGGAATATTATATTCTGATTCACATTCTTCAAGAATCCCATATTTTAGAAACTTATCAATTAACTTCTTAATTCCTTGCCTCACTTCCGGCTTAATTGGGTATTGTTTAATTCTTACCGTTTTTGCCTGTTCCTTTAATTCTATTGTTACAGGCTGTGCTGCCTCAGACTTGCCAAGTATGTCTGTGTTCCAGACTATTGGCATGACAGCCTCATCCACTTCTTGGGGTGTCTGCATTTCTTTCACCTTCTCTTCTATCATTAGCATTTCTCCTGGTTTTGATTCTGGGATTTTAAAAGAAAACTTCTCCTTCCTCAAAAACTATTTGTGTATTTAACTTAGATAATAAATCCCGCCCTAACAAAGGTATTGGACAATCTGGTATGTATAAAAATTCATGTGTAATTATTTTATATCCAAATTTTAAATCCAAGGGTTGTAGGAATGGCCTGTTTTCCTCTTTCCCTGTTGCTCCAACTATTTTTGCAGTTTTATTTCCTGGTTTCCCTTTACAAACATTTAATACAGAATACGTTGCTCCAGTATCAACCAGAAATTTGACTCCTTCATTTCCCAGTTTAAAATCCTCTTTATATCTGGCACTGATTGTCCCATAAATATAATGTCATTATTAGATTATTCTGACTGATCAATTTACATTCCTTTTGCCAAATCGTTTGTTGCCTCGGATAAAAGAACAAATCCACATATGGGACTTCATTCCATTTCCCTTCTCTCCTACAAAACAGCATCAATTGCAATATAGTATTATAACTTAGTGTTCCATTAGTTGGCCACTTTTCCCTGATCTTCTAAAATGTGCAATGGCCACCAATTATTACAATATTATATCATTTGATTTTTTTCATAAATCTTCATGGGGTGAATACCCCAGTGTGTTAACAAACATCCTAACGGCGAGGTTTTCGGTATCTTTTCATCCAATGTTAAATTCCCCACACTTTTACTCTTAAATAATTTTATAAGTCTTGTTGCCATGTTACCAGGTTTTTTTTCTTCTTTTTCTCTTTTTTTTTTCTTCTTTTAGTTATTACCTTATATAACGATCAAATCAAACACTTTGTCCTTCTCTGACCAAGCCCCTCGTGGGATGTTGGGACAGTGTATGGGGACTCCACACTCACTTCCTGCACATCTCAATCACCCACTCACACACTCAACAGAACATCGACAGAACAGATAACATTCAAATTTTCAAGTTTCAGCAGTTACCCACTTGTAACTTAGATGTAAACTTTAAAATCAATATATGTGCATATTACAACCAAAACAAATGTCTAACCTAAAAATTAGGCAGACGATAATTCACATATATATTGTTCAACCAAATGTGTACACAACCAAAAAAAATTGTCCAACCCAGCAATAGCTTTCGATTATGACTTATGGGCAAACCAAACAAATGTCTAACCTGATAACAGCTTTTGCTTATGCCGAGCAGACCAACCAAATCCGGAACCCTTGAGCCCCAACCCTGCGCAGCTTTCGCTGCACCTTATGGGCAGGCTATACAACCAAACATTTATTATTTTTTTTTAAGGAACTGCCTTACCGCATTCCATGGAATGTTGTGAGGAGCTTTATGGGTCGAGGGTGATGGTTCTCCCCGAGAAATCCTCGGTGCTGGCCAGAGCTCGATCAGCACTCAATCCCCTCCAATCTCACTCGCAAGGTCCCATCTGGGTCGCCAAAGCTGTCACCAAAATCGGGAATCAAACCTCTTAACACCAACGTAGTATTAAGAAGCAGGCACTCCTTTATTGCAGCGCTGGGTGCTCGGTGGCATCGCCACAAATCAAGCACACCTGTGTAGATTTTACCATTACATTTATACACAAAATTACAAGTTTGTACACTCCCAGTTACAATGATTGGTTAGAAATTTGCATAGAATTGTAATATTTGCTGTGTCATCCTTTTCTGTTACTACGCTTGCGCAGGGGAAGGGTCTTCACCTGGGCAAGGGGTCTTCTTGACCTGTGGGCGTGATTTTTAGTATTATAATGAAGGTAGTTCACTTCAGGACACCTTAAAAGTAAGTTTTGTTGCCAAGTTGGACGGCTGGATATCGGCCTTGCCAAGCTGTCCAATAACTCATCCTATACACAATAGCACCAGGGTGCTCTGGTTATGGTCTAGAGAGTAAAGACTAAGGGTATTATGGTCTATAGCATAGAGACTTCAAGTAACAGTCTCGGATAACAAGCAGGCACAGTGATTCATACGTCATTGGTTAATAAGTGTTAACCATAATTCTATCATGAAGGTTAATTCCTTAGAATCAAAATGTTCTTATAACTAACTGTTACATAAACACAAAATATAGAAAGGTTCAGTAAAATCTTAAGATAATCTGCAACAAGGTGAGTCCCAAGGAAGCAGGGGAATGGCAAGGCCCAAAGAGGTCAGGACAAGGGCCAAGGAGCCAGGTATGGGGTGAGGGTGAGGCAAGAGCCAAGGACACGGGGGTGGCGAGAGGTGGGAGCAGGGAAAGAACAAGGCACCGAGATGACAGACAGGCCCAGGGTGAGCCTCAGCCCAAGGTTGGCGAGGCAATGGGGAGCCGAGCCTCTACCCTGAAGGTGCTGAGGTTAGGGCAACACAAGTGCAAGCCTCAGACTGAGGGCAGCGAGGTGAGGGTGAAGCAAGGAAAAGCAATAGGAGCAAGGTGAGGGCAAGCCTTGGGTCAAAGGCAGCAGGGAAAGGACAAGCCTCAGCATAAGGGCAAGCCTTGGCCCAAGGGCAGCAAGGGCAAGGGCGAAGCAAGGAAAGGCAATAGCAGTGAGGTGAGGGCAAGACGAGGGCAAGGCAAGGGCGAGGTGAGGTTGAGCCGCGGCCTGAGGGTGGTGAACTGCACGCAAGCTTCATGCTGAGGGCGACGAGGGCAAGGTAAGGTTGAGCCTCAGTCTGAGGGTGCTGAGGTGAGGGTGACATGAGGGTGAGCTTTGGCCCGAGGGAGGCAAGGCGAGGGTGAGGTCAGGGCAAGCCTCGGCCTGAGGCTGGCAAGGTGAGGGCAAGGCAAGAGCGATGTGAGGCCAGAGGCTGGCAATGCAACACCAGAGGCTGGAGAGGTGAGGGCACTGAAAGTGAGGCACAGGTGAATCTTGGCATGAGGACAGCAAGACAAGAATGAGGTGAGGGTGAGGCGAAGGTGAAGCAAGGGCAAGCCTCAGCCTGAGGGCAATGAGGTGAGGGCAAGGCAAGGACGAGCCTCAGCCAGAGGGTGTCAAAGGAAGGGCGAGGCAACAGTGAGCCTTGGTCCAAGAGCCGTGAGGTGAGGGTGAGGCAATGGGCAAGCTTTGGCCCAAGATGATGCAGCAAGGAGAGGGAGAGGCAAGGAGTTCTGGGTGAGAGAAGGAGAGGGTGAAGCCAGGGCAAGGCAAGAGCGAGCCTTGGCCCAAGTGCAAGGGCGAGGGTGATTCTCGACCCAAAGGGCGGCAGGGGCAAGGACAAGCATGAGCCCCAGTCAAGGAGAGAGCATTGGCAATGCGAGAGCGAGCCTTGGCCTGAGGGCATCGAGGGCCAAGACAAGGGCAAGGTGAGGAAAGGGCAAGGGTGAGCCTTGGCCTGAAGGGTGGCGAGGTGAGGGTGAGTCTTGGCCAGAAGGCAGTGAGGTGAGGGGGAAAGCGAGGAGCGAGGCGAGGGTGTCAAGGGCAAGGTGGGGGCAAACCTCGGCCCGAGGGCAGCGAGTTGAGGATGAAGCGAGTTCATGCCTCGGACCAAGGGGTGGCGAGGCGAGAGGAGGGCGAGAGCAGGGTGAGCCTCAGCCTGAGGGTGGTGAGGCATGGGCAGTAATGCAAGGGTGAGACCAGGGCTGAAGTAAGGCTCAAGAAGAGAAGGGCAAGGTGAGGCCCAGGCAGAGGAGGATGAGGCCAGGCATGAGGGGTCAGGCGGGCATGGGGAGGCCCAAGGACTGGATGCCAAAGCTAGACAGCAAGGCTCAGAGCCCAAGGGAATGCAAGACAAGTGAGACAAGGCCTGAGGCCAAAGCAAGGTGGGCGGGGCCAAAGGGGAAATTGGTGAGGTGGCAGGTGAGGTGAGGCCCAAGACAAGGAGGGTAAAATGGGAGGCCAAAGTGAGATGGCCAAGTCCTGAGACCCCAAGGAGAGGTGAGATGAGCAAGGCAAGGCCCAAGGGGAGACAGGCAAGGCCAAAGCAAGATGGATGAGGCAAGTCCCATGGCCAAAGCAAGGCGCAAAGGGAGACAGGTGAGGCAGCAGGCAAGGCAAGTCCTGAGGCAAGACAGGCAAGGCAAGGCCTGAGGTGAGACCCCAGAGGGAGGCCCAAGGCCAAAGTGAGACAGGCGAGGCCCAAAGTGAGGTGAGACAGGCAGGCCAGTGGGCAAGGCAAGATGGGCGTGGCCCAAGGACAGGCAAGATCTAAGTTGAGGAAGGCAGGGAGAGGCCTGAGGAGCCGGGGGCAAGAGGAAGGCAAGGGCAAGGGCCAAGGAGAGGAGGACGAGCTAAGGGCAGGGCCTGAGGAACCCAGGGACATGGTGAGGGCAAGGCTCAAGGAGAAGGGGGTTGCGAGGCTAGGGTTCAGGAGCCAGCCAAAAGGATGAGAAGATGGCAGGGCCCGAGGTGGGGGGTGTGGGATGTGAGGCTCAGCAGGAGGTGGATCCAGTCAAGACCCACGATTGGAGGGCAAGGCCCAGGTCCTAGGAAACAAGAGTATGGGCCAACGAGGGCTACACCCAGGAAAAGAGAGGGAGGCTGAGATGGGGCATGCCCAGCAAAACGGGGGGAGGGGCCAAGGAAAGGGTGGGAGGCATGCCCAGGAGAGATACCCCACACCCATTTGCAGAGACACACACATACAACCTGTTCCAGTAGAACCAGTATGCCATGGTGTTAAAAGAAACCACTCAATTTATACACCATAATCCAGAACTCATAACCACAAAACCTAGAAGCCCACTTATGCAGATAGCTCTAGCATGGTGCATACAGAATATGAAGGGCTGATATGCAGCAGGAGTTTCAGTTATTTTGGTCTAGCCATTGTAGAGGAAAAGTAAAGCTGCATGAAAACAAACAGTAGCTTCTCTATTATCTTAGGGTTGGAGTTTTTTTTGTGGTTTTGTTTGTTGGTTTGGGTTTTTTGAATATAATGTATATGGATAATACTGTACTCGCCACCAACCACACACCCCGCCCCCCAACTATTTTGCAATGTTTTATAGCCTACGTCCTTTGCAAGAAGAGTGTTTTAGTAGAACTTTTACACTGATTCTGGAATTTAGTTTCATGCTACTTCTGACTGTCATCCAAAATCAGTTAGTTTAAAAAAAAACCCATTTTATATACTTTAAAATAGTTATGTGACCGAATTCTGCATTTATTTTATTCCGTGTTGGAACTTAACTAGAATTAGATAAAAGCTCAGGCTACAGGGCCCAAACAGTTTCCTGAAGTTACTCTTTTACCAGCTCACAGCCATTGTGACACTGAACAGAGGAATGTCTGAAGCCTGCAAGGACTTCATTTGCAATAACTGCAACAAGAACTAAAGATGGTCTTCCTATGCAAGACTGTTACCATCCCAGTGAGTGGAATTCTAAGCCTCTCACCCACAGTTATTAGTGTCATCTAAGCTTTCCATAGTTAAATTGCACTATGGATCATCCATTTTCTATCCAGCAAGTGCATTCAAAACCACATCTGCCTAAGCACTAAAACCAAATCAATTATTTGCTGTAAGAACTGAATGCAGCACAAAGTGTACAGGATTGATAAAATACTACTCACTACTCTTCAAACTTTTTAAAGTATAACACCAGTTCTTATAAAAATCTCACAAAATCCTTACCACTAAAGATGATAGTGACTGATATGTAATATTTTAAAAAGTCAATACATTTCCTAGGAAATTTCAAGTTTTTAAAAAACAGAACCAAAAAAGAAGTTACTGACAGATACCTCCTACAATTACTACACCTCACTATTTATCAATGAGCACATCTATCCATGTCAGTGAATTATGACATTCAATTATCTAAATGGAGCAAGCTGCAATACCACCACTAACCTAAGCAGCTTACTCGGGAGAAGAGTAAATATTTATACCATCTGCATATAAATACCCAAAGGTGCAGGAGCAGTCTGCAAACTGGGACCATGCGCGGCAATCAGTTAGCTGAGGGGAATTTGCTCGAGCTTGTCTAGACAACAATTAACATGATGAGGCATGTTTGCAGAGCACAGGGGGGTGGGAGACGGATGGCGCCAAGGATGGCGCCAAGGAAAGGTAACACCTTGCTGTTGATTGCTGGTAGTTAACCACCAATCAGGGATTGCCTGGTATGCAGTGCTTAGCTTCAAGAACCAATCTGTTTAAAACGCGCAGCTTTTGAAAGTGTTTATAAACTCGTGTTTCTGTACAATAAACTGACATTTGCTTGCATCAAGCTGCGTCCCGTCTCTTCATTCGCCGCAAATTGGTGACCCCGACGTGATCCGTTTAAGGATCTATAGTGAAGGGCTCTCGAATCGCCTATCTGAGCGACATGCAGCGAATCCCACAGAACTTTGAATGATCTGCTGAAAGGAAGCAGGAGCCGGCTGAAATCCCTCCGGAGTTGAGAGGTGAGCTGTGGGAAATCCGTAATGGGGAATCAGGGTTCGTCCCCAGAAGGAGACGTTTATGAGCTTATGAAAGGTCTTCTTAATAAACATAAGAAAAATATCTCTTGGCAAGACCTTAAAGCAATGCTCAAGTGGGTGCAAGTAAATATGCCCGCAGTGACTGCATCTACAATTTTTACGCGGGAACTTTGGGACGACACAGGGGTGAAATTATGGGATTCTGCGACAAAAGGCAATATTGAGTCCCACCGTCTGCTTTCTTCATGGAGAGTTATTTTTGAGACTATGAAAGCAGAGGAAGGAGAGGAGGAGGAATCGCAAGCTCCTATAGCTCTTTCCTTATCAGCCTCTAAGTCACAGTGCTCTAGACCCCTGGGTGTCAATGCAGTGGGGTATCCGCCAGAAGAAGAGCCTTTTGACCCAGGACCGATAGACTGTGAAAAAGAACCTGATTTATACCCTCCTGATCTACGTGATGTGTGGACAAAAATAAAGAAAACAAGCCTTAAAGGAGGGGGATTTAGAAATGGCTAAAACTATAGTTGCTCCGGTCTTGTATTCTCAGGGTCGAGCAGGGGGAGCACGATGGGAGCCTCTTTCTTTTTCGGTTGTTAAAGAACTGCGCCGCACAGTCACAGAACATGGTATTTCTTCTCCCTATTTTATAAGTCTGTTATCTTCTGTGTTTGATACTTATATCATGACTCCTCATGATTTGAAATCTTTAGCACGATTGCTATTAACCCCGACTCAGTATACGTTGTGGGAGTCGCATTGGAAAGGAGGATTGCAAGCACTCCTGCTCACGTATGTTAATCATAATGATCCTGTATTAGCTGCACTGACAATAGAACATCTTACGGGCACCGGTGCACATGTTGATCCGGTAGCGCAGGCTCAACACTGCCCCCGTGCGACTCTCGAGGCAATTAGAGAAGAGTCGAAAAAGGCTTTTTTCCAGGTTCCTGACGTACAAAAGCCACAAAAAGCCTTTACTAACATCACTCAGGAGTCTCGAGAACCTTATATGCAGTTTATTGATAGACTAAAACAGGCTTTGGAACGTCAAGTAGATAATGTGGAAGCTCGGGATATATTGCTAACAAAACTAGCTGTTGAAAATGCTAATGCTGATTGTAAAAGGCTATTGAAGTCTATTCCCAACCCAAACCCCACTCTGGTGGAAATGGTGGAAGCATGTAACCGAATCGGTACGGTTGACCATAAGTTTGAAGCTATGGCTGCTGCTTTTGCAACGATGCGTGGTGTGGGGAATTGCTATGGTTGTGGTAAGCCTGGTCATCTAAAGAGAAATTGTCTTGCGCGGGCTGCGGGGAATAAACAACAACCTCCTGGCCCTGGAGTTTGTCCAACATGTCGGAAAGGGCGTCATTATGCTAATCAATGTCGATCTAAGTATGATTTCCAGGGACAACCGATACAGGGAAACCGACCGCGGAGCGCGGGGCAGCGACGCGCGCAGGACACAAGTGCCACAGCTGACATTTCAACAAGCTCGGAGAGAAGCATCGACGCCTCAAGTCTCTGTCCAGCAACCTCAGGCAGCGCAGGATTGGACCTGGCAACCTCACACACAGTAACGTTGCTCGATTCCTCGGTTCATTTATTATCAACAAATGTCAAAGGATCATTACCCCCTGATACACAGGCTTTATTAATTGGTAGATCTTCCACAACATTGTCTGGTCTATTTGTTTTACCAGGTGTTATTGACTCTGACAGTGTGGACGAAATCAAAATCATGGCATGGACTCCATTTCCACCCTGTACGATACCTCAAGGTAGTAGAATAGCGCAATTGATTCTGATCCCGGCAGGGGTAAGCTCTCTTACCACTGATCACCCTCTGCAGAGGAGAGGAGGTTTTGGTTCTACAGGGTTGCCTCACATTTTGTGGGTACAATCTATTTCTCCACAGCGACCTATGTATCAGTGTACCCTTATTTACAATGACCAACAAATAGCACTAAATGGGATCATTGACACTGGAGCTGATGTCACAGTAATTTCTCAAGCCAAATGGCCTCCACAATGGCCACTGACTAATGTCTCTCAGACACTGGCTGGGATAGGGGGGACTGGTAACAGTCGTCAGAGTTTGGAACTAATTCGAATTCAAGGACCAGAGGGACATGTGGCTTCTGTTAAACCTTTTGTGCTACCTGTCCCTATGGTTTTGTGGGGACGTGATGTATTGTCACAATGGGGAATGTCCATCCGTACACATTTTTAGATGGGGCCCATTGAAGTGCGTGACACCCTGAAAATAACCTGGAAAACTGATGTTCCTATTTGGGTGGATCAATGGCCCCTTCCTTTGGAAAAACTTCGCGCACTTCAAAACTTAGTCTCAGAACAACTGTCCAAAGGACATATTGTACCCTCTACCAGCCCATGGAATTCACCAGTTTTTGTTATTAAAAAACAAACTGGCAAGTGGCGCTTGCTCCATGATCTCAGAAAAATTAATGATGCTATGGAAGATATGGGAGCCCTCCAACCTGGGCTCCCGTCTCCAACTATGATCCCTCGACATTGGCATCTAACTGTCATAGATCTTAAAGATTGTTTTTTCAGTATCCCATTGCATATAGATGATACCCCAAAATTTGCCTTTTCCATTCCAAGCATCAACATGCAAGCTCCGTTGCAGAGATATCAGTGGGTTGTACTGCCACAAGGTATGAAAAATAGCCCTACAATGTGTCAATGGTACCTTGCAAAAATACTCAGTCCTGTCCGAAATGCTATGCCTACTGTGTTATTGTATCATTATATGGATGACCTTTTAGTGGCAGCACAACATCACAAAGTCATGGAGAAAGCTGTAGCCCTTGTCACAGATGCCGTGAATTCGGCAGGTCTCTCTATAGCACCAGAAAAGGTCCAGAAGTTTCCCCCTTGGAAATATCTGGGCTGGCGAATAAGAGCACACACTATTGTTCCTCAACCATTGCAGATCAATACCAATGTAAGAAACCTGCATGATGCACAAAAATTACTGGGAACAATAAATTGGGTTCGACCATTATTGGGAATTTCTAATACAGACTTGGGTCCTTTGTTTGACCTACTAAAAGGGGACACTAATCTTTGTTCTCCACGTAGTCTTAACTCTGAAGCAGATACATCTTTACAAAGGGTTGCCTCAGCTATTGCTTCTCGACAGGCCCACCGATGGGCTCCTGAACTACCTTTTTACTTGATTATTTTAAACCCTGCACGACAGCCTCATGCCCTGATATTTCAATGGGACCTTCAGAACTCAGACCCCCTGTTAATTATTGAATGGATCTTTTTACCTAACCAGTCTACAAAAACTATTTTGACACAACATGAAATGTTTGCCTCTCTGATTGTTAAAGCTAGATCACGCCTGTTAACCTTATCAGGGAAGGATTTTGTCTGTATTTGTCTACCAATAACAACAGTATACTTACAATGGCTTTATCAGCAATCAGACAGCTTTGCTATGGCACTTGCTGACTATACAGGTCAAATAACTTCCCATCCACCTTCACACAAACTGTTTAACATTGATTTTCGTCTGATGTTAAAACCCAGAAGAAGCGAACAACCCTTACAGGCACTTACTGTCTTTACAGATGGATCAGGCAAATCACATAAATCTGTTCTTCTATGGTGGGATGATCAACGGAGACAATGGGATTCGGACATAGAGACAGTCTCCGGTTCACCTCAAATAGTAGAACTGAATGCAGTTGTTCGTGTTTTCCGAAAATGGAATGTACCACTCAATCTTGTTACTGATTCTGCTTATGTTGCAGGTATTGTTACACGAGCTGAAGCTTCTGTGCTGCGAAATGTTTCACATTCACAACTTTTTACCCTGTTACAGGAACTTATTTTCCTTTTGGACTCTCGATCTGCACCTTATTTTGTTATGCATATTAGGTCTCATACCTCACTACCTGGTTTTCTTGCAGAAGGTAACCGACGAGCTGATCTATTGACGTTACCAGTTCAAGTACTGCCAGACCGTATTGCACAAGCTAAACTGAGTCACTCTTTTTTCCATCAAAATGCTGGAGCTCTTAAGCGACAGTTTGACCTTACTTCTCACCAAGCATCAAATATTATTGCTGTCTGTCCTGATTGTCAAAAACATTCTTTCCCATCAATTGCTGCAGGAGTTAACCCTAGAGGATTACAAAGCCTACAATTATGGCAAACAGATGTCACACATTATTCTGAATTTGGTAACCTTAAATATATCCACTCTTCCATTGATACATTTTCAGGTGCCTTGTTTGCCTCTTGTCACACAGGAGAAAAGGCACGAGATGTTCGTAGACATTTAATGCGTGCTTTTGCTACATTGGGTATTCCCTTAAAGATAAAGACAGATAATGGTCCAGCTTATGTTTCAACAACTATAAAAACCTTTTTTTGTCCTATGGGGCATAACTCATATTACTGGCATTCCTCATTCCCCCACCGGTCAATCTCTCATTGAACGGTCTCATCAGTCTCTAAAACGTTTATTACAACAACAAAAAGGGGGAATGGGAATGGCTATTCCGGAGGAACGGTTACAGAAAGCATTGTATGTTTTTAATTTTTTGAATTGTTCTTTAATAGATAACAACCCACCGATAGTTCGACATTTCACTGCAAATACCTCCTTCGAGGCACGGGTTTAAAGCCCCAGTATCGGTCCGAGATCCAGAAACAGGTAAAATTATGGGACCATATCCTCTTGTTACATGGGGAAAAGGTTATGCTTGTGTCTCTACAGAAAAAGGACCTAGATGGATCCCAGCGAAGAATGTAAGACCTTTCCGTGAACCTTTACCGCAGACAACTGATAGCGACACTGACCCTACAGAATGAAATAAAAACTGTGTGAGGATTACTGTTTTGCATTAATGTTAGATACCCAAAATCAGGACATAGAATATAGATTTCGCTTTTTACAGCGCCTAGAACGAACACTATCACCCTGGATCAAACCACTTAACAAAGGTAATACTCTTGGACTAAGCACGGGAACAGGACAACTCACAGGACAACTCGGACAATGATTCCATTGACACTGATGAGGGGAATGGAGGATTCATAATGAGAGAACAACTAGGTATTGTGAAGGAGAATAGGAAAGATAAACATGATTATTTAGTGTTTAATAGGTGTCTGCACAGTTGTAGAGATATATAGCTATGTAACTACATGAATGATTCCTGCCCTGAGCCTGGTGGCGCATACAGCTGCGGTTTGTGTCCTGGCTCAGAGATGTAAATAGGGGCTTCTCTGTTATGGTAAAGTGTCTCTCTTTGCATAAAAAAGAGGGAATGAAGGGAATGACCCCAGAGGTATGTTCAGAGAAGGCATGCTATGTTTCTGACTTTTTGACTGAAGCAGTTCTTGTTTGGTGTGCCCTTCCACCTATGTATAATGTTAATCCAAAAGATGATATTGTTTACACTTTGAATGTCGATCATTGTCTTTCTGTAGATGCTAATGTAGTAGGAGGCTATGATGGGAACGTGTCGCAGCCGTTCTTATCTTACCCAGAGTAACAGCAGGGAAAGCATTAAAGAGTTAAATCACCTTGTTTGGTAGGCAGTTAAGAATGTGAGTCAAAATTGCCACTGTTTTTTTGTTGTTGGTTCAGGGACATGGCTGTGAGGATTTTGATGGTATGTGCTGCGTGGATTTTAGGCGCCCCATTGCAGCAACATGTTATCAAAGTCTGAGAAAATTTCAGCCTTTTTTGGCATCCATTCATTCAATTGGCAGTATTGTTTGCTATTACCTTGGTTGCTGTCATGTTTGCAAGGGCCCTGCAGAACATGGCAAACCTGGTACTAGCTGTTCAAAACAAAAAGGGGAAATTGTAAAATTGTATGGAACAGAGACAGTGGGTTATTTTGACACTGATAATATGTCTCAGTTGTTTTTTTATTTGTTCTATTACTTATACCTTGTTTTTACTTGTTCGGTTTCAAAGGTTCTTTTTGTGCAACAGGAAGGGGGAGATGCAGGAGCAGTCTGCAAACTGGGACCATGCGCGGCAATCAGTTAGCTGAGGGGAATTTGCTCGAGCTTGTCTAGACAACAATTAACATGATGAGGCATGTTTGCAGAGCACAGGGGGGTGGGAGACGGATGGCGCCAAGGATGGCGCCAAGGAAAGGTAACACCTTGCTGTTGATTGCTGGTAGTTAACCACCAATCAGGGATTGCCTGGTATGCAGTGCTTAGCTTCAAGAACCAATTAGTTTGAAATGCGCAGCTTTTGAAAGTGTTTATAAACTCGTGTTTCTGTACAATAAACTGACATTTGCTTGCATCAAGCTGCGTCCCGTCTCTTCATTCGCAGCACAAAGGTGTTCTGGTTTGTTTTTTTAAACATGGTTACCTTGCTGTTCTACATACTAGCTCAAGTGTATCACTGAACTATTCCAGATTAACCTTGTATTTATGGAGACAGACATTTTTAACCAATTATTTTATTGTTGTTGTTAATATGCATTTCAAAAAAAGCACAAACCCAATTATACTAATTTAAGAGAACATTTCATACCTGGAAATTGTTCATCAGCCCATACTGACACCCTGTCTGACAGGATGAGAAATCATAGTTTAATTTGCAAGCTGCAGTAGTACAATTTTTCAGCTCGGTGATAATGGTATTATTAACTTTCCCTGTAGCATCTCGAACAACACAGGAACCTAGAGCAGAGCCATCACAAGAATAAGCATTAACAGACTGAACCTGCACTTAAGAAGGACGTATCTAGGTTACTTCCCTTTTTAGGTAAGCATATTCTCACAGAGCAACATCAAGATAAGGCATTTAATTTTTTAATAAGTTTCACTCTTAAGCACTTCTTCACCATGAAGAAATAATGCAATCAAGATAACCATCTGCTTTCTTGTTTGAGAAAAGCCTTAGTTTTAGAGAAACCAGAGTCCAATAAGTAAGAAAAAGAAAATCTTAGCACAGAGGAAAGCTATAAATCACTTGAACTGCAAAAATTTAATAGCTCATTTTTAGTTCAATCTTCTATTTCTTTGAATCATGACTTACCCATAGCACTTTATTTTAAGTTAGTATTAAGCAACATCACTTACATAACACATTGTTAGTGTGTATGTCTGTGTGTTTGGTTTGAGTTTCTTTTTAAAAATTTTCTTGGTGCAGTTTTCCTAGTGGAGTGCAGTTTTGTAGTGATACATACATACATATATAAACAGGTTGACACAATTTTGCAAGGTTTTATTTTCCTAGAAGATTGTGTTATGATTCCACAGTAAAAAAAATTCCACCTATAGTGACCAAAAAAGGTTTGCCTGACAGATGTAAATCAAGCAAGGAAGTTAACATTCCTAGATTATTTCATGAAAAGTTTTCCTGGAATTTCCTCCTTTCCCTCTGATAAGCTATATATAAAAAAGACTAGATGAGACTAGAATAAAATATTTCAGTTGGAAGGGACCTACAACAATCATCTAGTCCAACTGCATGGCCACTTCAGGGCTGACCAAAAGTTAGTGTGTGTTATTAATTAAGAGCATTGTCCAAATGCCTCTTAAACACTGACAGGCTTGGGGCATCGACCCCCCTCTCTAGGAAGCCTGTTCCAGTGTTTGACCACCCACTAGGTAAAGAAATGCTTCCTAATGTTCAGTCTAAACCTCCCCTGGTGCAGATTTGAACCATTCCCACAGGTCCTGTCACTGGATACCAGGGAGATCAGCACCTCCCTCTCCACTCCCTCTCCTCAGGAAGCTGTAGAGAGCAATGAGGTTGACCCTCAGACTCCTTCTCTCCAAAGTAGACAAACCCAGAGTCCTTAGCTGCTCCTCATAGGACATGCCTTGCAGCCCTTCCACTGGCTTTGTTGCCCTCCTCTGGACGCATTCAAGGATCTTCACATCCCTCTTAAATTGTGGGGCCCAGAACTGCACACAGTACTCAAGGTGAGGCTGCACCAACGCTGAATACAGCAGGGTCATCACCTCTTTTGACTGGCTGGTTATGCTGTGTTTGATGCACCCCAGGATGCAGTTTGCCCTCTTGGCTGCCAGGGCATGCTGCTGGCTCCTATTGAGCCTGCTGCCAACCAGCATCCCCAGATCCCTTTCTGCAGGGCTGCTCTCCAGCCACTCCTCTCACAGTTTATACTCGTGTCTGGTGTTACTCCATCCTATGTGCAGAACCCAGCATTTGGGCTCGTTAAATTTCATCCTATTAATCATAGCCCAATGCTCCAATCTATCTAGATCCCTCTGCAAGGCCTCTTGTCCCTCAAGAGAGTCAACAGCACCTCCCAGTTCGGTATTGTCAGCAAACTTGCTAATGGATCTAGATTGCTGATAAATATATTGAGCAAAAACGGCCCTATAATTGAACCCTGAGGAACACTGCTGGCGACTGGTCACCAGCCAGATATAACTCCATTCACTACAACCCTTTGAGCCCTGCTCTTCAGCCAGTTCTTCACCCAACACACAATGAACCCACTCATCCCACAGTTGCACAACTTGTCCAGAAGGATGCTGTGAGGGACAGTATCAAAAGCCTTACTAAAATCCAGAAAAACTACGTCTACCGCCTTCCCTTCATCCAGTAGGTGGGTGACCTTATCATAGAAGGAGATCAGATTGTTTAGACAGGACTTTCCCTTTGTGAACCCATGTTGACCGAGTCTGAGGATTGCATTGCTCTTTAGAAGCCTTTCAATAGTACCCAGAGTATGATCTTCTCCATAATTTTTCCAGGAACTGAGGTTAGACTAACAGGTCTGTAGTTCCCTCACGCCCTTCTTGTAGACTGGAATAACACTAGCTTGTTTCCAGTCAGCAGGGACCTCCCCAGACTCCCAAGACCTTTGGTAGATGATCAAGATGGGTCCTCCTGTAACATCCGCTAGCTCCTTCAGTACTCTGGGATGACTCCCATCAGGCCCCATGGACTTGTGAACATTCAGCTGATCTAGCTGGTCCCTTACAATTTCAGCGTCCACAAGTGGAAAGCCACTCTTCCCACACTCATGGTCCTCTGACTCAGGGGACCAGCCAGCCCAAGGTCTACCAGTATTATTAAAGTGTGAGGCAAAAATAAGCAGTGAATGCCTCCGCTTTTTATTCAGCCCTAATAGTCAGATGACCATTGTCCTGGTTTCAGCTGGGATAGAGTTAATTTTCCTCTTAGTAGCTGGTGCAGTGCTGTGTTTTGGATTTGGTGCGAGAACAATGTTGATGGGACACTGATGGTTTTAGTTGTTGCTGGGTAATGTTTTACTAAGTCAAGGTCTTTTCAGTTTCTTGGGCCCTGCCAGCCAGAGGGCTGGGGAGGCACGGGAAATTGGGAGGGGACACAGCCAGGACAGGTGACCCAAACTAGCCAAAGGGATATTCCATACCATATGACATCATGCTGAGTATATGAACTGGGGGAAGAAGAAGGGTGGGGGGACATCCGGCATTATGGCGTTTGTCTTCCCAAGTAACCGTTACGCGTGATGGTGCCCTGCTTTCCTGGGGATGGCTGAACACCCTGCCTGCCCATGGGAAGTAGTGAATGAATTCCTTGCTTTGCTTTGCTTGTGTGCGCGGCTTTTGCTTTACCTATTAAATTGTTCTTATCTCAACCCCTGAGTTTCACATTCCTTTCCAATTCTCTTCCCCATCCCTCTGGGTGAGGGGGAGTGAGCAAGTGGCTGCACGGTGCTTGGTTGCTGGCCAGGGTTAAACCACAACAACCATCTTGAAGAAGTAACGGTCCAATGTTGTCTTTACACCTCCTCTTACTATTAATATACGTCAAAAAGCCTTTCGTGTTATCTAACAGAACACTGGCCAGTTTCAGCTCTAATTGAGCTTTGGTCTGTTGTGTTTTCTCCCGGCATATACGAACCACGGCCCTGTAATCTTCC
Organism: Falco naumanni; assembly: GCF_017639655.2. NCBI lineage: Eukaryota > Metazoa > Chordata > Aves > Falconiformes > Falconidae > Falco > Falco naumanni. The sequence goes on from NC_054079.1 coordinate 23,239,168, forward strand.
TGAGAAGCCTGACCTTGATTCCAGAGATCATACAATTTCTTTTTCCTCTTGAGCTCCACGAGGAGTTCCCTGTTCAGCCAAGCTGGTCTTCTGCCCTGCTTGCTTGACTTTCAACACAGTGGGATTACATCTGATCCTGTGCTTCTAAAAGGTGGTTCTTAAAAACTGACCAGCACTCGTGGACTACTAAGCCCTCAAAAGTAGATTCCCAGGGGACTCTGCTAAGTGGCTCCCAGAATAGCTTAAAGTTTGCTCTCCTGAAGTCCAAGGTAGCAACTCTGCTGTCCTTTTTTCTCATTATGCTGAAAATTCTAAACTCAACTATTTCATGATCACTGTGGCCAAGACAGCCACCTACCATCGCATCCCCCACGAGTCCTTCTCTATTCACAATTAGCAAGTCTAGGAGGGCATCTTTCTTAGTTGGCTCACTGAGTACCTTTGACAAGAAGTTATCTCCTACAAACTTCAAGAACTTCCAAGACCTGCTCATCACAGCAGTATGGTACTCCCAGCTGATGTCTGGGAAGTTGAAAACTCCCATAAGGATGAGGGCTACCAATCCTATAGAGTAACTCATCAGCACTGACATCCTGGCTGGGCAATCGTTAGTAGACACCCACTACAACATCTCCTTTGTTTTCCACCACCCTCATCCTCACCCAGAGGCTCTCAACCACATCATCACTAACTGCGAGGGCTGTACAGTCAAGCCTCTCTCCCTTACATACAGTGCAACATCTCTGCCTTGCCTGCCCTGCCTTGTGGCATATGAAGGCACAGACTCCAAGTCAGTGAAGAAGTGAGAACCTTTATTGCATACATAAGTGCTGGTTATATACAATTGCTTATCTACCCAAGTTCTGCTCTGGAAAATGTCCACATGCACCAAAGCACCTTTGCAGCTAGTTTACACTCCACTGAGCTGTTCACTCCCTCTATGCTCATCTGTGGAGGTCTCTTCTTCCTAGATCAGGATTTAAGATTTGGGAGGCTTTGGGCACGCCCCTCATTGCAAACAGGTATGCACAGAAGTAATTTGCAGGTGAGCTCTGAGAGCCAGATTTAGTGCTAGTTGCTTCCTCACTATGTTTTAAGCCATAATCACTCTGCAGTCTGGCACCCAGACAATGAACAAGGCCTTTTCTTTTTCTCCACATCCAGTGCTTGAGAGCAAACAGGAAAAGCCTGCATAGATTTCAGAAAGAGCCCTTACGCTGCCTATCCCTCCTGAACAGCCTGTAGCCCTTCATCCCAGCACCCCAATCATGGGACTCATTCTGCCAAGTCTCACTAATACCAATGACATCGTAGCTCTGGGAGCTGACCAACGCTTCCAGTTAATCCTGTTTGTTTCTCATACTGAGTGCATTGGTGTACAAGGATTTATGCTCCTAAGCCCTCTCATTACACACTTGCATGCTTGGTTGAAGTTTTTGTTGTCATTGTTGACATGTTTATTAAATTAACTTTAGGAATTAATTTGCTTCTTGGGCTCTGTGTTTGAGAGTGTTTAATGTGATTTTGGGATTATTTGGTGTTCTCTGCTGCTTGATTTAGGACATAGAATACAATGAGAAATTTAACTTTAGCATGGAAAGTCTACAGAGAGCTTAAATCGTATAAACTGACACTTTTCCATGTCTCTTGTTAATTGTTCCCATGATAAAGCAGCATAGTATAGAAATGGAAGTGGATTATATCAAATAGGGAGTGCCCTGCTCTTGTTTTTGGAATTAGTTCTGCCTCATTGAATTAGATTAGTTTGAGCCTCGATAAATGCATGAGTTTCCTCTGTGTGGAGTTCAGACATATCAGAGCTAGACTTTTACAGTCATCGAAATCACAAGTTTGATCTTTCTACATAATTTTTGTTTGTTTGAAAACAAGTGTATTTTCATTTCTTCAAGGGAGTGGAAAGGTCCTTATAGAGATCTGTAAAGTTTGTTAATACACTAGTTATGATTACTAGTGCTAGGGAGAGTGCAAAGAGAGTTCTTCAGTTAGTAAGTAAACTGGTGGCAATGGGAATTTCAGGCCATTCTATCCCTACAACTGTGGGAGGATATTTTATTCCTTTAATTACCTTCAGAGGTGTCTGTGGCTTTGAAAATGCAACTATCAAAGAAACATTCTTAATTTCTGAAGAGCCTGGGTTAGAAATTTCTGTTTACGTGCCTAGTCTCTCCTTTGCTTAATGTACCTTTTTTCCTACATATTTTTGGCAGTGGGTGGGGGAAGAAGGGGAGGAAAGCTTCTGGTAAGTTTTGTTGAGAACAGCAGTGTCTGATAAGTGAAGTTATCAGACAAGATAAAAACATTATTAATGCCTTTAATAAGACATTAAAAGTTAGAAAGGGTTTCAATAATTGCATCTTCCTTCATTTGGAGGAAAGGTCATCCATCTGAAGGAAAGGTAATCAAGGATATCAGAGTAGGGTGATATATAGACTAGTCCTTTTCTGTTGTGAATTTTAAGTGTGTCTGAGTTGGGTAAGAAGCCTTAATAGGGAGTTTTCAATCTCTTCATTTCTGGTTTAGGCAGGTCAATGTAAGGCTCAGCTGGCAAGTGACTTGTAGCTGTATGTATTAAAGGAAAGGTAGTTAATTTTTCTTCTTGACATATGAATTCTAGAGTTAATTATATGTAAAAACTTTAAAAGTAGCAGCATTTCAATTCTCTTCTCGGTCCTTACCATTCCCCCCCCCCCCCCCCAATGGATCATACAGTATTTATTACTTGTTTTGGCTCAAATTTGGGTATTTAGATGCAGATAATCAGCAAGTAAATAAATTCAACTAGTCAAAGACTGTGCAAAACTCCCAAGAATTTACAGCCATTAGTTCTCTCCTATTCAGAAGACTTACATTTCATCAAACTGGGTAATTTCCAGTGATATTTCTTTTGGTCCTATAAGGTATATAGCTTGTTCTTTTCTTCCTCCTGGAGACAAGAAGACCTACCATTTAAGAAAGCTATCTCATAAAGGTAAATATGTGTAAACTGATGGTGATTCTGCCTAGTGGTGGAAAGCCACACAGTATCTCTAGATGTGTTGCAGGTACGTTTTTGAGATCTTCATAACACAGGGAACATGTGAGAAACACTGTTGTGAATCTGTGCTAGTGACCTTTGGATAATGGTGACATGATCATTGGGTGATTTTTTAGGTAACTTATTTGTTTGTATATTTGCTTCTAATTGTGAGTAAATATGGGTGACACTTTCCATAAGTAATAGATCTATAAATATTTCCTCTGGACTCTTTGCTCTTTGGGATTCCTCTTTGGGGTTGAGCCTCTAATAGCTTAAGTATTTCTTAAGCCCCCTGGGATGCAAGCCGCTTAATAAATACTGCTTGAGCTGGTTTGTTGAATAGTATTCCCTAAATGGTCTTCTAGTGTATTCATTCTTTATACTTGTTGCCTTGGATAACTAATGTACTTTTGTGATAAACGCAGTCATGATTCATGTCAAAAATAGAATGTACTGTGATAAGTGTAATTGTTGTACCCTGTGTAAATCTGGGACCTGCATCACAGTTGCAGTGAGTGGGCACCTGTGGTTCTCCTTTGAGACAATGTGATGGTTTCCCTTTCCCCTGAGGCAATCGCTGCTTGGAAAAGCCTGCCAAGATAAGATAAAGAAAGGAAAGCGAAAGCACGCCAGGGAAAGCCCTCTGAAGGAGACAAAGACCTTGAGATTTGAAAAAGCACGCCAAAGGAGAGCCAACAGGAGGAGAAGGTGTACCCTAACGACCCAATGGGGAAAGAGCAGGACGAACAACCTGTCGAGAAGAGATTGGACAAGATCCGGGGATAAAAGACGCTGCTTTTAGGACTCAGGTGTGCGTGTGGTGGAACTAATTGAGTTCTTCGCGCACTCAGTGCTGTTTTTGCTTATTGTTTCTCAACCTAAATGGATTGAACCCAAAATAAAATTGTTTTAATTGTTATCGTTTATAGCACTTTGTCTAGAGTGCTTCCTGAAGATTTCTTATAGAAAGTGTAGGAAATTCATAAGGGGGGGGGGGGGGGGGGGGGGGGAACCCCAACCCAACAGAAAAATCCCACCCAAAACATGTTGCATGCTTGTTCGATCTTTGAAAGGCAGTTTTGTTTTGCTGAGCTTTTAAGTATGTCAGACAGTCAAGACTTCTGCATTGTAAAGCTAAGTGTTGAATTGTAATGGAAATGTCACAAGTTGGTCTTTGTGGGTTAGACTGATGTTTTCTGTATCTGTAACTCTTCTAAGGGAATAGTTTGGGAAGAGATCGTCTTCCTTCCTTCTCCCTGAAATGCTACTTTGCCACCCTCCTTTCTAGCAGCATTGTCTTATAATGAATAGTAGAATAGTCTATAAGGAAGTAAATAAACTGTTTCTTGAAAAAATGATCAAATAACAGCCAAGCCTGGACTACAGGAATTGCTGTAGTTGAGACCAATAGTTTGTGTTAGAACAGTATATGTTTTCAGATTAAGAAATAAAACTCTGTACTGTTGGAAGTCACTGCATGTGAAATCTTGTAAGTTGTTGGTGTTATTTTTTTTAAAGGCTAGATGTTTGTTAGGGCTTTAGGACTGACTCTTTAAAAATATTTATTACTCTGACTGTTATGTTTGAATTAACTTAAGTGGAATACCTAAGTTGTTCTTGTAAATTTCATTCACATTGCTTGAAGTCTGTGGGTTGTCTCTCATGCAAGGAACATAAAGGAAAGCCTTGGTAACTTCTGCCTTGCTATCCTTTCTTTTTTTCCTCTGTACAAGCAGAAGGTTTCTTGCAATATGAGTATCAAATTCCCTCTATATTCAATTAAGCTCATAAAACATAAGCATGTTATAAATTGAGTCAATTTTTAGTTTTATATTATTTATTTATGGGATTAATAAAAGGCAAGTAAACAGCGCTGGGTGCTGAGTGAGTCAGGGCTCCTCTAACGTGCACTTGTTACATCGGGCGGCTGTTTTTTTATGTTCCTAAGCTAATACATATTCATCACTACTTCTAAGAAAGGCAGGGTTATTACAATTAGTTTCTGGAATTCGACCCCTGCATGCATATCAGTTCTCGGTGGTCTCTCTGGGGGTAGTTTGGGCTGAAGGCTCGCAGACTTCCTCCCAGGCTTTGTCCTCCAGTAGTCCTTCAGTTTCCTTTTCTTTCTTATTTGGTAATCTCTTGGCTGGATGTCAGAGACTTGTGTAGCATTCCCTGCAATAGTTAACAGTCATTTGAAACTCCTTTGTTCTCCTGTCCCCTAGATCCAAGTCCCAATGTTTACCTTTTAAAACCTCTATTGACACAAATTGCTGGACCATTTCTTACAAGCATTTTCCCTTTTTCCTAGAAGCCCTTTGAAGAAGGCTGTGCAAATAGAGAGGAAGGAATGCCAACTGGGGAAGCAGTTGCCACTTATATACGAGATAGCAAAGGAGTAGTCAAGTTTGGCTGGATAAAAGGTGTATTGGTAAGTTGATGTATTGTACTTCAGTTGATTAAAAAGATTTGATCTTTCCAATAGCCTTATCTTCTTGAGAAGGACTGTGTTAGCTCTGTATAAAGAAAAGATTACATGTATGAGAATTGTGGGAAAATGCCATAAGTTCAGTACGGGTCACTTCCGCTCTTATCCTTGTACTGAATTTTAAGGAAGAAAGAGTTCCTTAGTATGTCTTTGAAATTATGCAACTTCAAAACTCTAAGATTGTATCTTTTTTTGCTACATAATAGTGACACAGGTAACTGGAGAGAATATGCTTGTGTGCATTCACTGTAAAGTTTTGGACTGAAGCAATACAAAACCTGGTTTTTTAGAGAAGCACAAAATATTGTGATGAGGAGAGTACCTGCATATGGCAAAGCTTGACTTGGATTAAGTGCTCAAGTCTTGTTGAAGCTGGTTATGATGTTTTTTGGTTTTTTTAAAAGTCCTCTTCCCTTAAACTGTGGAAATCTAACACTAAATATAATATAGTCATGGTGGAAAAAAACCCTCTGGGTGACGTGCGGAATTAGACTCTATAACTCGAAAGTTATAAAGTAGGTATGTTTATTGCGCGCAGATGCACGGGGGATCGCTCCACCACAAGCGTGCATACCCGAAGTGACGAACCATCTCACATTTATACAATGAAACAAATGAATATTCAATTAACGCCTATACATATTCGTTACCTAAACCCCGCTTCGTATGTTAATTAGCTTATCGGTCCTTTGCCTGGAATGTGGTGGTCTTGCAGGTTTGTAGGTGATTCATGTCCTTGTGACCATCTGATCTTCTCCAGCAAGGAAACTTAGCACTCCCTCCCTCTAGATAGCATTGGAATATATCTCATCCTTTTCTCATTCTTTTTTATATAGCCCCTTTGTTAGAGGAAGAAGGGCAGGCGTCTCCTCAAAACTGTAGTTGTCTCCTCAAAGCTGTGTGCCTATGTGACCAGACACCGCACCCATGACCAGTCACCATACCCACATTCCTTGAGCAGACATATACAATCACAATCGATGTCCATTGTCCCCATTTCACACTATTTCTCCATATCAATCCCCCCTTTTCTATCAAACTAAGTAAATTCTTTTACTTAAGCAGTCTTCCCGAATGATATAAAGCATCATACATAAGTGTTACCCTTTTAAACATTCTCCAAACCCACAAATATAACATAATGGTTAGTATTAAGGAAATTCCTAAACTGATCAATAAGATCACAATGGGGTGTACCATAGTGTTAAGAATTCCTGTTGCAGAAGGTGACCAGCCAAAGAGAGTATCCCACCAATTATGGTTTCCATCCTGTTCTACCTTTTTTTAAAACTTTCTTGATCCCCTCTACATCATGATGGATCATAAGAAGAGTTTCGTGTCCCTTTTCTTTGGTTTCTTCCAGTATACGTTGTAAATCTGCATGTTTTAATAGTTCTTTTATACTGCTTATATTTAGTCCTATGGGGGTAGGAATTAGATGTAAAATTACAGATACAGTAATTTGAATATTGTGCAGTCTCCTTTACCTCCCCATCTACAGTTACTGTGTTACACTTAGTTCTCAAACACGCACATCCCTTCCCTGCATATATAATTACTGTTTTCAAGTTTGCATTTGGTCGGGCCTCGAAATGACATATTTTCTGATCTGTATCTAAACAAGTATCCTGGGCCATTATAGTATTGCTTTCACAGAGGAAGCCCTGCTGTTCTCGCATAATACAAGATTCTAAATCTACTGTTTGCCACTTGTCGCCTATCTTTCTGGCCCATGTTCTATGTTCAAAAGGGTATTTTCCTAGGCATATTATAAAGATGGGCTCGGTTAAGGTAAAATTGTGGCAACATTCCCGTGAATTAAAGCACATGGTTGTATTTGGAAGGGTAAATTCCTTATCTACCTTTCTGACATTAATCAGGGTGTCTCCTGAAATCTTGGTGTTATCTTTTTCATTATATGTTTGACACCCTACTTTTATCCTATCTCCTAATTTTTCCCCATAATTGGTCGACTTTGTGTACATCCTCCCGATCCCATTGATTCCTTTGGTACACCTCATTTTCAGAAAAAACCACCATAGCTAGTTTCGTCTTTGAGTCCACCTTTCCCATTATTCCAGTGTGTTTTTTCTGGGCATGATTCCAAGGCCAGTTATCAGGCTCTTGGTTGTAGGCAAGAGAGAGGGTACAAAAAAACCACAAATGGTTTAAACCCACTATTGATCATTTTAAGAATCTAAACGTTCCTCACATATACATATAAAATCTGTTTTGATCAAAAATATCTTTGTTTGAGTTGGGGCTTACTGATAACAAATTGGGCAAGACTGGCCACTGGCTCAGTCCCAGACTCTTTTGTTCTATATTGTTTGTTGTGGTGCCCTTCCCATATGGTGGATCCACAACCGCTCAGGTTCACTTACTTGCCACCCACATTGTTCCCATTTGTCCGAGTAAATTTAAGTTTCAGTCCTTTTTTATCTGGGGTTACTCTCCACGAAGTTGCAGGGGCTTTCTTGATCCGGGTGTGGTGAATCCAAGAATTCTGTCCCTCAACCTTGATTGCAGTGTAGGTGGTGAGTAGGACTTGAAAAGGTCCGGTCCACTGTGGTTCCAGGGTTTTATCTGCAAAACACTTAACGTATACATAGTCCCCTGGTCGTATATCGTGAACAGGTCCATCCAGACCCCTACTGCGTGTTCCCATCACATGCTTCTCAATTCTTATTAATTGTTTGTTTAGTGCCACCATATAGGAAGTCATTGTTTCTTCACCAATCTGTGAAGACGTCCCCTTTTGTACCACATAGGGTCGTCCATATAAAATTTCAAATGGGCTAAGCCCCTCTTTTGCTCTTGGTCTAATTCGAATTTGTGTAAGAGCTAATGGCAAAGACTGGGGCCAAGTTAGATTTGTTTCTTGACCTAGCTTGACAATCTGTTGTTTGATTAGATGATTCATCTTTTCCACCTGGCCACTCGATTGTGGTCAGTATGGGGTATGTAATTGCCAATCTATTCCTATATGGTGGCTGATCTGTTGCACTATTCTGGACACAAAATGTGGTCCTCTATTCGAGGACATTACCGCTGGGACTCCAAACCCAGGTATTATCTCTTGGAGCAGTATTTTGGTCACTTCCCGGGCTTTAGCAGTTCTGCATGGGAAGGCTTCTGGCCAACCTGAAAAGGTATCTGTTAGTACCAATAAATATCGATACCCCCCTTTTCAAGGAAGTTCCGAGAAATTGGATCTGCCAATGTTGCCCTGAAACATTTCCTCTACTAATGTTCCCTAGTTTTATTTATTTGCTTTATTGGGATTATTGCATAAACACGTTTCACATTGCTGAGTCACCTGTTTTATTACAGTATACAAGTTTTGCCCTATCAATTTCTGATTTAGACTTTTATATAAAGCATCAGCTCCCCAATGCGTCTTATTAATAATAGGGCTGTGGTCCATATTAAATTAGATGGTACCACTATATGACCATCCCTTGAATAAGTCCACTTACTTAATTTTATTTTATCATTCATGTCCTGAATTACCTTTAAGTTTTCTTTAGAATAGTTTGGCTCTTGATCTGTACTTACAGTTTGGATTTTATCGTCGGGTATTAAGGATAATTCCTTTTTTCCTACCTCCTCTGTTACTCATCTGGCCTCATGGTCGGCCAGGTGGTTTCCAATTTCCAAATCAGTGCCTCAGAGTGGGCCATTCCTCACATCAAGGTCTGGCATGGCATATGTTCCCACTGCTCAACGCCTACTGGGTTGCAGCCAAAAGCGGAGCTCAAGATTCTTCTTGGTGGCAAACACAGAGGCCAACCCAGTCTTGCCCTTGACTATGGTAGGAGGCACCTGACCAACCTTATTCCTTGTACTTCGTTGTCAATGCAGTTTCATCTGCACATCCCATAACAAGTCACTGTCATGGCAAAACACACAGATTTACATTAGTAGAACTACTACAGAGTGTATTTTATTTCAGGTTTTCTGCCAATATCTCCACAGCCTTGCTGACCAAGGGATATTGTTTTTATCTGAACTGGGCAAGCCTCCCCCTTATCATTTTTACTGTAACAGGTAAAGCATTTTTCACCTTTTATTTTCGGATACACCTGGTTAAAAAATTATTTTACTTCAGGGAGGTCCTCTTTTCCTCTTTTCTGTTGAATTAAAGATAAGCTTAATATTTCAATTACTTGATCATTTTTAACTTTTAGTTTCATTTCTCCTTCTTTAAACGTCTAGATGTTCTAATAAATCTCATCCCAACAAAGATTTTGGTGAATTTGGCATTCTTATTTGTTTTCTTAGTTTGTACTTTAAAGGTTTCAGGATGTTTTCCTGGTGGCCAGCAGCTCCCACAACTGTAACAATTTTTTAATTATTATTATTTTTTACTGAAGTTTAACAAATAAGTTGGTTTTGTATTCACTAAAATACCACCTCATACCCATTCCCTGCCCTAAAGGGCAGTTATGGGTCCTGTTGTACTGCAAATGCTGCAGCAATTGGGGTGACATTGTCAGGTCCTTCTGCTCAATTGTCAGCAACAGCAACCCCCTCCTCCCCACCATCAGAAGGATTCGGGGCAGGAGATGCTGTTCCTGCACTGCAGGTTACACAGGCCTGCCTCTGCAACAGCACTTCTGTTTTAACTCTTTCTTACCCTGAATGCAAATCTGCTACTTGTTGCTTTAAGTCTGTGTTATTACATATCAGCCTTCGCAGGCAAATAGCAAACACCCTGCCAGTGCATCCAGCATGACTCAGTCGCACCTTCGAGGGGGTACGGGGGTTTGTACAAACTCACCCCAATACTTTAACACTTTCACAAGGTCTTTGATTCTCCACCCACCCCCGCCCTCAGGTTTTACATACATTAGTACAAGTTTTTATCATACAACGTGTTTCATTCTGGTTGCTCCACAGAAGGAATCGCAACCTGAGCTTTTAACACAAAAATTTCAACAAGAACATCTTTCTAGTTTAGGTCTTAGGGTTTTTCCTATCCTTTTCTAGAGCCATAATCAAAGATCAGGTGATGTTAATCCCGCACTCTTTCTAGTGCTAGTACCATAGGATCCCGAGGGGGTACTAATCCACAGTCCTTTTGCCACTCGGGTTTGTCCTGGAGGACGAAGAACATGTCTGCATATGATACTTTGTCCCTTTTTCCCTCTCTCCTCAGAAACAACATTAATCGCAGGAGAGTGTTATAATCTAACGTTCCTCCCTCCTGAGGCCATTTTGCATCACTCCCCAATTTATACAAAAGCCAGCACTGATTACAATATTTAATCCATTTCCTTCTATTTTCGGTACCACCATGTCCTACGATATCACTCCAATGTTTTAATATACAACCCAAGGGCGATTTTTCACAGGGCTTACTCCTTCCATTTCCCATTTTGCAATTTTATTTACTTTGTTTTTCTCCGGCCGCCTTAGCCACCCAAGGTCGGAAACGCGGATAGAGCTCCTTACTCATATTGCACTCAAACGCATGTCTCAAGCACTCTTGCACTCACACTCAGTCAAAATAATTAAGCTATAAACGGAAAATCAAAATGTGCATCTCAATCACACCATTCACACTCTCCGGGCAGCCCGCAGTCACACAAGCAGTATGTTATACGGTACCGTGCACTTATGTACAACTTTTAGGAACACTGACAGTTCACAAAGTATGCATTTCAATGAACAATTGCCAAAAAACAAACAACAAACAAAAAACCACATTTTTCCTGGTCTTAAGCAGAGTGTTAAGTTTTCCGCTATTTGCCACGAATTACCAGAATATTATTATTTTTCAACATACATTTCATAACTCCGAGTTTTGAACATGTAACAAGACAACACATAGAACAAACAAGACACAGAGCGCTATTTCAGTTGTTACATTCTATGAATTCCCCAATTCTTAAGACAACCTAAAGGAAGTTTTTAGCTTCCCTTTTTTTTTTTTTTTGTTTTTTTTTGTTTTTTTGTTCTTTTGTTTTTTTGTTTTTTTGTTTTTTTGGTTTTTTTTTCCTACGCAAAAGTTTCCCTTTTACTTTTGCTAAGAGGTCCCTCTTGTTCCTGTGAGATCCCGCCTTATTCCGTCCCGCCCCCCGCTTTCCGTCACGAGGCCTCCGGGCTTTTAGGAATGGCAGTGACCTCGGGTTTGCTCGATCTGCCCTCAAGATCGCTAGCGGCCACCCCTTGGTCAGCAAACCCCCTCCCAAGGTACCTTTCCTCCTGGGGACTACGCTGCGCGCCGGACGTCTCCGTGCGTCTCACCAGCCGCCCCGTTTCTAAACATACCGTTTTATCCGTGGATCCAGGGGTTCTCTTCTGCTCCCGGGTGAACAGCTGAGAAGAGGAGGCTCCTCCGAGGAAATCTCCCGGGGCGCGCCTAGGAGCGTCCGCTCCGCAGCTGGTCCCTCGGCCGAGCAGAAATCCTCCTGCCTGGCTCGCCAAACTGACGTGCGGAATTAGACTCTATAACTCGAAAGTTATAAAGTAGGTATGTTTATTGCGCGCAGATGCACGGGGGATCGCTCCACCACAAGCGTGCATACCCGAAGTGACGAACCATCCCACATTTATACAATGAAACAAATGAATATTCAATTAACGCCTATACATATTCGTTACCTAAACCCCGCTTCGTATGTTAATTAGCTTATCAGTCCTTTGCCTGGAATGTGGTGGTCTTGCAGGTTTGTAGGTGATTCATGTCCTTGTGACCATCCGATCTTCTCCAGCAAGGAAACTTAGCACTCCCTCCCTCTAGATAGCATTGGAATATATCTCATCCTTTTCTCATTCTTTTTTAAATAGCCCCTTTGTTAGAGGAAGAAGGGCAGGCATCTCCCCGTCTCCCCTTTGTTAGAGGAAGAAGGGCAGGCGTCTCCTCAAAACTGTAGTTGTCTCCTCAAAGCTGTGTGCCTATGTGACCAGACACCGCACCCATGACCAGTCACCATACCCACATTCCTTGAGCAGACATATACAATCACAATCGATGTCCATTGTCCCCATTTCACACTATTTCTCCATATCATGGGAGTAAGTCCCTATTTCAAATAATGAAAATTTGAGATGGAAGACTGTTAAAAGTACATATGAACTTATGGTTTCTCTTTGCCAAATTACTAAAAATAAATATGTACTCTAAAAATGTAATGCTTGGTTAATGCATACTGAATTCCAGCATTCAGACTACCTAATTTTAGTTCAGCAAGGTTCCACTACATATTAGCAACTTCCTCATAAGTATTGAAGTAGCTATATTCTTTCACTTATGAGAAGGAGAGTGTCTGTGGTAATTGTGAAACATATTTTGGTCTCCTGTTGTGAATAGTGAATGCTGTACCACTTATCTAAAGCATGACACACCTATGTTTAGTTAAAAGTTGGGAAATGTCCAAGGACCCTTATTGCCACATGACGGATGTACAGACTGCTAAGTCCTTGTGATATGGAGAAATAGTGTGAAATGGGGACAATGGACATCGATTGTGATTGTATATGTCTGCTCAAGGAATGTGGGTATGGTGACTAGTCATGGGTGCGGTGTCTGGTCACATAGGCACACAGCTTTGAGGAGACAACTACAGTTTTGAGGAGACGCCTGCCCCTCTTCCTCTAACAAAGGGGAGACGCCTGCCCTTCTTTCTCTAACAAAGGGGCTATTTAAAAGAGAATGAGAGAAGATGAGAGACATTCAAATGCTATCTAGAGGGAGGGAGTGCTAAGTCTCCTTGCTGGAGAAGATGGGATGGTCACAAGAACATGATTCACCTACACACCTGCAAGACCACCACATTCCAGGCAAAGGACCGATAAGCTAATTAACATACGAAGCGGGGTTTAGGTAACAAATATGTATAGGCGCTAATTGAATATTCATTTGTTTCATTGTATAAATGTGAGATGGTTCGTCACTTCGGGTATGCACGCTTGTGGAGGAGCGATCCCCCGTGCATCTGCGCGCAATAAACATACCTACTTTATAACTTTCGAGTTATAGAGTCTAATTCCGCACGTCAGTTTTGGCGAGCCAGGCAGGAGGATTTCTGTTCGGCTGAGGGACCAGCTGCGGAGCGGACGCTCCTAGGCGCGCCCCGGGAGATTTCCTCGGAGGAGCCTCCTCTTCTCAGCTGTTCACTCGGGAGCAGAAGAGAACCCCTGGATCCGCGGATAAAACGGTATGTTTAGAAACGGGGCGGCTGGTGAGACGCACGGAGACGTCTGGCGCACAGCGTAGTCCCCAGGAGGAAAGGTACCTTGGGAGGGGGTTTGCTGACCAAGGGGTGGCTGCTAGCGATCTTGAGGGCAGACCGAGCAAACCCGAGGTTACTGCCATTCCTAAAAGCCCGGAGGCCTCGTGACGGAAAGCGGGGGGCGGGACGGAATAAGGCGGAATCTCACAGGAACAAGAGGGACCTCTTAGCAAAAGTAAAAGGGAAACTTTTGAGCAGGAAAAAGAAAAAGGGGGAAGCTAAAAACTTCCATTGGGTTGTCTTAAGAATTGGGGAATTCCTAGAATGTAACAACTGAAATAGCGCTCTGTGTCTTGTTTGTTCTATGTGTTGTCTTGTTACATGTTCAAAACTCGGAGTTATGAAATGTATGTTGAAAAATAATAATATTCTGGTAATTCGTGGCAAATAGCGGAAAACTTAACACTCTGCTTAAGACCAGGAAAAATGTGGTTTTTTGTTTGTTGTTTGTTTTTTGGCAATTGTTCATTGAAATGCATACTTTGTGAACTGTCAGTGTTCCTAAAAGTTGTACATAAGTGCACGGTACCGTATAACATACTGCTTGTGTGACTGCGGGCTGCCCGGAGAGTGTGAATGGTGTGATTGAGATGCGCATTTTGATTTTCCGTGTATAGCTTAATTATTTTGACTGAGTGTGAGTGCAAGAGTGCTTGAGACAGGCGTTTGAGTGCAATACGAGTAAGGAGCTCGATCCGCGTTTCCGACCTTGGGTGGCTAAGGCAGCCAGAGAAAAACAAAGTAATTAAAATTGTAAAATGGGAAATGGAAGGAGTAAGCCCTGTGAAAAATCGCCCTTGGGTTGCATATTAAAACATTGGAGTGATATCGTAGGACATGGTGGTACCGAAAATAGAAGGAAATTGATTAAATATTGTAATCAGTGGTGGCTTTTGTATAAATTGGAGTGATGCGAAATGGCCTCAGGAGGGAGGAATGTTAGATTATAACACTCTCCTGCAGAGAGAGGGAAAATGGGACAAAGTATCGTATACAGACATGTTCTTCGTCCTCCAGGACAAACCCGAGTGGCAAAAGGACTGTTGATTAGTACCCCCTCGGGATCCTATGGTACTAGCACTAGAAAGAGTGCGGGATTAACATCACCTGATCTTTGATTATGGCTCTAGAAAAGGATGGGAAAAAAACTGAGACCTAAACTAGAAAGATGTTCTTGTTGAAATTTTTGTGTTAAAAGCTCAGGTTGCGATTCCTTCTGTGGAGCAACCAGAATGAAACACGTTGTATGATAAAAACTTGTACTAATGTATGTAAAACCTGAGGGCGGGGGTGGGTGGAGAATCAAAGACCTTGTGAAAGTGTTAAAGTATTGGGGTGAGTTTGTACAAACCCCCGTACCCCCTCGAAGGTGCGACTGAGTCATGCTGGATGCACGGCAGGGTGTTTGCTGTTTGCCTGCGAAGGCTGATATGTAATAACACAGACTTAAAGCAACAAGTAGCAGATTTGCATTCAGGGTAAGAAAGAGTTAAAACAGAAATGCTGCTGCAGAGGCAGGCCTGTGTAACCTGCAGAGCAGGAACAGCATCTCCTGCCCCGAATCCTCCTGATGGTGGGGAGGAGGGGATTGCTGTTGCTGACAATTGAGCTGAGGGACCTGACAATGTCACCCCAATTGCTGCAGCATTTGCAGTACAACAGGACCGGTAACGGCCCCTTTAGGGCAGGGAATGGGTATGAGGTGGAATTTTAGTGAATACAAAACCAACTTATTTGTTAAACTTCAGTAAAAAAATAATAATAAAAAAAATGTTACAGTTGTGGGAGCTGCTGGCCACCAGGAAAACATCCTGAAACCTTTAAAGTACAAACTAAGAAAACAAATAAGAATGCCAAATTCCCCAAAGGCCCTTCTTGGTAGGGACTTATTAGAACAATTGGAGGCAACAATCAAATTTAAAAAAGGGGAAGTTACTCTGGAGGTAAATGATCATCAATACATACAGGTTATGAGCCTATCTTTGGCCAGTACTCCTATAAAAAGGGAAATTGATACCAGAATTATTGATCAGGTATATCCCGGAGTATGGGCAATTGACATACCGGGACGTGCCAAGAATGCATCACCTGTTATAGTAAAATTAAAGGAAGGACAGGGTGCGATAAGAATTTAACAATACCCACTGAAAAGGGAAGATAGGGAAGGAATTCGTCCAAATATAGAGCGATTCATAGAATTAAAACTACTAAAAGAATGTGAGTCAGAATTTAACACACCTATCCTCCCAGTTAAAAAACCTGATGGGTCTTATAGGATAGTTCAAGATTTAAGGGCCATTAACAAAATAACAGAGGATCTGTATCCTGTAGTAGCTAACCCCTATACCTTACTAACCACCCTGACACCTGACCTAGCTTGGTTCACAGTTTTAGACTTAAAAGATGCCTTCTTTTGCCTCCCTCTCCATGAAGCCAGCCAAAGAATTTTTGCTTTTGAATGGGAAAATCCCAGAAGCGGTCGAAAGACCCAGCTCACATGGGCGGTGTTGCCACAGGGGTTTAAAAATAGCCCCACAATTTTTGGAAACCAATTAGCAAAGGATTTGGAGTTATGGGAACCACCACCAGGAGAAGGGAAAGTGTTACAATATGTAGACGATCTTCTTATTGCAACCAGAACCGAAGAATCTTGTATTATTTGGACTGTGAGCCTGCTGAACTTTCTGGGACTACAAGGATATCGGGTTTCTAAGAAGAAGGCACAGGTGGTGTTACAAGTCACATACCTAGGGTACGAGATCAGTGCCGGACAACGGGTCCTAGGGAAGGCCCGAAAAGAAGCCATATGCCAAGCCCCCCGACCACGAACTGTAAAGGAACTGCAGACATTTCTGGGAATGACAGGATGGTGCAGGCTTTGGATATGTAATTATGGCTTGCTTGTTAAACCATTATATTCCCTGATAGCAGCTAATCAGAAGGATCTTCAGTGGGATGCTGAATCAGACAGAGCTTTCCATGAACTGAAGAAAGCCTTAATGTCGGCACCAGCACTAGGACTTCCTGATGTGAGTAAGCCATTTTTCCTATTTTCCCATGAGAAACAGGGAATGGCATTAGGAATACTGGCACAAGATTTGGGACCATACAGACGGGCAGTGGCGTACTTCTCTAAACAGCTGGATGCCACTGCAAAAGGGTGGCCTGGTTGCCTGAGAGCAGTAGCAGCTGTCATCCTAAACATCCAGGAGGCCCGGAAGTTTACCTTGGGCCAGAAAATGACTGTCTTAGTATCCCACACAGTGTCTGCAGTCCTTGAAACAAAAGGGGGGCATTGGCTCTCCCCACAGAGATTCCTAAAATACCAGGCCATAATGGTGGAACAAGATGATGTTGAGATCGTGACTACAAACATCGTCAATCCGGCCTCATTTCTTAATGGGAATGTTGGCGAATCAGTCAATCATGACTGTCTAGAAACAATCGAAGCCACTTATTCTAGTAGGACAGATCTCAAGGATGTTCCTATTAATGGAGCTGAACATTGGTTCACGGATGGGAGCAGCTATATGCTGAATGGAAAGCGACATTCCGGATATGCTGTTACAACCTCTGAAGAAGTGATAGAATCGGGACCGCTACCAGCTGACACTTCGGCACAGAAGGCTGAAATCATAGCCCTTACTCGAGCTCTGGAGAGAGCTCAGGGAAAACCTATAAAGATTTGGACTGATTCTAAATATGCCTTTGGAGTGGTACATGCTCATGGAGCAATATGGAAAGAAAGGGGACTGTTAAACTCCCAAGGAAAAATCATCAAACATGCGGAAGAAATTTTGAAACTCCTAAATGCGGTCCAGCTTCCTGAAAGGGTGGCAATTATGCACATCAAGGCACACCAGAAAGTGAGCACAGAATTAGAAAGAGGAAATGAACTGGCGGACGGGGAAGCAAAACAGGCAGCCAGAAAAGCAATCAAGGTAGAGGGTGCGCTAATACCCGATGGACAAATATCTCTAGAAGGTAAACCAGACTATACTAAAGAAGATCGCAAACTGATTTCTGACCTAGAGGGATCATATAATGAGGAAGGGTGGGCTGTAATCTCACATGGGAGAATAGTGATTCCTTCCTACATGGTATGGTCAGTAGTTCGGGAAGAACATAGAAAAAGGCACTGGGGGGCAGAAGCTCTATATAAGGATCTCACTAAAAACATAATAGCACGAAATTTGTATACTACTATTAGACAAGTAACCCAACAATGTGATCTTTGTCTCCAGACTAATCCTAAGATTACCAAGGGGCCAAAGTTGGGAAAAATTGGGAAAGGAAATGTTCCAGGGCAACATTGGCAGATTGATTTCTCGGAACTTCCTAAAAAAGGGGGGTATCGATATTTATTGGTACTAACAGATACCTTTTCAGGTTGGCCAGAAGCCTTCGCATGCAGAACTGCTAAAGCCCGGGAAGTGACCAAAATACTGCTCCAAGAGATAATACCTGGGTTTGGAGTCCCAGCGGTAATGTCCTCGAATAGAGGACCACATTTTGTGTCCAGAATAGTGCAACAGATCAGCCACCATATAGGAATAGGTTGGCAATTACATACCCCATACTGACCACAATCGAGTGGCCAGGTGGAAAAGATGAATCATCTAATCAAACAACAGATTGTCAAGCTAGGTCAAGAAACAAATCTAACTTGGCCCCAGTCTTTGCCATTAGCTCTTACACAAATTCGAATTAGACCAAGAGCAAAAGAGGGGCTTAGTCCATTTGAAATTTTATATGGACGACCCTATGGGGTACCAAAGGGGACGTCTTCACAGATTGGTGAAGAAACAATGACTTCCTATATGGTGGCACTAAACAAACAATAAGAATTGAGAAGCATGTGATGGGAACATGCAGTAGGGGTCTGGATGGACCTGTTCACGATATACGACCAGGGGACTATGTATACGTTAAGTGTTTTGCAGATAAAACCCTGGAACCACAGTGGACCGGACCTTTTCAAGTCCTACTCACCACCTACACTGCAATCAAGGTTGAGGGACAGAATTCTTGGATTCACCACACCCGGATCAAGAAAGCCCCTGCAACTCCGTGGAAAGTAACCCCAGATAAAAAAGAACTGAAACTTAAATTTACTCGGACAAATGGGAACAATGTGGGTGGCAAGTAAGTGAACCTGGGCGGTTGTGGATCCACTATATGGGAAGAGCACCACAACAAACAATATAGAACAAAAGAGTCTGGGACTAAGCCAGTGGCCAGTCTTGCCCAACTTGTTATCGGTAAGCCCCAACTCAAACAAAGATATTTTTGATCAAAACAGATTTTATATGTATATGTGAGGAACGTTTAGATTCTTAAAATGATCAATAGTGGGTTTAAACCATTTGTGTTTTTTTGTACCCTCTCTCTTGCCTACAACCAAGAGCCTGATAACTGGCCTTGGAATCATGCCCAGAAAAAACACACTGGAATAATGGGAAAGGTGGACTCAAAGACGAAACTAGCTATGGTGGTTTTTTCTGAAAATGAGGTGTACCAAAGGAATCAATGGGATCGGGAGGATGTACACAAAGTCGACCGATTATGGGGAAAATTAGGAGATAGGATAAAAGTAGGGTGTCAAACGTATAATGAAAAAGATAACACCAAGATTTCAGGAGACACCCTGATTAATGTCAGAAAGGTAGATAAGGAATTTACCCTTCTAAATACAGCCATGTGCTTTAATTCACGGGAATGTTGGCACAATTTTACCTTAACCAAGCCCATCTTTATAATATACCTAGGAAAATATCCTTTTGAGCATAGAACATGGGCCAGAAAGATAGGTGACAAGTGGAAACAGTAGATTTAGAATCTTGTATTATGCGAGAACAGCAGGGCTTCCTCTGTGAAAGCAATACTATAATGGCCCAGGATACTTGTTTAGATACAGATCAGAAAATATGTCATTTCGAGGCCCGACCAAATGCAAACTTGAAAACAGTAATTATATATGCAGGGAAGGGATGTGCGTGTTTGAGAACTAAGTGTAACACAGTAACTGTAGATGGGGAGGTAAAGGAGACTGCACAATATTCAAATTATTGCATTTGTAATTTCACTACTATAACAGGATGCGATTTTAGTTACTCAGCCCCAGTAGTGTCTCATCAATTCTTAAAATCCAACTTTACCCTATCACAGATGATAATTCCTACCCCCATAGGACTAAATATAAGTAGTATAAAAGAACTGTTAAAACATGCAGATTTACAACGTATACTGAAAGAAACCAAAGAAAAGGGACATGAAACTCTTCTTATGATCCATCATGATGTAGAGGGGATCAAGAAAGTTTTAAAAAAGGTAGAACAGGATGGAAACCATAATTGGTGGGATACTCTCTTTGGCTGGTCACCTTCTGCAACAGGAATTCTTAACACTATGGTACACCCCATTGTGATCTTATTGATCAGTTTAGGAATTTCCTTAATACTAACCATTATGTTATATTTGTGGGTTTGGAGAATGTTTAAAAGGGTAACACTTATGTATGATGCTTTATATCATTCGGGAAGACTGCTTAAGTAAAAGAATTTACTTAGTTTGATAGAAAAGGGGGGATTGATATGGAGAAATAGTGCGAAATGGGGACAATGGACATCGATTGTGATTGTATATGTCTGCTCAAGGAATGTGGGTATGGTGACTAGTCATGGGTGCGGTGTCTGGTCACATAGGCACACAGCTTTGAGGAGACAACTACAGTTTTGAGGAGACGCCTGAGACGGGGAGACGCCTGCCCTTCTTTCTCTAACAAAGGGGCTATTTAAAAGAGAATGAGAGAAGATGAGAGACATTCAAATGCTATCTAGAGGGAGGGAGTGCTAAGTCTCCTTGCTGGAGAAGATGGGATGGTCACAAGAACATGACTCACCTACAAACCTGCAAGACCACCACATTCCAGGAAACGGACTGATAAGCTAATTAACATACGAAGCGGGGTTTAGGTAACAAATATGTATAGGCGCTAATTGAATATTCATTTGTTTCATTGTATAAATGTGGGATGGTTCGTCACTTCGGGTATGCACGCTTGTGGAGGAGCGATCCCCCGTGCATCTGCGCGCAATAAACATACCTACTTTATAACTTTCGAGTTATAGAGTCTAATTCCGCACGTCACTTGGGTTGGTTATCTTTAGAAGGGACATTTTGTCTTAGATTCCTGTTGTACATGCAACGTGGCGAAGACGGAGACTTTAAACATGGCCGCTAAGGAATAGAGTCTGCGTAGAGATGATATGGAGAAATAGTGTGAAATGGGGATGATGGAACACCGACTGTGATTGTATATGTCTACTCAGGAATGTGGGTATGGTGACTAGTCATGGGTGCGGTGTCTGGTCACATAGGCATACAGCTCTGAGGAGACAACTACAGTCTTGAGGAGACACCTGCCCCTCTTCCTCTAACAAAGGGGAGACGGGGAGACGCCTGCCCTTCTTTCTCTAACAAAGGGGCTATTTAAAAGAGAATGAGAAAAGGATGAGAGATATTCCAATGCTATCTAGAGGGAGGGAGTGCTAAGTTTCCTTGCTGGAGAAGATCGGATGGTCACAAGGACATGAATCACCTACAAACCTGCAAGACCACCACATTCCAGGCAAAGGACCGATAAGCTAATTAACATACGAAGCGGGGTTTAGGTAACGAATATGTATAGGCGTTAATTGAATATTCATTTGTTTCATTGTATAAATGTGGGATGGTTCGTCACTTCGGGTATGCACGCTTGTGGTGGAGCGATCCCCCGTGCATCTGCGCGCAATAAACATACCTACTTTATAACTTTCGAGTTATAGAGTCTAATTCTGCACGTCAGTTTGGCGAGCCAGGCAGGAGGATTTCTGCTCGGCCGAGGGACCAGCTGCGGAGCGGACGCTCCTAGGCGCGCCCCGGGAGATTTCCTCGGAGGAGCCTCCTCTTCTCAGCTGTTCACCCGGGAGCAGAAGAGAACCCCTGGATCCACGGATAAAACGGTATGTTTAGAAACGGGGCGGCTGGTGAGACGCACGGAGACGTCCGGCGCGCAGCGTAGTCCCCAGGAGGAAAGGTACCTTGGGAGGGGGTTTGCTGACCAAGGGGTGGCCGCTAGCGATCTTGAGGGCAGATCGAGCAAACCCGAGGTCACTGCCATTCCTAAAAGCCCGGAGGCCTCGTGACGGAAAGCGGGGGGCGGGACGGAATAAGGCGGGATCTCACAGGAACAAGAGGGACCTCTTAGCAAAAGTAAAAGGGAAACTTTTGCGTAGGAAAAAAAACCCAAAAAAACAAAAAAACAAAAAAACAAAAAAAAACAAAAAAAAAAAAAAAGGGAAGCTAAAAACTTCCTTTAGGTTGTCTTAAGAATTGGGGAATTCATAGAATGTAACAACTGAAATAGCGCTCTGTGTCTTGTTTGTTCTATGTGTTGTCTTGTTACATGTTCAAAACTCGGAGTTATGAAATGTATGTTGAAAAATAATAATATTCTGGTAATTCGTGGCAAATAGCGGAAAACTTAACACTCTGCTTAAGACCAGGAAAAATGTGGTTTTTTGTTTGTTGTTTGTTTTTTGGCAATTGTTCATTGAAATGCATACTTTGTGAACTGTCAGTGTTCCTAAAAGTTGTACATAAGTGCACGGTACCGTATAACATACTGCTTGTGTGACTGAGGGCTGCCCGGAGAGTGTGAATGGTGTGATTGAGATGCGCATTTTGATTTTCAGTGTATAGCTTAATTGTTTTGACTGAGTGTGAGTGCAAGAGTGCTTGAGACATGCGTTTGAGTGCAATATGAGTAAGGAGCTCTATCTGCGTTTCCGACCTTGGGTGGCTAAGGCGGCCGGAGAAAAACAAAGTAATTAAAATTGCAAAATGGGAAATGGAAGGAGTAAGCCCTGTGAAAAATCGCCCTTGGGTTGTATATTAAAACATTGGAGTGATATCGTAGGACATGGTGGTACCGAAAATAGAAGGAAATGGATTAAATATTGTAATCAGTGCTGGCTTTTGTATAAATTGGGGAGTGATGCAAAATGGCCTCAGGAGGGAGGAACGTTAGATTATAACACTCTCCTGCGATTAATGTTGTTTCTGAGGAGAGAGGGAAAAAGGGACAAAGTATCATATGCAGACATGTTCTTCATCCTCCAGGACAAACCCGAGTGGCAAAAGGACTGTGGATTAGTACCCCCTCGGGATCCTATGGTACTAGCACTAGAAAGAGTGCGGGATTAACATCACCTGATCTTTGATTATGGCTCTAGAAAAGGATAGGAAAAACCCTAAGACCTAAACTAGAAAGATGTTCTTGTTGAAATTTTTGTGTTTAAAAGCTCAGGTTGCGGTTCCTTCTGTGGAGCAACCAGAATGAAACACGTTGTAAGATAAAACTTGCACTGCTGTATGTAAAACCTGAGGCAGGTGTGTGTGTGTGTGGAGAATCAAAGACCTTGTGAAAGTGTTAAAGTATTGGGGTGAGTTTGTACAAACCCCCGTACCCCCTCGAAGGTGCGACTGAGTCATGCTGGATGCACCGGCAGGGTGTTTGCTATTTGCCTGCGAAGGCTGATATGTAATAACACAGACTTAAAGCAACAAGTAGCAGATTTGCATTCAGGGTAAGAAAGAGTTAAAACAGAAGTGCTGTTGCAGAGGCAGGCCTGTGTAACCTGCAGTGCAGGAACAGCATCTCCTGCCCCGAATCCTTCTGATGGTGGGGAGGAGGGGGTTGCTGTTGCTGACAATTGAGCAGAAGGACCTGACAATGTCACCCCAATTGCTGCAGCATTTGCAGTACAACAGGACCCATAACTGCCCTTTAGGGCAGGGAATGGGTATGAGGTGGTATTTTAGTGAATACAAAACCAACTTATTTGTTAAACTTCAGTAAAAAATAATAATAATTAAAAAATTGTTACAGTTGTGGGAGCTGCTGGCCACCAGGAAAACATCCTGAAACCTTTAAAGTACAAACTAAGAAAACAAATAAGAATGCCAAATTCACCAAAATCTTTGTTGGGATGAGATTTATTAGAACATCTAGACGTTTAAAGAAGGAGAAATGAAACTAAAAGTTAAAAATGATCAAGTAATTGAAATATTAAGCTTATCTTTAATTCAACAGAAAAGAGGAAAAGAGGACCTCCCTGAAGTAAAATAATTTTTTAACCAGGTGTATCCGAAAATAAAAGGTGAAAAATGCTTTACCTGTTACAGTAAAAATGATAAGGGGGAGGCTTGCCCAGTTCAGATAAAAACAATATCCCTTGGTCAGCAAGGCTGTGGAGATATTGGCAGAAAACCTGAAATAAAATACACTCTGTAGTAGTTCTACTAATGTAAATCTGTGTGTTTTGCCATGACAGTGACTTGTTATGGGATGTGCAGATGAAACTGCATTGACAACGAAGTACAAGGAATAAGGTTGGTCAGGTGCCTCCTACCATAGTCAAGGGCAAGACTGGGTTGGCCTCTGTGTTTGCCACCAAGAAGAATCTTGAGCTCCGCTTTTGGCTGCAACCCAGTAGGCGTTGAGCAGTGGGAACATATGCCATGCCAGACCTTGATGTGAGGAATGGCCCACTCTGAGGCACTGATTTGGAAATTGGAAACCACCTGGCCGACCATGAGGCCAGATGAGTAACAGAGGAGGTAGGAAAAAAGGAATTATCCTTAATACCCGACGATAAAATCCAAACTGTAAGTACAGATCAAGAGCCAAACTATTCTAAAGAAAACTTAAAGGTAATTCAGGACATGAATGATAAAATAAAATTAAGTAAGTGGACTTATTCAAGGGATGGTCATATAGTGGTACCATCTAATTTAATATGGACCACAGCCCTATTATTAATAAGACGCATTGGGGAGCTGATGCTTTATATAAAAGTCTAAATCAGAAATTGATAGGGCAAAACTTGTATACTGTAATAAAACAGGTGACTCAGCAATGTGAAACGTGTTTATGCAATAATCCCAATAAAGCAAATAAATAAAACTAGGGAACATTAGTAGAGGAAATGTTTCAGGGCAACATTGGCAGATCCAATTTCTCGGAACTTCCTTGAAAAGGGGGGTATCGATATTTATTGGTACTAACAGATACCTTTTCAGGTTGGCCAGAAGCCTTCCCATGCAGAACTGCTAAAGCCCGGGAAGTGACCAAAATACTGCTCCAAGAGATAATACCTGGGTTTGGAGTCCCAGCGGTAATGTCCTCGAATAGAGGACCACATTTTGTGTCCAGAATAGTGCAACAGATCAGCCACCATATAGGAATAGATTGGCAATTACATACCCCATACTGACCACAATCGAGTGGCCAGGTGGAAAAGATGAATCATCTAATCAAACAACAGATTGTCAAGCTAGGTCAAGAAACAAATCTAACTTGGCCCCAGTCTTTGCCATTAGCTCTTACACAAATTCGAATTAGACCAAGAGCAAAAGAGGGGCTTAGCCCATTTGAAATTTTATATGGACGACCCTATGTGGTACAAAAGGGGACGTCTTCACAGATTGGTGAAGAAACAATGACTTCCTATATGGTGGCACTAAACAAACAATTAATAAGAATTGAGAAGCATGTGATGGGAACACGCAGTAGGGGTCTGGATGGACCTGTTCACGATATACGACCAGGGGGACTATGTATACGTTAAGTGTTTTGCAGATAAAACCCTGGAACCACAGTGGACCGGACCTTTTCAAGTCCTACTCACCACCTACACTGCAATCAAGGTTGAGGGACAGAATTCTTGGATTCACCACACCCGGATCAAGAAAGCCCCTGCAACTTCGTGGAGAGTAACCCCAGATAAAAAAGGACTGAAACTTAAATTTACTCGGACAAATGGGAACAATGTGGGTGGCAAGTAAGTGAACCTGAGCGGTTGTGGATCCACCATATGGGAAGGGCACCACAACAAACAATATAGAACAAAAGAGTCTGGGACTGAGCCAGTGGCCAGTCTTGCCCAATTTGTTATCAGTAAGCCCCAACTCAAACAAAGATATTTTTGATCAAAACAGATTTTATATGTATATGTGAGGAACGTTTAGATTCTTAAAATGATCAATAGTGGGTTTAAACCATTTGTGGTTTTTTTGTACCCTCTCTCTTGCCTACAACCAAGAGCCTGATAACTGGCCTTGGAATCATGCCCAGAAAAAACACACTGGAATAATGGGAAAGGTGGACTCAAAGACGAAACTAGCTATGGTGGTTTTTTCTGAAAATGAGGTGTACCAAAGGAATCAATGGGATCGGGAGGATGTACACAAAGTCGACCAATTATGGGGAAAAATTAGGAGATAGGATAAAAGTAGGGTGTCAAACATATAATGAAAAAGATAACACCAAGATTTCAGGAGACACCCTGATTAATGTCAGAAAGGTAGATAAGGAATTTACCCTTCCAAATACAACCATGTGCTTTAATTCACGGGAATGTTGCCACAATTTTACCTTAACCGAGCCCATCTTTATAATATGCCTAGGAAAATACCCTTTTGAACATAGAACATGGGCCAGAAAGATAGGCGACAAGTGGCAAACAGTAGATTTAGAATCTTGTATTATGCGAGAACAGCAGGGCTTCCTCTGTGAAAGCAATACTATAATGGCCCAGGATACTTGTTTAGATACAGATCAGAAAATATGTCATTTCGAGGCCCGACCAAATGCAAACTTGAAAACAGTAATTATATATGCAGGGAAGGGATGTGCGTGTTTGAGAACTAAGTGTAACACAGTAACTGTAGATGGGGAGGTAAAGGAGACTGCACAATATTCAAATTACTGTATCTGTAATTTTACATCTAATTCCTACCCCCATAGGACTAAATATAAGCAGTATAAAAGAACTATTAAAACATGCAGATTTACAACGTATACTGGAAGAAACCAAAGAAAAGGGACACGAAACTCTTCTTATGATCCATCATGATGTAGAGGGGATCAAGAAAGTTTTAAAAAAAGGTAGAACAGGATGGAAACCATAATTGGTGGGATACTCTCTTTGGCTGGTCACCTTCTGCAACAGGAATTCTTAACACTATGGTACACCCCATTGTGATCTTATTGATCAGTTTAGGAATTTCCTTAATACTAACCATTATGTTATATTTGTGGGTTTGGAGAATGTTTAAAAGGGTAACACTTATGTATGATGCTTTATATCATTCGGGAAGACTGCTTAAGTAAAAGAATTTACTTAGTTTGATAGAAAAGGGGGGATTGATATGGAGAAATAGTGTGAAATGGGGACAATGGACATCGATTGTGATTGTATATGTCTGCTCAAGGAATGTGGGTATGGTGACTGGTCATGGGTGCGGTGTCTGGTCACATAGGCACACAGCTTTGAGGAGACAACTACAGTTTTGAGGAGACGCCTGCCCTTCTTCCTCTAACAAAGGGGCTATTTAAAAAAGAATGAGAAAAGGATGAGATATATTCCAATGCTATCTAGAGGGAGGGAGTGCTAAGTTTCCTTGCTGGAGAAGATCAGATGGTCACAAGGACATGAATCACCTACAAACCTGCAAGACCACCACATTCCAGGCAAAGGACCGATAAGCTAATTAACATACGAAGCGGGGTTTAGGTAACGAATATGTATAGGCGTTAATTGAATATTCATTTGTTTCATTGTATAAATGTGAGATGGTTCGTCACTTCGGGTATGCACGCTTGTGGTGGAGCGATCCCCCGTGCATCTGCGCGCAATAAACATACCTACTTTATAACTTTCGAGTTATAGAGTCTAATTCCGCACGTCACCCAGAGGGTTTTTTTCCACCATGACTATATTATATTTAGTGTTAGATTTCCACAGTTTAAGGGAAGAGGACTTTTAAAAAAACCAAAAAACATCATAACCAGCTTCAACAAGACTTGAGCACTTAATCCAAGTCAAGCTTTGCCATATGCAGGTACTCTCCTCATCACAATATTTTGTGCTTCTCTAAAAAACCAGGTTTTGTATTGCTTCAGTCCAAAACTTTACAGTGAATGCACACAAGCATATTCTCTCCAGTTACCTGTGTCACTATTATGTAGCAAAAAAAGATACAATCTTAGAGTTTTGAAGTTGCATAATTTCAAAGACATACTAAGGAACTCTTTCTTCCTTAAAATTCAGTACAAGGATAAGAGCGGAAGTGACCCGTACTGAACTTATGGCATTTTCCCACAATTCTCATACATGTAATCTTTTCTTTATACAGAGCTAACACAGTCCTTCTCAAGAAGATAAGGCTATTGGAAAGATCAAATCTTTTTAATCAACTGAAGTACAATACATCAACTTACCAATACACCTTTTATCCAGCCAAACTTGACTACTCCTTTGCTATCTCGTATATAAGTGGCAACTGCTTCCCCAGTTGGCATTCCTTCCTCTCTATTTGCACAGCCTTCTTCAAAGGGCTTCTAGGAAAAAGGGAAAATGCTTGTAAGAAATGGTCCAGCAATTTGTGCCAATAGAGGTTTTAAAAGGTAAACATTGGGACTTGGATCTAGGGGACAGGAGAACAAAGGAGTTTCAAATGACTGTTAACTATTGCAGGGAATGCTACACAAGTCTCTGACATCCAGCCAAGAGATTACCAAATAAGAAAGAAAAGGAAACTGAAGGACTACTGGAGGACAAAGCCTGGGAGGAAGTCTGCGAGCCTTCAGCCCAAACTACCCCCAGAGAGACCACCGAGAACTGATATGCATGCAGGGGTCGAATTCCAGAAACTAATTGTAATAACCCTGCCTTTCTTAGAAGTAGTGATGAATATGTATTAGCTTAGGAACATAAAAAAACAGCCGCCCGATGTAACAAGTGCACGTTAGAGGAGCCCTGACTCACTCAGCACCCAGCGCTGTTTACTTGCCTTTTATTAATCCCATAAATAAATAATATAAAACTAAAAATTGACTCAATTTATAACATGCTTATGTTTTATGAGCTTAATTGAATATAGAGGGAATTTGATACTCATATTGCAAGAAACCTTCTGCTTGTACAGAGGAAAAAAAGAAAGGATAGCAAGGCAGAAGTTACCAAGGCTTTCCTTTATGTTCCTTGCATGAGAGACAACCCACAGACTTCAAGCAATGTGAATGAAATTTACAAGAACAACTTAGGTATTCCACTTAAGTTAATTCAAACATAACAGTCAGAGTAATAAATATTTTTAAAGAGTCAGTCCTAAAGCCCTAACAAACATCTAGCCTTTAAAAAAAATAACACCAACAACTTACAAGATTTCACATGCAGTGACTTCCAACAGTACAGAGTTTTATTTCTTAATCTGAAAACATATACTGTTCTAACACAAACTATTGGTCTCAACTACAGCAATTCCTGTAGTCCAGGCTTGGCTGTTATTTGATCATTTTTTCAAGAAACAGTTTATTTACTTCCTTATAGACTATTCTACTATTCATTATAAGACAATGCTGCTAGAAAGGAGGGTGGCAAAGTAGCATTTCAGGGAGAAGGAAGGAAGACGATCTCTTCCCAAACTATTCCCTTAGAAGAGTTACAGATACAGAAAACATCAGTCTAACCCACAAAGACCAACTTGTGACATTTCCATTACAATTCAACACTTAGCTTTACAATGCAGAAGTCTTGACTGTCTGACATACTTAAAAGCTCAGCAAAACAAAACTGCCTTTCAAAGATCGAACAAGCATGCAACATGTTTTGGGTGGGTTTTTTTTTTTGGGTTGGGGTTCCCCCCCCCCCCCCCCCCCCCTTATGAATTTCCTACACTTTCTATAAGAAATCTTCAGGAAGCACTCTAGACAAAGTGCTATAAACGATAACAATTAAAACAATTTTATTTTGGGTTCAATCCATTTAGGTTGAGAAACAATAAGCAAAAACAGCACTGAGTGCGCGAAGAACTCAATTAGTTCCACCACACGCACACCTGAGTCCTAAAAGCAGCGTCTTTTATCCCCGGATCTTGTCCAATCTCTTCTCGACAGGTTGTTCGTCCTGCTCTTTCCCCATTGGGTCGTTAGGGTACACCTTCTCCTCCTGTTGGCTCTCCTTTGGCGTGCTTTTTCAAATCTCAAGGTCTTTGTCTCCTTCAGAGGGCTTTCCCTGGCGTGCTTTCGCTTTCCTTTCTTTATCTTATCTTGGCAGGCTTTTCCAAGCAGCGATTGCCTCAGGGGAAAGGGAAACCATCACATTGTCTCAAAGGAGAACCACAGGTGCCCACTCACTGCAACTGTGATGCAGGTCCCAGATTTACACAGGGTACAACAATTACACTTATCACAGTACATTCTATTTTTGACATGAATCATGACTGCGTTTATCACAAAAGTACATTAGTTATCCAAGGCAACAAGTATAAAGAATGAATACACTAGAAGACCATTTAGGGAATACTATTCAACAAACCAGCTCAAGCAGTATTTATTAAGCGGCTTGCATCCCAGGGGGCTTAAGAAATACTTAAGCTATTAGAGGCTCAACCCCAAAGAGGAATCCCAAAGAGCAAAGAGTCCAGAGGAAATATTTATAGATCTATTACTTATGGAAAGTGTCACCCATATTTACTCACAATTAGAAGCAAATATACAAACAAATAAGTTACCTAAAAAATCACCCAATGATCATGTCACCATTATCCAAAGGTCACTAGCACAGATTCACAACAGTGTTTCTCACATGTTCCCTGTGTTATGAAGATCTCAAAAACGTACCTGCAACACATCTAGAGATACTGTGTGGCTTTCCACCACTAGGCAGAATCACCATCAGTTTACACATATTTACCTTTATGAGATAGCTTTCTTAAATGGTAGGTCTTCTTGTCTCCAGGAGGAAGAAAAGAACAAGCTATATACCTTATAGGACCAAAAGAAATATCACTGGAAATTACCCAGTTTGATGAAATGTAAGTCTTCTGAATAGGAGAGAACTAATGGCTGTAAATTCTTGGGAGTTTTGCACAGTCTTTGACTAGTTGAATTTATTTACTTGCTGATTATCTGCATCTAAATACCCAAATTTGAGCCAAAACAAGTAATAAATACTGTATGATCCATTGGGGGGGGGGGGGGGGGGGAATGGTAAGGACCGAGAAGAGAATTGAAATGCTGCTACTTTTAAAGTTTTTACATATAATTAACTCTAGAATTCATATGTCAAGAAGAAAAATTAACTACCTTTCCTTTAATACATACAGCTACAAGTCACTTGCCAGCTGAGCCTTACATTGACCTGCCTAAACCAGAAATGAAGAGATTGAAAACTCCCTATTAAGGCTTCTTACCCAACTCAGACACACTTAAAATTCACAACAGAAAAGGACTAGTCTATATATCACCCTACTCTGATATCCTTGATTACCTTTCCTTCAGATGGATGACCTTTCCTCCAAATGAAGGAAGATGCAATTATTGAAACCCTTTCTAACTTTTAATGTCTTATTAAAGGCATTAATAATGTTTTTATCTTGTCTGATAACTTCACTTATCAGACACTGCTGTTCTCAACAAAACTTACCAGAAGCTTTCCTCCCCTTCTTCCCCCACCCACTGCCAAAAAAATGTAGGAAAAAAGGTACATTAAGCAAAGGAGAGACTAGGCACGTAAACAGAAATTTCTAACCCAGGCTCTTCAGAAATTAAGAATGTTTCTTTGATAGTTGCATTTTCAAAGCCACAGACACCTCTGAAGGTAATTAAAGGAATAAAATATCCTCCCACAGTTGTAGGGATAGAATGGCCTGAAATTCCCATTGCCACCAGTTTACTTACTAACTGAAGAACTCTCTTTGCACTCTCCCTAGCACTAGTAATCATAACTAGTGTATTAACAAACTTTACAGATCTCTATAAGGACCTTTCCACTCCCTTGAAGAAATGAAAATACACTTGTTTTCAAACAAACAAAAATTATGTAGAAAGATCAAACTTGTGATTTCGATGACTGTAAAAGTCTAGCTCTGATATGTCTGAACTCCACACAGAGGAAACTCATGCATTTATCGAGGCTCAAACT
Source organism: Falco naumanni (assembly GCF_017639655.2). Taxonomy (NCBI): domain Eukaryota; kingdom Metazoa; phylum Chordata; class Aves; order Falconiformes; family Falconidae; genus Falco; species Falco naumanni. The sequence goes on from NC_054079.1 coordinate 23,270,968, forward strand.
AATCTAATTCAATGAGGCAGAACTAATTCCAAAAACAAGAGCAGGGCACTCCCTATTTGATATAATCCACTTCCATTTCTATACTATGCTGCTTTATCATGGGAACAATTAACAAGAGACATGGAAAAGTGTCAGTTTATACAATTTAAGCTCTCTGTAGACTTTCCATGCTAAAGTTAAATTTCTCATTGTATTCTATGTCCTAAATCAAGCAGCAGAGAACACCAAATAATCCCAAAATCACATTAAACACTCTCAAACACAGAGCCCAAGAAGCAAATTAATTCCTAAAGTTAATTTAATAAACATGTCAACAATGACAACAAAAACTTCAACCAAGCATGCAAGTGTGTAATGAGAGGGCTTAGGAGCATAAATCCTTGTACACCAATGCACTCAGTATGAGAAACAAACAGGATTAACTGGAAGCGTTGGTCAGCTCCCAGAGCTACGATGTCATTGGTATTAGTGAGACTTGGCAGAATGAGTCCCATGATTGGGGTGCTGGGATGAAGGGCTACAGGCTGTTCAGGAGGGATAGGCAGCGTAAGGGCTCTTTCTGAAATCTATGCAGGCTTTTCCTGTTTGCTCTCAAGCACTGGATGTGGAGAAAAAGAAAAGGCCTTGTTCATTGTCTGGGTGCCAGACTGCAGAGTGATTATGGCTTAAAACATAGTGAGGAAGCAACTAGCACTAAATCTGGCTCTCAGAGCTCACCTGCAAATTACTTCTGTGCATACCTGTTTGCAATGAGGGGCGTGCCCAAAGCCTCCCAAATCTTAAATCCTGATCTAGGAAGAAGAGACCTCCACAGATGAGCATAGAGGGAGTGAACAGCTCAGTGGAGTGTAAACTAGCTGCAAAGGTGCTTTGGTGCATGTGGACATTTTCCAGAGCAGAACTTGGGTAGATAAGCAATTGTATATAACCAGCACTTATGTATGCAATAAAGGTTCTCACTTCTTCACTGACTTGGAGTCTGTGCCTTCATATGCCACAAGGCAGGGCAGGCAAGGCAGAGATGTTGCACTGTATGTAAGGGAGAGAGGCTTGACTGTACAGCCCTCGCAGTTAGTGATGATGTGGTTGAGAGCCTCTGGGTGAGGATGAGGGTGGTGGAAAACAAAGGAGATGTTGTAGTGGGTGTCTACTAACGATTGCCCAGCCAGGATGTCAGTGCTGATGAGTTACTCTATAGGATTGGTAGCCCTCATCCTTATGGGAGTTTTCAACTTCCCAGACATCAGCTGGGAGTACCATACTGCTGTGATGAGCAGGTCTTGGAAGTTCTTGAAGTTTGTAGGAGATAACTTCTTGTCAAAGGTACTCAGTGAGCCAACTAAGAAAGATGCCCTCCTAGACTTGCTAATTGTGAATAGAGAAGGACTCGTGGGGGATGCGATGGTAGGTGGCTGTCTTGGCCACAGTGATCATGAAATAGTTGAGTTTAGAATTTTCAGCATAATGAGAAAAAAGGACAGCAGAGTTGCTACCTTGGACTTCAGGAGAGCAAACTTTAAGCTATTCTGGGAGCCACTTAGCAGAGTCCCCTGGGAATCTACTTTTGAGGGCTTAGTAGTCCACGAGTGCTGGTCAGTTTTTAAGAACCACCTTTTAGAAGCACAGGATCAGATGTAATCCCACTGTGTTGAAAGTCAAGCAAGCAGGGCAGAAGACCAGCTTGGCTGAACAGGGAACTCCTCGTGGAGCTCAAGAGGAAAAAGAAATTGTATGATCTCTGGAATCAAGGTCAGGCTTCTCAGGAAGATTACAGGGCCGTGGTTCGTATATGCCGGGAGAAAACACAACAGACCAAAGCTCAATTAGAGCTGAAACTGGCCAGTGTTCTGTTAGATAACACGAAAGGCTTTTTGACGTATATTAATAGTAAGAGGAGGTGTAAAGACAACATTGGACCGTTACTTCTTCAAGATGGTTGTTGTGGTTTAACCCTGGCCAGCAACCAAGCACCGTGCAGCCACTTGCTCACTCCCCCTCACCCAGAGGGATGGGGAAGAGAATTGGAAAGGAATGTGAAACTCAGGGGTTGAGATAAGAACAATTTAATAGGTAAAGCAAAAGCCGCGCACACAAGCAAAGCAAAGCAAGGAATTCATTCACTACTTCCCATGGGCAGGCAGGTGTTCAGCCATCCCCAGGAAAGCAGGGCACCATCACGCGTAACGGTTACTTGGGAAGACAAACGCCATAATGCCGGATGTCCCCCCACCCTTCTTCTTCCCCCAGTTCATATACTCAGCATGATGTCATATGGTATGGAATATCCCTTTGGCTAGTTTGGGTCACCTGTCCTGGCTGTGTCCCCTCCCAATTTCCCGTGCCTCCCCAGCCCTCTGGCTGGCAGGGCCCAAGAAACTGAAAAGACCTTGACTTAGTAAAACATTACCCAGCAACAACTAAAACCATCAGTGTCCCATCAACATTGTTCTCGCACCAAATCCAAAACACAGCACTGCACCAGCTACTAAGAGGAAAATTAACTCTATCCCAGCTGAAACCAGGACAATGGTCATCTGACTATTAGGGCTGAATAAAAAGCGGAGGCATTCACTGCTTATTTTTGCCTCACACTTTAATAATACTGGTAGACCTTGGGCTGGCTGGTCCCCTGAGTCAGAGGACCATGAGTGTGGGAAGAGTGGCTTTCCACTTGTGGACGCTGAAATTGTAAGGGACCAGCTAGATCAGCTGAATGTTCACAAGTCCATGGGGCCTGATGGGAGTCATCCCAGAGTACTGAAGGAGCTAGCGGATGTTACAGGAGGACCCATCTTGATCATCTACCAAAGGTCTTGGGAGTCTGGGGAGGTCCCTGCTGACTGGAAACAAGCTAGTGTTATTCCAGTCTACAAGAAGGGCGTGAGGGAACTACAGACCTGTTAGTCTAACCTCAGTTCCTGGAAAAATTATGGAGAAGATCATACTCTGGGTACTATTGAAAGGCTTCTAAAGAGCAATGCAATCCTCAGACTCGGTCAACATGGGTTCACAAAGGGAAAGTCCTGTCTAAACAATCTGATCTCCTTCTATGATAAGGTCACCCACCTACTGGATGAAGGGAAGGCGGTAGACGTAGTTTTTCTGGATTTTAGTAAGGCTTTTGATACTGTCCCTCACAGCATCCTTCTGGACAAGTTGTGCAACTGTGGGATGAGTGGGTTCATTGTGTGTTGGGTGAAGAACTGGCTGAAGAGCAGGGCTCAAAGGGTTGTAGTGAATGGAGTTATATCTGGCTGGTGACCAGTCGCCAGCAGTGTTCCTCAGGGTTCAATTATAGGGCCGTTTTTGCTCAATATATTTATCAGCAATCTAGATCCATTAGCAAGTTTGCTGACAATACCGAACTGGGAGGTGCTGTTGACTCTCTTGAGGGACAAGAGGCCTTGCAGAGGGATCTAGATAGATTGGAGCATTGGGCTATGATTAATAGGATGAAATTTAACGAGCCCAAATGCTGGGTTCTGCACATAGGATGGAGTAACACCAGACACGAGTATAAACTGTGAGAGGAGTGGCTGGAGAGCAGCCCTGCAGAAAGGGATCTGGGGATGCTGGTTGGCAGCAGGCTCAATAGGAGCCAGCAGCATGCCCTGGCAGCCAAGAGGGCAAACTGCATCCTGGGGTGCATCAAACACAGCATAACCAGCCAGTCAAAAGAGGTGATGACCCTGCTGTATTCAGCGTTGGTGCAGCCTCACCTTGAGTACTGTGTGCAGTTCTGGGCCCCACAATTTAAGAGGGATGTGAAGATCCTTGAATGCGTCCAGAGGAGGGCAACAAAGCCAGTGGAAGGGCTGCAAGGCATGTCCTATGAGGAGCAGCTAAGGACTCTGGGTTTGTCTACTTTGGAGAGAAGGAGTCTGAGGGTCAACCTCATTGCTCTCTACAGCTTCCTGAGGAGAGGGAGTGGAGAGGGAGGTGCTGATCTCCCTGGTATCCAGTGACAGGACCTGTGGGAATGGTTCAAATCTGCACCAGGGGAGGTTTAGACTGAACATTAGGAAGCATTTCTTTACCTAGTGGGTGGTCAAACACTGGAACAGGCTTCCTAGAGAGGGGGTCGATGCCCCAAGCCTGTCAGTGTTTAAGAGGCATTTGGACAATGCTCTTAATTAATAACACACACTAACTTTTGGTCAGCCCTGAAGTGGCCATGCAGTTGGACTAGATGATTGTTGTAGGTCCCTTCCAACTGAAATATTTTATTCTAGTCTCATCTAGTCTTTTTTATATATAGCTTATCAGAGGGAAAGGAGGAAATTCCAGGAAAACTTTTCATGAAATAATCTAGGAATGTTAACTTCCTTGCTTGATTTACATCTGTCAGGCAAACCTTTTTGGTCACTATAGGTGGAATTTTTTTTACTGTGGAATCATAACACAATCTTCTAGGAAAATAAAACCTTGCAAAATTGTGTCAACCTGTTTATATATGTATGTATGTATCACTACAAAACTGCACTCCACTAGGAAAACTGCACCAAGAAAATTTTTAAAAAAGAAACTCAAACCAAACACACAGACATACACACTAACAATGTGTTATGTAAGTGATGTTGCTTAATACTAACTTAAAATAAAGTGCTATGGGTAAGTCATGATTCAAAGAAATAGAAGATTGAACTAAAAATGAGCTATTAAATTTTTGCAGTTCAAGTGATTTATAGCTTTCCTCTGTGCTAAGATTTTCTTTTTCTTACTTATTGGACTCTGGTTTCTCTAAAACTAAGGCTTTTCTCAAACAAGAAAGCAGATGGTTATCTTGATTGCATTATTTCTTCATGGTGAAGAAGTGCTTAAGAGTGAAACTTATTAAAAAATTAAATGCCTTATCTTGATGTTGCTCTGTGAGAATATGCTTACCTAAAAAGGGAAGTAACCTAGATACGTCCTTCTTAAGTGCAGGTTCAGTCTGTTAATGCTTATTCTTGTGATGGCTCTGCTCTAGGTTCCTGTGTTGTTCGAGATGCTACAGGGAAAGTTAATAATACCATTATCACCGAGCTGAAAAATTGTACTACTGCAGCTTGCAAATTAAACTATGATTTCTCATCCTGTCAGACAGGGTGTCAGTATGGGCTGATGAACAATTTCCAGGTATGAAATGTTCTCTTAAATTAGTATAATTGGGTTTGTGCTTTTTTTGAAATGCATATTAACAACAACAATAAAATAATTGGTTAAAAATGTCTGTCTCCATAAATACAAGGTTAATCTGGAATAGTTCAGTGATACACTTGAGCTAGTATGTAGAACAGCAAGGTAACCATGTTTAAAAAAACAAACCAGAACACCTTTGTGCTGCGAATGAAGAGACGGGACGCAGCTTGATGCAAGCAAATGTCAGTTTATTGTACAGAAACACGAGTTTATAAACACTTTCAAAAGCTGCGCATTTCAAACTAATTGGTTCTTGAAGCTAAGCACTGCATACCAGGCAATCCCTGATTGGTGGTTAACTACCAGCAATCAACAGCAAGGTGTTACCTTTCCTTGGCGCCATCCTTGGCGCCATCCGTCTCCCACCCCCCTGTGCTCTGCAAACATGCCTCATCATGTTAATTGTTGTCTAGACAAGCTCGAGCAAATTCCCCTCAGCTAACTGATTGCCGCGCATGGTCCCAGTTTGCAGACTGCTCCTGCATCTCCCCCTTCCTGTTGCACAAAAAGAACCTTTGAAACCGAACAAGTAAAAACAAGGTATAAGTAATAGAACAAATAAAAAAACAACTGAGACATATTATCAGTGTCAAAATAACCCACTGTCTCTGTTCCATACAATTTTACAATTTCCCCTTTTTGTTTTTGAACAGCTAGTACCAGGTTTGCCATGTTCTGCAGGGCCCTTGCAAACATGACAGCAACCAAGGTAATAGCAAACAATACTGCCAATTGAATGAATGGATGCCAAAAAAGGCTGAAATTTTCTCAGACTTTGATAACATGTTGCTGCAATGGGGCGCCTAAAATCCACGCAGCACATACCATCAAAATCCTCACAGCCATGTCCCTGAACCAACAACAAAAAACAGTGGCAATTTTGACTCACATTCTTAACTGCCTACCAAACAAGGTGATTTAACTCTTTAATGCTTTCCCTGCTGTTACTCTGGGTAAGATAAGAACGGCTGCGACACGTTCCCATCATAGCCTCCTACTACATTAGCATCTACAGAAAGACAATGATCGACATTCAAAGTGTAAACAATATCATCTTTTGGATTAACATTATACATAGGTGGAAGGGCACACCAAACAAGAACTGCTTCAGTCAAAAAGTCAGAAACATAGCATGCCTTCTCTGAACATACCTCTGGGGTCATTCCCTTCATTCCCTCTTTTTTATGCAAAGAGAGACACTTTACCATAACAGAGAAGCCCCTATTTACATCTCTGAGCCAGGACACAAACCGCAGCTGTATGCGCCACCAGGCTCAGGGCAGGAATCATTCATGTAGTTACATAGCTATATATCTCTACAACTGTGCAGACACCTATTAAACACTAAATAATCATGTTTATCTTTCCTATTCTCCTTCACAATACCTAGTTGTTCTCTCATTATGAATCCTCCATTCCCCTCATCAGTGTCAATGGAATCATTGTCCGAGTTGTCCTGTGAGTTGTCCTGTTCCCGTGCTTAGTCCAAGAGTATTACCTTTGTTAAGTGGTTTGATCCAGGGTGATAGTGTTCGTTCTAGGCGCTGTAAAAAGCGAAATCTATATTCTATGTCCTGATTTTGGGTATCTAACATTAATGCAAAACAGTAATCCTCACACAGTTTTTATTTCATTCTGTAGGGTCAGTGTCGCTATCAGTTGTCTGCGGTAAAGGTTCACGGAAAGGTCTTACATTCTTCGCTGGGATCCATCTAGGTCCTTTTTCTGTAGAGACACAAGCATAACCTTTTCCCCATGTAACAAGAGGATATGGTCCCATAATTTTACCTGTTTCTGGATCTCGGACCGATACTGGGGCTTTAACCCGTGCCTCGAAGGAGGTATTTGCAGTGAAATGTCGAACTATCGGTGGGTTGTTATCTATTAAAGAACAATTCAAAAAATTAAAAACATACAATGCTTTCTGTAACCGTTCCTCCGGAATAGCCATTCCCATTCCCCCTTTTTGTTGTTGTAATAAACGTTTTAGAGACTGATGAGACCGTTCAATGAGAGATTGACCGGTGGGGGAATGAGGAATGCCAGTAATATGAGTTATGCCCCATAGGACAAAAAAGGTTTTTATAGTTGTTGAAACATAAGCTGGACCATTATCTGTCTTTATCTTTAAGGGAATACCCAATGTAGCAAAAGCACGCATTAAATGTCTACGAACATCTCGTGCCTTTTCTCCTGTGTGACAAGAGGCAAACAAGGCACCTGAAAATGTATCAATGGAAGAGTGGATATATTTAAGGTTACCAAATTCAGAATAATGTGTGACATCTGTTTGCCATAATTGTAGGCTTTGTAATCCTCTAGGGTTAACTCCTGCAGCAATTGATGGGAAAGAATGTTTTTGACAATCAGGACAGACAGCAATAATATTTGATGCTTGGTGAGAAGTAAGGTCAAACTGTCGCTTAAGAGCTCCAGCATTTTGATGGAAAAAAGAGTGACTCAGTTTAGCTTGTGCAATACGGTCTGGCAGTACTTGAACTGGTAACGTCAATAGATCAGCTCGTCGGTTACCTTCTGCAAGAAAACCAGGTAGTGAGGTATGAGACCTAATATGCATAACAAAATAAGGTGCAGATCGAGAGTCCAAAAGGAAAATAAGTTCCTGTAACAGGGTAAAAAGTTGTGAATGTGAAACATTTCGCAGCACAGAAGCTTCAGCTCGTGTAACAATACCTGCAACATAAGCAGAATCAGTAACAAGATTGAGTGGTACATTCCATTTTCGGAAAACACGAACAACTGCATTCAGTTCTACTATTTGAGGTGAACCGGAGACTGTCTCTATGTCCGAATCCCATTGTCTCCGTTGATCATCCCACCATAGAAGAACAGATTTATGTGATTTGCCTGATCCATCTGTAAAGACAGTAAGTGCCTGTAAGGGTTGTTCGCTTCTTCTGGGTTTTAACATCAGACGAAAATCAATGTTAAACAGTTTGTGTGAAGGTGGATGGGAAGTTATTTGACCTGTATAGTCAGCAAGTGCCATAGCAAAGCTGTCTGATTGCTGATAAAGCCATTGTAAGTATACTGTTGTTATTGGTAGACAAATACAGACAAAATCCTTCCCTGATAAGGTTAACAGGCGTGATCTAGCTTTAACAATCAGAGAGGCAAACATTTCATGTTGTGTCAAAATAGTTTTTGTAGACTGGTTAGGTAAAAAGATCCATTCAATAATTAACAGGGGGTCTGAGTTCTGAAGGTCCCATTGAAATATCAGGGCATGAGGCTGTCGTGCAGGGTTTAAAATAATCAAGTAAAAAGGTAGTTCAGGAGCCCATCGGTGGGCCTGTCGAGAAGCAATAGCTGAGGCAACCCTTTGTAAAGATGTATCTGCTTCAGAGTTAAGACTACGTGGAGAACAAAGATTAGTGTCCCCTTTTAGTAGGTCAAACAAAGGACCCAAGTCTGTATTAGAAATTCCCAATAATGGTCGAACCCAATTTATTGTTCCCAGTAATTTTTGTGCATCATGCAGGTTTCTTACATTGGTATTGATCTGCAATGGTTGAGGAACAATAGTGTGTGCTCTTATTCGCCAGCCCAGATATTTCCAAGGGGGAAACTTCTGGACCTTTTCTGGTGCTATAGAGAGACCTGCCGAATTCACGGCATCTGTGACAAGGGCTACAGCTTTCTCCATGACTTTGTGATGTTGTGCTGCCACTAAAAGGTCATCCATATAATGATACAATAACACAGTAGGCATAGCATTTCGGACAGGACTGAGTATTTTTGCAAGGTACCATTGACACATTGTAGGGCTATTTTTCATACCTTGTGGCAGTACAACCCACTGATATCTCTGCAACGGAGCTTGCATGTTGATGCTTGGAATGGAAAAGGCAAATTTTGGGGTATCATCTATATGCAATGGGATACTGAAAAAACAATCTTTAAGATCTATGACAGTTAGATGCCAATGTCGAGGGATCATAGTTGGAGACGGGAGCCCAGGTTGGAGGGCTCCCATATCTTCCATAGCATCATTAATTTTTCTGAGATCATGGAGCAAGCGCCACTTGCCAGTTTGTTTTTTAATAACAAAAACTGGTGAATTCCATGGGCTGGTAGAGGGTACAATATGTCCTTTGGACAGTTGTTCTGAGACTAAGTTTTGAAGTGCGCGAAGTTTTTCCAAAGGAAGGGGCCATTGATCCACCCAAATAGGAACATCAGTTTTCCAGGTTATTTTCAGGGTGTCACGCACTTCAATGGCCCCATCTAAAAATGTGTACGGATGGACATTCCCCATTGTGACAATACATCACGTCCCCACAAAACCATAGGGACAGGTAGCACAAAAGGTTTAACAGAAGCCACATGTCCCTCTGGTCCTTGAATTCGAATTAGTTCCAAACTCTGACGACTGTTACCAGTCCCCCCTATCCCAGCCAGTGTCTGAGAGACATTAGTCAGTGGCCATTGTGGAGGCCATTTGGCTTGAGAAATTACTGTGACATCAGCTCCAGTGTCAATGATCCCATTTAGTGCTATTTGTTGGTCATTGTAAATAAGGGTACACTGATACATAGGTCGCTGTGGAGAAATAGATTGTACCCACAAAATGTGAGGCAACCCTGTAGAACCAAAACCTCCTCTCCTCTGCAGAGGGTGATCAGTGGTAAGAGAGCTTACCCCTGCCGGGATCAGAATCAATTGCGCTATTCTACTACCTTGAGGTATCGTACAGGGTGGAAATGGAGTCCATGCCATGATTTTGATTTCGTCCACACTGTCAGAGTCAATAACACCTGGTAAAACAAATAGACCAGACAATGTTGTGGAAGATCTACCAATTAATAAAGCCTGTGTATCAGGGGGTAATGATCCTTTGACATTTGTTGATAATAAATGAACCGAGGAATCGAGCAACGTTACTGTGTGTGAGGTTGCCAGGTCCAATCCTGCGCTGCCTGAGGTTGCTGGACAGAGACTTGAGGCGTCGATGCTTCTCTCCGAGCTTGTTGAAATGTCAGCTGTGGCACTTGTGTCTGCGCGCGTCGCTGCCCCGCGCTCCGCGGTCGGTTTCCCTGTATCGGTTGTCCCTGGAAATCATACTTAGATCGACATTGATTAGCATAATGACGCCCTTTCCGACATGTTGGACAAACTCCAGGGCCAGGAGGTTGTTGTTTATTCCCCGCAGCCCGCGCAAGACAATTTCTCTTTAGATGACCAGGCTTACCACAACCATAGCAATTCCCCACACCACGCATCGTTGCAAAAGCAGCAGCCATAGCTTCAAACTTATGGTCAACCGTACCGATTCGGTTACATGCTTCCACCATTTCCACCAGAGTGGGGTTTGGGTTGGGAATAGACTTCAATAGCCTTTTACAATCAGCATTAGCATTTTCAACAGCTAGTTTTGTTAGCAATATATCCCGAGCTTCCACATTATCTACTTGACGTTCCAAAGCCTGTTTTAGTCTATCAATAAACTGCATATAAGGTTCTCGAGACTCCTGAGTGATGTTAGTAAAGGCTTTTTGTGGCTTTTGTACGTCAGGAACCTGGAAAAAAGCCTTTTTCGACTCTTCTCTAATTGCCTCGAGAGTCGCACGGGGGCAGTGTTGAGCCTGCGCTACCGGATCAACATGTGCACCGGTGCCCGTAAGATGTTCTATTGTCAGTGCAGCTAATACAGGATCATTATGATTAACATACGTGAGCAGGAGTGCTTGCAATCCTCCTTTCCAATGCGACTCCCACAACGTATACTGAGTCGGGGTTAATAGCAATCGTGCTAAAGATTTCAAATCATGAGGAGTCATGATATAAGTATCAAACACAGAAGATAACAGACTTATAAAATAGGGAGAAGAAATACCATGTTCTGTGACTGTGCGGCGCAGTTCTTTAACAACCGAAAAAGAAAGAGGCTCCCATCGTGCTCCCCCTGCTCGACCCTGAGAATACAAGACCGGAGCAACTATAGTTTTAGCCATTTCTAAATCCCCCTCCTTTAAGGCTTGTTTCTTTATTTTTGTCCACACATCACGTAGATCAGGAGGGTATAAATCAGGTTCTTTTTCACAGTCTATCGGTCCTGGGTCAAAAGGCTCTTCTTCTGGCGGATACCCCACTGCATTGACACCCAGGGGTCTAGAGCACTGTGACTTAGAGGCTGATAAGGAAAGAGCTATAGGAGCTTGCGATTCCTCCTCCTCTCCTTCCTCTGCTTTCATAGTCTCAAAAATAACTCTCCATGAAGAAAGCAGACGGTGGGACTCAATATTGCCTTTTGTCGCAGAATCCCATAATTTCACCCCTGTGTCGTCCCAAAGTTCCCGCGTAAAAATTGTAGATGCAGTCACTGCGGGCATATTTACTTGCACCCACTTGAGCATTGCTTTAAGGTCTTGCCAAGAGATATTTTTCTTATGTTTATTAAGAAGACCTTTCATAAGCTCATAAACGTCTCCTTCTGGGGACGAACCCTGATTCCCCATTACGGATTTCCCACAGCTCACCTCTCAACTCCGGAGGGATTTCAGCCGGCTCCTGCTTCCTTTCAGCAGATCATTCAAAGTTCTGTGGGATTCGCTGCATGTCGCTCAGATAGGCGATTCGAGAGCCCTTCACTATAGATCCTTAAACGGATCACGTCGGGGTCACCAATTTGCGGCGAATGAAGAGACGGGACGCAGCTTGATGCAAGCAAATGTCAGTTTATTGTACAGAAACACGAGTTTATAAACACTTTCAAAAGCTGCGCATTTCAAACTAATTGGTTCTTGAAGCTAAGTACTGCATACCAGGCAATCCCTGATTGGTGGTTAACTACCAGCAATCAACAGCAAGGTGTTACCTTTCCTTGGCGCCATCCTTGGCGCCATCCGTCTCCCACCCCCCTGTGCTCTGCAAACATGCCTCATCATGTTAATTGTTGTCTAGACAAGCTCGAGCAAATTCCCCTCAGCTAACTGATTGCCGCGCATGGTCCCAGTTTGCAGACTGCTCCTGCACCTTTGGGTATTTATATGCAGATGGTATAAATATTTACTCTTCTCCCGAGTAAGCTGCTTAGGTTAGTGGTGGTATTGCAGCTTGCTCCATTTAGATAATTGAATGTCATAATTCACTGACATGGATAGATGTGCTCATTGATAAATAGTGAGGTGTAGTAATTGTAGGAGGTATCTGTCAGTAACTTCTTTTTTGGTTCTGTTTTTTAAAAACTTGAAATTTCCTAGGAAATGTATTGACTTTTTAAAATATTACATATCAGTCACTATCATCTTTAGTGGTAAGGATTTTGTGAGATTTTTATAAGAACTGGTGTTATACTTTAAAAAGTTTGAAGAGTAGTGAGTAGTATTTTATCAATCCTGTACACTTTGTGCTGCATTCAGTTCTTACAGCAAATAATTGATTTGGTTTTAGTGCTTAGGCAGATGTGGTTTTGAATGCACTTGCTGGATAGAAAATGGATGATCCATAGTGCAATTTAACTATGGAAAGCTTAGATGACACTAATAACTGTGGGTGAGAGGCTTAGAATTCCACTCACTGGGATGGTAACAGTCTTGCATAGGAAGACCATCTTTAGTTCTTGTTGCAGTTATTGCAAATGAAGTCCTTGCAGGCTTCAGACATTCCTCTGTTCAGTGTCACAATGGCTGTGAGCTGGTAAAAGAGTAACTTCAGGAAACTGTTTGGGCCCTGTAGCCTGAGCTTTTATCTAATTCTAGTTAAGTTCCAACACGGAATAAAATAAATGCAGAATTCGGTCACATAACTATTTTAAAGTATATAAAATGGGTTTTTTTTAAACTAACTGATTTTGGATGACAGTCAGAAGTAGCATGAAACTAAATTCCAGAATCAGTGTAAAAGTTCTACTAAAACACTCTTCTTGCAAAGGACGTAGGCTATAAAACATTGCAAAATAGTTGGGGGCGGGGTGTGGGTTGGTGGCGAGTACAGTATTATCCATATACATTATATTCAAAAAACCCAAACCAACAAACAAAACCACAAAAAAACTCCAACCCTAAGATAATAGAGAAGCTACTGTTTGTTTTCATGCAGCTTTACTTTTCCTCTACAATGGCTAGACCAAATAACTGAAACTCCTGCTGCATATCAGCCCTTCATATTCTGTATGCACCATGCTAGAGCTATCTGCATAAGTGGGCTTCTAGGTTTTGTGGTTATGAGTTCTGGATTATGGTGTATAAATTGAGTGGTTTCTTTTAACACCATGGCATACTGGTTCTACTGGAACAGGTTGTATGTGTGTGTCTCTGCAAATGGGTGTGGGGTATCTCTCCTGGGCATGCCTCCCACCCTTTCCTTGGCCCCTCCCCCCGTTTTGCTGGGCATGCCCCATCTCAGCCTCCCTCTCTTTTCCTGGGTGTAGCCCTCGTTGGCCCATACTCTTGTTTCCTAGGACCTGGGCCTTGCCCTCCAATCGTGGGTCTTGACTGGATCCACCTCCTGCTGAGCCTCACATCCCACACCCCCACCTCGGGCCCTGCCATCTTCTCATCCTTTTGGCTGGCTCCTGAACCCTAGCCTCGCAACCCCTTCTCCTTGAGCCTTGCCCTCACCATGTCCCTGGTTCCTCAGGCCCTGCCCTTAGCTCGTCCTCCTCTCCTTGGCCCTTGCCCTTGCCTTCCTCTTGCCCCCGGCTCCTCAGGCCTCTCCCTGCCTTCCTCAACTTAGATCTTGCCTGTCCTTGGGCCACGCCCATCTTGCCTTGCCCACTGGCCTGCCTGTCTCACCTCACTTTGGCCTCGCCTGTCTCACTTTGGCCTTGGGCCTCCCTCTGGGTCTCACCTCAGGCCTTGCCTTGCCTGTCTTGCCTCAGGACTTGCCTTGCCTGCTGCCTCACCTGTCTCCCTTTGCGCCTTGCTTTGGCCATGGGACTTGCCTCATCCATCTTGCTTTGGCCTTGCCTGTCTCCCCTTGGGCCTTGCCTTGCTCATCTCACCTCTCCTTGGGTCTCAGGACTTGGCCATCTCACTTTGGCCTCCCATTTTACCCTCCTTGTCTTGGGCCTCACCTCACCTGCCACCTCACCAATTTCCCCTTTGGCCCCGCCCACCTTGCTTTGGCCTCAGGCCTTGTCTCACTTGTCTTGCATTCCCTTGGGCTCTGAGCCTTGCTGTCTAGCTTTGGCATCCAGTCCTTGGGCCTCCCCATGCCCGCCTGACCCCTCATGCCTGGCCTCATCCTCCTCTGCCTGGGCCTCACCTTGCCCTTCTCTTCTTGAGCCTTACTTCAGCCCTGGTCTCACCCTTGCATTACTGCCCATGCCTCACCACCCTCAGGCTGAGGCTCACCCTGCTCTCGCCCTCCTCTCGCCTCGCCACCCTTGGTCCGAGGCATGAACTCGCTTCATCCTCAACTCGCTGCCCTCGGGCCGAGGTTTGCCCCCACCTTGCCCTTGACACCCTCGCCTCGCTCCTCGCTTTCCCCTCACCTCACTGCCTTCTGGCCAAGACTCACCCTCACCTCGCCACCCTTCAGGCCAAGGCTCACCCTTGCCCTTTCCTCACCTTGCCCTTGTCTTGCCCTCGATGCCCTCAGGCCAAGGCTCGCTCTCGCATTGCCAATGCTCTCTCCTTGACTGGGGCTCATGCTTGTCCTTGCCCTGCCGCCCTTTGGGTCGAGAATCACCCTCGCCTTGCACTTGGGCCAAGGCTCGCTCTTGCCTTGCCCTGGCTTCACCCTCTCCTTCTCTCACCCAGAACTCCTTGCCTCTCCCTCTCCTTGCTGCATCATCTTGGGCCAAAGCTTGCCCATGCCTCACCCTCACCTCACGGCTCTTGGACCAAGGCTCACTGTTGCCTCGCCCTTCCTTTGACACCCTCTGGCTGAGGCTCGTCCTTGCCTTGCCCTCACCTCATTGCCCTCAGGCTGAGGCTTGCCCTTGCTTCACCTTCGCCTCACCCTCACCTCATTCTTGTCTTGCTGTCCTCATGCCAAGATTCACCTGTGCCTCACTTTCAGTGCCCTCACCTCTCCAGCCTCTGGTGTTGCATTGCCAGCCTCTGGCCTCACATCGCTCTTGCCTTGCCCTCACCTTGCCAGCCTCAGGCCGAGGCTTGCCCTGACCTCACCCTCGCCTTGCCTCCCTCGGGCCAAAGCTCACCCTCATGTCACCCTCACCTCAGCACCCTCAGACTGAGGCTCAACCTTACCTTGCCCTCGTCGCCCTCAGCATGAAGCTTGCGTGCAGTTCACCACCCTCAGGCCGCGGCTCAACCTCACCTCGCCCTTGCCTTGCCCTCGTCTTGCCCTCACCTCACTGCTATTGCCTTTCCTTGCTTCGCCCTTGCCTTGCTGCCCTTGGGCCAAGGCTTGCCCTTATGCTGAGGCTTGTCCTTTCCCTGCTGCCTTTGACCCAAGGCTTGCCCTCACCTTGCTCCTATTGCTTTTCCTTGCTTCACCCTCACCTCGCTGCCCTCAGTCTGAGGCTTGCACTTGTGTTGCCCTAACCTCAGCACCTTCAGGTAGAGGCTCGGCTCCCCATTGCCTCGCCAACCTTGGGCTGAGGCTCACCCTGGCCTGTCTGTCATCTCGTGCCTTGTTCTTTCCCTGCTCCCACCTCTCGCCACCCCCGTGTCCTTGGCTCTTGCCTCACCCTCACCCCATACCTGGCTCCTTGGCCCTTGTCCTGACCTCTTTGGGCCTTGCCATTCCCCTGCTTCCTTGGGACTCACCTTGTTGCAGATTATCTTAAGATTTTACTGAACCTTTCTATATTTTGTGTTTATGTAACAGTTAGTTATAAGAACATTTTGATTCTAAGGAATTAACCTTCATGATAGAATTATGTTAACACTTATTAACCAATGACGTATGAATCACTGTGCTGCTTGTTATCCGAGACTGTTACTTGAAGTCTCTATGCTATAGACCATAATACCCTTAGTCTTTACTCTCTAGACCATAACCAGAGCACCCTGGTGCTATTGTGTATAGGATGAGTTATTGGACAGCTTGGCAAGGCCGATATCCAGCCGTCCAACTTGGCAACAAAACTTACTTTTAAGGTGTCCTGAAGTGAACTACCTTCATTATAATACTAAAAATCACGCCCACAGGTCAAGAAGACCCCTTGCCCAGGTGAAGACCCTTCCCCTGCGCAAGCGTAGTAACAGAAAAGGATGACACAGCAAATATTACAATTCTATGCAAATTTCTAACCAATCATTGTAACTGGGAGTGTACAAACTTGTAATTTTGTGTATAAATGTAATGGTAAAATCTACACAGGTGTGCTTGATTTGTGGCGATGCCACCGAGCACCCAGCGCTGCAATAAAGGAGTGCCTGCTTCTTAATACTACGTTGGTGTTAAGAGGTTTGATTCCCGATTTTGGTGACAGCTTTGGCGACCCAGATGGGACCTTGCGAGTGAGATTGGAGGGGATTGAGTGCTGATCGAGCTCTGGCCAGCACCGAGGATTTCTCGGGGAGAACCATCACCCTCGACCCATAAAGCTCCTCACAACATTCCATGGAATGCGGTAAGGCAGTTCCTTAAAAAAAAATAATAAATGTTTGGTTGTATAGCCTGCCCATAAGGTGCAGCGAAAGCTGCGCAGGGTTGGGGCTCAAGGGTTCCGGATTTGGTTGGTCTGCTCGGCATAAGCAAAAGCTGTTATCAGGTTAGACATTTGTTTGGTTTGCCCATAAGTCATAATCGAAAGCTATTGCTGGGTTGGACAATTTTTTTGGTTGTGTACACATTTGGTTGAACAATATATATGTGAATTATCGTCTGCCTAATTTTTAGGTTAGACATTTGTTTGGTTGTAATATGCACATATATTGATTTTAAAGTTTACATCTAAGTTACAAGTGGGTAACTGCTGAAACTTGGAAAATTTGAATGTTATCTGTTCTGTCGATGTTCTGTTGAGTGTGTGAGTGGGTGATTGAGATGTGCAGGAAGTGAGTGTGGAGTCCCCATACACTGTCCCAACATCCCACGAGGGGCTTGGTCAGAGAAGGACAAAGTGTTTGATTTGATCGTTATATAAGGTAATAACTAAAAGAAGAAAAAAAAAAGAGAAAAAGAAGAAAAAAAACCTGGTAACATGGCAACAAGACTTATAAAATTATTTAAGAGTAAAAGTGTGGGGAATTTAACATTGGATGAAAAGATACCGAAAACCTCGCCGTTAGGATGTTTGTTAACACACTGGGGTATTCACCCCATGAAGATTTATGAAAAAATCAAATGATATAATATTGTAATAATTGGTGGCCATTGCACATTTTAGAAGATCAGGAAAAGTGGCCAACTAATGGAACACTAAGTTATAATACTATATTGCAATTGATGCTGTTTTGTAGGAGAGAAGGGAAATGGAATGAAGTCCCATATGTGGATTTGTTCTTTTATCCGAGGCAACAAACGATTTGGCAAAAGGAATGTAAATTGATCAGTCAGAATAATCTAATAATGACATTATATTTATGGGACAATCAGTGCCAGATATAAAGAGGATTTTAAACTGGGAAATGAAGGAGTCAAATTTCTGGTTGATACTGGAGCAACGTATTCTGTATTAAATGTTTGTAAAGGGAAACCAGGAAATAAAACTGCAAAAATAGTTGGAGCAACAGGGAAAGAGGAAAACAGGCCATTCCTACAACCCTTGGATTTAAAATTTGGATATAAAATAATTACACATGAATTTTTATACATACCAGATTGTCCAATACCTTTGTTAGGGCGGGATTTATTATCTAAGTTAAATACACAAATAGTTTTTGAGGAAGGAGAAGTTTTCTTTAAAATCCCAGAATCAAAACCAGGAGAAATGCTAATGATAGAAGAGAAGGTGAAAGAAATGCAGACACCCCAAGAAGTGGATGAGGCTGTCATGCCAATAGTCTGGAACACAGACATACTTGGCAAGTCTGAGGCAGCACAGCCTGTAACAATAGAATTAAAGGAACAGGCAAAAACGGTAAGAATTAAACAATACCCAATTAAGCCGGAAGTGAGGCAAGGAATTAAGAAGTTAATTGATAAGTTTCTAAAATATGGGATTCTTGAAGAATGTGAATCAGAATATAATATTCCAGTCTTGCCAGTAAAGAAACCTTCAGGTGAATACAGACTAGTTCAGGATTTAAGAGCTATGAACCAATTGGTTAAAGATATACATCCTGTTGTTGCAAGCCCATATACATTCTTAACTGCATTAAGAGAAAATTATCAATGGTTTACAGTGCTTGATTTGTGGAGATGCCACCGAGCACCCAGCGCTGCAGTGCCTGCTTCTTAATACTACGTTGGTGTTAAGAGGTTTGATTCCTGATTTCGGTGACAACCTCACCCTCTTCCACCTTTCCTTGGCTCTTGCCTAGCTTGGGCCTTGCCCCAGTCTCCTTGGCCCTCACCTCATCCTCACCTTTTATTCAGTTCCTTCACTCTTGCCTTGCACTCTTTGAGCCGTGCCTCAGCCCCGGCTTCTTTGGCTTCATCTCCCCCAGCTCCTTGCCTCCGGCTGTTTTGGCCTTGCTAGCATGCCCTAAGGTCCTCAGGCCTTGTCTCACCACCAGCACACCCTAAGCTCCTTGGGCCTCAGCTCGCTCTGTCCCAGCTCCTTGTCTCTGGCACCTTGGCTGTTGCCTTACCCTCCCCTCCTTGGGCTTCTCCTTAGCCCTCCCCTAGCCACCAGCTCATAGGCCCTTGCCTCGCTCTTGCCTTTCCCCAGGTTCCTTTGCTTTCATTTCACTCCTCCCCTGGATCCTTGCCTTTTTTTCACCTCACCCTGTCCCTGGCTCCTTGGCCCTTACCCCACATCCTTTGGGCCTCACCCCTGGTGCCTTGCTCCCAGCTCCTTGGGCCTCATCTCACCCTGCTCACAGGTCCTTGGCTCTTGCCTCTACCTCACGTCATCATCCTTTCCTTGAGCCTTACCTCTCCTTGGCATCACCTTCCTTTCCTGGGCCTTGCCTCACTCCTTTCTTAGGCCTCTCCTCACCCTCTCCTCTGCCTCACTCATTCTCCTTTCCTGAGCTTCACCTTCCTCTGCCTCATCTCATCTTCCTCTCATTTGGTTTTTCCTCCTTTCTTAGTACTTTCCCTCATTTTCCTCTTCTCGTCCTCCTGTTCCCCTCCTCATCCTCCTTTCCTGGGTTTTGCCTTACCTTCCTCTTTCCTGCATCACCCTTCTTTCCTGGGCCTCACCTCACCCTCCTCTTCCCCACCTTGGCCTCCTTTTCTGGGTTTCCCCTTTGTCTCACCCTCTTTTCATGTACCTTACCCTCCTCCTTTCCTGGACCTCACTCCTGCTTTCCTGGGACTCTTTTCCTGGGTATGCCCCTTCTCTGCCTCCCCTTATATATTTTGGGCATTTCCCTTGTGGTGGGTTGACCCTGGCTGGACACCAGGTGCCCACCAAGCCACTCTATCACTCCTCTCCTCAGCTGGACAGGGGAAAGAAAATATAACTAAAGGCTTGTGGGTCAAGATAAGGACAGGGAGAGATCATTCACCAATTACTGTCACAGGCAAAACAGACTCAACTTGGGTAAATTAATTTATTCTCAATAAAATCAGAGTAGGATAATTAGAAATAAAATCATATCTTAAAAAAACTTTCCCCCATCACTCCCTTCTTAACTTTACTCCCGATTTTCTCTACTTCCTCCCCCTGAGTGGTGCAGGGGGATGGGGAATGGGGCAATGGGGGCTGCAGTCAGTTCATCACATTGTCTCTGCCGCTCCTTTCTTCTCAGGGGGAGGACTCCTCACACTTTTCCCCTGCTCCAGCATGGGGTCCCTCCACAGGAGACAGTCCTCCATGAACTTCTTCAACGTGAATCCTTCTCATGGGCTGTGGTTCTTCATGAACTGCTCCAGCGTGGGTCCCTTCCATGGGGTGCAGTCCTTCAGGAACAGACTGCTCCAATGTGGGTCCCCCGCAGGGTCACAAGGCCTGCCAGAAAACCTGCTCCAGTGTGGGCTCCTCTCTTCATGGGGCCACAGGTCCTGCCAGGAGCCTGCTCCAGTGCAGGCTTCCCATGGGATCACAGTCTCCTTTGGGCATCCACCTGCTCCGATGTGAGGTCCTCCAAGGGCTTCAGGGTGTCTGCCCCACCATTCATCTCCCTGGGCTGCAGGTGGGGCAGCCTGCCTCACAGTGGTCTCGCTGTCATTGGTTCTATCAGACATAAGGGGAGCTCCTAGAAGCTTCTCACAGAAGCCACCCCTGTATCCCCCCCTCCCCCCCAAAACCCAACCAAAACCAACACCACAACACAACCACCTTGCTACCTAAGCTCAATACATCTATGTTGGACTGAGACAGGTATTCACTCACCCCATGCTGGTCTGGCTAACTCAGGGAGACATTCACACTCTTTTAATGAACTCAGGGAGAAACATTTACACTACCAGTTGATCCACCCAACTGTGGATAGCTGTTTATCTAAAAATAGGCCACCCTCTGGTCCCCTTTGTGTTGATATAAAGCCAGCTTTCATTGCAACAGCTGTGGTCAGTCACACCCTACATTATTGCCTGAGCTTCATGGGCTCATCACCCTTGCCCATCTCTTTCAAGCCTTCTTCAATTGTAGGGGTTTTTTGGTCAGTCACAGACTGGACTTCAGCAAAGCATTCAACACTGTTTCCGAGCAATCAATCACTGGAACAAACTCCCCAGGGATGTGGTAAAGTCCCCATCATTCTATAGAGGTTTTCAAAATGCAGTTGGACAGAGCGCTAGATAATCTCATCTAGGCTGCCTTTTCCACGAAAGGTTGGACCAGATGTTCTTTCAAGGTCCCTTCCCACCTGAGCTGTTCTATGATTCTTTCTGTGGGTGTCTCTGTGGAGCGCATTGCTCTCTGTTGGTGCGTTTGTGGGTGTGTCTGTGGATTCCTCTCTCTATGGGTGTCATGCTCTGTGTGTGTGTGTCTCCAGGTATGTGTTTGTCTCCAGGTGTCGTGCTCTGGAGATCATGGTCTGGTGCTGTGTGTCTCTGGTGGTGCCTCTCTATCTGGCTGTGCATGGGTAGTTGTTGGTGTCTCTCTGGCTGTGTGTGTGTGCATACCTCTCTCTGGCAATGCCTCTCTGGCTGTGTGTCTGTCTTTGGTGGTGTTTCTCTCCAGCTCTGTATGTGTGTGTGTGTCTCTCTCAGTTTGTCTCTGGCTGTGCGTTTTTATGTCTCTCTGTGTGTGTCACTGTCTTTGTGGGTGTCTATCTGGCTCTGTGTGTGTGTGGGTGTCTCTCAGTGTTTCTGTATGTGTGCATGTGTGTCTGGGTATGGCTGTCAGTATCTCTGTTGCTGTTGGTTTCTCTGCATGGGTGTTTCTCTGGAGGATGTTTTTCTGGTGGTGTCTCTGTGTGTTTGTGGGTGGATGCCTCTGTGTGTGTGTGTCTCTCTCTGTCTGGGTCTCTCTCTCTCCCTCTGTGTCTGTGTGGTCAGGTGTCATTGAGGGTGTGTCCCCTCGTGTGTTTATCTGTTTTCCTGCCTCTGTCAGCCTCCATCTCTGCCTCTGCCTGTGCGTCTATGTGTTTCTCTGTCTCTGGCTAGCCATCTATCTGTCTGGCTTGCTGTGTCTCGTCTCCCCCCACAACTTTGGAAGAAGCTTCCTAATGTCTTTTACAGTGGTAACTTGAGTTGTAACTTACTAGCTTGTATAATGAACAAGTGCTGTCTGCATACATCTTAGATTTTTCTAAAATTTATAAAACCAGATTTAACATTAAAAAATGGATAGTATAAATAAATGAAGCAATGAACAGAACCTGGAAAGAGAATGTAACGTCTGAGTAGATTATAAGAACTAAATTGCAAGGAGTCAATACAAATGTTGTATAGTATGGGCCTTGAAATATCACTTTTAAACTGGATGGAAAGAAAAGCGAGGGAACAGATTTCTAAACATTCTGTCCATAAGAAGTCCTTCTTGATCAAGCCATTTTCACAGGAAACACAGTTTTCATGCTGCATCTACTAAGATTTTTCTGTGTTTGTTTATTATGTTCTTAAAACAGCTCTTTTCTGAAACATTTGCCAGTAGAGCATTTATACTCTTAATTTCTCTTCCAGAAATATATAAAATTGAGCCTGGCATTTACAGCTGTAACACTTTCTGTAGAGTGTAAATCTACCTTAATCCTGGACATAGAAAGAATAGTTTAATCTTGTGTAACCGAGTATGAAAGATACTGAGATAATACAATGGGAAAGGTTAATGAAGTGTTAGTAGTATGAAAACATTCATGGTATTTTTAACTAATGAGTATGTATGAGTTGTATGAATAAATGCCTGTCCTACCATAACATTTTTTTGGTGAAATTAAAATATACTTCAGGAAATCCTGTACTTCATTACTTAACCTACTGACTATAACAGCTTCTTCATCACTCTCCTCTTATGCATCCACATATCTTTCATTTTTTTTTTATCCAAGGAATGCTTTGAATTGACCAGTGAAACATAATGTAACCTAGAAATTCAATTTCCTATGTGAGAGGCCCAGCAGTCTTTGACTGTCTGATCTATAAAAAAAAGCCAAATTTTGTCATTAGTTCAGCCCTAGGAATATGAATATAATTTCCTCAGCCACCTGTATATTGTTTCTGGGAGCATGCCCTACTTAATAAGATTGCTTGGAACAGCTGGATTTTACAATTTCAAGTGGCAGTAACTTAAAAACTAAACAATTCTGCATTCTTATTCTCCCTTTCCTCCAGTCCCCATTCTGCTATTCTAGAAGTTGCTAGGATGAAAGAGGTATATATTCAGTGCAAATGATGCAGAACGTCATTCTGACACTTATTATAGAATCAGAATGGTTTGGGTTGGAAGGGACCTTAAAGATCATCTAGTTCCACCCCCTCAGCACCATGGGCAGGGACACCTTCCACTAAACCAGGTTACTCAAAGCCCCATCCAACCTGGCCTTGAACACTTCCAATGATGGGGCATCCACAACTCTCTGGGCAACCTGTGCCAGTGTTTCACCACGCTCATAGTGAAGAATTTCTTCTTAAATCTAATCTAAATCTCCCCTCTTTCAGTTTAAAGCCATTCCCCCTTGTTCTATCACTACATGCCCTTGTAAAAAGCCCCTCTCCACCTTTCCCATAAGCCCCCTTTAGGTACTGGAAGGACGCAATAAGGTCTCCCTGGAGCCTTCTCTTCTCCAAGCTGAACAACCCCAACTGTCTCAGCCTGTCTTCACAGAAGAGGTGCTCCAGCCCTCTGATCATCTTTGTGGCCCTCCTCTGGACTCACTCAACAGGTCCATGTCCTTCTTATGTTGAGAGTTCCAGAGCTGAATGCAGTACTCCAGGTGGGGTCTCATGAGAGCAGAGCAGAGGGGAAGTATCACATCCCTTGACCTGCTGGCCATGTTTCTTTTGATGCAGCCCAGGATGCGGTTGTCTTTCTGGGCTACAAGCACACATTACTGGGTCATGTTGAGCTTCTCATCCACCAACACCCCCAAGTCTTTATCCTCAGGGCTGCTCTCAATCCATTCTCCAACCCAGCCTGTGCTTGTGCTTGGGATTGCCCCAGACCACATTCAGAACCTTGTACTTGGCCTTGTTGAACTTTATGAGGTTTGAGGTTTGCATGGGCCCACCTCTCAAGCCTGTCAAGGTCCCTCTGGATGTCATCCCTTCCCTCCGGTGTGTCAACCACACCACACAGGTTGCTGTCATCAGCAAACTTGCTGAGGGTGCACTCAAACCCACTGTCCATGTCGCTGACAAAGATGTTGAACAGTACTGATCCCAGTACACACCCCTGAGGAATGCCACTCGTCACTGGTCTCCTCATGGACATTGAGCCATCGACTACAACTCTTCGAGTGCAACCATACAGCCAATATCCACTGAGTGGTCCATCTGTCAAATCCATGTCTCTCCACTGGAGAGACAAGGATGTTGTGTGGGACAGTGTTAAATGCTTTTCACAAGTCCAGGTAGATGACGTCAGTTGCTTTTCCCTCATCCACCTTCACTGTAACCTTGTCATAGAAGGCCACCAAATTTGTCAGGCATGATTTACCCTTAGTGAAGCCATGTTGGCTGTCACCAATTACCTCCTTATTTTTCATAGAATCATAGAATCATTTAGGTTGGAAAAGACCTTTAAGATCATCAAGTCCAACCATTAACCCAGGACTGCCCAGTCCACCAGTAAACCATGCCTCTAACCTCCACGTACACATTTTCTGAATGCTTCCAGGGATGGTGATTCCACCACCTCCCTGGACACCCGGTTCCAATGCTTGACCATCCCTTCGGTGAAGAAATTTTTCCTGTGTGCCTTAGCGAAGTTTCCAGGAGGATCTGTTCCATGATCTTGCTGGGCACAGAGGTAAGACTGACTGGCCTGTAGTTCCCCGAGTCTTCCTCATTTCCGTATTAAAAAATGGGGGTTATGTTTCCCCTTTTCCGGTCAGTGGGAACTTCACTGGACTGCCACGAAGTCTCAAATATGATGGATAGTGGCTTATATTCCACTTAAAAGCCAGGCATCATGCTGGGATTGGTCCACTGACTGAAATCATCAGATTTTCAAGTTGTTAGCAAATTATTTAATACTGGCTGTCTTCAAACAGCTTAGTGTCACGGTCCACTCAGTGGACTCATGATGGTTCGTTAACTATGATCTCGAAGCGCAAAAATCAAGGCGACCACGCCAAGGGGTTATGCTTCAGTTAAACAGCACAATTTTATTGTTTGCCCGTAAAGCGGCTTGCGATAGGTAGAAAGACAGAAAGTAAAGGAAAGGTAAAGTAAAAAGAAAAGGAAAGAGGATTATAGCTACCACCATGGGTCCAAGGTGTCCCTATGGTCCCAGGTCCAGGCAGCGTCCCGCCGGTCCTTCTGATCGTCGTGATCCTTGGTGGGGAAGATCTCCAAAGTTCAGTTACTAAGAAGCCATCTTTTTATGCCAAGCAACACACGTTGCTCCTCCTCTGGTCCATGGATTGTTGCTAGCCTCCGCCTTCTTGAGCCAGGTTATCATGCGTGTCCAAAGAGGAGTGCCCGAGGCGTGGTTTGCCTCAGAGGCAGGTAGCTTCAGACCAGGAGGTGTGTTTTTGTATTATAATGATATTATAATGAAGAAAGTTCACCTGAAGTTTATGTTTTCTGGTTCGTTGTTATGACCACGGTTGTGATCCATCTTCTGGACTGCTGTTATGCGGCCTTATTGTAGTTGTTCCTTTCAATCCCAGGTGGCAAGGAACGGCATAGTACTCCTCGTACCGTGCAGTTCTCCTTCCCAGGGTGCAGTTGTTCCTTTCAGTCCCAGGTTGCAGGGAGCGGCATAGTACTCCTCGTACCATGCAGTTCTCTTTCCCAGGGTCTTTGTGTCTTGGTGTCCATGAGGACCACATTCCATCTCCAGGTCTCTGTTGGCAATGTTGAGACAATATTGTTCTCTTTAGACTGACTCTTACACCTAGGTGTTGGGATTTTTTTTTTCATAAAGAAAATTGATCTGAGTATTGAACCGTAACTGTTCTCTAAATACAAAGTTCTGTATCTTAATTCACTTGACACATGCAAAACTGGATGCAGCTACGGCAAGGGAGCAGAGCAGTATAATGGTAGAATAAGGTCTTCAGACAGAAGCTGCTTTCGTTTTTTTGGTGTTTTTGTCTTATCAACATTGTTCCATTACACTAAGCCTACTGAGCATTTGTCACTTTGTTAGTCATCTAGTCTACCAAAAGTTGCATATTATATTTCACTCACTGGAGTTACAAAGACATCCTAGGACATGACCTTGGGGGCATAGGAAGCAAACTTATCCTGTCCTTGTGATTTTGAATGGCAAACAAATTTAGTTTCTAGTGATAGAAATGTTGAGAAACAGATACACAGACAAGACAAACTTTCCCAAGATGTTCCCTGACTTCAGTGTTTTTGTCACTTGGGTTTCCTGAGACCATGTTATTCAGTGCTAAGTTAGTCAAAATATGTAACAGCTTCCAATGCATTTTTCTTCCATTAACTTCCTTTCCAATCTTTTTATGAGTCTATGGACACTAATGTCATAGATTCATGTGACTGGAGAATTACATGGTTGGGCTATGTATTGTGTGAAAAGTTGCCTTCTCTTGTTCTGAAACTAGGATATGCTTATCTCACCTGATTTGCTCCTTTGTTCCTGTATTGGAAGAGGCATTAAAATGAATGCATGATATTCAAAAAGCTTTTAACTGGAGGGTACACAGTATTATATTTTTCTGTTTGTGTAGTTAATGTTGACATCTATCTGTATAGTATACTTTGTCATGTGCTTTTAAAAAAAATTATGCCTTGCTTTCAGGTGATGAGCATGGTATCAGGATTTGCACCACTGATTTCTGCAGGTATTTTTTCAGCCACCCTTTCTTCTGCATTAGCATCTCTTTTGAGTGCACCTAAGATTTTTCCAAGTAAGCATGGAAGCAAAATCATAATCTTTTAAAGAATAGTTAAGTTATGAATCAGAATTTTGGAAGACAACTCTGGTATATAGCTTGCTACTGTTCTTAAATATAGTTAGAATATAGTTCATCCCAAATCTTGCGTTTTCAGTTAGTTTGTTAGAGGTAAGCTGTGGCATAACTAATGTTACAGGAGTCTACAAACTCCTTTAGATGGCTTTTGTTAGAACAGAGACCAAGGATCGAATTAGCTGAAATGATGGTTACTTTTGTCCTATTGGCCATATGTCCTGGGACATTTCTACATAGTAGTCCATCTCTGCTGCTGTCCTTGTTTCTACTCTGAAGAGCAAGGAAAACATAGACTCTAGATATTCTCATAATTGTTTTCTCTCAGCACTAAGAAATGTTTAAATTTTGTGTCAATGGAACACATGCAAAGATTAGATATCCGATTAGTTCCTTTCTAGAAGTAAACATAGAAGAAAACAGCATTAAGTAAAACTTGTAGCTGTTGAATCTTAAGCCTCGGATAACACGTTATGAAAATAACTCAATATAACTGTACCAGTATAAGTCACTTTACATTGATTTTGATGGTGTTCCTGAAAGTATTTTGTTTTACCTTCTTTTTAACCCTTTAATTTAATTTTAACGACTTCTCTTTCATTCAGCAAAACTTTAGTATCCTCTAACAATCTTTTTCCCTGAAAGTTCAGTAAGGAGTCAAACATGGAAAGGGTTTTGTTGCAGAATATAAATGCAAGTGTTGAAGCAGAGAATTAATTTTACATTGCGCAAACTTTCCAATTTCTCAGGAAACACTGTTTTGTCTCTAAAGATTCTTTGTTATTGTAAGATGCCAGTAAAGTACAATAGTCAACCACTTGCAAAAAAGCAAAGCTTGTCCTTATAGGTAGAAATTACTGAAGAATGTAAGAAATGCAAAATGCAAAGACAATTACAAATAGAACATGTTGGCTATAAACCTTCTTCTTTTTGGAAGATAATGTATGTAGTGAAAGACCACATTAGTAAGCATTAATAAGGATACATTTTTGAACAAAATGCATATTAACTTTTGAATCTTTTTTTTTTCCTTAGGCTTTGTGCAAGGACAGTATTTATCCAGGATTTCTGATGTTTGCTAAAGGATATGGGAAGAACAATGAACCACTGAGAGGATATCTTCTAACATTCTTAATTGCTCTTGGATTCATATTAATTGGTTAATTTTAAATTATAATAAATCCAATATCCTTTTGTCCTTATGAAGCATACTATTCCATCTCATGAGTTGATAACAACGTCCTTGAGGTTTAATGCTCAGTTTGATTTTAAGCCCACATTCTAAATCTGTTTAGTTCTAGGACTCTCTTCTCCTGTCTTCTAGATATAGCTCTATCTAGAATTAGAATAAATCTGAACTGTAGCAATACTGCATTTAATCATAGCAATTTGTAGACTAACATGGCACATTCTGCAATTTGATCACTGTTCTTTGTGATGGTGGGAGTACAAAATCAAATACTTTGTACCATACTGCTTCAAGGAAAGGAGAGCATCGAGCTCTTTCATCTCTCACTGAAGAGGGAGTACTCATCACTGTTGCCATAGGGTAGTGGTCTATAACAGTACACTAACATTAGTACTGTTGATTCAACTCTTCGTTTAAAATAAAAATGGATAGTGTTAGTCAAATTGCTCACACTAACTTTGTCTGCTGTTACCATTTGCCATACTTGATTGTCTCTTAATCTTATTAGTCTCTTGTTCTGTGCTGTTTGAGAAATGAGGTTTCAGCTAGAGACATACTGCATATATATTAATGCTCTGTCCACTGCTTCTGAGGTTCTTCAGAACTCAGTACATTGCTGCACTTTTTGATCAAGCCACACAAGGAAAGAAATCTCCTGAATGAATTATTTTGAGAAAGCATGTAGCACTTCAAAACAGTTGATAGCATGGAAAACCATGTAGTTTTTAAAACTAAAAGTTAGACTTCCTGTCTAATAGAAGGTAAGCTAGTCAGTAAATCAGAGGCTATTAAGTTAATAGCTCTGTTGAACAGAAAGGACAAACTACTGTTCTGTAGAGAGCACCATAAAATGAGGATGTTTGTAGCAGATCTTTTACTCTGGAATCTATGAAGCCATTTGATGGTATACTTCATAACAGCTTGCTTTGGGTTTGGTTTTACAGCTGAACTGAACATAATTTCTCCAATCACCTCTAATTTCTTCTTGGCTTCATATGCCTTGATTAACTTCTCTGTATTCCATGCTTCTCTAGCAAAAACTCCAGGTAGGAACCATATTTTTGGGGTGAAAGTTTAATTTGCAATTTCTAGATGCAGAAATACATTTTATAAGGTAGTAAGTTAAATGTCTCGTTTAGTTTAGTTATTAAACATCTATTTTACTTTCATGGTGCATCTGAATTACAAGCTTAATATGTTTCTGTTAGCTTGGGTTTTCTGAAATTTTGAGGACTAAGTGATCCATGCCTAGTAAAGCTTGAGAGCTACTGATTTTGGCCATCATTGCTAAGAGAACACAAGATAATTCAGTATTTATTCAGAAACTCTCAAATGGATCTCTGATGATATCTGCCACTGTTGTATCTCCTTTCTGTATTTACGTTTCTTTAAGGACTATCACTTGAAGAATGTTTTCTTGCTAATTCAGTATCTGGAGTTCAAGACCCACCCTTTTCTCTTCTTTTTTCGATTTATTTCACTATATTTAGCCTTCCAGTGCAGAAGAAACTGGAATTGCAAGGTAGTATTGCCATATTTTTATAGCCTTTGTTTGGTATGGGAGACTAGTTAGAATAAAGGAAGAAGTCAAATGACAATACTTGTAGAACCAATGGAACTTATGCTCAGTCCTCTATTGGTTCATGATGAAATAATGTCACTAAAAGGTTCTCATCTACTGAACTGGTAAATAACATTATTTTTTTCATAGCATTTGCATAACTCAATGTCTACATAACAGGTGTATATGTCTAATACAGTTGTTAACCTTGTGTGTTTTGGGGGTGGTGGTGTCTTGGGGCTGTGTATTTACCTGATCTTGGATAAACTTGTGACAAATAAGGGCGTAAAATGGTGGCAGATCAGTACTTCGACATATTTGCATTCTGCTAGGATACATCTGTCCTTTTTCTTTTAGTGTAAAAATACCTAGTCATGTGTAAATGTTAAAAATACACACCTAGAACCAGTTAGTATGTGATAAAGACACTTGATAATTCCTCTTATACTACCTTCAAAAACAAAAATCAACTGTGTAATGCAAGATATTGCCAAAGGTTCTAGTAGCCTGTTTTAATAGATATATGTGGGCATTTCTCGAGCTAGCTCGACAGCATCAGTGAGTGAAAACTGACCTTGGGAGAGAGACATAGTTATGCTTGTTGGAAGGAAGCCATGGGAGCAAGAAGAGAAACTTTAAGATACAGAGTTGTCTGCAGAGCTTGTGGCCTTGTAGATAAAGGGAGTTGCTAAGTTGCTGTGTCTGCAATAGAAAAAAGAGCTAGAATGGAAAATTACTGAGCATAGTTACAGGCTGATACGTCAGCCCGCTGTAAAGGTATAAAAGGCTTGCTTGATTTTAATAAAGTGTCTTCTTCGAGGTGTCTTTGAGTCTTCGATCCGCTCTCGGAGTCCGTGCATCAATACACCACGAATGGTGCCTAACGTGAGGCCCGAAATTGACTAGCTGTTGATCTGGTGGCGTAGCAAAGCCAAACTACAGGACTACGTGCTGAAAGGAAGAGTATCCAGTATCGCAGGATGAAGGTAAGTGGCTGAGAACTATGGGGACTGCTTTAACAAAGGAGCAGAGAACCGTTTTACAAGTTTTTACTAACATTCTTAAGAAGTATGGGAAGAAAATAGATGAGCAAGAATTAAAACGCATTCTTCTATGGGCATCAAAAGCTGACCCATCTGTTAATACCACTAACATTTATACTCCAGAGATTTGGGATAAAATAGGCATCCATCTATGGGACTGCTACAAAAAATTATAAGGTAGCAGCTACTTTGTTGAGCCCTTGGTGAGTTATTTTTGAAACTTTAAAAGCTCATGCTGGCTCACAATCAAAGGAAGCGGAAACAGCTTCTTCAGCTCCTTCACTGCCACACTCTTTAGCAGACGCTGCCGTAAGACCAAAAACTAAACCTGCTGCTACTGCTCTTGCGGCTCTGCCGCCTGATACTCTCGATGATGACATGGATAATCCTTTTGACCCAGAGCTTACTGATCCAGAAAAAGAGCCTGAATTATATCCTCCAGACCCTCATGATAAATGGGTGGCTGTAAAAGGGGAAGCAAAGCAAGCAGGGGATACAGATGTGCTGTGTGCTTTCCCTGTGGTGTATGTGCCAGATCAAGATCCGCAATGGGAAGCTCTCTCGTATGCTTTTATTAAAGATATCAGGAGAACAGTGACAGACCATGGGCTTGGGGCTCCTTATACTACTCATTTAATAGAGTCTCTCTGTGATACTCATGTGTTTACCCCTAATGATTTTAAAACGTTGTTTCACTTGATAATGACGGACATGCAATACACTATGTGGGAGTCAGAAACGAGGCAGCTTGCAGGCATCCAAGCTACTGAAAACTCAGTGTTGGGGGCACGTGATCCGTTGCGAGCGGTTAATGTAGATGTATTACTAGGGCAAGCTGATCATAGCACCAATGCTGCGCAAGCTAGGATTTGCCAGGCAGGTTTGCAGCAAGTAAAACAATTGGCGTTCCGTGCTTTGAAAACTGTCCCTGAAGCAGGTAAACAGAGGCAGCTTTTTGTCAGAATTAAACAAGCAAATGAACCATTTATGAAATTTTTGGACAGACTTAATGAGGCTTTGGAAAAGCATTTTGATAATGAGAAAGCACGTGAATATATTTTTAAACAACTTGCTATTGAAAATGCCAACCCTGACTGACAGAAAGTATTATGATCTTTAAAGAATCCTAGCACTGATGATATGTTGAATGCTTGTATGAATATTGGGTCTAGACAGCATGATTTGTCTCTGATTGTGGAAGCATTTGCAACGCTATCAGTTAAGTCACAGCAATGCTTTTCGTGTAGTCAGTACGGCCATCTACAAAAGAAGTGTCTGAAAGCAAAAGTAAATAATAAAGGGGGTCCATCTGGAATCTGTCCGTGCTGTCGTAAAGGGCATCATTATGCCAATCAATGTCAATCAAAATTTGACTGGGATGGCCAGTCTTTGACCTTACTGGGAAACCCCAAGTGGAGCACCATGAGGGGTTGCGCTATGATAACAAATTACCTCTCTGAATGGCCCCCCCGGAGCTGCAGCAGTCTGTGCACCAGTACAAGTGGCAGCACCAGTATACGGATGAGATCTTAATTGCTGCAGAATCAAAACAGACAGCCCAAGAAGTGAAACGGCAAGTAGTCCAAGCAGTCTCGACAGCGGGACTCAAAATTGCAGAAGAAAAAATACAAGAAACACCACCTTGGTGATATTTAGGATGGAAAATATCAGAACAAAACATCCAACCTCAATGTATCACCTTGCAAACAGAAATAAGGACTCTGAACGATTTACAGAAACTGTTTAGGAACCATAAATTGGGCTCGTCCTCTCTTAGGGATATCTACTGAAGAACTCCACCCCCTCTTTAAACTATTGGAAGGAGATCCAGACTTGATGTCTCCTTGAACACTTATCCTTTCTGCAAAAACTGCTCTTGATAAAGTGGTGGTAAAATTAGCAGGTCAAGTCACTCATAGGCAAAAAATGGACCACCCTACCTATTAGCCTTTTCATTTTTTATTCAACTTTTCAACCCTATGGTCTCTTATCACAGTGGGTTCCGCAAGACATATATCCTTTGATTATTCTGGAATGGATATTTTTACCACATAATTTTGGAAAAAAAGTTACCACAGCTATTGAAATGATAGCTATGGTAATTCAGAAAGGAAGAGAGCGTTTATTAACTTTAGATGGTGTTGAACCTAATATTATCTATTTGCCTCTTGATACAAAACAGCTAACTTTTTTAACTCGCCACTCTTTTGTTTTTCAGTGTGCTCTAGCGAATTTTACAGGACATATAAGTATTCATTTCCCAGGACACAAAATTATACAATCCCTGCACTCTCTTTCTCTTTTACCTACTTCACAACTAGCTATCACACCAATAGCTGATGCCCCTACAGTATTCACTGATGGGTCTGGCAAGACAGGCCAAGCAGTGATAGTTTGGAGAGATGATGAAGGAAACTGGAAAAGCAACATACATATTGTCACAGGATCGCCTCAGGTAGTAGAACTCTCTGCAGTAGTCTGTGTTTTCAAATTATGGACCACCCCAACAAACATTATCACAGATTCTGCCTACGTGGCAGGCCTTGTTTCTAGGCTAGAATGCTCCTTTTTGAAGGAAGTCTCACACAAAGCCTTATTTGCTCTTCTCTGGGAGCTCAAGTGGCTCCTGGATCGACAGGCACATCCATATTTTATACAACATGTACGCTCACATACCTCCCTACCCGGCCCCATAAGTGAGGGAAACACACAAGCAGATAGGCTTGCAGGTACCATGCAGGTCTTACCTGACAGTTTTGCACAGGGTCATTTACCTCATGAATTATATCATCAAAATGCAAAAGTACTGCAACGCACATTTCAACTGACTCAAGACTAAGCGAGGCAAATTATACAATGGCGTCCTGATTGTCAACAAGTTTTGCCTGCACCGTTGATCAGAACTAATCCTCAAGGTCTTTCATTACTTGAAATTTGACAGATGGATGTTACTCATGTACCAGAGTTTGGCAAGTACAAATATGTCCATGTCTCTACCGACACTTTTTCATCTTGTATTTATGCATCGGTACACTCAGGTGAAAAAGCAAAAGATGTTTGCAGACATTTTATTATGGCCTTTGCCACCTTGGGAGTTCCAATAACTATAAAAACAGATAATGGCCCAGGCTATATAGCGCATAAGACACAGACATTTTTTCAACAATGGGGAACTCAGCATATTACAGGCATTCCACATTCTCCCACAGGCCAAGCCATTATCGAACGCACACATAGCGCTCTTAAAACTATGTTGCAAAAACAAAAAAGGGGGAGTCTAGGGTTAATCCCACAAGAGCATATAGCTAAAGCCTGTTATGTTTTGAATTTTTTAAATCATTGGACGGAGGACGGACCTCCTATACAAGGTCATTTTGGCTTACATAATGCTTCAAATTCTAATGAGAAAGCCCAAGTTATAGTAAAAAATTTACAAACAAATCAATGGGAAGGTCCTTTTCTGTTATTAACTTGGGGTAGAGGGTATGCTTGTGTTTCCACAGGTTCTGGCCCAAGATGGGTACCAGCTTGATGGATCAAGCCATCGCTATCTCAGTCATTGCCATCATCTGTGCCATGATGTCAGCTGCATCAATATGGATCCCGCCTCAACCCAAAACCAACATCTGGGTAACCTTGTCCAATCGCACAGGACAGGACACACTATGCCTGTCAACTGCTTCTCCAGAAAATCCTTTTACAACCTGTCTGGTTGGCCAACCTGTTGATGATTGGCCCGTCCCCTCAGATAAACAGATCATAATTCAGGGATTTGGTGATGTGGTTAACAATTGGGATGGTTGGGTTCCATATTTAGCATATGGTGGGATTGAACCACAGGAACTGGATTTATTAGGATCTGTAAAAATGGATTATTGTGTATACTTCAACTAAACAGGCAAATATGATATAAAAACGATTCAATGGTTAAATGCTACCACACCTGCATATAGAAATGCTAGTGCTTGGTGTAATTATACTTCTCCTAACATATCGAAGTCTAGCAATCGTCCACTTAAACTGCCTGCAGGATTATTTCTAATTTGTGAAGACCATGTAGCATTGGAAGGTTAACTTTGTGAACACTCAATACATCCATGATTATAACTCATAAGTTATGCCACCACAAACGCACTATACATGCCTTTAAAACTGATTGTAAAGATAATATGGAATTTTGGAGCCCTAGTGAAATTATAGCAGCATCTATATTTGCTCCAGGAGTAGGAACAGCGCAAGCGCTAACCACCTTGAATAAGCTTGGCTGCTGGCTTGCAAAACAAACTAATGCAACTTCATTAGCCCTGAGTGGACTACTGCTAGACGTTGATTCAATAAGACATGCTACGCTGAAGAATAGAGCTGCAATACATTTTTCTATTATTAGTGCAAGGTCATGGTTGTCAGGATTTTGATGGACTTTGTTGTATGAATCTGTCTGATCATTCTGAATCTATTCACAAAAGTATTGAAAACCTGCAAGGAGGAGTACAGAAACTACAACAAAGTGATGGTTTTAACATTTTCTGAAATCTTTTTGGTAGATTAGGTTTAACTGCATGGATAAAGAGCTTATTACAAATAGGTGTAGGGTGCTTATTCATTTTTATATGTATTCTGATCTGTATTCCATGTGTGTTAAAATGTGTGCAAACTCTAACAGAGCATTGAAACAAGCCTTTTTTATATATATAAATAAGGGGGAGATGTGGGTATTTCTCGAGCTAGCTCGACAGCATCAGTGAGTGAAAACTGACCTTGGGAGAGAGACATAGTTATGCTTGTTGGAAGGAAGCCATGGGAGCAAGAAGAGAAACTTTAAGATACAGAGTTGTCTGCAGAGCTTGTGGCCTTGTAGATAAAGGGAGTTGCTAAGTTGCTGTGTCTGCAATAGAAAAAAGAGCTAGAATGGAAAATTACTGAGCATAGTTACAGGCTGATACGTCAGCCCGCTGTAAAGGTATAAAAGGCTTGCTTGATTTTAATAAAGTGTCTTCTTCGAGGTGTCTTTAAGGTGTCTTTGAGTCTTCGATCCGCTCTTGGAGTCCGTGCATCAATACGCCACAGATACACTGGTACAAGCATCTTCAAACGCTCCTTGAGACGCTCTTTTAGATATGGAAATGTTTCTAATTTTCTCCTCTATTTAAAAAAATATGCAAATTAATTTCAAATGTGTTGGAAAATTAAAAGTGTAAATGTGTCAAAGTCCTTATTTTGTACAGTACTTAAACTGATGTGCATTATTATGAAATGTGATGTAGAGCACTGAGGAAGGAAGATGAACAGCTCTTACCTTCCCTTGGAACAGTGATTAAATTTTCTTCCTTTCTTCCCTCCCTTATCCTATTGTGACTAGGTTGGCATCTTGCTTTCAAATACTACAATATGTGGATTTCTCTTGTTGGAGCTATTCTGTTTTGCATTGTAATGTTTGTCATTAATTGATGGGTAGCACTTCTAACATACGTCATAGTCCTTGGACTCTATGTCACTTAGAAGAAACCAGGTATGTATAGGGTTTTCTTCTGGTTTTGGTGTGGGGAAGAAGGGGATAGAGGAAGGAAAAGGTCATGTTATTTAGAGAAAAATGAGAAAATTCTATTTGGATGACTAGTTCAAACTTCTGTTTCAGACTTTCCAGTTGTAATGAAATGCAATTATGCCTGTATATTCATTGCTGTTTTCTTCCTCCTCCTCTGAGTATATCAAGATCCACCCAATTCAAATGTTTGCCCTTAGACATAAGCATTTGAATGAAAGTTAGAGAGAAAGGTGCGTATAAGAAGAGCTTGGGTTGCAATGCTGAAGGCACCAGAAAAGCATGTTTTGACAGGAAATGAAAGGGGATGCTCCTGTACTCTTCTGAATTGGAAATGTATTTGTGTAGCATTTGTGGGTTTTTTCAATAAACTATTCCTGTAGCTATGAACAATTTATATACTTTCTTCCTTCCCTTTAAGAACACTATATGATTATAAGTGCAACATGGAGCAGGATTGAGCCAAAGTGTTCCTGAAGTTAAAAACAAGGAAAAGGCAAAATCCTATGTTGTGAAGATTATAAAGTACTTAAATAATATATCAATCGTAACTAGCAAAATTGGAACATATATGGGAACAACTAGAGAGGATACTAAGAGCTTTCATTTCCTCATAAAAATAATATTCTAAAAGGAACTGCATAATCTAGTCTGTCCTCTTTATTCCATCAAAAGTTATGCATTGAAAGGATTTGACTTAATTTAGACAATGCCTTGCAAGGTTACTTTACCTTTGCTGTCATTCAGAATAACTAAACATCTTATTTTTTTCCAAAATGTTAATTTTTTTAACTCTGAAGTTGACAGTCTTTGAAATGTTGGAAGCAACTCAGTTCTCTTTTTCCTCTCATTTTCCTCTCCTTTTCTTATCTTTTTCCTCCTTTTTCTTCTTTAATATAAAATATCAAACTGTAACATCTATTGGACATCTTCTACAGAAATGTTATCTTTAAATAGAATTGCCTATTTAGTTGTAGGGTCTTTTAGCCATTTGGTGTTCAACATTCATTTTGTGATCATGTAGTCTTATGTTGAACTGCTTTAAATAAAATATTGAAACTTCAAATCATCCCACAGATGTGAAATGGGGATCCTCAACACAAGCTTTGATTTATTTGAATGCACTACAGCATTCTATTCGTCTCTCAGGAGTGGAAGATCATGTGAAAAACTTCAGGTAACAGTTTATGAATGTATTAAGGACATAAGAAATTACTTCTGCTACGTAGCCAGTAGGGTATGGCTGTTTCCTATCATGTCTTCCATTAAATTGCCTGTTCACCTCCTATGGTTTGTAATAACTTTTAATAGCACTATCTTAGCTTCTGGGCATATCTACATTAGTATTTTATTTCTGATCAGGAGTGCACTTGAGAAGCAAGTCTGTTTACTGCACTTCAGTTTGTATCATGAACTGGTGGTCTTGGGGCACGTAAATTGCATTCCTTTTTGATGAAACTAAATTGAAAGATTTGCTCCAAACTGCTAATGGGCATTCAGTCAATGTGATCAGGCTAAAACTGATCTAACCAAAAATCCCTGAAATATGCATAATACGTATGTTGTGTCCTCAACACTAGCTGATTCACATTAGGGATATTCTTCTGCTGCAGTGCAGCAATGATAAACAGGCTACACTAGCAGTCTTCACACAACTGAAGGAGTGAACTGATTTTTTCATTAGCCAACATGGCTGCCCAAGAAGTGTCCTATTGAAGTAGGTAATTGCCTATCCTATAGTATGTATGCTGGTTTTATGGAATGAGCTATTCCAGAGGAAAGGTGCTTCAAAAAAATTTAACAGAAGGTGTTGATTACTTAAACTTTCCTCTAAATAGATAGAATCATAGATTGAACAGGACTTCACCAGGTGATCTTGTCCAACCATCCACTCAATTGGCTTAGTGCAGAGACATCTGCAAAGTTAGAACCAACTTTGTTAGATCAGGATGCTCAGGAC
Source organism: Falco naumanni (assembly GCF_017639655.2). NCBI lineage: Eukaryota > Metazoa > Chordata > Aves > Falconiformes > Falconidae > Falco > Falco naumanni. Next base: position 23,308,923 of record NC_054079.1, read on the forward strand.
CACATCCAGTCAAGTTTTGAGCATTTTCAAGGATGGAGATTTTGCAGCTACTCTAGGTAATCTTTCCCAGTGTTAGACCACCCTAATTTTTTATTTTTTTTTTTTCCTTAATGTTGGAATGTCCTACGTTATATCTTCAGTTACCCCTTGTCTTTTTTTTCCTGTGCACCTCCAGAAAGAGTCTGGCTCCATCTTATCTATAGCCTCCTATTAGATAACTGAAGACAATACTGAGATGCCTTCATTTGCCTTCTTAAGACTGAATTAACTTAGTTGTCACCCTTCCCTTGTACATCATGTGCTCTAGCCTCCAAATCTTGGTTGATCCTTTGTTGTTGACTCCTCTCTTTTCAAATTGGGTGGTTACCTACTACATGCTGTGTTGCAGCACAAACAAACTAGCAGGCTACAACAAAGCTTTACCATTGGTCAAATTCTACCATCTGTGCTGTATCTCCTCCCTCCAGAGGCCAGACCACACTACTACTCCTCCTCCATCCAACCTCCTCTCCCACAATCCTCAGGGCTATTTAACCACTTAGCAGGAATAAGCTACAGCTGCACATCATCCATGTCAATCAACCCACTGTCGCTGAGGCAAGGCCACAGCTGCATGTTATCAATGCTAATCAACCCACTGCCTTCATTCCTCTACAATGCTGCCCAAGCCCGGCATAGGGTTTATACTATTGACACTTAGTCGAGCAACTCATCCCTTGCATCTACAAGTCTAAGAAATGTCTTATTCTGTCATAGTTATGCTCAGTGTGCTAGCAAATGAATCTAGCTACTAAAATCTTCTGTTGTTTACAGAAGGGAATTTGCCTACTTAGAGCATAATTTAAGGAGTGAGTTTTAGGAGAGATTCTTGATACAGGTGCTATTTGCTGTCGAGGTTAAGTCCAGAATCCAGAACCTGGCAGCGATGGAGTATTTTTCAAAGAAAAGATTGATAATATTGCCTGTCATTTGGGGAAAATACACCAGTTCTGCCACCTAGCCTCTCTTGGAGGTGACTAAAATTAAACAAAACAAAAAATAGGACAGGTACTCACAATGTCTGTGTTGCATAGATACAGATATTTGAAGTAAGATGTCAGCCAATTATGATAGGTATCAGCACAACCCCAGTGTATATTATAGTAAAACTGTAAATTACCAATATATTAATATGGATATTAATGAACTTTCCACTTCTGAAGAGCTGGATGTTGTAAGCATAAACTGCAAAACCTGAAGTCTAATTATGAAATTACTGTTCTTTCTGAAGTTCTAAGACTATGTGACATTAAAATCTCTCATTATTTACAAATACCCTACTATTACACCCAGTCATATTAATGGGGGGAAAAAAAAAAAAAAAAAAAGAGTCTGACTTAAGAAAAAAAAGAATCTCTGCTCGGATGCTTGGAATACCTCCTCCCTCTGCTTCTTCACTGACCTTGGTATCTACAGAATTGTTTCTCTCACACTTTTTCTCACTCTTCTTTCTCACAGCTGCTGTGCGGTGTTTTTTACCCTTTCTTAACTGTCATCACAGAGGCACTACCAGCTTCACTCATTGGCTCATCTTTGGGCTGCAGTGTGTCTGTTTTGGAGCTGACTGCAACTGTCTCTGTCTAACATGGGGGTAGCCCCTTTCCCTTCTCAGAGCCACCCCTTCCGCCCCTCCTGCTACCGAAACCTTGCCACATAAACCCAATACAATAGCTTTTTGAGTTATAAACTTCTCTAATAATTTTCCAGAGGAGGTATAGATCTCCACATGAGCCAGTTAAAAGTACTCTGGCTTTAGGAGTACTTTTTTGTTACTCTTTTTAGTCTGACACTGATTTCTAACCTATGGCAAAAAATGTTTTGAATTGTAGAGGTACATCCTAAAACTAACTGGTTCTAGTATGGAAAATGAACTGCAGCTGTTGTAGGGACTGAGACAGATGGACAAATTACTTTTAGTGATTCTTATGGTTTAAAAATTTTTTTTCTGAAATGAATGAGACTGTATACTTCAACTTCTAAAATTTATTATAAAGATCAATTAATAATGAAATAATGGATGAATAATGAATGAATAATGAATAACTTATTTCACTTACAATAGTTTGGTTGTTCCTTCTGAATGATAGCAATAAAAGCATATGGTTCCAGTTCTGTTGGACAGAGAATCTAAGCCAGAACATGTAAAAGGATGTGACTTAAAAGATGGGGGAAGAAATTTATCCCTCTTAGTCTTGTCTAAATTCTGTTTCTGATCTTTTAAAATGTTTAAATATTCAGACTTAGTGGGATTATTAAGTTTGGAAGCAATTAATCATACATATGCTGACAATTGTCAGATTGATCTTGTCCTAATTTAACATAATCTTCTAAAAGCAGATGATGGTATTACCTCTCCTATGAGGATTACAGTCTCGTGGCCTCTCTTTTTTACAAAGTAAGATAACAAAGCTCCAGAGGAAATGACTTCTAACCATTTTTCCCCCCTATCTACAATTATTAGACCTCAGTGCTTAATTATGACAGGTGCTTCAAACTCACATCCAGCTTTGCTTCACCTTGTCCATGCTTTCACCAAAAATGTGGGCTTGATGATCTGTGGCCATGTACATATGGTAAGTGTATTCTTTCTTTTTACTTAAAAATTACCTTGACTTTTTAACAAAACTGTCATTTTCTTCAAGTGAAAGACGTTAGTTTCCTGAGAAGTGCAAAAATTGTGATTTACTGGTGGGATCCACTCATGTAGGGGTCACCACCTTTGCAGTTAGGTGTGCTACACCTTTAAGGAAGCTAATATGGCAGTTAACATAAACATCAGGATGTTGTGCTTTGCATCACTTTTAATCCACTTCTAAATGAAAGTCCTGCAGTAGAAGTTGTGTTTTAGGATATGCGTATGTATGGTATGGGAGGAAACAGCAAAATTAGTATCTTCGATCATTTGATATTTAAATGCTTTGGAAGACTTGTAGGAGTAAAGTGAATACTGGAATACAATCTGGGCCTTTTTCTGTCCTTGTGTCATTCAGTCTTGTGCTCTCTCATACATTGGACAGAGCAGTCAGTCAAAATGACAGCAGTATACAGCTAACTGTCTAAGTTAGTGCTATCTTCTCTGAAAGAAAACATTTTTCTTTCTGCAATAGATGGAATTGCATTTCTATCTCATACAAGTTACCACAAAGACTGAGATTTATCATAAGCAAATACATGGATACTTGATTAGTTTTGTATGAATGAGGAAACTTGGACTCTCAAAAATCGCAGCAGAAACTTGTAAATTGTGGCTTTAATCTTTAGTTGAAACACAGAGTCAAATCTTAAGGTAGCTTTCTCCAAAGCTGTGAGACTCACTGCAATACACAGAGACACAGAACGGTTGAAACTGGAACATGAAACAGACTAGAAGCAGAAATATTTGGGACTGGTCTTAATCAAGCTGCAGATCTCAAACTTTCATCTGGATATTTTCCCAGATCATAGAATCATAGAATGGTTTGGGTTGGAAGGGACCTTAAAGATCATCTAGTTCCAACCCCCCTACCATGGGCAGGGACACCTTCCACTAGACCAGGTTGCTCAAAGCCCCATCCAACCTGTCCTTGAACACTTCCAATGATGGGGCATCCACAGCTTCTCTGGGCAACTTGTTCCAGTGCTTCACCACCCTCATTGTAAAGAACGTCTTCCTAATATCTAATCTAAATCTATCCTCTTTTAGCTTAAAGCCATTCCCCCTTGTCCTATTACTTACATACCCTTGTAAAAAGTCCCTCACCAGCTTTCTTGTAGGCCCATTGGTAAAACAATGTAAAAATAAATAGTAATATAAAGTGGTAATGCAATTTAAAATCTTGGAAATTTGAGGGGATGTCATGGTTGAACCCCAGCCAGCAACTAAGTACCATGCAGCTGCTCACTCACTCCCCAACCCCCACCCTGGTGGGATGGGGAGGAGAATCAGAAATAGGTAAAACCCATGGGTTGATATAAGAACAGCTTAATAACTGAAATAAAGTAAAATAATAACAACAACAATTGTAATCAAGGAGAGAGAGAGAGAAATAAAATCCAAGGGAAAAAAGCAAGTGATGCACAATACAATTGCTCACCACCTGCTGACTGATGCCCAGCCAGTCCCTGAGCAGCAATCGTCCCTCCCGGCCAACTCCCCCCAGTTTATATACTGAGCATGATGTTCTATGGTATGGAATTTCCCTTTGGCTAGTTCAGGTCAGCTGTCCTGGCTCTGCTCCCTCCCAGCTTCTTGTGCACCTCCTCACTGGCAGAGCACAGGACACTAAAAAGTCCTTGATTTAGAGTAAGCACTACTTAGCAACAACTACAACATCAGTGTTATCAACATTATTCTCATACTAAATCCAAAACACAGCACTGTACCAGCTACTAAGATGAAAATTAACTCTATCTCAGCCAAAACCAGGACAGGGATTTTGATAGCTCTGTGGAAGCTAGAAGTCCAGGGAAGAAGTGTAGGTAACTAAGTCAAATTACTGGGTTTGTAGGAAACATAAGAGACTTAGCCAGTTCTAAATCTCCCTTGATGGTAAATAGAACACAGTGGTAGTCTTAATGTCTCAGGCAGTTGTTGCTTTTTGCTCCTCTAACCTGCTTCCACAGTCTGATCTTGGATTAGCAATGCAGACTTCATGTTGTGCTTCTATATGTTGTACTGAATATCACAATAAATAGTTTTCATAGAGCTTCAGTAGAGGCACTACTGTGACAAAGGCTTTCTGAAATAGCAGTAGGAGGGAGCAGTAGTAGGATTATGTATAAATGTAGGCAAATGCAGTTTCAGTACAGCTTGAAACAAATACTCCCATAAAACCTAATATTAAGTCATCTTATATCCATGTATGTTTTGTTACAGAGCCCTTTTCTTCTAGAGTTATGTTATGCTTTGGAGGACAAATTTATGCCACAAGCTAGTGAAGTGGTTGTGCTCTGCAGGAACAAGAATGTTTAAGGTTGAGGAATCCTTATCCTAAAAATGAGAATGTGGTCCACTCTTTATTGTTGTTATGATGTTATGATATGTTGTTATATGTATGTTATGTAATGAGTGATATTTCATTGGGTTGGGTTCTTTTTGACAGTGGAAAACATGTTTTGAGGTCCTTCAAGTTTTATTTGGATTCTAGCAGTGAAATAAAACATTCTGCTTTATTATGACTGATGCTTATATTTCTTGTTCCCTCTCCCCCTTCATTTCCTTCTTTTGAAAGGGTTCTAAGAGGCAAGCAGTGAAGGAACGGTTAAGTAATCTGGCCAAGTACCAACAAAGGCTTATTAAAAACAAAACAAAGGCCTTCTATGCACCAGTGCATGCAGAGGACTTGAGGGAAGGAGGACAGTATTTAATGCAGGTACACCTGTGTTGTGGTTTAACCCTGGCCGGCAAACAAGCACCGTGCAGCCACTTGCTCACTCCCCATCACCCAGAGGGATGGGGAATCAGAAAGGAATGTAAAACTCAAGGGTTGAGATAAGAACAATTTAATAGGCAAAACAAAAGCCACGTACACAAGCAAAGCAAAACAAGGAATTCATTCACTACTTTCCATCAGCAGACAGGTATTTGGCCATCTCCAGGAAAGCAGGGCTACATCGTGCCTAAAGGTTACTTCGGAAAACAAATGCCATAATGCTGGATGCTCCCCCCCCACCCTTCTTCCCCCAGTTTATATACTCAGCATGATGTCATATGGTACAGAATACCTCTTTGGCTAGTTTGGGTCAGCTGTCCTGGCTGTGTCCCCTCCCAATTTCCCATGCCTCCCCAGCCCTGTGGCTGGCAGGGCCCAAGAAACTGAAAAGACCTTGACTTAGTAAAACATTACCCAGCAACAACTGAAACCGTGAGTATGCTATCAACATTGTTCTCACACCACGACATTGTTCTCACACCAAATCCAAAACACAGCACTGCACCAGCTACTAAGAAGAAAATTAACTCTATCCCAGCTGAAACCAGGACAACCTGTTTCATGTTTGTTTGGGTTTTTTTAATGGAAGTGGTGAGGATGGACATAAAAAAATTAAATGTTTTTATACTTTGCATGTTGAAGTATTTCCATTATGCAAAGTTATCCTAAAACTTTGAAAGATACTTGTATGCTTAAAAAAAAAAAAAAAAAAAAAGGAAACTATTTTTTAAAAGTAAGTTACTGAAACAACTAATTTGTGTTCTCCTTAGGCTGCTGGTCTGGGTAGAATGAGACCCAACACCCTTGTTCTTGGATTTAAGAGAAACTGGAGAAAAGCTGACATTAGAGATGTTGAGACCTATATAAATTTTTTCCAGTAAGCAGAAAATGCAGAAATGTGGATAATTCTTATTACCAAATGAACAAAAATGAAACATAAGTAAAAGAATTTTTATTTCAGGAAGATTAGTTACACAAGCTTTCTTCTAATTGCTTTCAGATGCTTTCTAGTTTTCCACATTGCTGATCCAACAATCTTCAATCCAGTGTTTTTTTCTGATATGGAAATTAATAAGTAGCTGTTTTACAGTTTGAACAGAGTAAATTTCTATTTAACAACCCTTTCTGCATCTAGAGAGCATTGTGGCAGCAGTTTGAGATTTAAGAGTTACAGTCATTGAGGATTAAGTCTAGAAAATGAATCAACCGTTATGTTAACTTTTCATCTTCTAGTTAAACCAGTAAAATATTCTATTGGATTTGTGTGGCAAGGTTTTGGTAGTGGGGGGGCTACAGGGGTGGCTTCTGTGAGAATCTGCTAGAAGCTTCCCCTATGTCTGATAGAGCCAGTGCCAGCTGGCTCCAAGACGGACCTGCTGCTGGCCAAGGCCAAGCTGATCAGCAACAGCGGTATTGCCTCTGTGATAACATATTTAAGAAGGGGGGGAAATACTGCAACTGCAGAGAGAGGAGTGAGAATATGAGAGCAACAACTCCACAAACACCAAGGTCAGTGAAGAAGGAGGGAGAGGAGGTGCTCCAGGTACCAGAGCAGAGATTCCCCTGCAGCCCATGATGAAGCAAGCTGTCCCCCTGCAGCCCATGGAGGTTAATGGTGGAGCAGATATCCACCTGCAGCCCATGGAGGACCCCATGCCAGAGCAGGTGGATGCCTGAAGGAGGCTGTGATCCCATGGGAAGCCTGCACTGGAGCAGGCTCCTGGCAGGCCTTGTGACCCTGCGGGGGACCCACATTGGAGCAGTCTGTTCCTGAAGGACTGCACCCCATGGAAGGGACCCACGCTGGAGCAGTTAATGAAGAACCACAGCCCATGAGAAGGATTCGTGTTGAAGTTGTTCATGGAGAACTTGTCTCCTGTGGAGGGACCCCATGCTGGAGCAGGGGAAAAGTGTGAGGAGTCCTCCCCCTGAGAAGAAAGGAGCAGCAGAGACAACGGGATGAACTGACTGCAACCCCCATTGCCCCATTCCCCTGCACCACTCAGGGGGAGGAGGTAGAGAAAATCAGAAGTGAAGTTAAGCCCAGGAAGAAGGAAAGGGTAAGGGGAAAGTGTTTTAAGATTTAGGTTTTATTTCTCATTACCCTAGTCTGATTTGATTGGTAATAAACTAATTTACCCAACTTGAATCTGTTTTGCCTGTGACAGTAATTGGTGAGTGATCTCTCCCTGTCCTTATCTCGACCCATGAACTTTTTGTTACCTTTTCTTTCCCCTATCCAGCTGAGGAGGAGTGTAAGGGACAAAAATAAGTTGACCTGGTAGAGTAACAAGACTGAATTGGCAGAACTGTTAGTGTACAGATAAGCGGCCAAATTTGGCAGTGAAACCGCAAGTGTGTGAACAGCTCATAATGAGCAACTGCTTTGCTACATGTAGACAAATTCCCAGGTGCTCTGCTGTATGTAGGCACATTCCAGGGCAGAACTTGGGTAGATAAGCAATTGTATATAACCAGCACTTATGTATGCAATAAACGATCTCACTTCTTCACTGACTTGGGGTCCGTGCCTTCATATGCCACAGAGGGGAGTGACAGAGTGGCTTGGTGGGCACCTGGCATCCAGCCAGGGTCAACCCACTACAAATTTTTATTGTAAATGATACACAGCACTGGACACCCAAAGTAATACAGTAGCCAACAAGCAGATGGGAAAGGAAATCCCAGTGTAATTTGTCAGTTGTGAAGGTCCAACCAGTTCTGATTGAAAAAATTAATATAATAACTTTCACTACTAACATATTTAAGAAAAACAAAACTTGCTTCTCACACTTGCACTTATACAGAGATTATTTTGTTGTTGTGATATGCTACTTAAATTGTTTTAGTTGTGCTTTACCCTTGTTGGTTACCATGCCTTTAAAAGAAAGAAGGGAAGAAGGATTACAGGTAGAGATTAAAACAAACCAAACTGGGATTAGAAGGGAAAAAAACCCCCAAAACCTCTCCCACCACCACTACCACCACCCCAGGTCCTTAAGAAAAATGTAGGACTCCCAAAGGCAGTGAAAAATAAGGGGAAAATTTGGTTAATTTTTCTTTGTGTGGAGGGGATCCACACCCACCCCCATATTGATTTGTAATGGCTTGTGCTGGAAGGACTGTTAGGGCCATAAAGTCATGTGGCTCTCCATATCCACAACAGAAAAACCTCAGGATGTAGCAACTATAGGTCAAGCATATTTTTGAAGTTTGAATTTTTAAAATTTCTGAAGCGCACAATAGGGACACATCTCATCTGTAGAGATTTAAAAAATTAAAGAATGTTTTAAAAATGTTAACTGATGGGAAAAAGATTTTTATTCCTATACCATAGTCAATTTTTATTGCATTTATTATGGAATATGTTGATACTTTGAACATTTCTCATCAAGTCTTACTACTTTTAAAGAATAGCGTTTAATGACGGAAATCTTGTCGTATTTCTGTCTGAGGAAAGGACATGGGATTTCTCGGAATCATTTATCTGATTTCAGAGGGCTGGAGCACCTCTTCTGTGAAGACAGGCTGAGACAGTTGGGGTTGTTCAGCTTGGAGAAGAGAAGGCTCCAGGGAGACCTTATTGCGTCCTTCCAGTACATAAAGGGGGCTTTATGGGAAAGGTGGAGAGGGGCTTTTTACAAGGGCATGCAGTGATAGGACAAGGGGAAAATGGCTTTAAACTGAAAGAGGGGAGATTTAGATTAGCTATTAGGAAGAAATTCTTTACTATGAGGGTGGTGAAGCACTGGCACAGGTTGCCCAGAGAGTTGTGGATGCCCCATCATTGGAAGTGTTCAAGGACAGGTTGGATGGGGCTTTGAGCAACCTGGTCTAGTGGAAGGTGTCCCTGCCCATGGCAGGGGGCCTGGAACTAGATCAGGGGTCCTCAAACTTTTTAAACAGGGGGCTGGCGCGCGGATGAAGTGGCAGGCAGTCATCTGCGACTGCTTGGTTTCCCCCCACAACCCCCAGTGGGGGGCGGGGGGGTTCTGTAAGTACCGGGGGCCATAGTGAGGTCCCTGGGGGGCCGTATCCAGCCCGTGGGTCGTAGTTTAAGGACCCCTGAACTAGATGATCTTTAAGGTCCCTTCCAACCCAAACCATTCTATGATAAATGAATTATAGTTGTTTTAATGAGGTATGTATATTTAAAGTGCTGATGATTAATGGCTAATGCAAACTGGATTATATGATTAAGTTCATATTTTTATCTTTTAAATCTTGATTTTTCTGTCCTTCCTTTTCCTCAGACTTTTGTTCATTCATTTGTTCAGGCTTATTGCTTGTTTCTACAGTAATTAATTTTCTCCTAATTTATTTTTTAAAGGGGTAAGTTCCCCCATCAGATATAATGGAAATAAGCACATTAAACTTGTATCTAATTTAACTCTGAATTAAAATTTCATATCTTTTTTTAAGCCTCAAATGTTTTGGAACACTTCAGAAATGTGTAGCCTGCAGATCAAGGAGATGTCCTTGAAATAAATCCCATTTTTGATGGAAGAAATCAAAATTTAGTTTTCCCAATGGATTTTGTCATCGTCTCTGCAGAATTCAACTGACTTGTTCATGTTTCTTTTATTTAATGACCATTTTGTATAGGTGAGACAGAAAAGAGAACAGATAACCTTTATGTATGTTGCATTTCAGGACATGGTGTTCAGTTCACTAATGCAGTTGATAGTTGAAACTAAAATTGTAACAGAAACTTATGATTTGGAAGTTTAAAATGGAGTTTAGTCTCTAAAATTTGTTCAAAGAGGGTGCATAAAGTAGGTTTCTGGGGAAAGAAAGCATTATAAAGGTGTTTTATTTCTGTTTCTTTTGTGTAGTGATGCCTTTGACATCCAGTATGGTGTAGTTGTCATCCACCTAAAAGAGGGCTTGGACTTATCTCACCTTCAGGGACAAGGTAATATTTATTTTATTTCCTCTGGCAAATAGCTGTTATTTTAACACCACTTTCTGAAGATGTTAAATGAAGAATTTGTTTGGTTTTTTTAGCGAAAACCAAAATCACTCTTTTCATAGAATAAAAATTACTGAAAGGAATAGGTCTGTGTGGTGGGTTGACCTTGGCTAGCTCCCAGGTGTGTAGAGAGCTTTATGGCAAGTGCTGGAGGCCACGATGCCTGTGAAGGACCTTGAAGGCTAAAGAAGAAAGAAAGATAAGGTTGGCTGAACGCCTGGAAGACAAATGGGATACGAAGCAAGGCTGGAGCAGATGTGTGATGCCACGTCTCGGCAGCTGGCTGAGAACATGAAACTCACAGAGGTAAGAAAGAAGAGAGAAAAAAAAAATGCAAGAAGTTCAGTACGTTTGTAGCTTAGTAATTAACCAATTATATGTAACCAAGAAGTGTGTGAACGGTATTGATTAACCAATGATATTTTAGTATGTTGCGTGTGATCAACGAACGAGGATATATAAGCATGGGTTTTGGACTAATAAAGGGTCTTCTGGTCAGATTCAGGAGTCCATGTCTCAGTCTCCCCAAATGGTGATCCCTATGGTGGAGTTCCAAAACCTTGGAAGAATAAGGACGGAATTGAGCGACAAAGACGACAGCTCGTGGAAGAGGGCTGCGTTCTGGAGGAGACGTCTTGGCTAAACGATCATTCTGCTGGCTGGACCAGGCAGACAACCCAAACCCCGGGGACTAAGGAAACTAAGGAAACAATGCCTGTACGCATCGATACAGGTGAGCAGCCAAGAAACTTTAGAAGCTTTAAGAAATTTTAAGAAACTTTAAAAAATGGGTTCAAATATGTCTGCAGAAGAAAAAAGTATATTAAGGGTGTTTCAGCATATTTTGCACAAAAGAGGAATTGTATATGAAAAAAGTAATCTGGGACTGTTGCTAGCCTGGTTAAAGAGCCAAGGCACCCCAGCAACCTCTACAGAAATATTTGATGTTAAAATGTGAGAGTCAGCAGGAGAGCAAATTTGGGAAAAGGCATCTCGAGGAGACTTGAATGCTAGTCAGATAATGACTACTTGGAGATTAGTGTTCGAGACATTGAAAGAGATGCGTGCAGAAAAACAGCTTGCAGATATTGCTAAGGAGGCTTGGTCGGAGACTGAGAAGGGGCAGGAAGCCAGTGTAACAACAAAACAAGATGTTGCTCAGCCGACGGAGCCGAGTGAGAGCAAGGCTGACACTGAGCATGTTTCTGATGAACTAGAAGGAGCAGAGTCGGAGGATTCAGATGAGGATGGACAAGGTGAAAATCTGTTAAATTTACGATTGGAGGATTTACAGTTAAAAAAGGAACAGTCAAAAGTAAGGATGAAGCAAGTGGTGCGGCAGAGTGCTAATAAGGAAAGCAACAGTGATAATGAAAATGATATCGGGAGACGGATTAAAAAAGAGTGGAGGGGAGTGCACTTGGAAAGTATGAAAGAGGGAGTGCACGTGTTTCCCATGGTATTACAAGATAGACACCCAGGCCAATATCAGGCGTTTCACTGGGAAATGATTAAGGAACTACAGAAAACTGCAATGCAAAATGGACTATATTCTCCTTTCACACAAACTTGATTAGAGAATGTGATGATGGGTCTGCAGCTAGTGACTGTTAGAATGGATCCGTGACAAAGTGCTGGACTTTCCACCTGATGGCATTTTGCAAATTCCTGCCTGGTAAGTGGTCAGCAGACAATTGTACGATGATGCTGTGCAGGGGGACTCCGCGTCGGGAATGCATTTAGCACCTTGGTGGCAAATTCTGACTACTCTTCACCAAGTGTGGACTAATTCTACTAACAGTGCTAAACCAGGGGAAGCTGTAAATTCCAACGACAGTGCGACTCTTCTCGACACACTGTCAAGGATGGTCTCTGCCCCCAAAGCTCCTGTCACTAATTGCAGCAACCCTCACAACACAGGACCAAGCACTGGAACAGGACAGCTCGGACAATGATTCCATTGACACTGATAAACCTTTTGATCCAGGTCCTATAGATCCAGAAAAGGAGCTAGACCTTTTTCCTCCCTCCCCCGGTGCATTGACTGTATTTTCGGGGAGGGTGAAAGGGGGTCTGAGGGATTGGTGGCAGGAATGCAAGTGGGAAGAGCTTAAGCGAGGAGATTTGGGAGTCACTGTGGCATGTTCAGTATTTTGTTAGACAAATCAACCTCCAGAGTGGCAGCTTGTGCAATACGAGGCTGTTAAAGAGTTAAACAAAGCAGTGCAGGGAGGGAGGATTCATAGTACATTTGCTATGTCCCTTCTTGAAGTAATTGAAGAGCCTTATACACTCACACCACATGACTGGAAGTCATTGCTTTGTATGGTACTAACTCTGATGCAGTAAATGATGTGATTATCTGATTTTTGTGAGCTATGTGTAGTGGCCTTGATTGAAAACCTTAATCGGGGAATTGCTGTTAACTATGAACAGTTGGCTGGAGAAAATAATTGTGCCGATTCTGTGACTCAGGCAAGGTATCCCAGGGACAACTATTTGCAAATGAAGGAGATGGCTATTAAGGCAGTCCGGATGTGGGAGTCTGGTCGAGCCTCTAGTGAGTCGTTCGCCACAGTCTTGCAGGGTCCTAAAGAGTCATATACTAACTTTATTGATCGGCTTCAGAATATTTTGCAACAAGTCGAGCATGAGGAAGCTCAAGGGTTGCTTTTAAAACAACTAGCTATGATAATGCCAATGAAAATTGTAAACGGGCAACTTTCAATTGCAACCCCAACATGTGTCAAATGATTATAATGCAGAACTCACAGCAGACTGTAACTCTCAGGCTGAGTTCTGGAATGCAGCATAACAGATTTTTGCTTCTCTAATCTCTTCTGTAGGAATATTACACGCTCTTAACTTGCTTAGTAAATTAGGCTGCTAGCTTGCTAAACACAGTAATACTACAAATACTATATTTTTTTCTGGCTTTTTAATAGATGTTGATTCTGTCTGTCATATGTTGCTACAGAACCAAGATGCTATTGATTTTTATTATTGGCACAGGGACATGGGTGTGAAGACTTTGATAGGATGTGTTATGTGAATCTGAGTGACCATTCTGAATTAATTAACAAAAGCATACAAAACTTAAAAGCCTTAAACAAAGATCTGCAGCAGAGCCAGGGGCGGGATGCCTTTGGTCTCTTCTCACGGCTGGGAAACTTTGGGCCGCGGATCAAAAGTATTACAGGATTTATTATAATTACCTTAACCACCTTATTGATGTTTGCCTTATGTCTCCCGTGCCTTTTTTCATGTATTCAGTGTTTAGTTCATTATAACATAAATCAAGTCATGGTCACCCAGCTACACATAACCTTTGCCTTGTTGCAATTAACAAGCAAAGAAGAGGAGGATAGACAATGTCTGAAGAGAGATATAGGAGAGGAAGATAGAGAATATCTAACCTAACAGGAGATGAGAGAGCAACTAGGTATTGTGAAGGAGAGTAGGAAAGATGAACATGGTTATCTAGTGATAAATAGGTGTCTGCATGCTTGTAGTGATATATAGCTATGTAACTGCATGAATGGTTCCTGCCCTGAGCCTGGTGGAGCATGCAGCTGCGGTTTGTGTCCGGGCTCAGAGATGTAAATATGGGCTTCTCTGTTAAGGTAAAGTGTCTCTGGTTGCATTAAAAAAAAAGTGACTTTAATAAGACTTAGAAAAACAATAGTGAACATAAGAACTTTTTCCAGTTACTCTTCTGTTTCTAGAAATATGCTTTTTCATCATGTGTGTTTTTCAGTTAAGGGGTAAAATGTGGAAACTAGTTGTTAGGATGACAACTGCAACCTAATCTAATTCCAAGCAATTTGAGGTAAAATGGACTCCTGAATTTTGTTCATAAATTATAATGGAGTGCTACATATATATAAATGCTAGAACATAACCCTATTTCAGTGTGACCAGAATTTAACATACAACTGCATCAGCATATTGACAGAATATCTTTTGAATTATTTCTTTTTTTTCCTTAACCTCTAAATTGGGAACAGCTCAAGGTGAAAAGACTGTTCAAATCCTCAGCTGGTGCTTCAGAAGGAATAAGTGTTCTTTGTGTACAGGTGAATTTAACACAGCTGAAAATTTGTTTTGGGTTAAAAGTCAAATATCTGTCACACCTTCATCACCACCACCACAACCTTTAAGGTCAGTGGAAAAAGTATTCTGTACTCCGTTGCAGCGGTGAAACTTCAGTTTGTGTGCTTAACTGCAACTCCTTTGGTGAAAATGAAGTTGTCATAGAAGTTAGACTTTAACTTGAGTAACATACCATTTGATACCTTGTAAGTGAGAAAGATTGTGTCCCGGCAGCATGCCATTTCCCACACTTGTGCCTAGAATTATACTTGAAATCAGCTTGCGTGTTAAGTTTAAATGTAATCACACAGATATCTCAAAGTCCACAAAGATACAGTACTGCTTAGGGTATTCTTGCAGTATAGCAGGTGCAAAACCAGTTTTAAAGTAATGATCTAAAGAAGCGTTTTCTTTCAGGAGCACCATTTTTTCACTTCTAATAGATCATACACAATACAACATAATATCTCTCCATAAAGTGTCTTGTGGATAGAACGCATTCTACAAATTTGTATTAGAAATAGATGTTTGTATATTTAACCTGATGAAGTTGCCTAAGCTAAAGGATCATGACCTAGGTATTGTTATGAAGCTCAAAGACATTGACAACAGTGATGGAGAAGAGTGATTTAACATGTAGTTGATTTATGGTTCATACAGGACTATATCATACTACATTTAATTCCAGTAATGGTCTAAAGGTGTCCGTTCAGCTGTTTGTTTAGTTCTAAGTTTTCATTGTATGCTTTCAGGTTCTTTGAAAAACAGCAATAACAGTTGAACAATTATTTCAAGTACAGCTTTGTTCTACACAATTTCCACTTCCATGCTTTAGAATGGAGGCACAGTGGAACACTCGCCCAAGTGCAAGATTTCAAGAGCTTTTAAGTAGGTTTTATCTCTTTTTTTTTTTTAGGATAGAAAATGTTTCTTAACAGCTTATATATAGAATTTTCAAGTTAAACACAATTTCTCATGCTCATTTATTTGATTAGAAGTTTCTGATGGAATATTTTAATAAAATTTCCATAGCTTATTGCATGTTCTTATAAATAACCATAAACCTATATGTAGACCTCTGTATGAAATGCGCTGATAAGAAAAGTTTTACATTTTGTGAACCTGATTGAAATGTACAAATGTACACATAAAATAAGGCTAAAATTGGTAATTAAGTAATGAGAAAAAAAAATAAAAAAATGAACAGCCCATAACATGTTAAAGCAACTTTTTGAAAAAAAAAAAAAAAACAAACCAAACAAAACAAAACCAAAACCTAAAAGGGTGAATTGTACAGTATGGAGACAGTGGGTTGTTTTGACATTGATAATGTGCAGCTGTGGCCTTGCTTTGACGATGTGCAGCTGAGATCTTGCTGCAAAGAGTTAAATAAATTTGAGGGAGTATGAGAAGAAACCAGGATGAGACAGAAACAAAGGAGGAATGTGATCTCACCTCTAGAAGATAAGGAAACAGCATGAACAGTAGAGAGTAGCCTATAAGTGAACAGTGCTAAGGAATGCGTTGTATGAACCTTTCGGACCATTCGAAGTCAATTTACAGTTAGTTACAAAAATTGAAGGACATGTCAAATGACTTACAGCATGAACTATCAGGAGATTGGTTGCGGAATCTTTTTAAGTCATGGGGAATCACCAGATGGTTGCAGGAGCTTACAATACACAGAGGAATGTTGTTATTTGTAATTGTGGTTATATTGATGATTATTCCCTGTATGTTGAATTGTATAAGATCTACGATTCAAAAGCAGTTTAACCTGTATGTTGTCTCTGTTCAAAATAAAGAAGGGGGAATCGTAGAGAGCTTTATGGCAAGTGCTGGGGGCCACGATTCCTGTGAAGGACCTTGAAGGCTAAAGAAGAAAGAAAGTAAGATAAGGTTGGCTGAATACCCAGAAGACAAATGGGATATGAAGCAAGGCTGGAGCGGATGCGTGATGCCACGTCTCGGCGGCTGGCTGAGAACATGAAACTCACAGAGGTAAGAAAGAAGAGAGAAAAAAAAATGCAAGAAGTTCAGTACGTTTGTAGCTTAGTAATTAACCAATTATGTGTAGCCAAGAAGTGTGTGAACAGTATTGATTAACCAATGATATTTTAGTATGTTGCGCGTGAACAACGAACGAGGATATATAAGCATGGGGTTTGGACTAATAAAGGGTCTTCTGGTCAGATTCAGGAGTCCGTGTCTCAATCTCCTCACAGGTGCTCACCAAGTCGCTCTATCACTCTCCCTCCTCAATAGGACAGGGGGAGAAAATACAAAGAAATGCTTGTGGGTTGAGGTAAGGACAGGGAGATCACTCACCAATTACTGTCATGAGCAAAACAGACTTGACTTGGGAAAGATTAATTTAATTTATTGCCAATTAATAACAGAGTAGGATAATGCAAAATTACATCAAATCTAAAAACACCTTTCCTCCACTCCCATCTTCTTGCCAGGCTCAAAATCACTCCAAAATCTTCTACCTCCTCCCCCCTCCTCAAGTGGCACAGGGGGATGGGGAAAGGGGGTTGCAGTCACTTCATAACTCTTTGTCTCTGCTGCTATTTCTTCCTCATGCTCTTCCCTTGTTCCAGTGTGGGGTCTCCCACAGAATACAGTCCTTCATGAACTTCTCCAACATGGGTCCTTCCAATGGGCTGCAGTTCTTCAAGAACTGTTCCAGAGTGGGTCCTTTCCATAGGGTGCAGTCCTTTAGGAATGGACAGCTCCAGCATGGGTCCCCCACGGGGTCACAGGTCCTGCCTGAAAATGCACTCCTTCTGGGTTCCTCTCCATGGGCTGCAGTTTCTGCCAGGACCCTGCTCCAGCATGGGACATCCACCTGCTCTAGCATGGGGTCCCCCACAGGCTGCAGGGTGGATATCTGCTCCACTGTGGTCATCCATGGGCTGCAGGGGGACAACCTGCCTCACCATGGTGTTCACCATGGGCTGCAGGGGAATCTCTGCTCTGGCACCTGGAGCACCTCCTCCTCCTCCTTCTTCACTGACCTTGGTGTCTGCAGAGTTGTTTCTCTCACATATTCTCATTCCTCTTTCCCAGCTGCTGTTGCACAGCAGTTTTTACCCCTTTTTAAATATGTTATCACAGAAGCACTACCACTGTCACTGATTGGCTCAGCTTTGGCCATCGGCCAGTCCATCTTGGAGCTAGCTGGAACTGGCTCTGTCCAACATGTGGGCAGCTTCTGGTGTCTTCTCACAGAAGTCACCCTTGAAGCCTCCCTGCTACCAAAAGCCTTGCCACAGAAACCCAACACAGCCTGACATCTGTAAGAAGTATACCCTATGTTCAGCAACAGAAATTTTTTTAATATATATACAACTATCTGTATGTGTAAGCTGTATGTACTTGCTTCCCAATGACTTAATGTTACTGAAAGAAAGAGGCTACCAAATTGACATCAATTACTTAAGACCCTAGTCTAGAAATTAAGAAAATATTTTAGCAAAAGTTGCATGAGCCAGTAATACTGTTATGTATTTTTTTCCCCCTTACCTTAGCAGCTTAGAGACCTCAACAGAAATCTGTCTTAAGTTTGGAAAGATTTTGTATTTTCAATGTAGAAGACTTGCTTGCACTTTGTAGGTATTTGTCTTAAGTCCACTAGCATAATTTTAGTTGCATTTCGAGCACAATCATGAAGGAAGCCTTTGAACTTCATTGGCAACTGTCTACTGAATTGATAATGTATAATTTGTTTGTAGCCTGCTCCATGCAGTGTGGCTACAATGAGGAAGACTGCTTGTGGCATGCAACTCATGCTGTGTAGGTGGCACCCTGTGGAAAGAGAGGATGTTTTTTCCTTCCCTGGAAATATACAAAGGTGTTAGGATTTAGGGAGAGGCAGAGAACTTATTGCTATGTACAAGAGGGCAAAGCAGTATGAGAAAAACAGTAAGGAGTGGCCTGTTTTTCACACAGGACACTGCTGAGATTGGGAAAGCATAACTTCAAGGTGTCAGAAAAGTCTTATTAGTATCCACGGGGGTCTGTGTTGAGTTTGCTTCAACTCAACCATCAAGTAGCTCAACTGAAGCCAATCCTGGAAGAAAACTTGGTGGTCTGGGCCGTGGCTGGGGCCTTGTCTAAGGCTCATCCTCCACTTGGGGTTAGACTTTGTATTTTTTCTCCTTTTGCATGGAAAATGTTGCACCAATATCCTCCCCCCACATATGTTTAAACAAAAACCAAGGTCTCCATGTCAGATAGAATTAGTAGTGTGACACCATTAATATAATAGCAGAGAATGTGATACCTTTACCACGCATTTCATACTTAAGGCATCTTGTCAACCATAGAGTTCCATTAGCAACACTTGAAAAACTCTTTCACTATACAAATGCTTAGTTAACATTATTCTGGTATCAGTAGCTGCCTTTTGTAATTATTGTTTCTTTTATTAAAGTTGGGGGGGGTTGTCCTAAAGGCTTTTCCTTTTGATCAAAGGAGGGAAATTTTTGCTAAAATGAGAAAAATTTCTAGCCAATGTTTCTGTTTAGCTCTTAATTTTTTCAAATTCTATTTATGCCAGAGGTACTGTGTATTGATACTTTTACATTTTTAAAATATGCATATAATATAAACATGAAGTTTGTACTTTCTCAGTAGTAGCTAGCTGTTTTATGTTTAACCTACAGTAATGCGATAGACACCAAAAATCTGGGAAGGAAGTAGCAGGAATCTAAAGCTATTTTCAAAGGAGGAGCCTCTTTGTACTTTGAATCAGTTTTTATAAGTTTTTGTTGTTTTCCATAGCATAGCAGTTGTAGTATAGTTTAACCAACTGTGAACTATTCCAGTACAGTCACATATCTCTGTCTGATACCATTTGGCACAAATAAGTGGTTTATAATGCATTTCTTTGCTTCCTCAAATAAGAGATACTCTCATTCTAAGAAAAATCTACATGTTCCAAGGATGTCATAGTAAAAGTGGATTATAGCAAGAAGGCTGAGACAGATGCTTTTTCTACAGCTTTTGTTCTGTCATCTAGTGAAAACACTCCTGTTCTACATAAAGGTAACTTTCTAGTTAGCAATGAAACTTGAATTCTCACTCTTTCTCTCTCTGGTTCTGTTTTCATTCTCTCCCCCACCTTCCCCCAAGGAATTAGATAAGGTTGGGTTTTTTGGTCTGGGGAACTGAAGCGTCTTATGCTTTTCTAGCCATTGATGTCTAATCATTTAAGTATTTTGGTTTAGAATTTACCAGTACATAAAATAAATCTTTGAGCTCTAGGCCTCTAAATAAAATAGTTGGTAGACTACAAACTACAATGAATATTTTTTTTTTGTTTTAAATAGTTAATGAGATTGGTGAGAAGCAGTCCATAAAGCTATATATTGAAAGTGCTACTAAATTTATGAAGGGTTCATTACCTCAGACTAGAATTTTTTATTATATTCATATTAACAGGCACAAATAATTCAAGATACGATACTTTAACATTATCTGTCTTTCCTCTTTTTAAGGAAAAAGCTTAAAGTGACTTTATAGTTAAATGAGAAATGTTTGGATTTGTTTCTTGGGTGCGTTTCTTTTTAAGTACAAGTCATTCTTAGGACGTCTTTTTCATATGAAAACCCATTTCATTCTACATCTTTATTTTCTAAGGTTTTTTTTAATATAAAACAGTTGTGTTTTCAGTAACATCACAAAGGAAATTAACCTTTTCATTTTTTATTTTTAAACATGTTCCAGAGGACGAGGAGGATGGAAAGACTCCAATGCAGTCACTGTTGAAAAAAAGCAGGCATTTTTCACCATTTTGTGTTAAATCATTCTTTCGCGTTATTAATTTTTATTTTCCTTTCACACGCTTTCTTGTATATGCACATGTGTGTGTGTACCAGAGAGAGAAAATATCAACCATACAATGTTAATTTTTTTCTTTATACTTGAGTTGGAATATGGTTGGTTCATCTTCAAGGATTAGGTTGCAGTAAAATGAAAGTTTGTGCAAGTTCCCAGAACAGGATGTTACTGTGTATGCACAGTAGGATTGTGTATGCATCCAAAATATGATTGTTGGGTGGTTTGGGGTTTTTTGTTTGGTTGGTTGGTTTTGAGTGGGTTTTGTTGATTCTTTTTTTAAACTTTGTTCTTTATAATTTATATTGAAATGTATCCAGGAGCTTGCTTAGTTCTCCGAGTCTCAGACATTTTACTGGATCACTACTCGATTTAGGAGTAAGGGAAGGATTATCTAGTGTTATACTCTCAAGGGTTGTTTCAGTCTATTCAATAGATCTTCTGAAGCCATAGTTGTTGGTATAGTATTTGGAATTGTTCAATAGCTTACAAAGCAAAGGATAATATAGACAAACAGTGAGATTATTGTCTGAAATAACATGAAGTAGTCATTCAAATAGTATGAATAGAGATTAATTAGGATGAATTAAGCAGTTCTTGGTTTATTTTAGTCTTTTTTTGAAAGTTAAGCAAATACTTTTGCCTCAACTAAAATACATCCAACTCTTTTGACATTTACTTCATAATTTTGACAGCTAGAAGCTGTTATTTTTTAATAATGGAAAGTGAGATTTCAGCCTGAAGTACAAGATGGCAGTTTGGAAGAAGTCCCAGTATGCAATATAGTAGTATAGTAATTTAAATCAGTCACAGATGTACTCTGAATTTAAAAATTCCAAAGAAGGCAAGGACTGAGATGAATATCAAACTCATGTTTCTTGTTCAAATGCAGATTTAAGCTAAGGGAAATTAGTTAGGTTTTTTTCTAGAGTTCTTTTATATATTTATATGTATTTAATTGAAAATGCCATTGTAGTCTTGTTTTAATAAGTATCTATACATTAGATACAACAGCTGTCCTGGTTACACAAAACTAGTCTATATTGTGCTTCAGAGCCTTGCACATGTAAAACAGTACTTTCTACAAAAGATAGAATTTCAACAGTGGGAGCTAGCTTTTCTATTGACCAGATGCTTAAAGAAAAATGGATTTAAGGAATGAAGAACAGTGCTTAGGAGGTGGTTCTTATTTATAAATTAGAGTCTATATGTTTCTCAGGGGAGTAAGATTTTTGTCATGCAAGAGCAATGCAACAGCACATGATCTAATGCTCTGAAGTATGTATGTGATATTAGTTAAATTGTTCAGGCAAATGACTATGTAAAGTTCTTGCAAATTATTTATTTGTCAAATGTCAGCTAGATGACTTGAAGGTTTAAATCTGTAGCTGCTGAACTTGTGAGTTTGTGAACTCCCTAAATATAGCTTAGTATATATCTATTCAATCAAAATTTGGAGTCTAGAAAAAGAAAATTTTAAAATTACTTCTATTTCAACTTACAGATATCACAGAATATTAAGATGTTGCATTTGGGCTTTGGGGTTATTAAGCAAAACAGTTAAAAAATAACCTGCCATTAGATATTTTTTCCACTCAAATGGCCCATCTTCTCCTTTAAATTTGGCTGACCAAAGACTTCTTCATGTTAGTACCCAGTTTCAAAAGAAACAAGGCAAAAGCAATATTGATGTCCGATGGCTCTTTGATGATGGAGGCAATGTACTTTGTACTTTATCAACAAGTGTTTGGAAAACAATATTGAAGTGATTTTGAATTAATTGTTGATAGATATCTTTCAGTCCATACATAGATTACAAAGTTGTACTATTAAACGCTCTTCTTAGAAGATACTATGTTTTCTGATACGTTCCTAAACTGGTCAAAATGCAGGTTTGACACTGTTGATTCCTGTCGTGGTTTAACCCCAGCTGGCAACCAAGTACCACGCAGCTGCTCGCTCTCTCCCCCCGCAGCCAGAGAGATGTGGAAGAGAATCAGAAAGGAATGTAAAACTCAAGGGTTGAGATGAGAACAATTTAATAGGTAAAGCAGAAGCCACACACGCAAGCAAAGCAAAGCAAGGAATTCATTCACTGCTTCCCATCAGCAGGCAGGTGTTCAGCTGCGGCGAATGAAGAGACGGGACACAGCTTGATGCAAGCAAATGTCAATTTATTGTACAGAAGCACGAGTTTATATACACTTTCAGAAGCTGCGCGTTTGAAACAGATTGGTTCTTGAAGCTAAGCATTGCATACTAGGCAATCCCTGATTGGTGGTTAACTACCAGCAATTAACAGCAAGGTGTTACCTTTCCTTGGCGCCATCCGTCTCCCACTCCCCTGTGCTCTGTAAACATGTCTCATCATGTTAATTGTTGTCTAGACAAGCTCAAGCACATTCCCCTCAGCTAACTGATTGCCACGCATGGTCCTAGTTTCCAGCCTGCTCCTGCATTCAGCCATCCCCAGGAAAGCAGGGCTCCATCATGCCTAATGGTTATTCAGGAAGACAAATGCCATAATGCTGGATGTCCCGTCCCGTCCTGTCCCCCCCCCTTCTTCTTCCCCCAGTTTATATACCAAGCATGATGTCATATGGTATGGAATACCTCTTTGGCTAGTTTCAGTTACCTGTCCTGGCTGTGTCCCTTCCCAGTCTCTTGTGCCCCTCCAGCCCTCTCACTGGCAGGGCCCAAGAAACTGAAAAGTCCTTGACTTAGTATAAACATTACCCAGCAACAACTAAGAACATCAGTGTGCTATCAACATTGTTCTCACATCAGAGCCAAACACAGCACTGCACCAGCTACTATGAAGAAAATTAACTCTATCCCAGCTGAAACCAGGACAGTTCCTTATCTTCTTACAACCTAGAAAAAGTGGAAAGATTGTAAGATCAGAGTGTTCATTGGTGGAAAAATAAACAGTATTGATCATAACAGAAGAGCGTAAGTTTGCCTCTAAAAATTTTATTTCAAATGCTAACATAGTATACATTAGATGACTTTCTCTTACAAGTAGCCTTCTTTCAATTGTTCTGTAGCAGAGGTTTAATCATACTCTCTTCTCCCTCCACCAGAATAGTTCCATTCCCCCAAATTATGTTGAATGAGATACCTCAGGTTACACTAATTTTTCTGTAATGTTGTCTGGCACTAATGTCGTCTCTGTTCCTCAAATATTTTCTGGGGTGGGCTTTAAGGAAGGGCTCTTCTCTTATTTTATGCTTTTAAAAATTTATTTTCCGAAGTATGTTGATCTGTAGCAGTATGGCAGATTTGTATAATAGTTCTGTTCAAACAGGGATTTTTTCCCCTCTACTTCTATCACACTTGAGGGGTGGTGTGGGTGGTGTTTGTTTTTGTTTTCAAACTAGTGTTTTTAGTACCAAGTGCCTGACTACCTTGTAAATTATAAAAGAAATGCTCACTGTATAAAGGCTTGTTTTTCTGATGCAGGATGGCTACTTTGCTCAGCAAATTTCAGATAGATTTCTCAGACATCATCATCCTTGGAGATATTAATACTAAGCCAAAGATAGAAAAGTAAGTCTCAAAAAAATCACCCCAAAAAAACTGATTGTAAGGTGAAGTCTTCATTTATTTCATGAATTTAGAATATTTTGTTCTTAAGAATTTTGATAAAGCAGGTCCTATAACATAGTTCCCGAAAAACGCGAGAAATTAAATAAGCTATAACTATTTTATGATTCTAGAACTTTCTATTTTATAACATTGGTTTTTTTTAATTTCTGGTCTTTAGACTGTGTGGTGGGTTAACCTTGGACTGCAGCCAGACCCCTACAAAGCTGTACTCTCACTCCCCCTTCTCAGCAGGACAGGGGTAAAAAGTAAGATGAAAAATCTTATGGGTTGATACAAGGACAGAGAGATCATTGTCATGGTTTAACCCCAGCCAGCAACTAAATACCACGCAGCTGCTTGCTCACTCCTCCACCCCACCCCCAGAGGGATGGAGAGAACTGGGGAAAAGGTAAAACTCAAGGGTTGAGATAAAAAAAAAATAATAATTTAAATAAAATAAAATAAAAACAATAATAATAATAACAATTATAATGAAAAGGGGGGAGAAGGGGAGAGGAACAAAATCCAAAGGGAAGGGAGAAAAGAAAACTAGTGATGCACAGTACAGTTGCTCACCACCCACTGACCAATGCCCAGCCAGTCCCCAAGCAGCGATTGGCAGGCTCTGGCCAACTCCCTCCAGTTTATATACTAAGCATGATGTTCTATGGTATGGAATACCCCTTTGGCTAGTTTGGGTCAGCTGTCCTGGCTGTGTCCCCTCCAGTCCTCTCTCTAGCAGGGAATGAAAAGCTGAAAAGTCCTTGACTGAGTATAAACACTACTTAGCAACAATTAAAAACATCAGTGTGTTATCAACATTATTCTCACACCAAATCCAAAACACACTACTATACCAGCTACTGGGAAGAAAATTAACTTGATCCCAGCTGAAACCAAGACACAACCCCAGGTCCTTTTCTGCCAGCTAGCTTTCCAGCCACTCTTCTCACTCCTCTCTCCCATAGCATGAAGGTTGTTGCTGATATACTGACTAGTACCATATTTGTTTTAATATGGCTGTCCTCTTTATTGTTCCAGTATTGCAGCTTTTGAAGAAATGATAGAAGCATTCAGACTTCATGAAGATGATAAAGAGCAAGAAGTTGTAGATAAAATGAAGGAGAGTGAACCCTGGAGGATAACAGATAATGAACTTGAGCTTCACAAAACAAAGGTGCTGTATTCTTTGAATAGCTATGCTAAATGTTGATTTTTTTTCCTCTCCTCCTACTGGCATTTGTGGATATAATAAGCTGATTCTTGTTATTATCTTCCATAGATGCTTTTATGAATAACTCATGGAAAGCAGCATCTTTATAGTTAATGAACTAGTTAATTCTTTGCTGTTCCTGATGTCCACAAACAACCCCAAAACTTTTCAGTGAGATACTTGCAGCAACACATTCTTTTGTCTGCTGATTGATAGCTTGTTTCTGCAGACACTAGCCAGCAGGCTAACAAAACTTCAGCTGACCTGAGAACAACAGAACTATAAGAAATGGCTAACTCCAAATGTTTGCTGCAACAAGCACTATAGCTGATGTGAAAGAGAAAACTGAAAATGACTGTATGAATACAAGTTTGAGAAGTCATCAGTAGTAGAATGGTGGGGAGCTGCTTAAGATGCTAAGCAAGGATACAGTAGTATAAAAAGGAGGTCCATTACAGAGAGAGGCTTGCCAAACAAAGGTGGGGTTTCTGTAACAGTGGCTTCCTATTAGCTTACAGGAAATAGTTAAACAAACCTTGGAGAGAGTTTAGGGGGCTCTTGCTTCCAGCAGTTGTGAAGGACGATATCATTAGTAAAGGGACTATCTTAAAAGTAGCTTTTGTAGTATTTCACTTATTTGCACGTTCCTAAGCTTACCATTTTTTTTTTCTCTCATGGCCTTTGAACCATAGATATCTCAGACAAATGAACAAGTTACCAAACTGAGGGATAAAGTATATGCTTTCTATAAATGACACATACCAATTGATCACAATTGGGTTTTGTTTCTTGGTTAAATTATTTTTTTCTAGTTTATATATATAAAAAAAGATCTTCCTAACAAATTTCATTTTAAATACAGACTTATCGTCGGATTAGGCTAAATGAGTTGCTGAAAGAACATTCAAGTACAGTTAACAATTGTTATGTAAGTAAATATTTTTTATGGTGTCACATGAAAAGGGGGGGGGGAGGGGGGGAATCCTCTCAACCCCAGGTGTTTGATCTGTCTATTAGTGCCCCAGGAAAGCTGAGACCCTTGTGCCCGACCAGTCTGTCGTCAGTGTCCCGTTACAGGGACCCTTCACTGAACAGTCTCACTGGATCAGAGGGCAATTTGACTGACTTGTTCAGGGAAACACACCAACAGTATCAGGGGGACCCCTCAGTGGGTCTTCCCACTTTATTCAAATATGTTACCTGCTGCCAGCAACTGCTAGCACCCACAAAGGATTAATACTAACAGTTTACAGAATAACACTCTTTCTTAATATAAAATTGTGGCAAATTAAGGTTCGTGATTGCAGGTGATAGGGACTGTCTGCAAAAGCAAACCTGAAATGATATACAACCAAACTACATACAACTAAACTATAACCGCTAATAACAGCTAGCGTGAGTTAGTTATTAAGCATGCATAAGACAAAGTTCTTACCCAATAGGCGTCCCTATGGGGGAGAAGAGAGGTTCAGCCCGTCAACTGATCCCAGGAGTTACGATGGAATCCTCCTGCGGCGAATGAAGAGACGGGGCACAGCCTGATGCAAGCAAATGTCCATTTATTAGTGATTTTCTTACAATTATATACGTTTCTACCTTCTACATATTACACACTGATTGGTTAAATCTTAAGCGTAAAAAACACTGATTGGTTGATATTTAAGGCACACCGTTAGAACAATAGGAACTTATTAGTTTATCTTGACATAGCAATAATTTCTATTCCAAAGTTAGGGAGTTTCTTTCTACGCAGCTTTCTTGATTAACAAAGTTACATATCGGCGCCATCCGTTCCCTTATCTGGCTACTTGTTTCTCTGTCCGTCTGGTTGCCTCCTCAACTGTAGCGGCTCAGGGGTCTGCAGTTAGCTTGTTCCTTTGTTCCCAGGGCTTGTGCCCTACAAGTTCTAACAAGTCTCTATTCATCAGGCTATCAGTACTTGGACTCTTGTCCTTGAAACCTTGTCCTACATCTCCCCCTTCCTGTTGCACAAAAAGAACCTCTGAAATCGAACGAGTTATTAATTTTTGTAAGCATTGTAAAAGACAAGGTATAAGTAATAAAACAAATTAAAAAAGCAACTAAGACATATTATCAATGTAAAA
Source organism: Falco naumanni (assembly GCF_017639655.2). Classification (NCBI taxonomy): domain Eukaryota; kingdom Metazoa; phylum Chordata; class Aves; order Falconiformes; family Falconidae; genus Falco; species Falco naumanni. Next base: position 23,336,187 of record NC_054079.1, read on the forward strand.
ATAACCCACTGTCTCTGTTCCCTACAATTTTACAATTTCCCCTTTTTGTTTTTGAACAGCTAGTACCAGGTTTGCCATGTTCTGCAGGGCCCTTGCAAACATGACAGCAACCAAGGTAATAGCAAACAAACAATACTGCCAATTGAGTGAATGAATGCTAAAAAGGCTGAAATTTTCTCAGATTTTGATAACATGTTGCTGCAATGGGGTGCCTAAAATCCACGCAGCACATACCATCAAAATCCTCACAGCCATGTCCTTGAACCAACAACAAAAAGCAGTGGCAATTTTGACTCACATTCTTAACTGCCTACCAAACAAGGTGATTTAACTCTTTAATGCTTTCCCTGCTGTTACTCCGGATAAGAGAAGAACCGCTGCGACACGTTCCCATCATAGCCTCCTACTACATTAGCATCTACAGAAAGACAATTATCGACATTCAAAGTGTTAACAGTATCATCTTCTTTTGGATTAACATTATACATAGGTGGAAGGGCACACCAAACAAGAACTGGTTCAGTCAAAAAGTTCGAAACATAGCATGCCTTCTCTGAACATACCTCTGGGGTCATTCCCTTCATTCCCTCTCTTTTTATGCAAAGAGGAACACTTTTACCATAACAGAGAAGCCCCTATTTACATCTCTGAGCCCGGACACAAACCGCAGCTGTATGCTCCACCAGGCTCAGGGCAGAAATCATTCATGTAGTTACATAGCTATATATCACTACAAGCATGCAGACACCTATTAAACACTAGATAACCATGTTTAACTTTCCTAGACTCCTTCACAATACCCAGCTGTTCTCTCATCTCTTGTTAGGTCAAATATTCTCCAGTTTCCTATCTCTCTTTTCAGACATTCTCTGTCCTCTTTTTTGCTTAATTGCGAGGAGGCAAAGCGTGTGTGTAGCTGGGTGACCATGACCTGATTTATGTTACAATCAACTAAACACTGAATACAGGAAAAAAAAGCATGGGAGACATAAGGCAAACATCAATAAGGTGGTTAAAGATAATTATAATAAATCCTGTAATACTTTTGAGTCATGGCCCAAAGTTTCCCAGCCGTGAGAAGAGACCAAAGGCATCCCGCCCCTGGCTCTGTTGCAGATCTTTGTTTTAAGGCTTTTGAGTTTTGTATACTTTTGTAAATTAATTCACAGTGGTCACTCAGATTCACGTAACACATCCTATCAAAGTCTTCACACTTGTGTCCCTGTGCTAATAATAAAAATCGATAGCAACTCGGTTCTGTAGCAATATATGATGGACAGAATCAACATCTGTTAATAAGCCAGAAAAAAAATAGTATTTGTAGTATTACTTTGTTTAGCAAGCTAGCAGCCTAATTTACTAAGCAAGTTAAAAGTGTGTACTATTCTTACAGAAGCGATTAGAGAAGCAAAAATCTGTTATGCTGCATTCCAGAACTCAGCCTGAGAATTACAGTCTGCTGTGAGTTCTGCGTTACAATCATTTGACACATGTTGGGGTTGCGATTGTGAAAGTTGCGCGTTTACAATTTTCATTGGCATTATCCATAGCTAGTCGTTTTAAAAGCAACCCTTGAGCTTCCTTATGTTCGACTTGTAGCAAAATATTCTGAAGCCAATCAATCAAGTTAGTATTACAGTTAGTGACTCTCTAGGACCCTGCAAGACTGTGGCAAGACTCCCGCATCCTGACTGCCTTAATAGCCATCTCATTCATTTGCAAACAGTTGTCCCTGGGATACCTTGCCTGAGTCACAGAATCGGCACAATTATTTGCTCCAGCTAACTGCTCATAGTTAACAGCAATTCCCCGATTAAGGTTTTCAATCAAGGCTACCACACATAGCTCACAAAAATCAGATAACCACATCATATACTGTATCAGTACCATACAAAGCAATAACTTCCAATCATGCAGTGTGAGTGTATAAGGCTCTGCCATCACTTCAAGAAGGGACATAGCAAATGTATTATGAATCCTCCCTCCCTGCACTGCTTTGTTTAACTCTTTAACAGCCTCGTATTGCACAAGCTGCCACTCTCGAGGTTGATTTGTCTGACAAAATATTGAACATGCCATAGCGACTCCCAAAACCCATCACTGAAGTGTTTCCCACTTGCATTCCTGCCACCAATCCCTCAGACCCCCTTTCACCCTCCCCAAAAATACAATCAATGCATCAGGAGAGACAAGGGGGTGGGGGAAAGGTCTAGCTCCTTTTCCAGATCTATAGGACCTGGATCAAAAGGTTTATCAGTGTCAATAAAATCATTGTCCGAGTTGTCCTGTTCCCGTGCTTGGTCCTGTGTTGTGAGGGTCACTGCAATCAATGACAGTAGCTTTGGGGGCAGAGGAGGTGTGGACCGAATCGCTGGCGGTGTCTTGAGAAGAGTCGCGCTGTCGGTGGAATTTACAGCTTCCTCTGGTTTAGCACCGTTAATAGAATTAGTCCACACTTGGCAAAGAGTAGTCAGAATTTGCCACCAAGATGCTAAATGCATTCCCGACACGGAGTTCCCCTCCGCGGCAGCATCATACAATTGGCTGCTGTATGTACACACTTTCATTCTTTCAAAGTCTCTAAAGTTTCTTGGTGCTCACCTGTCTCGATGAATACAGGTGTTATCCTCGGGGTTTAGGTTGTCCGCCTGGTCCAGACAGCAAGACGATCGTTCAGCCAAGACGTCTCCTCCGGAACGCAGCCCTCTTCCACGAGCTGTCTTTTTTCCGTCCTTATTCTTCCAAGGCTTCGGAACACCACCATAGGGGCCACCATTTGAGGAGACTGAGGCACGGACTCCCTGATCTGACTAGAAGACCCTTCATGAGTCCATATACGTCTCTTTCTGGGGACGAAGCCTGATTCCCCATTACGGATTTCCCACAGCTCACCTCTCAACTCCGGAGGGATTTCTGGCCGGCTCCTGCTTCCTTTCAGCAGATCATTCAAAGTTCTGTGGGATTCGCTGCATGTCGCTCAGATAGGTGATTCAAGAGCCCTTCACGTTAGATCCTTAAACGCATCACGTCGGGGTCACCAATTTGCGGCGTATGAAGAGACTTGATGCAAGCAAATGTCCATTTATTAGTGATTTTCTTACAATTATATACGTTTCTACCTTCTACATATTACACACTGATTGGTTAAATCTTAAGCGTAAAAAACACTGATTGGTTGATATTTAAGGCACACCGTTAGGACAATAGGAACTTATTAGTTTATCTTGACATAGCAATAATTTCTATTCCAAAGTTAGGGAGTTTCTTTCTACGCAGCTTTCTTGATTAACAAAGTTACATATCGGCGCCATCCGTTCCCTTATCGGGCTACTTGTTTCTCTGTCCGTCTGGTTGCCTCCTCAACTGTAACGGCTCAGGGGTCTGCAGTTAGCTTGTTCCTTTGTTCCCAGGGCTTGTGCCCTACAAGTTCTAACAAGTCTATTCATCAGGCTATCAGTACTTGGACTCTTGTCCTTGAAACCTTGTCCTACATCTTCCCCTACTTCTCCCCTCTTCTGTCTGTGTTTTATACTTCATAGTATATTGCATATTCATTCATCATACACAGGACTGTTTACCAGTTTCTCACTTCTAATGCAAATTAGTACACATCCTGAGATAGCACTACTGAAGTTCTCTACTAACTACATGTGCTCCTCAAGCAGGGTTTTGCCCTCTTTCGGGGGGGGGGGGGGGGGGGCGGAATTTGTGTTGGAGCTTGCGATCTCCCACTACCACTGTTATCTTTGTCCTATTTTCAACTAATTTTCTGTTGATGTCAGTGCATTGCAACACCTTATCATCCTGTTTCCTCTCATAGCCAGAACTACCCTCACTTGAAGGTTTCTTTCTGCATAACTTAGATAACAGTGTTCTTTTCACTATCTGTTCTCATGCTCCCCAAGGCTGACTACCTTGATTAGAAGTCCCTTCATTCGTAACAACTTTAGAGAGTGAGTCAGTTTGACCTAGCTTTGTGAACACTGAATCAGAGTTGGGTAATCCGGGAGTTTAGACAACAGTTCCCCCCCTGCCCTGGACTTATTTCAGTTTAGGACTAGTCCATTTCCATCACATTTAGGTGGCGCTTGAGTGACTCTAGTCATGCATATTGTTATTACTAACTGGCATCATGTGCCCAGTGAGGTGTAGTAGTACCTTGGAGGCAGGTAACTTTGAGATGGAGGTGTGTGTTAGTATTACAATGAGATTATTTCATTTTGCCTCAATGGTTGGCTCAGCCACAGACATCTCATGGGTTCTTCATGTGACAACTGGTATGCAGCTTATCAGCTGTGTGGTGACATCAAGTTCCCATCCCTGCAGGGAGCGTGACAGCAGGGTCTCCACTCCTCTCCATCTTCTGTCACTCCTATCAGCATGTGCTGAGCTGGCAGGGTGTGTTGCTTAGGGAACTGTGATGATGTAGATTCCATGCATGCCAACCATCCTGAAGGCGATAGCTGTATTTTACCCTAAAAAGCTTTCTGTAATACTTCGCTTCTATTAGGACCCAATTTTTCTCTAATTCCCCCCTTCAAGGTGATTTTCCCACATATGGTTATTCTAATTGATATAGTACTGTGATTTGAACTATAAATATATGTAAATATGGGTTAGGAAGAAGACTGTGCCTTGACATTAAAGCATAGAAATACTCGAGCAAGTTTCAGTAGTGGAAGTAATTACTGATGTGTAAAAAATGGCCTAAGTACTTTCATGCTTTTGATATGTTACTTCAGATGACTACCTTCATATCTGCAGTGTGGTGTGATTCTCACATTCATTCCCCTCTCACATGCCAACTATTCCCTCCTCTTTCACATTCTTCCTTTCAACTGTTTTTTTTCTGGGAAATCTCTCTAGATAAAAGTACTTTTGATCAACATTATTTGCTGAGGCATTTCCATGGAACTACAATCAGAATGCAGATTGTAGCTTCTTCACCATGTTTTTCTTTAGGAGCCTGCTTCAGAGCTCCATTAAGTAGTACCACAAACAGAGTTTGAGCAGTGCAAGTAGACTTCCAATAGTTTTTCAAAAGACGACAATATGGTGTGTTTTGGAAGGGTTGTGAGAAAGATAAATAGACTGCAACAACTTAGCACCATAAGTAAAAGTTCTATTTTAAAGATTTGAAGAGTCTTTAAAGAAACTTTCTCCAACTGAGAAGTCATTGTGAAGCTGCCTGAATATAAAATGGTGATAAGAAGCCGAAAGTGAAGTGTAGGGCCTGAGAAACTGAAAAGAGCTTGACTTAGTATAAACATTACCCAGCAGCAACTAAAAACATCAGTGTTCTATTGTTGCGACGGCGGGAAGACACAGTCACTCAATAGGAGTGATCAGCAGACTTCGTTTATTGTCCCTTACAGTCACCTTTTATGCCTTGTTATAATTGGCTCATACATATTACAAAAGTTAAGCTCATTATTGGTTAGTTGACTAAATATCAAGCCCGCCCCTAGTTTCTCTTCTGTAGTTATCTGTTCCCACCTGCAACATTCTTTTCCCACCAAAATCTTCCTGTTATTGTGTAACAAGAACAGCCAAGGATAGTGTATTTTTGCTTTACTTCAGATAAGCTGAGAGCAGTGTGCATTTTTGTCCAGCCAGCTGGACTATGTCTATGTGACCCTTTTCAGCTAGCCAGTTATCCACATTCTATCAACATTGTTCTCACACCAAATCCAAAACACAGCACTGCACCAGCTACTAAGAAGAAAATTAACTCTATCCCAGCTGAAACCAGGACAACTGGGTAGGGCCTGTTTCTCTTAGCGGCAATTTCCATCTGTCTTAACTGTAGAGAACCAGAAGGCTAAAACTCCCAGGCAGAGAAAGCAGAACTTTTAACACAAATTAGTCTAACATGTCCTATCTAGTTTCAGTGTGATCTGTAGTATTACACAAAATATTCTTGCTTCATAAATAATAACTAAGATAAATGTCATAGAATCATTTAGGTTGGAAAACACCCTTAAGATTGAGTCCAACTGTTAACCTAACACTGCCAAGTCCACCACTAAACCGTGTCCCTAAGTGCCAGGTCTACAGGTCTTTTAAATACCTTTGAGTGACTCAACCATTTTCCTGGGCAGCCTGTTCCAGTGCTTGGCCACACTTTCAGTGAAGTAACTTTTCCTAATATCTAGTCTAAACCTCCCCTGGCACAACTTGAGGCTGTTTCATCCTATCACTTGTTACTTGGGAGAAGAGATCAACACCCACCTCGCTACAACCTACTTTCAGGTAGTTGTACAGAGCAATAAGGTCTCCCCTCAACCTCCTTTTTTCTCCAGACTAAAAAAACCCAGTTCCCTCAGCTGCTCCTCATAAGATTTGTTTTCTAAACACTTGTACCAGCTTCATTGCTCCAGAACCTCTATATACCTCTTGAAGTGAGGGGCCCAAAACTGAACACAGGATTTGGCCTCACCAGTGCCAAGTACAGGGGGACAATCCCTGCCCTAGTCCTGCTGGCCACACTATTTCTGATACAAGCCAGGATGCCATTGGCTGCCTTGGCCACCTGGCTCATATTGGCTGCCTGTTCATATTCAGCCAGCTGTCAATCAACACCCTCAGATCCTTTTCCACCAGGCAGCTTCCCAGCCACTCTCCCCCAAACCTGTAGCATTGCATGGGTTTCTTATGACCCACGTGCAAGACCTGGCACTTAGCCTTGTTCAGCCTCATCCAATTGTCCTCGGACCATCGGTCCAGCCTGTCCAGATCCCTCTGCAGAGCCTTCCTACCCTCAATAATATAAACACCACCACCCGCCAACTCGGTGCCATCTGCAAACTTACTGGGTGCACTCAATCCCCTCATCCAGATCATTCATAAAGATATTAAACAGAACTGGTCCCAGTACTGAGCCCTGGGGAGCATCACTTGTGACTGGTCAACAACTGGATGTAACTCCATTCACCACTACTCTTTGGGCTTGGCCATCCAGCCAGTTTTTTACCCAGTGAAGAGTACAGCCATGCAAGTCATGAGCAGCCAGTTTCTCCAGGAGGATGCTGTGGGAGACAGTGTCAAAGGTTTTACTAAAGTCTAAGTAAACAACATCCACAGCCTTTCACTCATCCACTAAGTGCATCATAGAATTATGGAATGGTTTGAGTTGGAAGGGACCTTAAAGATCATCTAGTTCCAACCCCCTCAGCACCATGGGCAGGGACACCTTCCACTAAACCAGGTTCCTCAAAGCCCCATCCAACCTGGCCTTGAACACTTCCAATGATGGGGCATCCACAACTCTCTGGGCAACCTGTGCCAGTGTTTCACCATGCTCATAGTGAAGAATTTCTTCTTAATATCTAATCTAAATCTCCCCTCTTTCAGTTTAAAGCCATTCCCCCTTGTTCTATCACTACATGCCCTTGTAAAAAGCCCCTCTCCACCTTTCCCATAAGCCCCCTTTAGGTACTGGAAGGACGCAATAAGGTCTCCCTGGAGCCTTCTCTTCTCCAAGCTGAACAACCCCAACTGTCTCAGCCTGTCCTCATAGGAGAGGTGCTCCAGCCCTCTGATCATCTTTGTGGCCCTCCTCTGAACTCACTCAACAGAACCATGTACTTCTTATGTAGGGGGCTCCAGAGCTGAATGCAGTACTCCAGGTGGGGGTCTCATGAAAGCTGAGTAGAGGGACAGAATCACCTCCCTCGGCCTGATGGCCATGCTTCTTTTGATGCAGCCCAGGATACGGTTGGCTTTCTGGGCTGCAAACACACATTGTCGGACCATGTTGAGCTTCTCATCCACCAGCATCCCCAAGTCTTTATCCTCAGGACTGCTCTCAATCCATTCCAGCCCAGCCTGTATCGATACCAGGGACTACCCTGACCCACATGCAGAACCTTGCACTTGGCCTTGTTGAATTTCATGAGGTTCACTCTGGCCCACATCTTAGGCCTGTCAAGGTCTCTCTGGATGGCATCCCTTCCCTCCAACATGTCGACCGCACCACACATCTTGGTGTTATCAACAAACTTGCTGAAGGTGCACTTGATCCCACTGTCATCTTGTCATGAGATCAGGCTAGTCAAGCAGGACCTGCCTTTCATAAACCCATGATGACTGGGCCTGATGACCTGATTGTCCTGTACATGCCACGTGATGGCATTCAAGATGATCTGCTCCATAACCTTCCCCTGCACCAAGGTTACGCTGACAGGCCTGTAGTTCCCCAGATCCTCTTTCCGGTCCTTCTTGTCAATGGGCATCACATTTTCTAACCTCCAGTCAAATGGGAGCTCTCCAGTTAGTTAGGACTTCTGATAAATGATTGAAAGTGGCTTGGTGAGCACTTCTGCCAGCTCTCTCAGTACCCTTGGGTGGATCCCATTTGGCCCCATAGACTTGTGTCTAAGTGGTATAGCAGGTTCAGTCAAGCTGGTCTTCTTCCCCACCGGCTTATCTTTTGGCACAGTCTCCTGTTCCTTTAATATTTAATTCCTGAAGAATGTCCAGCCTTCCTGGACTCCTTTGCCCTTCAGTACTGCCTCCAAAGGGACTCTGTTAACCAGGGCCCTAAACAGGCCAAAGTCTGCCCTCTGGAAGTCCAAAGTAGCAGTTCTGCTGACCACCCTCCTTACTTCTCCAAGAATCGAAAACTATAATTTTATGATCGCTGTCCCCAAGATGGTCTCCAACCATCACATCACCCACAAGTCCTTCTCTGTTTGCATACAGGTCCAGTGGGGAGCTTCCCCTAGTTGGCTCACTCACCAGCTGTGTTAGGAAGTTATCATCTTCCACACACTCCAGGAACCTCCTAGACTGTTTCCTCTTCACTGTATTGTATTTCCAGCAGACATCTGGTAAGTTGAAGTCCCCCACAAGAACAAGAGCTAGCAATTGTAAGACTTCTCCCAGCTGCTTATAGAATATTTCATCTGCCTTTTCATCCTGGTTGGGTGGTCTATAACAGACTCTGTGCTGGTTTTGGCTGGGATAGAGATAATTTTCTTCATAGTAGCTAGTATGAGGCTATGTTTTGAATTTGTGCTGGAAACAGTGTTGATAACACAAGGATGTTTTCGTTATTGCTGAGCAGTGCTTACACAGAGTCAAGGCCTTTTCTGCTTCTTCCACCATGCCACCAGTGAGTAGGCTGGGGGTGCACAAGAAGTTGGGAGGGGGGTCAGCCAGGACAGCTGACCCCAACTGACCAAAGGGATATTCCATACCATATGATGTCATGCTCAGCATATAAAGCTGGGGGAAGAAGAAGGAAGGGGGGGGGACATTCAGAGTGATGGCATTTGTCTTACCAAGTAACCATTACCCACGATGGAGCCCTGCTTTCCTAGAGATGGCTGAACACCTGCCTGCCGATGGGAAGTAGTGAATTAATTCCTTGTTTTGATTCGCTTGTGTGTGTGGCTTTTGCTTTGCTTATTAAACTATCTTCATCTCAAAACATGGGTTTTCTTACTTTTACTCTTCTGGTTCTCTCCCCCATCCCACCAGGGGTGAGTGAATGACTAGCTGTGTGGTGCTTAGTTTCTGGCTGGGGTTAAACTACAACATATAGGTAAGGATGGTTCTTGAGCAAGTTAAATCAAGTACACAAAAATTAGAATTATTAATTTGTCCTGCTGCACGTCAGCTCAGACTGTGAGTGTTCTCTGGAGTCTGCAGGACTGTTATGTGCATAACCCTGGCATAGGCAGGAGCCTTGATAGTAGGAAGTGTACTCAGTTGCCCTGTGGAATAGACTGCAAATTCTGATGAGTACTGAGGAATTATATTGGGAATAATGGTCAGTGTCAATAGGAAACTCAGAATCTAAATCTCAAAAGTTTCTTGACAAAGATCACAGAGGCATGTCTTTGCTAAATCATTTGATTACATGCAAATAGAGTTATCTTTTTCTTTCCTTTTTACTGATATATAAGCCAAAGGCAAGGCTTTCTCCCTTGTAGTATGTATATGCATTTCTGCAGAAATACATGTTTAGCACATATATTCATATATGAACACATTTTCTTCTTATCTTCTTTGCAGAGATGATTTATCTCTGCCTGCAGTGTGGCAAAAACATGTGTCACTGTCAGAGTCCAATACTCTCTGACCATATCCTTTTAGATATTCCACCTGTGGAGAGTGCAATGTTTAATATCAAATTTACTTACGTGACAATACTTGATGTTATACAGGATTTCTGATTTAGCAGTCTCATACAAAATATACTGAAAACACAATGCAAATGTAAGTTACACTTAGCAAAATATAGCAATTGCCATACACAGTTCAATCACAATACCAATGTGATTGCCATTGCCGGTCTCTATAATGTGCTCACCTTCACGATGCTGAGCATCCCCAATCACTAGGAAGGAATACATGGGTTGAAGCCAGCTCAAGCCTGTTGTTCTCTTAGAAATTCTTTTGTTAGTTGTTTAGGCTTTATGCTCTATGTTGGGCTGAGTCATGTATACACTCCCCCCATGTTGGTCTGGCTAACTCAGGGTGAAATATTTATGTCACCAGTTGATCCACCCAACTGTGATATAGTCGGTTGATCCACTCAACTGTTGATAGCTCTTTATCTAAAAAAAGTCCCCTTTGTGTTGATATAAAGCCAGCTTTCTTTGCAACAGCTGTGGTCAGTCACACCCTGCATTATTCCCTGAGCTTCATGGGCACATCACCCTTGCCCATCCCCTTTGAGACTTCTTCCATTATAGGGGTTTATTGGTCAGTCACAATTGTGGAGTGGCTGGAAGACAACGGACATATTATGAGCAATCCAGACCAAGTAACTTTGTTGTAGTAGCAGGCCGAGCAGGCCGAAGCTGTAACAAGCTGCCGGTGTTGTGAAGGACATATGCAAGGCCAAGGAAGACAAAGAAACTGTGTATTCACAGAGACATAAGAGAGTTGGACAGAAAGATGCCTGCACAAGGGGGGAGCAACGTGTGGGCACCACACTGGGGACCAATCATAGGGGAGGTGGAAGCGTGTGAACAAGTAGTTTTAACCTATCACCTTTTACATAACAAAGTGTGCGTAGCGTGTGTATTTTTAGCTGGGGGTATAAATTGGCATGGGTCTATTAATAGTACCTGTAGAGTATAAATTGCTGTGAGTCTATTAATAAAGTGGCACTAACTTGATCACATTGGTCGTATAAGTTGTGTCTGAGCCTTCTGCGTCAACAACAATCACCTGCTTTCTTCAGATATTAAAACAAAAGCAGCATTGTCAGCAAATAAAAGTCCTGGTATCCTTACAGCCAAAAGAATTCCAGCTTTTGAATAAAGAAATAAATGTTCTCTCTATTGTTGAAATTTTAATGTGTTAAGTATATATTTTTTCGTGAAAGGAATTTTATCCTATTGCCACAGACATTTTGGTCAGCATATGAATTATTCAATCCCTCAATCCCCAGCTTCTTTAATGGTTTAATTCTATAGGTCTCTGTTGTTTCGCACTGTTCTAGAATATAGGTTAATGAACCGTATGTTCAAAAGCTTTGCTGTACTAAAAATTAACATAATATTTTAAATAAGTTTTTATAATGGTTGGTTTGACTCATTTAAAAACTTGGTTTCAACTGTTGTCATTTCTTTAAGGTGGTTGTAAAGTCTCTGAAATACTTTTATGAAAGTAAGTTTCTTAAGTAATGTAATTTTCCAAAGTGAATGCATGTATCTTCCTCCAAAACAAAGGCAAAAACATTGTCCTGGCTTCAGCTGGGATAGAGTTAATTTTCTTCTTAGTAGCTAGTACAGTGATGTGTTTTCGATATAAGAACAATGTTGATAACCGCGCTGATGGTTTTAGTTGTTGCTGGGTAATGTTTATACTAAGTCAAGGACTTTTTGGTTTCTTGGGCCTTGCCATCCAGAGTGCTGGAGGAGCACAAGAGACTGGGAAGGGACACAGCCAGGTCAGCTGACCTGAACCAGCCAAAGAGGTATTCCATACCATGGGACGTCATGCTTGGTATATAAACTTGGAGGGTTAGCTGGGGGGGGATCATTTCTCGTTTCTTGGGGACTGGCTGGGCATCGGTCAGTGGGTGGTGAGCAGTTGTACTGTACATCACTTGTTTTTTTCCTTTTCCCTTCCTTTGGATTTTACCCTTTTTCCCCACCTTTCCATCCTAATTGTTATTGTTATTACTGTTGGGTTTATATCTTTATTCTGTTTAAATTATTAAATAGTTCTTATCTCAACCCTCGAGTTTTAAATTCCTTTCTGATTCTCCTCCCCACCCCTCCGGGTGGGGGGGAGTGAGCAAGTGGCTGTGTGAGGTTTGGTTGCCGGTAGTGTTTGGTTGCTGGCCGGGGTTAAACCACGACAGTCTATTTTTTGGCGCCCAACTTGGGGCACGAAGGGTTGAGATAACAACATGTCTAATCAGACTGTGTTAGATTAAATTGTTTGCAGTATTCATTGTATTAAATTAATAGTAATTGGCTACGATGGTGGCTTATCTGTTTTTGAATTTGCTGCCCATGATCTCAATGCTGAATTATCTAGTTTATTTACAGTATGTGCTCCCTTTTGCGTTGTTTGTTTATATTGTGACCTGGAGTAAAGTTATTTTAGTGTTGTACTATATAGTATCAATATGATGGGCTCATTGGTTATGAAACTAATCTGGTGTGTACACTCGGTGTTGTTGCCTCTGTCTGTCTGTTGGACCCTGCGGGGGAATGCCAACAACAGCACCTTTGGTTTTGTTTTCCCAGAGAGTCAGCCTGTGGGTGGGGTCTATACCTCCCCCTTCCCCTCAGGGCTAATTAATGAAACATTTAGGATTTTAGGAGGCTCTGAGTATCTTTGGTCCGATGGCAGCTCCATGGTGTCAGTTCTGAGCCTAGTGATAGTAATACTGAATTAGGTCTTCGTGTCCTGGATCTGGTGGAATTTTAAGCAACATACTGCTCCAGCTCCTGCGGCAGCTGCTGCAACCGCTGCGGCCCATGCTCCAGCTCCTACGGCCCCTGCTCCAGCCACTTCAGCAGCCCCTGCTCCAGCCCCCTGCTCCAGCTTCTACGGCCCCTGCTCCAGCTGCTGCTTCAGCCCCCGCAGCCGGTGCTGCAGCTACTCTAACCCCTATGGCAGGCATTCCAGCTACTTTGATTTTTGAAACAAGTGATGCAGAAGACTGACTGGCGTCAGTGTTAGTGGCCCCTGTAGATAAAAGGAAATGGAAACGGAAAGCAACTCGTTTGGTAAAGGAGGATGAAGGAGCAGGAACACAATGAAGAAATTGAACAAGAGGTAATTTCTCGTTCCCTATCTCTGAGTGAACTGCAGGATATGTGGAAAGATTATGCCTGTCAACCAGGTGAACACATTATCACCTGGTTGCTTCGATGCTGGGATAGTGGGGCTAATAGTATAGAGTTGGAGGGTAGGGAAGCCAAGCAGCTGGGATCACTTGCTAGAGAAAGGGGCATTGATATGGCAATTGGAAAAGGAGTGCAACCATCAGCCTCTGGAAGCAATTTCTGTTAAGCGTGAAGGAAAGGTATCCCTACAAGGAGGATATTACATGTCGCCCAACCAAGTGGACTGCAATAGAGAAGGGTATTCAGTACTTGAGAGAATTAGCTGTGAAAGAGATGATCTATTATAACCTGAACAATCCACAGTCACCCATAGATCCTGATCAAGTCCCATACACACGACCGATGTGGCAGAAATTGATACAGAGCGCACCATCAGCATATGCCAACTCATTGGCAGTAATGGGTTCGTCAGAAACTGCACCACCAACAATGGATGAAGCGGTTCATCAGTTCAGAGAATATGAAGATAGTGTCTCTACCTGCATCATCTCAGCTGTAGAGAAACTGGTCCACCAGCTTAACAAGGATAGGTCTGATTCTCCATCAAGACAGATTCGTACCTCAGCTATCAACCGTAGACATCCTTCTGTTTGGAGGAGAGAATATGTCGCGACGGAGGGAAGACACAGTCACTCAATATGAGTGATCAGCAGACTTCGTTTATTGTGCCTTACAGTCACCTTTTATGCCTTGTTATAATTGGCTCATACATATTACAAAAGTTAAGCTCATTGTTGGTTCGTTGCCTAAATACCAAGCCCGCCCCTAGTTTCTCTTCTGTAGTTTTCTGTTCCCACCTGCAACATTCTTTTCCCACCGAAATCTTCCTGTTATTGTGTAACAAAAACAACCAAAGACAGTGTATTTTGCTTTACTTCAGATAAGCTGAGAGCGATGTGCATTTTTGTCCAGCCAGCTGGACTATGTCTATGAGACCTTTTTTCAGCTAGCCAGTTATCCACAATTCCCCCGTTTTTATTTTGGGCGACATAGGCTTGGTTGACCATTTTCAATAACAGCGTTTTAACACAGGAAAATACACAGCCAACTTATAAAATCTCAGTTCAGAAGTATAATTCCTGAAATACCTGAAAAATAAAGTTAGCTTGAAGCTTTAATTTAGATGCTCTTTCTGTTCCAGTGATATAAAAAGTTTAAAAAATTCAAAGGTAATTTTAAAGTTCTGAACATGGACTAATGCAAGCTCAAAACCCAAAAAGAAACCAAACTGATGTTTGACTAGGAATATTTGCAAATATTTTAGTGGAAAATCCCTGACCATTAACAATTTTCTGTCCAAATAACAACTGCCCTTATGCAACCAACCAGTCCATACATTTTCTGAAGAATACCTCATTGATATCAAAGAATTAACAAAGGGAAAAAATTAGTTCTAAACTATATACATTCATAAGGGGATTTTTCAATAGTTACATACAGATTTACACACTAAGCCATAATGGCTTGTAGGTGATACACACAGGAAGAGTACGTTGCTTATCTGTCTGAATGTCTATGCTAAATTTGACAACTATGCCACAAGCCAAGCCTACATGGGTGCTGTATGTTATGCACGTTCCTTAACAAACAGAAGTATAATAGACAAATTCCCAAGATCTAGTCCCCAACCTAATTATATTATTTTGTAGCCAATTAAGGAAAATAACACAAATGTGCATATCTACATGTGCACACACCTTTTAGTTCAGAACCAATCTGTGATAAAAGGCCTTAGCCTTATGGCATCATCGAATCTTAACGAGTACAGTAATTAAAAATGCAGTCTTACTGTAAGTGCGATTTATGCTGACATTCCCTCAAATGCTACACGTGAGTATTTCTCACTTAACTGCCTCAAGTTAAAATAGTAGTATTTGTTAATATGTATTAAAAAATCATTAATTGTCTACAATAGCAGTTGACTTCCATAACATTATGTAAGCAAAAGAGGCTTAAGATGGGTTTCTGAATACTAACAATTTATTTTAGACTGTCTAAACTCAGGTCTTGAAAGATTTCACTCTGCCAGACATAGAAACACTGTTGCACTCCAGTTGTGATGTCCCTTTTCCCAAGTTGTCACATGCACATCTCGCTCAAGCAACATTATTGTTAAAGTTTCTCTCTGCTACATAAAAGCATATTGCACTTGTAGATATAAAAGACAGCACCCTTACTTAGATTATTACCTTATTACCTCATAACTCTTAGTATCTCTGATTTCATCACTTCAAAACTTCACCAGAAGCAGATAAAACCACAGCATCAGACTAAACTACACCTTAACTGCCGATTCAAATAAAGGCATTCTCTTCAGATATGCCTAATGCTTACAAATAATTTTGGATGGTTTTGATCAAAAAACTATTATTACAATAATGATCAAAAATAATAATCCCGTTTGCAAAATGCCTTTAAGCCAGCCTCCTAGTCCCAACCAATTTCCACATTCAGAATACAGCATAAATATAAAATACAGAATAAATTATCTCCATCAAGGCAAAAAGGCTTCTCTTTACGCACAGAGATGTTTGCTAGTTCAAAGCAGAAACCCATTTCTTGTAGGGGACATCTGAAGCACTTTTTTTTTTTTTTTTTTTTTTGTGGGTTTGTAATCAATTCCGTATTTTTCCTTGAGAAGCTTAAGCTGTTCCTCTTGTTTCAGGAGTGTTTCCAACTCTGAGTTGTCGAATAGGTCCGTATTTCCCAAAAATATCATACATTTCCTCCGCTGTGATTTTATACGGCAGGTTCCGAATATAGAAGATCCGATTGACCTCTGGGGGCAGCCAGATGTTAGCTCGCTTGGCCGCTTGCATCGCCATGGCGCCGATCGGAGGGGGGGGGGGGGGGGGGGGCGGTGCCGCCTTGGAGAGAAACCGCGGCCGGGAAGGGCCCTGCCGGGCCGCGCCGCCGCTCGCCGCTGCCGCGGGGGTCCCGGATGCTATCCCATACGCTAATAACCCGGGTAATGCCTTGTTACAATCTATGTCCCGAACGCTCCGCTTTTCTAAAAAGCATATGAGCGACTCGTACGTCGCTTGTCTCTCCATACCTTCGTCAGCGCTGTTGCAGCCTTTGCGAGACTTCGGCGACACGTGGCCGGCGGGACCCTCTGTAGGTGCTCCCGGGCGCGGGGACTGTGCCCTTCCGCCTCCTGCGCTGCTTTCAGGACCGGTACCCGAATCTCCGTCGAACCGTGGCTCGCAGGTTCAGCCCTCTCTAGGGTCCCTGTTCGGGCGCCATTTGTCGCGACGGAGGGAAGACACAGTCGCTCAATAGGAGTGATCAGCAGACTTCGTTTATTGTACCTTACAGTCACCTTTTATGCCTTGTTATAATTAGCTCATACATATTACAAAAGTTAAGCTCATTGTTGGTTCGTTGCCTAAATACCAAGCCCGCCCCTAGTTTCTCTTCTGTAGTTTTCTGTTCCCACCTGCAACATTCTTTTCCCACCGAAATCTTCCTGTTATTGTGTAACAAAAACAGCCAAAGACAGTGTATTTTGCTTTACTTCAGATAAGCTGAGAGCGATGTGCATTTTTGTCCAGCCAGCTGGACTATGTCTATGAGACTTTTTTTCAGCTAGCCAGTTATCCACAAGAATATAGAAAATACACACCACAAGCTACTCTGTGGTTTTATCTGCAGTACCACAGAGAAGACATGAGGAGGAGGGATAGAAAACCTACCTCAGTTCTGGAGGCACGAGTGCATGAACTACAAGGAAAAACAATCACAAATAAAGAGTCTTCCAGGAAAGTTGCTGTTCCGCTCTCCAGAGGACAATTTTCCAGTCAGAATGATAGGGCTGACTTTACTCTTGATCCTGTGAAAAGGAATTGTAACCCATTCTGGCAATACGTGAGTGAAACCACTCCACGCTATATCCGTTTCACGCCGCTAGCTGTCCTAGTGCAGAGTCCCTAGACCAGGATTAGAGGGACCCTGCCTCCAGCCAGGTGGAGGACAGGGATAACCGAGTTTATTGGACTGCGTGGATCCAATGGCTTAGCACATCAGACCCTCAGGAATATAAAGCTTTAGTAGATACAGGTGCACAATGTACTTTAATGCCATCAAGCTATGAAGGGGCAGAGCCAATCAGTATTTCTAGAGTGACAGGGGGGTCTCAGCAGCTAACTGTATTGGAGGCTGAAATAAACTTGACTGGGAATGAGTGGCAAAACCATCCCATTGTGACTGGCCCAGAAGCTCCATGAATCCTTGGCATAGACTATCTTAGGAGAGGGTATTTCAAGGATCTGAAAGGGTACCGGTGGGCTTTTGGTATAGCTGCTCTGGAAACAGAGGAAATTAAGCAGCTGTCTGCCTTGCCTGGTCTTTCAGAAGACCCATTTGTGGTGGGGTTACTGAAAGTTGAGGAACAGCAGGTGCCTATTGCTACTACCACAGTGCACCAGCGGCAATACCACACCAACCAAGACTCCCTGATTCCCATCTAGGAGCTGATTATCCAACTAGAGATCCAAGGATTGATCAGAAAGACCGGCTCACCCTTTAATAGCCCCATATGGTCAGTGTGAAAGTCTAATGGAGAATGGAGACTAACAGTGGACTATCGTGGCCTGAATGAAGTCACGCCGCCATTGAGTGCTGCCGTACCAGACATGCTAGGACTTCAGTATGAACTGGAATCAAAGGCAGCCAAGTGGTATGCCACTATTGATATTGCAAATGCGTTTTTCTCAATCCCTTTGCCTGCAGAGTGCAGGCCACAGTTTGCCTTCACTTGGAAAGGTGTCAAATACACCTGGAATTGACTGCTCCAGGGGTGGAAACACAGCCCTACCATCTGCCATGGACTGATCCAGGCTGCACTAGAACAGGGTGGAGCTACACAACATCTGCAATACATTGATGACATCATTATATGGAGCGATTCAGCATGAAGAAGTTTTTGAGAAAGGGGAGAAAAGTATCCAAACCCTTCGGAAAGCCGGTTTTGCCATAAAACAAAGTAAAGTCAAGGGACCCACAAGGGAGATCCAGTTTTTGGGAATAAAATGGCAAGATGGACGTCCTGAAATCCCAGTGGATGTGATCAACAAAATAACATCTATGTCTCCACCAACTAATAAGAAAGAAACTCAGGCTTTCTTAGGTGCCATCAGTTTTTGGAGAATGCACATTCCAAACTACAGTCTGATTGTAAGCCCTCTTTATCATGTGACCCAAAAGAAGAATGATTTTAAATGGGGTTCTGAGCAACGACAAGCCTTTGAAAAAATTAAACTAGAGATCAAGCAGCAGGTCTTGGGCCAGTTTGGACTGGGCAAGATGTAAAGAATGTGCTCTACACTGCAGCCGGGGAGAATGGCCCTACCTGGAGCCTCTGGCAGAAAGTACTAGGGAAACTCAAGGACGACCTTTGGGTTTTTGGAGTCGGGCATATAAAGGGTCTGAGGCCCACTATACTCCAACTGAAAAAGAGATATTGGCAGCTTATGAAGGAGTTCGAGCTGCTTTGGAAGTGATTGGTACTGAAGCACAGATCCTCTTGGCGCTCCAGTTACCAGTGCTGGGCTGGATGTTTAAAGGGAGGGTTTCTTCTACTTATCATGCAACTGATGCTACATGGAGTAAGTGGATCGCACTGATTACACAAGGAGCTCGGACAAGAAATCCCAATCATCCAGGAATTTTGGAAATTATTATGGATTGGACAGAAGGTGAAGATTTTGGGATGTCATCAGAGGAAGAGGTGACACGTGCTGAAGAAGCCCCTTTGTTTAATGAACTGCCAGAACATGAGAAGCAATATGCCTTGTTTACTGATGGGTCCTGTCGTATTGTAGGAAAGCATCGGAGGTGGAAGGCAGCTATATGGAGTCCCCTACAACAAGTTGCAGAAACTGCTGAAGGAGAATGTGAATCGAGCCAGTTTGCAGAAGTGAAAGCTATCCAGTTGGCTTTAGATATTGCTGAACGAGAAAGATGGCCTATACTTTACTGTGGTGACGCAAGTCGAGGTGGACTTAAAAGAAACACTATGTCTGCGTGGCTGGGTTCGAACAAAATGGCTTTTATTGTTTATACAAACTATTTATATATCTTAGACAGTGCAGGTGTCAGACCCTGATAGGTTTTTGTGTCCTTCTTCTTGCTTGCTATTTGCTGTTGCTGTAGGTGCCCGTATGCTGTGGCTCTAAGTTCCGATTCTTCACATCCTGTTTACAGACCTGACAGTTTGTGGCTGTCTTAAAGGTACACGGCTAAGTCTTTGAAGTCAACTAACTTGTCTGCAGACCCGCTGCAGACCCCAACAATTCCCCCTTTTTGTTTTTTGAACAGCTAGTACCAGGTTTGCCATGTTCTGCAGGGCCCTTGCAAACATGACGGCAACCAAAGTAATAGCAACCAAACAATACTGCCAATTGAGTGAATGGATGCCAAAATGGCTGACATTTTCTCAGATTTTGGTAACATGTTGCTGCAATGGGGCGCCTAAAATCCATGAAGCACATACCATCAAAATCCTCACAGCCATGTTCTTGAGCCAACAACAAAAAGCCAATAGTTGCTCTGTTTTGTATATAATGGTGGCAAATTTGACTCACATTCTTAACTGTCTAATAAACAAGGTATCGACATTCAAAGTGCAAACAATATTGACTTCTTTTGGGTTAACATTATACAGAGGTAATCAATTATCGAAAATATCAAGACTTTCAGTAAGATTCTTCATTTCTGCATACATTCACTTTTTTCCAACAATGTCTGCAAGTCAATTTCAAGGAAGGGCACACCAAACAAGGACTGGTTCAGTAAGGAGGCCACACATTAGTTGCTGGGTTGACTGGCGGCAGCAGCGCTCCCACAATCCGGCACGCTAAGCTCAGGCCGTAGACAGCGAGCAGGTATCCATCGTAGACCTTCATCTGTAGAAACACAAGCATAACCTCTCCCCCATGTTAACAATTCATGCGGTCCCGACCAATGCCCGGTACGAGGGTCTTTCATGCGTACTAAGACACCTTCATGCTTTTGCTGCTTGTCACCAATTGACATAAAATGTCGCACAATGGCAGGCACCACATAGTCGGCAGAGATTTTCAGAAAGTTCAAAACATAACATGCTTTCTCCAATCGTGCTTCTGGAGTCATTCCCTCTTTTTGTTTTTCAAGCTGGCGTTTAAGAGAACCATTCATGCGTTCAACAGTGGCTTGGCCCGTAGGGGAATGGAGAATTCCAAATTTGTGGGAGATACCCCATTGGGAAAGGAACTGACTGACAGGCCTGGAACCATAGGCAGGTCCACGGTCTGTTTTGATTTCAAGAGGGACACCGAGCACAGAAAAAGCGCATTGCCAGTGCCGAATGACGTCACGACTGGTCTCACCTGTGTGGGCAGTAGCAATCATTGCAGTAGAATAGGTATCTATTGTAACATGGACGTATTTTTGTCTGCCAAACTCATTGCAATGAGTTACATCTGTTTGCCAAAGTTGTAAAGCTTGAAGGCCTCTAGGATTAACTCCATAATTTGGCACAGGAGTAACATTTTGACAGTCTGGACAGTCTGCAACAATACTGTGTGCAGCAGCCTGAGAGAGACCCTTCTGGCCAAACTGGTGATACAAGGATCGCCAATTCTGATGATAGAATTGGTGGGCTAACACGGCTTGCTGATGGACATCAGGAACAGGCACTGACAGAGCCACAGAAACTAGAGCATCAACTCTAGCATTGCCTTCAATTATAAAACCAGGTAGGGAAGTATGGCTATTAACATGCATAACATAATGCGGAGAATGGCGTTTCCGAATCTCTTCCCAAACTAGAGTCAAAATTGCAAAAAGCTTGGGGTTGTTGACATGGCCAAAGGCAGCCATATCTAGCTTGGGAAGGAGGGCTGCTACATATGCCGAATCAGTAACAAGATTAAGAGGGCCTGGAAAATACTGAAATGCCAAAGCCGCAGCCCGTAATTCTACAACTTGCAGGGATCCTTCCTGATATACAATTTGGGAATGCCATTGCCCATTTTTTTTCCAAGCAACTGCGGCTTTTCCCGTTTTCCCAGATCCATCTGTAAATACTGTGTCACCTTCAACTGGTTGTCTTTGACTTAGTTGCCGTGGCTGCAAAGTTAGATGTACAGTCATTTTCAGAAGTGGATGAGGTGGGTGATGGTACTGAATTTGCCCTTGAAAATTGGCAAGAGCCACTTGAAGTGCAGCAGAATTTAACAGCGCCTATTCAACATAGTATTGTTGTACAGGGATCAGCTCCAGTCAACTCTAAACATCTTTTTCGGATTTTTATGATCAAATCGGCAACAAGTTCTTACCATTCAACAGCAGTTTTCTTAGACTGCAAAGGCAAAAACAACCATTCAAGTACATGCAGCGGATCTTCCCAAGCCTGGTTCCATTGGGCCAACGTAGCATAAGGGGAAGATTGGTCCACTAAAATAAAACCACTTAAAGGAAGTGTGATATCTACACGCCACACATGTCACGAAGAGATCAATTGTTCAACTTCATTCACAAGTGCTAAGGCTGCAGGCGTTAAATACCTTGGGGCTAAAAGATCTGTGTCTCCTTTTAAAAGTTGCAAAAGATGTTGCATTTGTTCATTAGTAAGGCCTAAATAAGGCCGTAACCAATTTAGCATTCCTGCAAGTTTTTGGGCATCATTCAAAGTCTTTATGTCCAATTTTAATTTGATAGGTTGTGGAGACACAGTTCTTTTCATCACATCCATGCCCAGATATTTCCAAGGCTCTTGTCTCTGAACTTTTTCAGGAGCTACAACCAATCCAAACTCTGCTAAGCTATGTCTGGCAGCTTTTCCAACTACGTCCAGCAGTTCTGTTGACAGTGCTGCCAGCAGAATGTCATCCATGTAATGATAACAGTAAACATCCTTGTATTTGTCTCTCACAGAGCTCAGGGCTTGGGCCACAAACCATTGACAAATGGTTGGCGAGTTTCTCATGCCCTGAGGCAGCACGGTCCAGTGGTACCGTTTTGTGGGCTCAGAATTATTTCTAGATGGTACTGTAAAAGCAAACTTTTCTTTGTCTTTTGGATCTAAAGGAATGGTAAAAAAACAATCTTTCAGATCAATAACTAAAATGTCCCAGTCCATTGGTATCATGGTGGCAGATGGCAATCCTGGCTGTAAGGCCCCCATAGGGGCCATCACTGCGTTGACTTTACGCAGGTCATGCAATAATCGCCATTTACCAGACTTCTTTTTTATCACAACTACAGGAGTGTTCCATGGGCTATGTGATTCTTCAATGTGGCCTGCGTGTAACTGTTCTGTAACTAATTCATGCAGGGCATACAGCTTTTCTTGGGGCAGGGGCCACTGATCTACCCATACTGGCATGTCAGTTAACCAAGTGAGACCAAGGGTAGGCTGTTTCACTCCCTGCAGTACAGTGGCCCCAGTTAAAAATCCGTGGTGATACGAACTCCCCATTGTCCTAAACAATCTTGACCCCACAAAGTAAACGGTGCGGTGGCAACGTATGGGCAGATGGTGGCAGTCTGTCTGTCCTTCTTGCGTTTTGATCTGTATAGGTTTTACAGACAAGTAGCTATTAGTCACGCCCCCCAGACCTACAACTCCTGCTGCATTATTTACCAGAGGCCATTGAGGTGGCCAGTCTTTGGTGGCAGTTACGTCTGCTCCGGTATCCAGAAGACCGCTCAGTCTCACTTCTGCAGGAGTGCCTCCCGATAACGCCAAGGTGCAGGTCAGGTTGGGTCGTTGTGAAGATAGCTCTTGTGTCCAACATACGTGAGGTTTTCCTGTGGAGCCGAATCCTTCATCACCCCACCACCTAGGCTCTGTTCTGGGAACACAACTCACAAAAGGCACAAGTTGAGCAAGGCGTGTATTTTTTGGAATTGTAACAGGAGGCACAGGTGTAGAAACTAAGGCACATATTTGACCTGTAAAGTCTGCATCAATAACACCGACATGTACTTGGATATTTTTGTAAAGTAGTACTAGATCGACCTATTAGTAAGGCACTAAGGCCTTTCCCTATTGGCCCCTGAGCATTCAAAGGGACCTTAAACACTCCATGGTTGGTTAGGGTTACTGATTCACTGGTGTATACATCCATCCCTGCTGATCCCTGGGTCCTCCCTGATAATTGGTCACATAAGGCTGGCCGGTTGGTATAACAACCTGAGGTACTTGTGTCATTGCGCACCTCCTCGCGCTCTTGTGAGCGTTTCCCTGGCGTGGTAGGAGAAAACCTTCTTTATTGTAACGAGAATTACATTGTATTGCAAAATGCCCTTTCTTTCCACAGCGAAGACAAGGAATCATCGCTGAGGACAGTTTAGGTCGTGGCGCTTGTTGTTTTTTGGAGGGGCAGTCCTGTTT
The DNA here is from genome assembly GCF_017639655.2 of Falco naumanni. NCBI lineage: Eukaryota > Metazoa > Chordata > Aves > Falconiformes > Falconidae > Falco > Falco naumanni. The sequence goes on from NC_054079.1 coordinate 23,359,887, forward strand.
ACGATGTCCTAATTTACCACAAGAATAACATTTCATTTGCATAGCAGCTAGTACTGTTAGTTTGTGTTCCACGGTGCCCACCTTGTCACAGGCTGATATCATTGCTTCTAAACTGGGTTCACCTGGTAATCCTTCTATTACTTTTTGACAATCAATATTAACATTATCTTTGGCTAGTTGCCTTACTAGCATGTCACGCAGGTGAGGGTCAAACACTTGAGAAGCAACAGCATGTTGCAAGTTTTCTACAAATGGCAAAAATGGTTCTTTTGGACCTTGCTTAATTGCCGTATAACGCTGTTTTGGCTCTGCTAATTGTGCAGTTTTCAATATGGCTTGCATGCCTACATTTTTTACCTGATCTAATACTATGGTGGGCCACTGAGCTTGAACTTGAGGATTGGCATACTGCCCAAGACCCATCAACAGATCAGGCCCATGAGCAAACCGGGGATCATCTCGTGGAAGATTCAAATTATGCAGTCCCTGCTGTTCTGCAGTTGTTCGCAATGGGTGGTAGAACTTTCAAACATTGGGATAAACATCTAGCAAAGGCTACCTGGTTGGTTAATACCAGAGGATCTGCTACTCGAGCTGGTCCTGCTCAGTCAAATCTTTTGCGTACTGTAGAGGGGGATAAAGTTCCTGTAGTGCACCTGAAAAATATGCTTGGGAAGACAGTTTGGGTCATTCCTGCCTCAGGCAAAGGCAAACCCATTCGTGGGATTGTTTTTGCTCAAGGGCCTGGGAGCACTTGGTGGGTAATGCGGGAAGATGGGGAAGTTCATGTGTGCCTCAAGGGGATTTGATTTTGGGTGAAAACAGTCAATAAATTAAGTGATGTTTATTGTTACATAATGCTGTATATTGTCTTTGGTGATAATGGTAGAATTTGAACCCACGCCCTGGAGACACTGGATAATCTTGTGGCATCCATTTCTACCATCTCTAGATTGGAAGATTTGAACCTTATTTTTTTCTTCAACTGCCACACCAACAAAGATTGACTGGTGAAACCAGATCAGTGCAGCTGTAATAGGACTTGAACTGGCTTCAACATGGAACAGTCCAACACCTCGTACCATCCTCCTTGCCCAGAGAGACAGTTATAACAGATGGAGCCCAACATCATGGACTAAATTAACTTAATGGATTTTAGAGGGATGGTCCATAGACTAAGGGAATGATATCTGTGTATTTATATTTTATATATAGGACAGGAGAAGTGAGGATGATGTATTGGAGAACATAGCATGACGTAAATGGTATGGAATAAGGGATGGATACTGTCCTGGTTTTGGTTGGGATGGAGTTAATTTTCTTCTTAGTAGTTAGTACAGTGATGTGTTTTCGATATGATATAAGAACAATGTTGATAACCGCGCTGATGGTTTTAGTTGTTGCTGGGTAATGTTTATACTAAGTCAAGGACTTTTTGGTTTCTTGGGCCTTGCCATCCAGAGTGCTGGAGGGGCACAAGAGACTGGGAAGGGACACAGCCAGGTCAGCTGACCTGAACCAGCCAAAGAGGTATTCCATACCATGGGACGTCATGCTTGGTATATAAACTTGGAGGGTTAGCTGGGGGGGGATCATTTCTCGTTTCTTGGGGACTGGCTGGGCATCGGTCAGTGGGTGGTGAGCAGTTGTACTGTACATCACTTGTTTTTTTCCTTTTCCCTTCCTTTGGATTTTACCTTTTTTCCCCACCTTTCCATCCTAATTGTTATTGTTATTGTTATTGTTATTACTGTTGGGTTTATATCTTTATTCTGTTTAAATTATTAAATAGTTCTTATCTCAACCCTCGAGTTTTAAATTCCTTTCTGATTCTCCTCCCCACCCCTCCGGGTGGGGGGGAGTGAGCAAGTGGCTGTGCGAGGTTTGGTTGCCGGTAGTGTTTGGTTGCTGGCCGGGGTTAAATCACAACAACCATCCATATTGGAATTTGAAACAACAAATTAAGAGACATTACTGATATTGTTTTGAACAATATATTGGTGATATGAGAAAGAAACAATGTAAAAAACAGACAAGATGCTGAAGTCTGATACATTCATGATAAGTACCTAACGAAAACCAAAAACATTATTTGTTTGAGAGGAAATGGCCTCAAGTTACACCAGGGGAGGGTTAGACTGGATATTAGGAAAAATTTCTTTACCGAAAGGGTTGTCAAACATTGGAACAGGCTGCCCAGGGAAGTGGTTGAGTCACCACCCCTGGAGGTGTTTAAAAGACTGTAGACATGGCACTTAGGGACATGGTTTAGAGGTGGACTTGGCAGTGTTAGGTTAACAGTTGGACTCAGTCATCTTAAAGGTCTTTTCCAACCTAAATGATTCTATGATTCTATGATTATCACCTTATGGGCACTCAGCTTTCAGGCAGAAAGAAGAAAAAAACAATCAAACCTTTTCATTCACATTTTGGCTGAGAATTAATTTGATTTTCAGTTGTGAAAGGAGTGGTTTAGGTCAGATCGCTTAAAGAATTACCACCAAAGAGTTTGAGTGAAAGAGATTTAATATGAATTTGTGGAAATGTGACTGCACAAGATTCAATGGCAAGGTTCACTCTATTACGTATTACATGGAGTAAATGAAGAGAGATAAATCAAGTTGGAATCAAATCAGAATAGAGTTGGAAATAGTTTATAAAGATCAAAGGCATAAGAGGGTAAAGGAGATCCTCCCATTGAGTCACAAGGTTTAGAGCGGACCCCCTTGCTTTCTAAACTCTCACAGATTTTAGGTGTGGCTAGATCCAATCTTAGTCTCAGACTTGGTCACTGGTTTGTATCTAAACGGGGGAGAGAGAGAGAAAAAAATTGTTCACAATTCAAGATATTATATAGGATTTTAGCAGCAAAGAAAATCAATAAAATTTGTTTTAAATCACAAAAATTACCTAACTACTTCAAGCGTGCAATATATATTATAACAAAGGTATACTGCTAAAAGTTTGCCTCGAGTTCAGTGAAATACTCACATCTAATGCCTTTGCATTCCTCAGTGGATGAAGTGTTGAGCCTCAAGGAGCAAGGGTATCAGCCCAGGCCCCATTGTTGGCTTTCTGCAACGGTCCCCCTAGTATCGCAAACTTGGAGGTTTTCAAACTCTGAGCAGCATCCTGCTCAGAGGGAGATGCTGGTCACAGCCTGCTGTGGTCCAGGAGAGTTCAAAAGGGTCTCGCTTTAGGACTGCTGTTTATAAGGCTGTGAGATGATTGGCTTTAGTCATCAGTAAATTTCCATCCTGGCTGCAACCTGAGTTGGTAATTTTTCAAAATTCCAAGAACAATGGTATAATTCCACTCAGGTTACCACTCAGGCTATGTTCCGGCAGGAGAATTCCGGGATTGTCAGGGTGTCATGTGAGGGGGGGGGGGGGGGTGTTTTTCTCAACCCCTAGTATTTGATCTGTCTATCAGCGCCCCAGGAAAGCCAAGACCCTTGTGCTCAACCAGTCTGTCAGCGTCCCGTTCCAGGGACCCTTCACTGAACAGTCCTGCTGGATTGGAGGGTGATTTGACTGACTTGTTCAGGGAAACGTGCCAACAGCATCAGGGGGACCCCTAAGCGGGTCTTCCCACTTTATTTGAATATGTTACCTGCAGACAGTGACTACTAGCGCCCCCTAAGGACTAACACTAACAGTTTATGGAATAACACCCATATATAAAATATATAAAATCGTATATAAAACCATATAAAATCGTGACAAATTAAGGTTCGTGATTGCTGGTGATAGGGACTGTCTGAAAAAACAAGCTTGAAGTGATATACAACCAAACTATATACAGCCAAAACTATAATCACTAATAACAGCTAGTGTGAGTTAGTTATTAGCGCGCATAAGATAAAGTTCTTACCCAATAGGTGTCCCTATGGGGGAGAAGACAGGTTCAGCCTGTCGACTGATCCCAGAAGTTACGATGGAGTCTTCCTTAACTCCTCTCCTCATCCATTCACTTTTTATACTTTTCTTTACTCTCAGGTGGAGCTTGAGTGACTCTAGTCATACACACTTTCATTATTGATTGGTGTAAAATTCTCTCGCTTCTTGTTTAAAACATAGCCAATAAGAAATATAACGCACATGCTTGGTGAGGGGTGGTTGTGCCTTGGAGGTGGGTAACTTTGGGATGGAGGTGTGGATTAGTATTACAATGAGATTATAATGACCAAGGTTCATCTAAGGAAAATGATTTTGCCACAGTTGTTGGCTCAGCAACAGTCATCTTCTCTTATATCTCCCATTTGACAGCTGCTATGCGGTTTGTCAGCTGTATGGTACCATCAAGTTCCCAGTCCTGCAAGAAGTACAGCAGAGCCTTGTCGTGGTGTCTCCACTCTGCTCCACCCTCCACTGCTCCTCTAGAATAGCAGGTTGTGTTGCCTAGGGAACCATGATGGAGTAGATTCTGTGCATGCCAACCATCTTGAAAGTGGCAACTGTATTTCACCCTGAAAAGGTTTATATAATACTACAACTTCTGTTAGGTCCCAGCTTTCTCTAATTCCCCCCTCCAAGCAATTTTTCCACACAGGGAATAACTGATTGTCTCCATTCTCATTCCCTGCTTTGACCAGTCAACTGGAGTTCCAGTATGGACAGTGCTGTTCTCTGCCTTAGCTGAGCAAGACTTACTGGTATGGTCAAGGGGTGCTTAACCGCCCAACTCATTACTCAAGGTTCCAAGGCCTACTCAGCAGCTCCTGGGGTCATAGAACAGCCCAGAAAAAGGGGAAAAAGTTTGCCACCACATTTTCTCTATATTTTTGGGTAGGAAAATGCAGATTCTCCTTGGCCTTCCTTTTGTTGCTAATGTATTTTGTATTGTCTTTTACGGCAGTCACCAGATTAAGTTCTAGTTGGGCTTTAGCTCTTCTAATTTTCTCCTTGCATAACCTCACGACATCCTTGTAGTCCTGAGTTGCCTGCCCCTTCTTCCAAAGGTGGTAAACTCTCCTTTTTTTCCTGAGTTCCAGCCAAATCTCTGTTCAGCCAGGCCAGTCTTTTTCCCCACTGGCTCGTCTTTCAGCACATGGGGACGGCTTGATACTGCTCCTTTAAGATTTCCTTCTAGAAGAACGTCCAGCCTTCCTGGACTCCTTTGCCCTAAGTACTCACCAGAGGAATGCCAGGAAACTGAAAATATTGAAAAAGTTTGCAGAATTGGGGCCTTATCCAACATCTAAGGAACACACGTCCACTCACTCAACCCATCCCTGACCCAAGGAGGACAGGTAAGGGAATAGGAAGAGCAAAAGCAAGAAAACTCTGGGTCCAGATAAAGACAGTTTAATAAGTAAAGGAAAGAAGAAAATGAAAGAAAAAAACAAGTGATGCAAAGACAATCACTTCACAACTTACCACAAATAGATTGATGCCTAGCCAGTTTCTGAGCAATGGCTACCTCACCCAAAACCTTCTCTTATTTTTTATTGCCGAGCATGACATCATATGGAATATTCCATTCCTTTTGCCAATTCAGGTTAGCTGTCCAGGTTGTGTCCCCTCCCAGCCTTCATGCTCACCCCCAGCCTACTTACTGTGGGGGCAAAGTGGGAAAAAGAGGAAGTCTTGATGCTGTGCAAGCATTGTTCAGCAATAGCCAAAATGCTGGTGTGTTATCAACACTGGTTTAGCCACAGATCCAAAACACAGTGACATGTGGGCTGCTACAATGAAAATTAACTCCATCCCAGCCACACCCAGTACACCTTGGTAAAGTGTTTCAGTGTTAATTACCTTAACTTAAATTAAAAATTTCGATTTAAATTTAATTTAAAGCAGTTATTTTCATTCTGACATTCTTGAGTTTAAAGTCCATTGATCTTGTGGTATCTTTATTTATCACAATGAAGTATTCTCCATTAAGCTGACTTAGGCAAACTTAAGTACTTCAGGAAGGAACATAGTCTAATACAGCTTTTTTGTAAGCTTTGAAGCTGTTTTCTTGTCTGAACACCTTCTTATGCATTTTTTTTTTTTTAATTCTAAGGGGGAAAAAAACATTTATTCTGTCTTTAACTCCTGAGAATTTGAGGTATTTTCCTATGGTGCCTGAGAAATGGACTAGTGGAAGTGCCTCACCTAACCTCTGCTGCTTCAGTCTCGTTCCAAAATGGAGATGGATTTTTTGTGTGTAACAGCTGATCTCAATACTTGGTGGGCTGAAGTAGCAGCCACAGGAAACCCCTGCAGTCCTGCTGAGGGGGTGGCAGATGCCTTGGCTGCTCAGCCTTGCTCACCCTGAGGGGGGCAGCCATGACATAAACCCTAGGCCAACATCTCTAGCTGATTGACTGTGGCTCAGATGTTGGCTCCTGGCTAACACAACTCTTCAAGTATGAGGTGATTTGACAGCTACTGTAGCCACCTTGCTCTGTTATACCCACATGATAACTCTCTTCTTTCAAGCCTTTACTTCCTTCATGAGCAAACCACATTTTCATGTTAATCTCAATCTCTTGTTCTTGCAGGGTGCTGAAGAAAATTCCAAGTCTGGTACCACATCCTGGTCAGTAATGACCCCATAATCCTCCCTAGCATGATGGAGTGTAATTGCATATGTGGGAATCCAAAAAGGAGAAAGCAGGTAAATCACTTCCTCTTTCCAACACATTTGGCTGTGTAATTGTGTTGCTCAGAGCAGTCTTTCGCTCAGCAGCCACTACTTGCTTTTGCCACTCTGGGAACATGTAGACTCCAGCAGTAGGAAAAGTTACATGATTATTTTTTTTTCTGAGCATGACCTACCTTAAACAAACAGCTTTCTCGTTAATCACTTCGAAACAACTTGAGTTAGATATCAAGAGGAAGAAAAGAGGAGTGTTCTGCCTCCAGCTAGGGAATGCCTTCCTCATGGAGGCAAGTGTCCTCTGTGCAGCTGCATGCCAAGCCTTCCTAAATATGCCCTAATGCCACTCGTAACCGCATAGGAAGACCAAGAAATGCATACGTGTTTATTAGGGGGCTCTGATTTTAGACAGAAACAAAAAAAACCCCACACCACACTAAACAGTAACATGTGGCCAAGGCCAGGTTCTCCGCCACACTGCGCCGGTCATAGGCGCCCCTCAGGCTGGGCCGCGCCCCACCCCTGCCCCCTCACGCAGGAGCTGCAGCGGGCACCAGGAGCGACACCGGCCCCAGCGCCCGTTCGCTGCTGCGACGGGTGGACGGGCCAGCGAGCGCCTGCTGCTCCCAGCCCCAGCAGTATCCGGTGCGGCAAGGAAGCTGCTTTGGTTCCGCCACCCCCTCCAAGCGGCCCTTCCAGCCGCCATGGCCCGGCGGCGCTGTCCCCTCCCGGCTGTTGCTCCTCCTCCTCCCCGCTCTGTCCCAGGGCGCAGGAGTGACATCACGCCCAGGGTTTCCATCCGACTAAGGGAGGAGGAGGTTGAGCGGAGTAGCAGCGTGATGGCGGTGATCGGGAGGACTTAAGAAACAGCGGCGGAGCAACACGGCACCTACTTCTTAGGCATTTCCCTTCCCGGTTTGGGGTTCTATTGTTCAAGCCGGTAGGGGCTGCAGGCGAGCCTGCCGCGTGGGGCTGTAAGGAACCGGCGGCCCAGGCCCTGTGGGGGCTGCAGGAGAGCCTCCGATCCTAGGTTGCAGCACAGACCTCTTCGTGGGGTGAGGCGCCGTCTCGGACCAGGGCAGCTCTAGGGAGGCCGGGCCGGGCGCACACACGCAGGTAGGCAGAGGCCCGCCATGGCTCCTTTCCTTTTCCCTGGTCTGGAGTTGTGTGGTGGCTGTCGCTTTTGAAGATGGATGGGGAGGCGACTGGCGTTGAGAAGAAGAGGTTGGATGCCCGGTGCGAGGCTGGGGCTCCTGGGCCTGCTCGCTGTTTTCCAAAGAGGGAGGCAAGGAGGGAGCTGTGAGAGCTGAGGCGGGCAGCCGGGGTTGAGCCTCTTTAGCTCTCTTCTGCGGGGGGAGCTTGTGACGAACGGGCTGGGAGGCAGGAGTGCGGCCTTCGCTCTTCTCTGGCCATGGCGGGGCGCTGGGAGAAGCGAGCACGGAGGACAGCGGCTGCATTAGCAATACTGCCAGGGGAGCCTTGACCAGGAGCGGCGCCTGTGCGGGTTGCGCCACCAGCAGAGGGCCATCTCCGTGGGCGGGAGGTGAACCCGTGGGAGGTAAGGAGGCAGCCCTCGCGTGGGCTCTCCCCAGGAGCACCTTAGGAGCGGTCGATCACGGGAGGCCGCGAGAGCGCGGTGCGGGTGGTCGGGGAGGATCGTCGCCGGAGCAGGGAGTGGACGACAAGGAGATAGTTTCGTGGCCGCTAAAGATGTTTCCTGGGGCCCGGGGAGTGCCGGTCCTAGAGGTGGCAGGGTGTTCGCACCCTGGACGCGGGAGGGCAGACTGCGCGGAGCTTGGCCTCGTTGGGCAACAGAGGCCGATCCGCGAGGAACCACCAAGCTGCCTAGCTCGCCGCCGCGGGGGCCCCAGCCTCGCTTTGCGGCCTCTCTGGGGTTACAGGGTTCTTTCCTATCACTTTTCTTCCGTCATCGCCTTTGTTTGCTGGCTGGAGTGGCCCTGGTGTCTGAGATAGTGCCTGAGGGCAGGGCTTTTTCCATTCCGGAACGAGGCGACCTCTGCCTCCATCATGAGCTGTAGGTCGGGCTGTATTAGAGGAGAGCACCTTGAGGCAGGCAACCTGCAGGCGAGCCCCTAATCTCTTTTACACCACTGAATCTGTGAGAGGCGCTGCTCTTTAGCTGATTATCAGTGAGTTCATACTTGCACTCCATTTAAAGTGAGCCTAAACTTCCTAGGTGCATCTCACACGGTAGAGATCTGATTGAAAATGTTGATGTATAGGAAATAATGATTACTCCGATCTTACTAGCCTGATGTAGTTGAGTCATTTTTTTAAAATGGGGCAGTCTTTATTTTCCTGCTTCTACCCCCAACTGGATGTAAGCATTATGTCTGTGTCTGGAAATGCTTCTGATATGTTTTTGTGCATGAAATAATTTTGCTAATTAGATCTTAGGGCTTTAATATCCGTAGTTTATATTTATGTGTTTGGGGAGGCTGTTTTCCTTTAAAATAAAGTTAGATCTGGTTGTTCTTAAGTACTATGGCATACCAAAAGCTATTTTTCAGTTAAAAAGAAGATGTCAAATGTGGTAGATACTCCCTTTCAGTGTTGTAACAGGACAAGTTATTTTCAGTATCTTTCAGTTGCAACCATCAAATATTTCAAGTTATATCACCATTTTCCTTTACTACTTTAGATAATTTGGGAAAAATCTTCAATACCTGCAGAGAACAGTTGAGTAAACAAGTCACCTGGAAAAGAGTACCAAGAAGTAGATTCTTGACATCTGCCTTCTAACCTGAGTGGACTTCTATTTATCTTTTAAACTTAATATTTACAATGAATGGGCACAGTGATGAAGACATTGTAAGAAACAGTAGTGGAGAGTCAAGGTAAGCACTTTCAGTCCTTGGCTATGTATTTTGTTTATTAGAACTGGTTTACATTTTAACTTTGTGCCAAACCTTCCTGGTGAGCAAGTAGACCATTATTTAGGAGGACCGGTCATGCTTTTTTAAAGATGCTTAATCTGCTTGTTAGAATCAGTTAGCTTCATTTAATAACTGTAACAATCATGTGTATACACCTTACGTAATACAGTTTTAATGCTATTTAAGCTCTATTGGCATCCATTACTCTTTTTTTCCTCAAAAGTTGTCTGAAGTATCAATCTGAAACAGATTAGATTGAAATGTTAAACTCATGTCTATGAAGTGTAGGGCATGCATGCATACATAATATGTGCTATATAAACCCCGAATTAGGCTATCTCTAAAGTTGGAACAGTGGACTACTAATTCTAGTGAGGCTTCCATATTTGTTGAGTTTTCAAAGCAGTATAATGGAAAGCATTAACTTCATGTTTGTTTTCCAAAGTGAAAGTACAGTTTTCCCAGCTGTTTTCTTAATATAATCATCATCATCATCATCATCCACTCCTCTAACGTCACTTGCTGGTGTTCTAGGATATGTAGAGAGTTCACTTGGTTGGAAAAGCTTGGTTAGAACTTCTCTGCTGCAAGATGAGGATAACCGTGAACTTCTAGGGGTGGAATTAAATTTGTATTCTAGAACACTGCTAAGTTCAACAAGTGTCTGCTGCACTAGGAAGTTAATATTTCTAAAACTGGGAATATGATGAATGCTGCAGATTTAAGAAGGCAAGGCAAACTTACAAATAGAAGCGGTTGTGATCATGCTGTCAGTCTACCCATCTGTCTGTCTGTCTTCACTTTCTGATCACAGCCTGTTTAACCTGTTAGTTAATTCCATCAGTCAGAGGTCATAAAGTAAACTGAGTTCTGTGGGCTTTATGAAAACAGCCAGTTGGGGTAGAGGGGATAGATCTAAATTATTGCCCCAAGTGAAGAAATCCAAGAACAACATAATGGCCAGCTGATCATTCAGCATGTGCTGGCCATTAAGCTTGCATGTAGCATAGTGAGTAATGGGGTGGGAAGAAGGGGGAAGAGAGAAGTGTTTAGGTGATATTAGGTGCAAATCTCTAAGAAACCTATGAGCAGTAGAATTAAAGACACAAAAGTTGTTAAAGTTTATTTTTTTTAATGTCAAGCTTCCGTGTTATACCTAGAAATATTCTAGAAAGTCAGTAAACTTTGAATCTTGTGAATAATTTGTAAGCTTTGTTGTTGTTGTTGTTGTTGTTGGATTTCTGCTTCCAGTAAAGATGATATTTGTCTAGTTAGCAAACAAATTTTAGGTTTCTTCTAGTAAGTGGCAAAATATTTCTGATTACTTATATTAAGAAAAAAAAAAAAAAAGAAAACAAACAGCCAATCCCAAAACAAGCCTTGTCAGCTGAGTAGAGGAACATGAACAAAATAAAACAGTGTGAACAAAGCTAGTCTTCTGAACTTTTAGAGAGTTATAAATAAGATCTCCAACAAATGTTAACTTATCAGGAACAACTCCGATGACTTTATATTTATGAAGTTTTTTACTACTTGAAACAAGCCACATAGCTAAAAATAATGTAGGAATAATACTGTGTATCAAACTATGACCACTTGTAAATACCAGTATATCAAAGTTATTCAAAAGCTGTAGCAATTCTCATAAGACTAAACCAACTAAATATCAAAAAAGCATCCAGACAACTTTATTAAACTAAATATCAGAAAGATGCAAATTACTTAAAACATGATAGTTGCCTGTGAAGTGAGAGTTTGTTCATCTTAAATGTGCTGCTGAGCACATTTTAAAGCTTTAAAAAAAGTTTTTAAATGTTAAACTTTGTTTCCTCTAGGCTTGTATCAGTCATTGACCCTGTAGCCTAATTCAGACAGATCTCAGAAAACCTATTTGTATGCTTGCCATTTGCTATCAAGAAATTCTATTTTTGTAAATGAAGGGTGAAGGCTTCCAATATTAAATAATTGAGCCCTTTTTCTGTCCAGGCTATTTTCATTATTAAAATAATTATTGTGAAAGGTGTTTGCTTATGGGGTACCTTAGTATGTCTTGCCCCTGTTGTTGTGGTTTGGTTGGTTTGTGGGTGTGGTGTTGTCATTCTCCCCCCCTTCCCCCTTTCTTCAAGTTTTCCAGAACTCTAAATGACTTTCACTAGAAGGAAAATTCCTTAAGCTAGCTGTGACTGCAGACAGATATCTAACTGTAACCAGGGAAGTGAAGCTGCATTTAGTCTTCAAATAGTCTGGGAATATGAATTCTACAGAATGGAAATAAAATCAGTAACAGGGTAGCTTGTTACTGGATAGCAGTCTGGTAGCTTGTCTGGATAGTAAGTAATTATAAGTACAAAAACTTTACAGCAGTGCTCTGAGAAACTGACTCTTAAGAAAAACGTTTTTGTGTAGTGTTCTTGAAAGCATTCTGTTGCAAACTTGAATAGGACTAAATACATATTAGCTAGCATTAAGAAAGCGTAATGAGCAAGGAAGGGCAGTTATAGCTGAACTGCAATACAAGCTCTAGGTAGAACAGGGAATGCAGAAATGAAGCATTGGTGCCAATTGAACAGCAATCTGATTTCCTGTCTCTTTGCTCTTCCTATGTTTCTTGTAGAACAAGACATGGAGCACTTGAGCAGACCTTACTTCTCTGTAGGTAAAAAAGGGTGTGCTCTGTCACCCTCAAAGCAAAGTTCTTCCTTGTATTCAGAAGGAACTTCCTGTGTTTCAGTTTGTGCCTGTTGCCCCTTGTCTTGTCGCTGGTCACCACTGAAAAGAGTCTGGCCCCATCCTCTTGATACTCGCCCTTAAGATATTTATATGCATTGATAAGATCCCCTCTCAGTCTTCTCTTCTCCAGGCTAAGCAGGCCCAGCTCTCTCAGCCTTTCCTCATAAGGGAGATGTTTCAGTCCCCTAATCCTCTTTGTAGCCCTCCACTGGACACTCTTCAGTAGTCCCCTGTCCCTCTTGAAGTGGGGAGCCCAGAACTGGACACAGTACTCCAGATGCGGCCTCACCAGGGCAGAGCAGAGGGGGGGGATCACCTCCCTCGACCTGCTGGCCATGCTCCTCCTAATGCGTCCCAGTATCCCATTGGCATTCTTGGCCACAAGGGCACACTGCTGGCCCACGGGCAACTTGCTGTCCACCAGGACTCCCAGGTCCTTTTCCGCAGAGCTGCCTTCCAGCAGGCAGGTCAACCCCCAGCCTGTACTGATGCATGGGGGTTATTCCTCCCTAGGTGCAAGACCTTATACTTGCCTTTGTTGACCTTCATTAGGTTTGTCTCTGCCCAACTCTCCAGCCTGCCCAGGTCTGGCTGAATGGCAGCACAGCCTTCTGGTGTATCAGCCACTCCTCCCAGTTTTGTATCATCAGCAAACTTGCTGAGGGTGCACTCTGTCCCTTCACCCAGGTCAGTGATGAATAAGTTGAATTAATAAGAAAGTGGTTTCTTGCATGAAGGTCCCTTACCATTGTTTATGTTCTTGAAAGCTGAGTTAATGCAAGATTAATTTCTGTGGATTTAATTTGATTTGTTGATTTAATAGTCTGTGGACCACAAAAGATAGTTAAGTAAAGCCAACTCTGTCAGCAGGCTTGAATTCACTGTATAAACTTATACCTTCCACAGAAGATTAAAAAGATAAATTGAAAGGCACTATTCTAAGTTACTGTTTTAAGAAACTAAGTGGGAGTTAAAACAAAGCATAATTGCAGAAGTATTCTCATCTGTTGGTTTCTTTTTGGTAGAAGTAGGTAATACAAATTAGGAAGGAAGAAAAAAGAAAGGAAAAAGTGTGTATGTATAGGGAGAGTTGTATTGGGTTTATGTGGCAAGGGTTTGGTAATGAGGAGACTGCAGGGGCAGCCTCTGTCAGAAGAGACCAGGGGCTGCCCCTGTGCTGAACAAAGCCAGTTCCAGCTGACTCCGAAATGGACCTGCCACTGGCCAAACATGAGCCAATCAATGAAGCTGGTGGTACCTCTGCAATAACATTTAAGAAAGGGTAAAATGCTGTGCAGCGGAGTGTGTGTGTGTGTGAGAGAGGGAGGAACAAGGGGGGAAAAATGTGAGAGAAACAGCTCTGGAGACACCCAGGCTAGTGAAGAAGGAGGGGGAAGAGGTGCTCCAGGCGCTGGAGCAGAGATTCCCCTGCAGCCTGTGGTGAAGGCCGTGGTAAGGCAGGCTGTGCCCCTGCAGCCCATGGAGGACCTCACCCCAGAGCAGGTGGGGGTGCCCTGAAGGAAGCTGCAGCCTGTAGAGAGTGCATGCTGGAGCAGGCTCCTGGCAGGAACTGTGGCCTTTGGAAAGGAGCCAACTCAGGAGTAGGTTTTCTGTCAGGAACTGCAGTCCTGCAGGGTACTCACACTGGAGCAGTCTGTTCCTGACGGTCTGTACCCCATGGAGAGGAGCCATGCTGGAGCAGTTTACGAAGGATTATCCTGTGGAAGGGACCCCACCTTAGAGCAGGGGAAAAGAAGTATGAGGAGGAAGGAGTGGCAGATGAGCTATTATGAACTGACTACCCCCCCCCCCCCCCCCCCCCCCCGTTCCATACACACGCCCCTAGTGTGGAGGGAGGAGGTAGAAAGTTGGGAATGAAGGAGTGGAAGAGGGGAGAAGGAAGGTGTTTTAGTTTTGTCTTTGTGTATCACCATCCTACTTTATTTTTAATTGCAAGAAATGTATTTCAGTTGTCAGCCTAAGTCAGGAAGAGGGAATTGGGTTTGTGCTTCAGAATAGATGAAGATGGGAAATAATGCTTCTTGGTAGCCTGAACTTAATACTTTTTGTTCCCTTTGCTTTACATTAGTGATGATGAATAAGATTAATCTTTTACACATATAAATCAGATTGAGTAGTTCATTTTTTTTTTAATAAAAGAGGGGAAAAAAAGAAGAAAAGCCCACTTGCATTGTGTTTGCCTAAATAAACTTACCTATGAACTTTCAGTTTTAAGAGTTTGGCATTTATTGCCTGTTAATTGTCTTCATTTTGGAAGGGGCTCTTCATATTCAGATGCATGACCTTCCTTGGACTTCTGGTTTATTAAAATAAGGGTGAACTGTCATCTCAGATGCTTTTCAAAGACCTTGCAGAAATTAATCTTTTCTGGTTTTGATGGGTTAAACTTCTATTTTGCTCAAATTGATATTCTGTTTCCTGTTGGTTTTAAATTGGAGGATTGTTAAGGCAGTTTAATGTAATGAATGCCCTCTAAATCAGCAGTGATAAATTATCCTCTCTTGGGTCTTTTATCAACCCAGACCTTATACAGGAGTCTAAATGCTCTAACAGTGCCTTTGCAGCATGGCTTGTGTAGCTTTCTGTTTTGAAGTTTCTCTTCCTAGTTAGTGCCTTGTATAAATTAGCTGACTATTCCTAGTTGTGTGTTCTGATCAGGGGGACCTTGTTTTAAGAGGTGAGCTAGTGAAGCTAAACCAAAGACTACTGAAAAGAACTAGTGACTCTGTGACAGAACGCTTGCTTTTAATGTTTGTCAGTGATGTTTTTCTTTGTCTGTCTTCTGTCATCTTCCCAAAGCATACTCTGATTTTATTTCATAGATATTTATTGGGGTTTGAAAAATTAACAGGTGCAAACATGCAACAATTACCTCTTGGTACTCTTAGTGAGCTATCTTGCAAAATAGTTTGAAAATAAATACTGCTTTTGTGGATCTCTCTTAAATTACTCTTGAAAATGCTGAGAATATCCAGAGACAGTGTCTATAAAATGTAATAGACTAACTTCTTAGTTGTGTCAAACTTTCATACCAAATCAGATTTGACATGCTGCTGTACAAATGCAACTATTTGACTCGAGGGCTAGGAGTGTGGGAAGCTTCTTTACTATATATCCTGGAAGATGCTCCCTGTAGACTTTACATTGGTTTGCTAACATACATGAAACTATACTTTTTTATGTAGAAATCCCATCCTGAGGGCATGCTATTCATTCTTAGTATATATTCCTGCATGCCTACTACTGCAGGTTAGCATTGTCAGTTAACTTTGTCATCATTGCAGTGATTTGTTTGCATAGTAGAAAAGTCCTTCAACAGGACTCAAGAGGTCATCATTATTGCTTTATCCATCACTTTCACTGCTTTTTTTCCATGGTCCTGTGATGCTCCTATAGCTGTTTTGTGCAGTCTCATGCATTCTTGTCTTTGTTTAGTGTTGTTGGTTCTGAGTTTGGTTGTTTTGTTTGGGGTTTGGTGTGTTTTTTGTTTTTTTTCAATTGAACAAAATACAGTGTATGTAAGTATTCAAGAATACCTTTTATCAAATAACGCTGTTTTAATTTTACTGGGTTTTATATCTATAATGTATAAACAATATAGAAAATTGCTTGAAGCAGGGGGAGGAAGGCTTATGTGACACATTTTTGAAAGAGGGACTTAGAAAAACAGAAATTCTGTTTTGAGTAACAGAATTAAGTATCTAAAAGAGCACAAATGCTCTTCAACGGCAAATACAATATTCCCTTTCTGTATGCATCATATTAACAGCATCTTTATTCTGTAGCTTAATTTGCCTTGCCCAATTTTTGATCTAGAGTTCTTCCAATTCAAGTCTTGATAGTGTTTATAATTTCTGTTGATGTTTAGTCTCTTGGAAGCACATTCATCAGTGAAGAAGGGGAGGGGGAAGAATAGAGTTGATTGGAAGAGGACAGCAACGCAAGAGTAGAGTAAAGGGAGGACATAATGTGACAAGGTGGAATAGGGTAAATTGACAAATGCAGGTGAATAGCTAACTGAAAATTAACTTTTGTGCACTGTCTCTTTCTCTCATTATATGTAAGGTATGTATGTTTTTGCTACCAGTCTCTTGAGTATATTCAGAAAGGGTGAGAGAAAGACATTCTAATTTAGGCTTAGGTGCCTGAAGATTGCCTCCTACCTCCAGTTTCAAGCAGGCTTTTTTGAAAGAGGAGAAAAAAGGCTGGTTGTGTTGTACCCAAACCCTCTCTTTTAGGCTACTTCAGGTGTTCACAACAGGATGAGTATGGTGTCCTCTTTCACCTTTTGCTGAACTGTTTCAAATGAAAGCATCTAAAGAAAAGGCACTGACCCTGGACTGTACAGGAAGAAAAGGGGGCAAGAAATAAAGCACTTTGTGTAAGAGGAACTCTGGAGAGCGGAGGATCAGAATTGCTGTTCCTGAGATATTTATGTAACAGCATGTCATGGTTTAACCCCAGTCGACAACTAAGCACCACACAGCTGCTCACTGTGGATGCAGCATTAGGTAACAGGTAATTATGACAGCATTCTGAGTCTTTGGTTGAAGAAATATTTGAGTTTTAATGTTTCTTGCATCCTAACACTAGAGATACAATACCAGAATCTCAGTAATTAGTAGTGCCAGTTCAAGTGATTAATCTTGTAGAGGTCAGTAGTGCTATTTTGTGTTAATAGGTGTTACTCATTGTAAGAAGTTAGACAAATTATGGACCCTAGTTGAACAGCATCAGATAATATTTAAAGCTCTTTAGCTAGAGGAGGAATTGCTTGTATGCTATGCCACAGATAATGCAGGGAAAATCAAAGCAGCCCATAGGCAAAGGAGGAAGAGGAAAAGAAAACAACAAGGATATTAAAATATGACTACCTCACAGCTATTATTTCCATGAATTTACATTTTAAATGCCTTTATTATATAACTTAGGTTCTGCTTCTTTTAATAAAAGGATGAAAGAAAACAGTCTTGCTATCATGAAAGTGTGTTGCGTTTTGGTGTGGAGGGGTGTTTTCTCTTTCCCCCAATGGAACAACTATTTTTAAAATCAAATTTTGGTATAGTCTGAAATGCTCTCACTTGTAGCTTGGTTAGCAATGATAGCTTGCAATGATTATTTATAGAAAATGTACATGTTGTCTTAAACTGTAACTCCTTTCCTTTTCAACTTCAAGAATGATTAAACCACATCTGACATGCTGCTGATAGAAGTTATTGGAGTGAGAGATTGCTTGTCTTTCAAGTTCTCAAAAGAATGTGAACTTTTCTCAAGCTGATTATGATTGGATTTGCCCTATAATAGCTGTTACAGTATTCATTTTAGTGGGTCAAGAAAATGTCATCTGAGCTGCTAGAAATGTATGTGAAACTTCTATATCTTGTATGTCTTTTCCTACAAGCTTCAAAAACTCAAACAATTAGATTTTTAAAACTATGGCAAACAACTTATCTGAACTTACAGTGATCCTGGTAGATGTTGCAGTGTAATGAGTTCTGCAGTGTTTTTTTGTGTGTGTGTGTGTGTTTAGTTTTTGGTTGTTTTGGGGGCTTTCTTTTTAGTTATATCAGTAATGTTCCTTGAAGAAAGGGGGAAAAGTATTAGACTGCATAGCATTTTAAGCACTTGGAAAAACAACTGTCTGTTATGATGCAACGTGGAATGTGTGTGCATGTACTAAAATTGAAAACAACAACAGCAAAAACCCTTTTTATTTGGAATTTATTTAGTTTTCCTAAATTCTGTATTGATTTGCACCATTTTATACTTTGGTTTCAGGACAGCAGTCTTAAGAAATATTGCCCTGTTCAATTGTGCTCACTCTTACACTGCTTTGTGGGGTCTGTAAGTTGGTAGGATGTTTTTTTAAAAGCTGAGTCTGTTCCTTCTACAGACTCCACTGACACCACTAAGGGGGTGCTGTGTTGGAAGGTTGGGGAGGGCGTTAATAGTAATGTCAAAATAAGTTATTTTTGTGGAGCATCACTCACCAGCAGGCAAATATATTGTTTCGAGGACCAAGACTGTTTTCAAGGTGTTTGGCTTCAGCTGTGATAGCTCATACTGCTGCTTTGTACCATTTTCAAATTGTGAGAATTGCTGAAATTCAGAGTAAATGTAGGAACATTTAAAGTGAAATTTTGAAGTTGCTTCTTCCTTAGTTCTCCCTCTGTTTACAAGGAGATGATAGATGTAACTTTTTCTTAACACATGCATATGTGTAACTGTACCTTTTCTTAAATAATTCCATCCTTCCTTCTAGGGTTAGCATCTGAACTACCTAGGGTTTAATCTGAATTACTGCTCATGTGGTAGAGGGTCATAGATATCCCATGGCAGGGATTAGAAATTTATGTTAATTTTTAATAACTAAGGGTTGCTTAATGTGCCCATGTTAGGGAGAAAGGAAGGCTGCTCTCCATTACTGTTTTTTACCCCTTAGCATGCCAGTAGTTTTGTGTTTGCAGTAAAATGTGAGAAGGCTGGGGGAGGTGAGTTCTATTTTTCTTTCATGAATACATTAGATAAAATACTGTAGCAAAAAAAATTGCTATAATTAAGTCCTGAGGTAGGGTGAATCTGGGCCCTGCGTAGGTGATACTGAGAAGTAATGAATGTTAAATTTTGACTAGGTCAGCGCTAGACAAGTGAAACAAAAATAAAAAGCCTAGTACATATATATCCCAGTGAAGTTACATCTGCAAAAGCAAAATGCTGGAAAGGGATGATCTCTGGTGGTGAATTGACATGGTGTAGCAAACTGCTAGTAGCTGTGTTGAAAACTATTACTACAGTAGCTTACTACAGTAGTTTTCCAGTAAGACATAATTTTCAAAAGACTTAATTTTCAATATCCCAGTTTCTATTATGTGTACTCCTTAAGAGATGTGGGTAGAATGCTGCAGACATTTTGGTGTGAGGGGAAAAGTAGCTTTTTAGTCTCCCCTTCAGATAACACTTTTTCCTTTGTTCCAAGCAAGTTGGCATATTTTGGAGATTTTCTAGAAATTTTTTTAGAAAGTTAAATATGTCTGTTGTAAGAATGTAGCAACAATAAAGACAAGTATTACTTCAAAAACAAGTAAGGCATTGCTTTACCTTGGAAATTGATCATACAAGTTGGTAGTCTGGCTGATACTGATTTGTTTCTTATACTGCCTATGTATTCTAATATGTAGGTAGTTACCCTTTAAAGATAACCAAGAAATAAATGTCAGGCTGAAAATTTCCATTCAACTTCTGTTTGAATAGGTAAGTAGTCCTGTTAGGCAAGAGACTTCTTTTTGTGTGTGTGGTATTGATACAAAGATGTTTTCTTTCAATTGCTGCAATCTCCAAATAGCTTGATTAGGGAATGAGTTCATAGAATCACAGAATACCAGGTTGGAAGGGACCTCAAATATCATCTGGTCCAACCTTTCTTAGCAAAAGCACAGTCTAGACAAGATGGCCCAGCACTCTGTCCAGCTGAATTTTAAAGGTGTCCAAAGTTGGGGCACATCCACCACTTCCCTGGAGAGATTATTCCCGTGGCTGATTGTTCTCACTGTGAAAAAAAATTTCTCCTTGTGTCCAATCAGAATCTCCCCAAGAGTAACTTGTACCTATTGCCCT
Organism: Falco naumanni; assembly: GCF_017639655.2. Taxonomy (NCBI): domain Eukaryota; kingdom Metazoa; phylum Chordata; class Aves; order Falconiformes; family Falconidae; genus Falco; species Falco naumanni. Next base: position 23,379,737 of record NC_054079.1, read on the forward strand.
TCATCTTTTCCTTGTGACTCCTTGTAAAAAGGGAGTCTCAATCTTCTTCGTAGCCACCCTTTAAATACTGGAAGATAGTGTTAAGGTCTTCCCTGAGTCTTCTTTTCTCAAGGCTGAACAAACCCAGTTCTCTCAGCCTTCCCTCATATGACAGGCTTCCTAGTCCCTTAATCATCTTTGCGGCCCTTCTCTGGACCCTCTCCAGCCTGTCCACATCTTTTTCTGTATAGCGGGGCCAAAACTGAACACAGTATTCCAGGTGTGGCCTGACAAGTGCTGAGTAGAGTGGGATAATGACTTCTTTATCTCTGCTGGTGATGGCTCTTGTTGATGCAGCCCAGCATCCTGTTAGCTTTCTTTGCTGCAGCAGCACACTGTTCACCCATATTGAGTTTGTTGTCCACCACAACCCCCAGGTCCCTTTCCACAGAGCTGCTCCCCAGCTGGGTAGAACCCAGCCTGTGCTGCGCTCCTGGATTATGTTTTCCCAGGTGCAAGACCTTGTTGAACTTCATAAGGTTCTTGTTAGCCCACTCTTCCAGCCTATCCAGGTCTTCCTGCAAGGGTGGCCCTCCCTTCTGAAATGTCCACTTCCCCACTCAGTTTGGTATCATTGGCAAACTTCATCAGGGTACACTTGATCCCATCATCCAGATCATTTATGAAGATATTAAGCAGCGTTTGGCCCAATATTGATCCTTGGGGGACCCCACTTGTGACAGGTTGCCAGTTTGAAAAGGAGCTATTTACCACTACTCTGTCTGGGTGTGGCCTGTCAGCTTGTTCCCCACCCACTGCAAGGACAACTTGTCTAGACCATAATGCATCAGTTTCTCTGGGAGAATGCTGTGGTAAACCATGTCAAAAGCCTTGGAGAAATCCAGGTAGACAATGTCCACCACTCACCCCACATCAGCTGAGCAGGTTACTTTGTCATGGAAGATGATCAGGTTTGTCAAGCACGATTTGCCCTTGGTGAATGTGTGCTGGCTTTTCCCAATCACATGCTTCATTTGACTTGTTATAGCCCCCAGGAGGATTTGTTCCATAACTTTCCCAAGGACAGAAGTAAGATCGATGGGCCTATAGTTTCCTGGATCCTCCTTTAAGCCCTTCTTGTAGATGGGGGTGACATTAGCCTTCTTCCGGTCTTCTGGGATGTCCCCCAATCTCCACAACTTCTCAAAGATTATGGAGAGCAGCCTCGCAATGATGTCAGTCAGCTTTCTTAACACCCTTGGGTGGTTATTGTCAGGGTCCATCGATTTGTAGGGGTCAAGCTCCTGTAATAGTTCACATAGCAACTCTTCCTTCACTGACGGTGGGTCTATGTTTTGTGTTTGCATCAACCTGGATTTTTGTTCCCAAGGCCTGTGGTCCAACAGTACTGGTAAAGACAGAGGTGAAGAAAGTGTTGAGAACCTCTGCCTTTTCAGCGTTGTTGGTGACTAATTCACCTCTGCTGTTTAACAGTGGGCCAATATTTTCCTTATGTTTCTGCCTTTTGTTTACATACTTGAAGAATTCTTTCTTGTAGTTTTTTGACATCTCTGGCCAATTTCAATTTGAGCTGAGCTTTTGCTTTTCAAACTGCATCTCTGCACACCCTGACAGTGGCCTTGTACTTCTCAATGGGTATTCGTCTGCTTTTCCATCTCTGGCACACTTCTCATGGTTTTGAGCAGACTCAGAAGCTTGCAGTTAAGCCGAGGTGGTCTCTTGCTCTGCCTACTTCCCTTACCTTTAAAGGGAATTAACTGTTTTTGTGCTTCCAGGAGAGCATTCTTGAAAAACTCCCTGCACTTGCTAGCTCCTTTATCCTCCATGGAAGCTTCCCATAGAATCCCTCCCAACTGAGCTCTGAGTGAGCTGAAGTTTTGCTCTTCTAAAATCTAAAACCTTTGCCTTAGTACTAACCTACAGCGTGCTCAGCAGGATCCCAGACTCCACAATATTGTGATCACTGTAGCCAAGGCTATCACTGAGATATTACAAAAGCAGTTTTTCTTGGTTTGAGTAGCAAGTCCAGCAGTGCCTCATTCTTGGTTGGCACATCTAACATTTGTATGAGGATGCAGTCCTCTACGCATTTCAGGAACTTGATGGATGATGTGTGAGCTGCTGTATTGTTCTTCCAACAAATGTCTCTGTAGTTCAAGTCATCCATAAGAACCACGTTCTGTTGACTCGAAGCTTGCTTAAGTGACCCAAATATTGCTTTGTTGGCTTTATTGTCTTGGTTTGGAGGTCGGTAGCAGACGCCTACTGTAAGATCCCCCTTGGAGATGACCCCTCTGATCCTGACCCAGAGGCATTTGATAGGGCTTCCACAGTCACTGTAGTTGACTTCTATACATTCAAGGTTCTTAATGTAGAGCACAACTCCTTTTCTTCCCTGCCTGTCTTTATAAAACAGCCTATAGCTATCCATCGTGATCCTTCAGTCATGCAAGTTTTCCCACCATGTTTCAGTTATTCCTATGATATCATAACTTTCTGACTGGGCGTGGAACAGCTCCAGTTCCTCCTGTTTGTTCCCCAGGCTGGTATACATGAACTTGGGGTGGGTGGCCTTCTGGTAGTACTCATCTTGGGAGGCAGCTAAAGAATATTTGTTGCTTCTCTAGTTGGCCTGGCTTATTCCCCAGTTGGGTTGCAATGGTGTGAGCATTGCCACTTAACATCCTGCCCCCTGAATCCTTCAGTTTAAAGCCTGTCTCACCAAGCTGGCCAGCTTGCTGCCAAAGATTCCCTTCCCTCTTCTAGACAGGTGGATCCTATCCCTCCCTAACAGGCTATAGTCATCAAATATCCCATTGTCATAAAAGCCAAAACAGCCAAAACCCTCATGACTGCATCAGCCACAAAGCCAGAAGTTGATTTACATTATACATCTATTTCTGGCTGCACCGTTTCTTCTAACTGATAAAATGGAAGAAAAGATAACTTGGGCACCAATACTTTTCACTTGCACCCCCAGGGCTTTGTAGTCTTCCTTGAATCTGCCCAGATTCTGGCTTGTGGTGTTATTCATGGCCATGTGAAAGAGTAGCAATGTATAGTAATCTGTGCTCTTGACAGGTTGTGGTATCCTCTCGGCAACATCTTTGGCCTTAGCTCCTGAAAGGCATCATACCTCTTGTGACTACCTGTCAGGCTGGCAGATGGGCACCTCAGTGTCCCTTAGCAGAGGGTCACCCACTGTTAAGGAAGTTTCTCCACCCTAGGTATCCAATAGCAGAGTTTCAGTCCAATAAGATAATTTGAGTGGTGCACCAGTAGAAACAGTTCAAGCTGGGTGCCTCTGCAGAGGGACCCTGAACAAAGAAATCCCTGGGCAATTATACCTTTACAATCTAAATTCCCCACCCCTCTCATGACAGTTCTGACCAGTAGTAATATTAGGGTCTGGGGTCTTCCCATTCCTCATTGGGTCCCATCATTGTCTCTAGACGGGCCATTTCTTATCTCTAAGGTTGCAGCTTCTGCTGACAAGTGTATTGGCTTTCCTTGCTTCCTTATCTTCCAGCTCGAACTGGCGCTGGGGTCTTCTTTTACTTAACTAGGTAAAAGTTCAGCATATCTAGGTGAAAGTTCACAGCTTGCGGCCTAAGGCTTCAGCACATCTAGCTACTAATGCTAAGTTACACTAAACAACTGATATCCTTTATCTTTACACCCACTACAAGCACTCATCGTTTCTTTTTGTGGTATCAGCTGTGTGCTGCTGGTACAGTTTCTCCTTGCAGACCTTGCTTGTGGATGTCTATAGCTGTTAAAGTTTCATATCTGTTTTTGGTTGTGATGCTGGAGGGTAGAGACTGAAGTGGAGTCCTGTTTTTATGGGTCACCAGGGTCCAAGGTGCCTCATTCTCTGTGGTGTCTGCTACAGGAGCATGGTTCTGAAACCACCTATCTATCTTGGCCCCTCTTAATACTGCACAGACTTTTAACTGTTTCCTGCAACTCAGCTACCTGATGCAACAGATCATCAACCTGTGCACATTTTTTGCAGGTACTTACCTTTTCTCCAGGGGATGGGTCTGGGCACTTGTTGCAACCTATCGTCTGTACTGAAATCTCCTTCCTTATGAGTTCCATCTGGGTGGAAGCGTCAGACATCTCAGGGGCTTTCTCTGTAGAAACACTGGTTTTAACTCTGAGGCAAGTGCCCACTATCCTGGCAGAGACCTAGAGTACTTCCCTGGGCTGTGGGCCTACAAACAGAGTGCATGGACCTTCTCACATGAACTGCTGTGCAAACTGCAGCATCCTCTCAATCCCTGTTTGCATGCCAAAGTATAAATTAGCTGTTAGTCTACAGTAGTAATCCTGCATTCTTTCTCGTAGAGTGTTTCATTAGGGTAGCCCTGAAACAATTGTGGTGAGCTTTATTACTTGATTTTTTTTTTTTTTTGTTTCTTGTATTTTCCTTTCTTCATCTCCCCATCCCTCTTGCTTCTAGCTACGGATTTGTATTATAATCTTGCATTTACTAATAAATCAGTTGAATACTGATTTTGAAACTTTTATTCTTTTTTCAGGTGTTACTATTAGTTGATATGCAGTCTGGTCATATTACCCTCCTCATGTCCAAATTGGGTCAATTTATTGTGAGAAGCAGGGATGATGAGATAGGTCTTATTTTGCTGATCTTGTTAAGACCACTGTAAAATCCATTCCCAGGCAGCCATTGTTAAGAGGTAGCATTGCAAAGGTCCTTACCTCTATGTATTTTGTCTGAACACTGAATATTGTATGATCCACATCTGTTGATGGATTGGTATTACTTAATGAAGAGTATAGATGATAGCTAGTTGATCACTTCATAAAGAAAATTATTTTTAATTAGTTGAGTTCTTTGCATCTAGCTCCTGAGCAAATACTTGCAATATTTATTAGACTTTTTTCTTTCTGTCTCACAATCCTTTTGTTTTTGAACTTGCCACTTACTTCCTACATTGAAAAACATTAAACTGTTAAAATTTCTCATCAACTGTGAATATTACTGACATGATTTTTGCTTATTTATCTGAATGTAGGATTTAGGTATTTTTTTGTGGTATTTTGTCACAGGGACTTGTCTGGCAGGTATTTACTTTTGTCTCAAGGTTTCTCCTTGCTGAATTTTCTTCTCTTCATGTACCATCTTCCACAGTCCCTGTGACATTTACCTATGGCACTGTGCTATACTGAGAAATACTATTGTTTTATAATGCTCTAATTTTACCCAACACTAAAGGTAAGGTAACAGTTGTGTACAATAATACTATTGTATTTAAAACATCTTTGGTGAATTGTAGTGGATGTTGCCCTTAATTTCTGGTAACTAGTTTAAACTCCAGTCATATTCTACAGTGGCTGCCTTGCTTTTATTTTTCAAGTCAGGTTAATATGCTAGTGTTATAGTATCATGCCTGAAGTAGGCCCTTGATGACAGGAATGGAAAATTTGGAAGCAGCCTTGTTGCTCCTCAGTAAGTGTAAGTAAACCCAGCAGTCATATTTCTTCATATCCCCAACTTCAAAATAAGGAAGCTTTTTCAGGGTTTGTTTCTTTCTTTCAAAGTCAACAGATGCAGACAGTTGGTTGAGGTGCTGTCTACAAGAATCAGTTTGTGAATAGCTTTTTTTTTTTTATTTTCTCACTAGTACAATTTAATTGGTGTTAGCAACAGGGAGAGTAGTGTTTCTGTTTTGTGGCTTTAAATGTTGTCAATTAAGTGTGTTCTAGTGCAGATGATGATCAACCTACCACAGCTGCCACCGCTGCTTCTGCCCCCACCCTTGCTGTTTGACAGCCAGATGACTTTTGCTGGCAGTGATAGGTTTAGACCAGGGGTCCTCAAACTTTTTAAACAGGGGGCCGGTGCTCGGATGAAGTGGCCGAAGGTCACCTGTGGCTGCTTGGCCCCCACCCCTGTCCGTCCATGTGTCGTCCCCCCCCCCCAACCCCTGGCAGGGGGGGTCTGTAAATACCAGGGGCCGGATTGAGGACCCTGGGGGGCTGTATCTGGCCAGCGGGCTGTAGTTTGAGGACCTCTGGTTTAGACTGATTAGTTTTTGGGGTTTTATTGTTTTGGATTTTGGTATTATCTTTACTGGGGGTTTGTTTGTTTTTAAATGCTTGCAACTCAAGTGTACTTAATTTAAAATTATTTTGCTTGTGTGGTGTTGTAATTCCACTATTTTCCCTCATGATATCTCTGAAGTATGGTAGTATTTAATCTAATGATAAATTTGATTAAAGTTTTAACTCTGTTCCTTTGTAAAATTGTTTTAGAAAACCAAATGTTTCTATGTTTTAGAATAGTCATGGAATAAATGTTTAACTTTAAATATTATTCTATTTGAATACGTTAAATCTAGTGTGAAATGAATGTACAGGTGGAATAATCCAATGGCTCAAGAATATGCTAAGGTTACTGATTATATGACTTGTGCCAAGTCATATAATGAGTGACAAATTCAGAGTTTGTCTATGTGGGGAATTTTACTGCTGTTATTTTAACAGTATAAGATGGTCTTCATGGATTTATATTATGTGTGACAGCACGCTTCTGGTTTTCCAGTTACTTTTATAAATGCTTTATTTAATCAAGTGGTGGTATTTTGTACTTGATTTGGACCAGCTATATACTTCCTTAAAGATACTTTTTTCCCTGTATTGTTCTTAGGAAAAAAGTAAACCTAGGGCAACAAAATGGAGTTTATACATGCTTTGAAGAAATGCATGCTCAAAAAAAAGATTGGAGGGGACACATGCTGCTGATCTAAAAAGACTTAAAACAATTGTGTGTGTGTGTATGCACAAAAATGTGTGGGGTTTGATAGAGCTAAGTAAGGGTTTGGGTGGGCGAGAAATACCCTTGTTTGACTCTTCTACATTAATGATTAATATTCTCACCTCCCTCTCTCCCTTGCCCCTCTCTTGCCCCCTCCCCCCCCCGCCCCCCATTTTGAGGTTTAGTGAAAAGTATCTGATTAAACTCTGAATTTTCATTCCTGATTTATTTAATTCAATGCATTCATTTGTATGCTATCCATGTGTCTGGGCTAACCTAACAATTGATTTATAGGTGAAACTAAAGTCTTTTTAATGTGACTTTTTAAAAAATCCTATTTACTTAGCCATTGTGTAATATTCTGTTAACTTCTAATTGCAGCCAATCAGATGATGATTCTGGGTCAGCATCAGCTTCTGGATCTGGTTCAAGTTCTGGAAGCAGTAGTGATGGAAGTAGCAGTCAATCAGGTAGCAGTGACTCTGAGTCTGGTTCAGAGTCAGGCAGTCAATCAGAGTCTGACACATCTAGAGAAAAGAAACAAGTTCAAGCTAAACCACCACCAAAAGTTGATGGATCCAAGGTAAAACAAAACATAAATTAACCCTTTATGGGGAAAAAAACCCTGCAGAGTATTTACAAGAGCAGTTTTAATTTAAACAAACAAACCCTCCATAATTTTTACTTAGAATTTTAACTTGATTGCATTAGTGAATGCATATGCTTCTGTCTCATAACAAACATTGGGCTCTTCTCTCAGCTCTGTAAATACCTACAGTTAGGTAATTACCTAAATTTTATCACACAGAAGTGTCTATTAACTTATTGCATATTTTTGAAGACAAAGCCACACATAATGTTATTTCTAATTTTTTTAAAAGTTGTTTCTCTAATGCTTAGTTTCTTCATATCTATAAATGATTGTACAACAATTTCAGGCTTAGATACAGCTTCTCTTCTGTGTAGGAAAAAAGTGATGTTTAGAAAGCTATTAAATGGAATGGATGAAATTTACCTGAACTCTCCTCTGTTTCTCTGTGTAATATGGCCTTAATTTGGATGATATATGATATATATGAAAGGTAATAAAATATTTCCTACTGTAAGATTCAAAGGCTGTTAAGAATCTAAGAATTCTTTTTTTGGTTTTTTTTTGGGGGGGGGGGGGGGGTGTTGTTGTTGTTGATGTTTTTGATACTGTCTTTCACAGTATCCTTCAGGACAAAACGTCCAGCACACGGCTAGACAAGTCCATAATATGTTGCGTGAGCAAATGGCTGACAAGTCAGGCTCAAAGAGTTCTAGTAAATGAGGTTACATCCAGCTGGTGGCCAGTCACCAGTGGGGTTCCCCAGGGCTTATTATTAGGGCTAGTTCTCTTCAGTGTTTTTACAAATGATCTGGATGTAGGAATCGAATTTACATTAAGGAAGCTTGCCGATGATACTAAACTAGGAGGAGCTGTGGACTCCCTCAAGGGTAGAGAGGCCTTACAGAGAGATTTGGATAGACTAGAGAGCTGGGCAATCACCAACTGTATGAAATTTAACAAGAGCAAGCGCTGGATTCTCCACCTGGGATGGAGTAATCCTGGTTATACATATAAACTGGGGGGATGAGAGGCTCAGGAGCAGCCCTGTGGAAAGAGATCTGGGGGAGTTGGGTTAATGGCAAGTTGAGTATGAGTCAACAGTGTGCCCTGGCAGCCAAAAGGGCCAGCCGTGTCCTGGGGTGCATCAAGCACAGCATAGCTAGCTGGGCAAGGGAGGTGATTGTCCCACTCTGCACCACACTGGTGCAGCCCCACCTCGAGTACTGTGTGTAGTTTTGGGAGCCTCAATATAAGACATAAAACTATTAGAGTGTGTCCAGAGGAGGGCGACCAAGATGCTGAAAGGTCTTGAGGGCAAGACTTATGTGAGGAGTGGCTGAGGTCACTTGGCTTGTTCAGCTTGAAGAGAATGCTGAGAGGTAACCTCATCGAAGTCTACAACTTCAAGGGGGCAGCAGAAGGGGAGGTGCTGATCTCTAGTGACCAGCAACAGGACACAAGGAAATGGAATGAAGCTGCATCAGGGGGAGTTCATATTGGACCTTGGGAAAAGGTCCTTCACTGTGAGGGTGGTCAGTCATTGGCACAGGCTCCCCAGGGAAGTGGTCATGGCACCAAGCCTGTCAGAGTTCAAGGAGCATCTGGATGATGCTCTTAGTCATATGGTTTAGTTTTAGGTAGTCCTGCAAGGAGCAGGGAGTTGGGCTTGATCCTTATGGGTCCCTTCCAACTTGAGATATTCTATGTACTTAAGTATTCCTATATGAAGCAAAAATATATCAGCTAAGTGGCCTGAAAGGACTTATTTAGATCAGTTTAAAAATTTACTTTTTTTTTTTTAAAAAAGTTATCTTAATACAGAGGCCTGCATAACTATTGTTATACTTACTGTAAAAATTGTGCTGGCAATTCTTATATAACATTCATTTCTGCAGAAGTCTCACTACTTTAAAATGATATCTGGTATTATTAATGCATGCAGTATTTTATAGTGAGTTTTTCATTATTAATAAAATTGAGATCCATCTTAATAGTGATGGTGCTCATCTTAAGAAAAGTAAGTATGTGGTAAACTTTAAAGTTTCAGTAGGTTTAAATGACTCTTGTATCTGAATTCCAATTCAGTTTTGGAAGTCCAGTCCAAGTATACTTGCTGTGCAGAGATCAGCATTGCTCAAGAAGCAACAACAGCAGAAGGCAGCCTCATCAGACAGTGGTTCAGAAGAGGTGAATAACATATAAGTTAGTAAATAAAATGTAAACAAGCATGTCTCATTACCCCATATGTTAAAATAAAATTACATAGAGCCAAGTTCTGTTCTAAGTGTGTATATATTTATAAAGTCTGATTTTTAGTCTTATAAAAGCAATTTTCAAACAGCTGATATGTTTGTAAGGAAACATGGGGGGGGGGAATATTTAGTTGCATGTTTTCAGGTGAGTTGTGCCAAAATGATAGTTTAGATTGATATTTTTAGCTGGATGTTCTGTTCTGTATGAACAAAATTTTCAAGTCACGTAGCATTAACTTTCACTGTTTTTCTGCCTTTTGAGTTCTATAAAGACAGTTAAAAATACTAGACTTTTCCACTATTGTTTCTATATAAAGGTAGCTGCTGCAGTTTTCAAAAACATTATATGGTATAGAAAGCTAGATTTTTGCAGCTTTTGTAAGAGTTATAAAAGAATTATTGTATTTTAAGAGCCATACTTCAGTTTTAGAGAATTTTAAAACCTAAACCATAGGCTAAACAAAATTTGGCTTTGTGCAGTAGGAATATCTTTTAAGGACACTGGCTGTGAATTAGAATTTATTTAAAAGCAGCCTTTCATAGTTCTTTCATTATAAAAAAAACCACCCCCACCCCCACCCCCCAAAAAAAAAAAAGCATTGTGATCATAAGTCTTTAATCATTACTCTGTGTGTCTTTTTTGTCAGATTTAGCTGTTCATCATTAAAACTAAGCAAAGGAGTTAATCATATATAGTTAAAATATTGATTTATAGCTGTTGCCAAGTACTCTTTTCCTGAAGACTTTTTTTCCAGGATAAAAATAATCTAAATTTAATCTCTATGAGATTGATTTTAGGGAAATAGTAGAGTTTATAGATATTTTGTTGTTGTTTAGGAGTGGAGAGAGAAGAAACATACATGCTATTCTCAAAATTTTCTTAGTGGTGTTTAAATGAGAGAGGATATAAAAGGTGAGAGAGCTCTCAAAGGGCAGGAGATTTTATCAGGCTTTTGACAGAACCTTCATCTTGATTTATTAAATTGCAGCAGTCTAAACTGACTATATGTAGGCACAATGATTATATTGTAAGACAGGGTTTTTTGTAGTGTTTTCTAGAGTTCTGCTGACATGGTATATTCATAGATGGAGAAATACAAAATCAATAGCAATCCTGATCTTATTCAATATCAGTGGGTACACTGAGGAGGATGAAGAGGATAAGACATGAAGAATATGATTTCAGTTTGAAAGTGGGAGCTGAATTATCTTTTTAATACTAAAAATACTTTGTCCTCTTTGTGGTAATGAATCATATATATTTTTTTCTTCATCTGCAGGATTCATCAAGCAGTGAAGATTCTGCAGATGACTCTTCCAGTGATACCAAGAAGAAAAAACATAGAGAGTAAGATGTTTTTCGTAAATAATATAATTTTTTGTTATGGCAGCATAATGCTTATAATTACATTGGCTTCACTTCTCTGCACTTGAAATACATAATCTTGTGATTCTCAGTTTTGATTAACGTTTTGGAATATTTTAAAATAAATGCTCTCAAAGGAACATATATATCACTATTCATTTCTAAGCAAAAGAGACTGTATTACCTACAGTGTTATTGAAAAACATTCATCAGCACTTTTTATTTTTAAAGTAGTCTTATTTGCGGCAATAATATTTTTGAGCTCCAAGTCCTCCGTGAAAATTATTGAAGAAATAGGAAACTACTTAAGTAGGTGGTCTCAGATAAAATTTAAGTTGGAATCCCATAGTTCATGCCAAATTTTTAAACACTTTAGAGGCAACCCCCCAAAAATTATTACAGGTTTGACAGCAATAAACTGTCTTGGCTAGTCAGTAAAGCTAAGTTGAAACTGAGGTAGTTTTAAGCTGTAGATCAAAAAGTGTGAAAAATGTTGTACCTTCTCTTTGGTTAGAGACTTGGGGGGGGGTGGAGTGTAATTTGTGTTTTTGTTTGAGGTTTTGTGGATGTTTTGTTTTGTTGGGGTGTGTGTGTTATGAACAGTGTATAGAAATTGAATCACTCTCATTCCTTTTCTCCAGTTATTTGAATCATCTCAATATTCAGGGCTGCCAATATAATATCTAAAAGAAGGGAGAGGGATCAAAACAAGCTTGCTATGCAAATGAATAGTTATTCACAGTCTTCTCTTACTTAAGAATGTGATTACATCTAATAACATACTCTGTTACAGGAAAGATAAAGTTAAGTTTAGATACTAGTAACCAAATAACCTCATATATCCAGTGCTTCAATTTTGATTTATACCTATTTTGAACAAGTATGTTTGCAGTTGTTATCTGACATGCAGATCAGAGTTCTCTATATATAACTTAGTACAGGATCCAAGCCCTAGAGTATGGTGTTTTATATGTTGTCTATATCTCCAATTAAATATAGGTTGTGGATTTGCATAAGGTGGGGAAGTTGGTTGGTTTGGGGTGGGTGATTTTTTGTTTTTATTTTGGAGGGGGGTTGTTGTTTGTGTGTTCTTTAATTTACTGCTTGCAGAAAAAAAATCTTTGAAGGATACAGGTAATACTATAGTATTTCCAAGACATACAGATGTATTGACCACAATGAAAACAACTTCTAGGACCAATGCATATTTAAGTGAAAGAAGTATCAAAGTACTGATTCTTAGGCTTCCTGATCTGAAATTTAATGAAAAGGTCTTCCACCTTTGAAGGCCATTAGTACTGTTTGAGCATCTTGATCAGAGACTCCTAAACCTGATAATAGATGGTAGTATATTTAGCAACCTTTCAAGAATGCATACCAGACTTTTCTCACACCACCACCCTCCCTCACCCAAGCTATTATTACATTTCTCTGTACAGAGTCTGAGGTAAGATACAGTTGATCAGTAGGTACATATTTCCTGTTGCAAAGTAGATCTCAGCTAAGCAGGAGCACAGAGATACTGTCACTGGGAGTCACAAGTGGCTTACTCATAGTATCTTGCATGGGTGTGAAGCACTGATTTGGAAGCTCAGTGGGGGCTTTTGAGAGTCGATGCCTCTCAGATTGCCATGGTTCAAGTCATTGTGTGTTTCTCAAATCTGATTCTGCATTATTTTTGGTTCCTGTGCTGAAGTTAATTATTTACATGAGGCACAGGGAACATAGCTATTAGAGAATTTTTGATTCTGCAAAATACAGTGTTAAGGGGTTTTATGACTTGAGCATAGCTAAGTTCCAGTAAATATGTATCTTTCTAGCTAAAGTCTTGTTAAGGACTTTGATGTCAAATTAACTCAGTTATTAAAGCTGTAATTTATACAGAAATCCAGATTTTTGGTTTGATTGTTTTTTTACATCTACCTCTTGATAACAGAAAACTTAATTCAGCTCCCTTTGAAGCCATTGGGTATTTTTACCTGTTATCCGTTCATGATAAGTTTCTGTCCTTCTAGCTGAAATGACTATTAGAACATTTTTATTTCTGTAAAGAATATTGAAATTAAAGCAGCAAACCTGTGGTGAATATCTGATTTAAAAACAAGACAACAAAACCCCCAAAAAATCTAATGTGAGTTACTGTTTTGTCTCTCAATATGTACAGTGAAGACTGGCAAATGTCTGGGTCAGGGTCAGTATCAGGAACTGGTTCTGATTCTGAATCAGAGGAAGCTAGAGAGAAAAGCAGTTATGAAGATAGTGAATCTGACTATGAGCCAAAAAACAAGGTCAAAAGCCGGAAACCTCCAAGCAGGTAAGAAGTCTTGCATTTTAGATACTCTGGTACTATTTCTAATTCATAATCAAGTATTGTACTACTATACAAGCAAATGAAAACATTAACATTTATTACAGAACTTGAAGACTTTTTTTTTTTAAGCTACAAAAAATGTTATCATGCCTCTTTCCTGTCTGCTCCAACGGAAAGTGGTATAATTGAGCGGTCATGAAATATATGTATTCAGAAATATACAGAAGGCTTGTAGATGTCCATATTGAAACCCTACTGTTGTGTTTATCTTACTGTCTTCAAGAATTGAGCCAAAAAGCAGCAAAAAGATTGCAGGACAGAAAAAGAGGCAGCTTGATTCATCGGATGATGACGACTATGACAAGAGAGGATCTCGCCGCCAGGCAACAGTCAATGTTAGTTATAAAGAAGCTGAAGAAACCAAGACAGATTCTGATGATTTGTTGGAAGTTTGTGGAGAAGATGTCCCACAGCCTGAAGAAGATGAATTTGAAACTATAGAGAAGTTTATGGATAGTCGAATTGGCCGAAAAGGAGGTATATTTTTTATCAGTGTTCTTAAGATTCTGCAGTGCATTGTGGTGCAATGTAAACAGCAATTGTTCTCAGCTGTAGGTAACCCATGATGTTTGTAAAGAATAAGTTTAAAAATACTAGAGAGTAATCTTATTTTGTTTTTCATACCCATAAGGATGTTTCTTTTGTAAGCCTTATAAAGTAAAACATAGAAGAATTTAAGTAACTAATTAATACAAAAAAAAAAAAGAAATGGAATATAGTTCCATATTGCATAAATGCATGCCATACTGTTACATCACTATTTGTAGATTTTATTGATACCTTGATAGATATAAACTCTATACAGGAGGATGGAGAAAAAGTGGACTGGATAGGACAGCTAACCAGTAGCCTGAATGCTGAAGGATGATGTTGGGAAGGCTTGAACCACTGAGACTGTGATTTCAGTTATTCCTGCACAAATAGTCCCAATACAATGCAATGGATGGTGGAATCTAAAATTTCAGTGGCGTGCTTGCATGTGCATGTCTAAAAGTAATTTTATGAATGATGTTAGGGGTGTCATATTTCCCACAGCTAATGGGATAGTGTCCTACTTATGTGGTTCTTTTTCTTTTAGCCTGCAAATTAGGGTTCTGATTATAGAAAACTTGGGCCTACTCACACTTCAGAACTGCCTTTCTCCATTAGTTATACCTGATCTCTAAAGTTTCTGACCTATCTCAGAGTTTGTACTCTCTTTCAACTTTCTTTTCCCATACTGTTCCAAATTCCAGTGTATTCTTACTCTAGCCCCTTACTCCAATACACAGTGCCACTGAAGTGTTAAAAGCCTTTTGGACTAGACTTCTTATATTCTGTATGCCCAGACTGCTTGTTACTGCTTGTGCTGTCCTTTGCTATTGCCATGCTCTGTTGCTATATCTGTGCCCTGCATCTGGTTGGGTCCACTTCCTTATTTGGCTCTCCTCACAGAAATGAGACTGTTTACTGCTGCTAGTGTGCTTCAGCTGTGATACTGACTGTATTTAATTAAAAATTACCCCACATAAGATTCCAAAGGGAGGGAGGGAAGTAGTAAAACAAGTTTAGGAAGAAATAGTTGAAGAGCAGCCCATCCCAATGAGCAGGAAGTCAGGCAAAAATGCCAGTAGGCCTGCATGGATAAACAAGGAGCTACTGGCAAAACTCAAAACCAAAAAGAAGGTATATGGAAGGCAGAAGCAGGGGACAGGTAACTGAAGAGGAATAGAGACACACTTTCCAAGCATGCAGAGACACAGTTAGGAAAGCCAAAGCCCACTTAGGACTGAATTTGGCGAGGGCTGTCAAAGGCAACAAGAATGGCCTCTATAAGTATATAGGTGACAAAAGAAAGACTAGGGAAAATGTGGGTATGCTGCTTAATGGAGCAGGGTCCTGGTAACACAGGACATGGAAAAGGCTGAGGTACTGAATGCCTTCTTCACCTCAGTCTTTACTAGCAAGACCACCCTTCAGGAATCCCTGGCCCCAGAGACCAGGGAAAACTTTGGAACAAGGAAGATGTACCCTTGGTGGAACAGGATCAGGTCAGGAAATACTTAGGCAAACTGGACATATGTAAGTCCATGGGCCCTGATGAGATGCACCTACAAGTGCTAAGGTTGTTGGTAGAAATCATTGCGAGGCTACTCTCAATAATTTTTGATTGATCATGGCAACTGGGAGAAGTACCTGAGGACTAGAGGAAAGCAAATGTCATAGAATCATAGAATAGTTTGGGTTGGAAGGGACCTTTAAAGGTCATCTAGGCCAACCCCCCTGCAATGAGCAGGGATATCTTCAACCCGATCAGGTTGCTCAGAGCCCCATCCAACCTGACCTTGAATGTTTCCAGGGATGGGGCATATACAACATCTCTGGGCAACCTGTTCTAGTATTTCACCACCCTCATTGTGAAAAACTTTCTTCCTTATATCTAGTCTGAGTCTACCTTCTTTTAGTTTAAAACCATTACTCCTTGTCCTATCGCAGCAGGCCCTATGTCTTTGTTTAACCCCAGCTGGCAACTAAACACCACACAGCTGCTCACTCACTCCACCCCAGTGGGATGGGGGAGACAATCAGAAGAGTAAAAGTGAGAAAATTCATGGGTTGAGATAAGGACAGTTTAATAGGGAAAGCAAAAGCCACGCGTGCAAGCAAAGCAAAACAAGGAATTCATTCACTACTACCCATCGGCAGGCAGGTGTTCAGCCATCTCCAGGAAAGCAGGGCTCTATCACGCATAATGGTTACTTGGGAAGACAAGCAGTATAACTCTAAACGTCCCCCCTTCCTCCTTCTTCCCCCAGCTTTATATGCTGAACATGATGTCATATGGTATGGGATATCCCTTTGGTCAGTTGGGGTCAGCTGTCCCAGCTCTGTCCCCTTCCAACTTGTGCACCCCCAGCCTACTCACTGGTGGGGTGGGCTGAGAAGCAGAAAAGGCCTTGACTCTGTGTAAGCACTGCTGAGCAATAACAATAACATCCCTGTGTTATCAACACTGTTTTCAGCACCAATCCAAAATGTATCCCCATACTAGCTACTATGAAGAAAATTAACTCTATCCCAGCCAAGACCAGCACACCCTACTAAAAAGTCTGTCCCTGTCTTTCTTATAAGCCCCTTTAAGTATTGAAAGGCTGCAATAAGGTCTCCCTGGAGCCTTCTCTTATCCAGGCTGAAACAACCTCAACTCTCTCAGCCTTTCCTCACAGGAGAGGTGTTCCAGCCCTCTAATCATTTTTGTGGCCTTCCTCTGGACCTGCTCCAACAGGTCCATGTCTGTCTTGTATTGGGGACCCCAGAGCTGGATGCAGTATTCCAGGTAGTGTCTTACTGGAATGGAGGAGAATTACCTCCCTCAACCTGCTGGCCACGCTTCTTTTTATGTAGCCCAGGATATGGCTGGCCTTCTGGGCTGTGGGTGCACATTGCTGGCTCATCCAATTTTTCATTCACCAGTACCCCCAAGTCCTTCTCCTCAGGGCTGCTCTCAATCCCTTCATCCCCCAGCCTGTATTGATACTGAGGGTTGCCCTGACCCAGGTGCAGGACCTTGCACTTTAGTCTTGTTGAACCTCATGAGGTTCACATGGGCCTGCTTCTTGAGCTTGTCCAGGTCCCTCTGGGTGGCATCCTGTCCCTCAGAAGTGTCAACTGTGCCACTCAGCTTGGTGTCATCTGCAATTTTGTTGAGGGTGCACTTGATCCCACAGTCTCTGTTGCTGATGAAGATATTGGACAGGATTAGTCTCAATACAGACCCCTGAGGGACACCACTCGTCACTGATTTCCATGCAGACACTGAGCTGTTGACCACTACCCTCTGGATGTGACCATCCAGCCAATTCCTTATCCACCAAACAGTCCATCCATCAAATCCATCTCTTCCAACTTAGAGAAAAGGATGTTGTGGGGGACTGTATCAAAGGCCTTACAGAAGTCCAGGTAGAGGGCATCAGTTGCTCTTCCCTTGTCCACTGATGTAGTCATTCCATCATAGAAGGCCACTAGGTTGGTCAGGCAAGACTTGCCCTTGGTGGAACCATGCTGGCTGTCTCGAATCTCCTCCCTGTCCTCCATGTGCCTTAACGTAGGTTCTAGGGGGATCTGTTCCATGATCTTCCCAGGCACAGAGGTGAGACTGACAGGTCAGTAGTTCCCAGGGTCCTTTTTTCTACTCTTTTTAAAAATGGGTGCAATATTTCCCTTTTTCCAGTCACTGGGGTCTTCAAATTACTTTTCAGATATGGAGAATGGCTTGGCAACTACATCAGCCAGTTCCTTCAGGACTCTGGGATGCATCTCTTCAGGCCCCATAGACTTATGCTCATGTTCCTCAGGTGGTCTCAAATGGTCTCTTACAGTGGGAGGGACTTTGCTCCCCCCAGCCTTGAGGTCCATCCTCTCAAGAGGTGTGGGAAGAGGGGTTGCCAGTGAAACTGAAGTAAAAAAAGTTGTTGAGTACTTTGGCCTTCTCCTTGTTTGTTGTTACCAGTTTGCATGTCACTCTGCAAGAAGGAGGATCTAGGGAACTACAGGCTGGTCAGCCTCACCTCAATCCCTGGGAAGGTGATGGAGCAGCTAATCCTGGAAACATTTTCCAGGCACATGAAAGTCAAGAAGGTGATCAGGAATAGTCAGCATGGCTTCACCAAGGGGATTGATAACTTTATGCGATGAAGTGATTGGCTTGGTAGTCAAGGGGAGAGCAGTGGATGTAGTCTAACTGGACTTCAGAAAGGCCTTTGACCATGTCTCCTATAAGATCTTCATAGAGAAACTGTTGATATATGGGCTGGATGAGCAGACAATGAGGTAGATTGAAAACTGGCTGAATGGCTGGGCCCAGAGGGTGGTGATCAGTAGCACAAAGACTAGTTGGAGGCCAGTGACTAGTGGTGTACTTTGGAGGTCAATACTGGGTCCAGTCCTGTTCAATGTCTTCATTAATTATCTGGACAATAGGGCAGAGTGTACCCTCAGCATGTTTGCAATGACACCAAATTGGGAGGAGTGGCTGGTACACCAGAGGGTGGTGCTACTGTCCAGAGGGACCTCAACAGGCTGGAGAAATGGGCTGACAGGAACCTCATGCAGTTCAAGAAAGGAAAGTGCAAAGTCTTGCCCCTGGGGAGGAATAACCCCATGCACGGGTATATGCTGAGGGCCACCCAGTTGGAAAGCAGCTTGGCAGAAGAGGCCCTGGGGTCCTGGTGGACACCAGGTTGAATATGAGGTAGCAATGTGCCCTTGCAGCCATGGCTAACGGTATCCTGAGCCACATTAGGCAAAGTATTGCCAGCAAGGTTGAGGGAGGTGATCCTTCCCTTCTGCTCAGCACTGCTGAGGCTACATCTGGAGTATTGTGTCCAGTTCTGGGCTTCCCAGTATAAGAGACTGATGGCATTACTGGACAGAGTCCAATGAAGGTCCACAAAGATGAAAAGACTGGAGCATCTCTCCTACGAGGAAAAGCTGAGAGCTGGGATGGAGAAAACTCAGGGGGGGATTTCATTAATGTATGTAAATACTTGAAGGGAGGGTACAAAGAACAGAGCCAGGCTCTTTCCATTGGTGTCAGTGCCAGGACAAGAGGCAGTGGGCACAAACTGAAACACAGGAGGTTCCATCTGAACATCAGGAAATGCTTTTTTTGACCATGAGGGTGACTGAGCACTGGAGCAGGTTGCCCAGGAAGGTAGTGGAGTTTCCCTCCTTGGAGTTATTCAAAAGCCATCTGGATGTGGTCTTGGGCAACTGGCTCTAGGTGAGGTTCTTTGAGCATGGGGGCTGGACCAGATGACCTCTAGAGGTCCCATCCAACCTCAATCATTCTTCGAGTCTGTGAATTGGATTTATAGCATCTATAGTGATGATTGAATTGTAGGCTATTCAAGTCTCAAGGTTGATTAAACACAATGTCAAATATCTGTTATATTCTCAGAGATGAGAAGGATATAACAAAGATGACAGCAAGCAGTGTTAGTGGAGCATTCTTGGGGGTCACTAGAGAAACTAGTAATGCTAAGAAAATTCTCATGAGATGAGATACTATAGGTTAGATGCAGAGTTTTTTGGTTGCTTTTTTGAATCTCATTGGTATACTTGTACATGTGTTAATATAGTTACATCATAATTCTTCAAATAAGACGAGTAACCTAAGAGTTGTAGATATAATTAGTCAAGTTACATGCTCATATAAGAGTATCACAATTTTTTTTCTGCAATATGTTTTTTACTGGTTAATTAATGGTAGTGTACGCTTAATCGAGCCTTATGGTGTGGTTTCTTTATCAGCCACTGGTGCTGCAACCACAATCTATGCAGTTGAGGCAGATGGTGACCCAAATACTGGGTTTGAAAAGTCAAAGGAGCTAGGAGAAGTACAGTATCTTATTAAATGGAAAGGCTGGTCACACATCCATAATACTTGGGAAACTGAGGAAACACTGAAGCAACAAAATGTTAAAGGAATGAAGAAACTGGACAACTATAAGAAAAAGGATCAGGAAACAAAACGATGGTGAGTATTTTTATAATTACTTCCACATTGCATATTTTTTTGTAACAATATAGAAGTTTTATTGGTTTTCTGTGAGTTCTATTGCCTCTTTGCGAAGGCATAGTTTCAAGTGCCTATACAACAGAAAGACAAAAGCTTTACAGTTGAAACTTCCCTAACACATTATGATCCTGTAAGATTCTGAGCATACCAACTTTACTTGAGCAAGTGAGAATACTCACACATCTTGTAAATCAGACCTTTAAGGAAGCAGCTTCTGCACCTAGATTTTAATGTGTCTGTTATAAATGAAGTTTTAACAAGATGGGTGGTGGATTTTCTGATTTTGTTTTAAATCTTACCTTTTACTTATTTTGTCATTGATCGTATTTTGATCAGAGTTCTTCAGGAATTGCTGCAGAGATTAAAAAAATCAGAAATGGCTAAAGCACTCAAAACATTACAACATTTAGTTTTCTTGGCTCAAACTTCTGTTAAAGCCTCAGAACCAAGAAGTGGAAAAAAAGCCTTATGTTTTAATGCTATGTTTTTGTATTTCATTTTGTTAGTATGGTTAATATAATCTGTGAATAGTGGTGGGATTTCTAGTGACTCCTACTCATAAGGTTGATTCTTATAGTGAGCCATCAGTGCTGTTCTGTGAAAATACCATGTGAAGTACACTACTCATTGTTGAGAACAGATATTGTAAATTATCTGCATGACTAGTACAAGCTGTAGCTGATAGTAATATCTCTTGATAAGCTTCTCAGTCATCAGTGATGAGGTACCTAGGCCAGATGCAACACTTTTATAGCAAGAATTTCAGTTATAGCTTCTTCAAAGAAGCTCTCTAATCAGCTTTCCTATGGTGCTTACATTCAGAGCTTTAAAATTGCCAGATTTTCTTAGTTTTAAAACTACACAATGTAATAAGTGCTGCAAATAAACTCCCATTTCAGGCTGAAAAATGCTTCTCCAGAAGACGTGGAATATTATAACTGCCAGCAGGAACTTACAGATGATCTACATAAACAGTATCAAATAGTGGAAAGGATAATTGGTATGTAACAAACTTCCACATGGAAAACAGTGTTGAGAATATTACAAGTTTATTGCTTGCATGTTGAATTTATAGTTAAGAAATTTAGGTTATTAATATTCCTAACAGCTTAAGGAAAAACAAAATCTCTGATGAAGAGAAAAGTTGTCATATTGTCTTTGCTGTGAAACTAGTTTATGTTGTCTTATCACCTAAAATGAGCGCTTTCTTAAAGTACAGAAGGAAAATATTGATCTGGTATCTCTGATGCATTTCTGCAGCTCATTCAAATCAGAAATCAGCAGCTGGTTACCCAGATTACTATTGCAAATGGCAGGGTCTACCTTACTCAGAATGTAGCTGGGAAGACGGTGCTCTCATTGCCAAAAAATTTCAGGTGTGCATTGATGAGTATTTTAGCAGAAATCAATCTAAGACCACTCCATTTAAGGACTGCAAGGTGAGTGTGTAATTTCAATGGATTTATACAGTTATGATAATAAAAAGGAACTTGATGTATTTTATGCATCCAAAAATAAGATGCATATTATAACATATTTTTGGAATGTTGTTGAGAACAGTAATAATGATAGTTATATTTATATATGTAGCAAGTATCACTATTAAGAATAGCCTTTTGTAGGTATTTGTTCCCTACTTATTTTATTGCCATTCAAAGATAAAATTGTTTAGTGATTTAATTTGTTTTAAAAGTAATCTTTGTGATTCATGTCACTTCTGTTGTGGAATTTAGGTCAGCAAACTAATTTTAGCTTGCCAAATGGGTTGATATTGTTATATGGCCTAGTTGTCTGTGATGAATAAAGACTAGACTTGGTGACCAAACAGATTCCTACTGCTACTTTGTTTCTATAAGAAGACATTTTGGTAACTTCACTGAGTAGTAGGACTGATGCTCAATTTGCTTTTGACAGATTCTAAAACAGAGGCCAAGGTTTGTTGCACTAAAAAAGCAACCATCTTATATTGGAGGACATGAGAATTTAGAGTTAAGAGATTATCAGTTAAATGGACTGAATTGGCTTGCTCACTCATGGTGCAAGTAAGTATAGACTTAAATTAGTCTTGCTGGTTTTAATTTGAAAGCATTTATAAATTTATTTATTTGATTTTTATTTATTTTTTTTAGAGGGAATAGTTGTATTCTTGCAGATGAAATGGGTCTGGGTAAAACAATACAAACAATTTCTTTTCTGAACTACCTGTTTCACGAACATCAACTGTATGGGCCTTTCTTGCTAGTCGTGCCACTTTCTACCTTGACATCTTGGCAAAGAGAGATTCAAACCTGGGCTCCTCAGATGAATGCTGTGGTTTACTTAGGAGATATAACTAGCAGGAATATGGTGAGTATTTCTTTGTATCATTGAAAAGATTAGTGGTAAACAAAACTCACTTCATGTTCCTGTCTTATGCTAATCTCTAATATTTTTATTAGGAATGAAAAAATACTTATTTGAAACATTGTATGTGTTTAAATGCAAATTAAAAGCATAAATTTTGATCTGATATAAATGTATGTGAAAGATTTAATTCCTACTTAATTATAAAAAATATTAAAAATGCAATCTTGCATTTGAAAATAGTTTTTTGTCATGTGATTATTTAGGTGCAAAAAAGAAATATTTAAGCCTGACAGACATAATCTTAACTTGTTTTCTGAAAGGAGGAATGTAAGTAACTTTATCCATTAAAGTTTTTTTTTTAAAAAAAAACAACTGAAAACCACGCACAAAAACCACTCCACAAAAAAACAACCAAACAAAAATCAACAAACACCCTACCACCATCACTGTTTAATAATTAAAAAAAAAAAGCTTCATGTGTTTTATTCCTTTTTCATGATCACATTCTTTTATGTCACTTAACATCTATGTTGCTGTAGTACCTAAAGTCATCCTGATCAATAAGACCATTTTTCTCTAGCTTATAATTCACTTGATTCTTCCTGTAGATAAGAACTCATGAATGGATACATCCACAGACGAAGCGATTAAAATTTAATATACTTCTAACAACTTATGAAATTTTGCTGAAGGATAAGGTAATCACACTTACTTCTTCAGGGAGATAAAATCATTTGTAGAATGTAAAACTCTTTTAGAGTTGGCACATATTTGGGTTCTGGGGCATTAAATGGATGGGGAGTATAACAGCACTTTAAGCACTTTTAGATTTTATGTATGTGTGGTGAAGCTTCCCCCCCCCCCCCCGAGTGGGTAAAACTTCTTTTTCTTCAGTTTGCTTGAGCTTCACGTTACTGTCTTAATTTCTTTGCATCTCATAATCTCTACTTTCCTGTTAGACTATCATCCAGGAACTGAAAAAACAAACCAACCCCTAGCCCCAAACACCTGTGATTCACAACTCTGAAATCCTGTGTTTTATCTTTGTATTTGTGTGTGCAGTATTATGTATATGTATATTACTACTCTCTTCATGATGGTAGCACATAGAGTTATTGTTAATCCTAACATCATATGAAAATTTTAATAAAAAAAGTTCTGCTTGTTGGCTTTCTATTTCATTTGTTTGTACATCCTGGAAAGAAAAGAATCAATAATGGATTTTTTTAATTTTATTTTTTTTTTGCCAATTGAAAATTTATAGATTGGCTTTTTGCCTTCCCCTTCCCCCCAAGTATAAAATTGGTTTATACTTTCCTTTTAAAACTTGGGATGCCTGCATAGCCTTTTGTTGAATTTAGCAAACATAGAAACCATAATACTAAAAACATATAAGTGTCCATTTTTTATTAAAATAAAAGTAGTAATGGTGTATATATAACCTTATGTAAAACATCAGAAATTGCATAATATATTAACTTGTATAATGTCCTGTCATGTCGTGTGTGTGTCCTGTCCCCCCCCCCCCCCCCAATTTCTTTAAGTCATTCCTTGGTGGTCTGAATTGGGTATTTATAGGAGTTGACGAAGCTCATCGTTTAAAAAATGATGATTCCCTTCTGTACAAGACTTTAATAGACTTTAAGTCTAATCATCGTCTTCTTATTACTGGAACTCCTCTGCAAAATTCCCTCAAAGAGCTTTGGTCTTTGCTGCACTTCATCATGCCAGAAAAGTAAGGAACGTGATATTTATTTATTTTGTGGTCAAGTTTCTTACAGTAGAATATTGTAATGGTTGGAGAATCAATAGAGATAAAGAATTGCATTGTGAAATAGTTTAAATACTTTATATAAAATAGATGCACATATTTTTCATGCTGCTCTCGATAAATTGTTTTGGTAGCAGCCTTTTCTGTTTTAGCAGTCCACAAAAAAGATGGATTGATATATAGCTTGGAACCCTGAAAAGATGCTTCATCTTAATCTAAAAGGAAAATCACATGCATTTAATCTAGGGAAATAGAATGGGGCTGAGGATGTCTTCTTTTCTGTGTTAGTGCCATGAATGAAAACAAGATTGTACCACAATGTCGGATATCCAGTAGTTCAGTCGGGCAACCAATTTGCCCTTATGGTTTGCATAGAACAGGTTTAGTGTATTGACGTTATTCTATACTGACCTCTATTTATATCTGGGATAAATAAGAGCACATGTTCCTTTCAAATATCTTGTAAATACAAAGCGCTTTAGCTCCAATTAGTTTTGGAGCTATGCATTGCATTGATTTCTTCAGAACCTTACAAGCAAAGCCACTAGGGTTGATGTCTAGCACCTATTCTTCATTTGATCGCAAAGTCCATTCTCTTAGTCTGTTAGCACATACCAGAGGGTAATCACATTTCAGCTAGTCCATACAAGCTGCAAAAGATATGCGGTCTGTTCTCTTGCACTTCTTCCAGCTATCTTCCAGCTATACAACTATTTTTTCATGCTGCTCTTGAGAAATATAATGGAATTTCTGCAACATTCTACCAGGGTTTCCAAGCAGAAAAATAAAATGTTGAGTTTTCACTGGAGAAATTAAAATTCAGTAGTTTGTTTTGAATTTTCATTCTGCAAAAGTTTGGAAATTTCCATTCTCCTATTTGCAGACAAAATATTTGGAATTTCTTGTGAGGTGCAAATTTAGAAACTTATTTCATAAAACAGAGAGGAGTGGGGAAGAAGTCCATATGTGTTTGTGCACATGTGGTATATTTATGGTCTTTGTGTGTTCATGGTATGTCACTGTTTTACCTTTTATTCTTTCTTCTGTTGAAGGTTTTCTTCCTGGGAAGATTTTGAAGAGGAGCATGGCAAAGGGAGAGAGTTTGGTTATGCAAGTCTTCACAAAGAACTTGAACCATTTCTACTCAGAAGAGTTAAAAAAGATGTAGAAAAGTCTTTACCTGCTAAGGTTGAACAAATTTTGAGGATGGAAATGAGTGCATTGCAGAAACAATATTACAAGTAAGTAATGACACTTTATAATTCCTGCTATTTTAATGATATATCTATATGAAAATTACTGAAGTGTAATAGTTCTCATAATGCAATTTGAACTGATATTTTGAGAGCTTACATCCTTCATATTTCCACAAATGGTTAGAAAATATATTACGTTCCACATTCTATGTCATAGGTGGATTTTAACCAGGAATTACAAAGCCCTGAGTAAAGGTTCAAAAGGCAGTACCTCAGGCTTTTTGAACATCATGATGGAACTCAAGAAGTGTTGCAACCATTGCTACCTTATTAAACCACCGGATGATAATGAATTCTATAATAAACAGGAGGCCTTACAGGTAATTTATTTATTTTTTTTTAAAAAAAGTGGTTTTACATCTCTAATATGCACACAGTAATTTTATAGTGTTTGGCAATTTATTAGTTCTTATTAAAATATATTAAGAAAGAATAATTTTTCTATTAAATGTGCATCCTAGGTTTTACAGGTAAGTGAATTTATTATTTTTTTTTGTTTCTTAACTAGAACTGAATAATAGAGAGATCAATATTAAATAAAATATCCCTGGCTTGAATTATGATCAAAATAAAAAGGAAATAGTTTGAAATAGTCTGTGTATTTTCAGATTAAATAAATTTAAGACCTATTTTAAACCCAGATTAAAATAAATTGGTTAAACAGGTAAATTGAATATAAATACAAATGCATGTGGCAGTGGTACACCAACAATCCCATGTGACAGCAGAAAGTAATCTGCAGAATCTCTTTAAGCTTTTTTTATAATCAAGTACTGTTCTCTGCATGCTTTCAAACAACCGAAGTGAAAATGAAAAAAAAGTAATAAACATCCAAAGCTTAGTCTGGTTGTTTTGTTGTTATAAATGAAAGTAATTATAGTATCACTACCAAAGATGGTCTGTAATTGTGTTGTGGGTTTAGTTTGTTTGGTCTTTTTTTTTAAAGGTTAACTAATCTTTGTACTAAAACTGTTGAGAACCGCAGCAACAAACAAAAGGACTGTTATAATTGATGCAGTTTATAACAACATAAATGTTTCTAAAGATCAGATTTTTTTTTTCTGTAAGCTTTGAAGTTCATAATTTAAATTCTTTCCCAAATTTACTAGATTGAAATCACAAGCTGTCACTGCACAAGCTATTTTATATTATAAAGTGCTTGTCAAAGCTAATGGATGTTTCATTTGCAACTTGGCACACTAACTACTTAAATTTATAAAAAAAA
This sequence comes from Falco naumanni, assembly GCF_017639655.2. Classification (NCBI taxonomy): domain Eukaryota; kingdom Metazoa; phylum Chordata; class Aves; order Falconiformes; family Falconidae; genus Falco; species Falco naumanni. The sequence goes on from NC_054079.1 coordinate 23,406,259, forward strand.
TCATCAGAACTGTTCAGCCATTATTGCTAATGATTTGTAACAATTATTTCCTTGGGTTATCTGAATAAGCTTTGTTACCTCTAATTATGAATGATACGTCTTTCTCACTTCTGGCATAAAAAATAAAAACACCTAACTCCAAATTTGTTAATTCCCAAAACTCTATCCTGAGCCTCTTCAGCTAGAGAGGCCTAATGTTTTCAACATTAAATTCGGCATGCACCTGAGTTTCTATTCTAGTTGTTCCCACTGGAGCTGAGAAGGCTTAACATTGTAACCTAGCTAAAGCCTGTTGACCTTTACAATAAAGATTCCTCTCACTTTTATCTTGCCTGAGAAACTTGACTGATTAGGCATTGTTTAAAAATAATTGGAGGATTAAGTAGCAATGCTTATTTCTGTTCAAAAGACAGAAAGTGAGGAGCAAGTAGTACTAAGGTAGTCAAGTAGTCTCTTTGTTGTTGTTATTGTTTATTTGGTAGAAAAGAACTTAAGTCTACTCTGTAACTGCTCTAACTCGTGGCACAGTATATTTACTCAATATTTTAATGAAATGTTAAGATGCTGTTTTATGAGCCAGAGCTGAGAAACGCATTTATTTGAAAAACATGTTAGTCAGTACTCCTGTTGATTTTAGTTAGTGCGCTTAATGCTTTTATAATGAGCTTTTACAAGATAAGGACTGACTAAATACTTATTAAACTTTCACGTTCAGTTAATGAATGTCTAACCATCTGCAGTGTATATTAGTGTTGAGGTGAACTTATTTTGCAATACACATTTTCTTGTCTCGTAGCATTTAATACGTAGCAGTGGGAAACTGATCCTTCTTGACAAGCTACTGATTCGTTTACGAGAACGTGGCAACAGAGTACTGATTTTCTCTCAGATGGTAAGGATGCTAGACATCCTAGCAGAGTATTTGAAGTATCGTCAGTTTCCCTTTCAGGTAAGAATTTTTTCTGGTAGTAGTCAAGAAGCCTTCTTCTTTACCACTTTATCTTAATAAAAGTGTCCTTTTTGTAGAAAGATTTATGAAAGTTTAATTTTATGTACAGGAAAAGACTGGCAATTACTATACGTTAATAGTATTTTGAAATGAAACTGAAGAATTACTAAGATGAAGTGTTACATTACTCTTATATTCCCCCCTCCCTGAGTTGTTTTGGCAACTGAGAATTCCATTTGCTCCAATTAGAATATAGTAGGAATTCCCTTTTAACTGTGTTATTGAATCTCTTTAGAGACTTGATGGATCAATAAAAGGGGAACTGAGGAAACAAGCACTGGATCATTTTAATGCAGAAGGATCAGAGGTATGGTATTAGTGGTTGGTTTTTTAATCTGCTCAGCTTTATTATATTTTTCCCCAAGAAATATAACAAATACTACACAAAAACTGAAGATAAAGTGAGGGATGTATTAAGTTGAAATTCTGTTGCTATTGCCTAGACTATAAGGTTTACAACTCTTAACAAACAAACAAAAAAACCCCCAACCCACAACTAAAACAATTCCTAAAAAACAAACACAAAAAAAAAAATCTAAGAGGAGGTTAAATAGGAAACACAGAATTTATTAAAATGGTGTTTAACTAATATAACTATGTAGTTATATTTTTAGATTTTTTTTCAGTGCTCTTTAATAAGGTAACTAAGTATTTTATACAAACTGAGGAATTTATTTTATGTAGGACTTAATCCTTCAGTTTTTACAAGAGCACTGAACTTTTACACAAGCTTTTGACATTGAAAACCTACTTAGACAATGGACATAACTGAGTTGTGTATATCCTTGCATGAAGAAAAACTGTCTTTAATAGCTTTAAATCTGGCTTCTGTTATCTTTATTTTTTGCCTCTGATTTCCTTGCCCTGGAAGAAATTGAAGAACTGATTTCTAGCCATTGTTTGTATACCACTTAAGATTCTTAGTTTATTTAGGTTTCCTACTATGGAAGCCATTCCATACCTTTGATAATCTTAGGTCTTTTGTCCTACACTGACAGGGTTTTTCAGTAATAGATGCGTAGCATTTGTCAATTGCTGCAGAGTTTATGTTTCTGCTATGGTTGAGGAGGAAGGACTTAATTTCATAACATAAACTTCAGATATTTGTTAAATACAGAAGTTAGTTCGGTTTTAAATTTCTAGTATAGATATCATTGCCTGTTTCTGGAATCCTTGTAGTGGTATTGTACAGTTTTTAAAATGAAGGGGGATCCAAACTTCTCACAGTATTCAAGAATGGAGGCAAACTGGAGTTCTATAGCAATAAAATTGTTACCTGTTTTATTCTCTATTTCTTTCCTAATAATCAATAAAACTTTTTTTTAATTCTGTTACTGAGCTAAGGTATTCATGGAAATATCTGTAGCTCCAAGGACTCATTCCTGAGCAGTAATGGCTTGCTATTACCTTTTGCTATATTTAAAGCTCAAATTTATTTCCTATTTCACTTTAATTTCATATGCTTTTTTATCGCCTGTCTCATAAATCGTTCTCTAGTCCCTTGTAGTTGTCCCTGAATAACTCTGTATCATCTGCAAACTTTGTCACCTCATTGCTCATTTCATTTTCTTATTATTTATGAATATGTTGAAGAGCATTGACCCCAGAAGAATGCTTAGTATTCTTAACAAAAAAACAGAGGGACTTAGGCACACATGAGACACTAACAACAAGGAGGGTTGTATTTTTGGTCAGTGTTTTGCTTGGTTTTTTTTCTCCCCAAGTGGCTTTTGCTCATCTTCTAGGATGCTGCTTCCTTTAAACCACAAAGTCAATAACTTCACAAAAGAAATTGATATCCATTTGCTTTATACTTATACTGTGTCTGGCTGAGCTGGAGTTACTTGTCTTCATAGCAGCTTGTATGGTGCTGTGGTTTAGATTTGTGACAGAAAGAATGCTAATAACATACCGGTGTGTTAGCTGTTGCTGAACAGTGTTTGCATAGTGTCAAGGCCTTCTCTGTTTCTCTCTCTGCCCCCTCCAGTAAATAGACTGGGGGAGGTGCAAAAGGTTAGGAGGGTACATAACCATACAGGTGGCCTGAACTAACCAAAGAGGTATTCCATGCCATATAATGTCATGCTCAGCAATAAAAAGGGAGAGGAGGGATTTAGGGAGGTTAGCCATCTTTTGCTTGGGAACTGGCCGGGCATTGGTCTTACCCATGGGGGGTGGTAAGTGATTGCCTTTGCATCACTTGTTTTGTTTTTTCTTTCCCACTACTTCTCTTCTTATTAATTAATTTTTATCTTGACCCCCAGGTTTCCTTTCTTTTAATCTTGCTTTCTTTTTCCCCTGTCCCACTGAGGGTGTGGGGGAGAAGTGATCAAGTAGCTGCATGGTGCTTAGCTGCCTACCAGGGTTAACCTATAGCATGATCAAGAGAGTTTTAAACTAGAATTGATGGGGGAAGGAGATACCAACAAGATTGCAGTGGATAAGCCAAGGGTTGGCATGGCACCGCCTGAGGGTGGCAATGCTAGTGGGACCATTTACAAGTTTCTGGGAGCATGGAGGGCTCAGGAGCATATCTGAAATGCTTGTACACCAATACACGCAGTATGAGAAACAAAACAGAATGAACTGGAAGCATTGGTCAGCTCCCAGAGCTATGATGCCTTTGGTATTAGTGAGGCTTGACGGAATAAGTCCCACGATTGGGGTGCTGGGATGGAGGTCTACAGGCTGTTCCAGAGGGATAGGCAGGGCAGGCAAGGCGGAGATGTTGCACTGTATGTAAGGGAGAGGCTTGAATGTACAGCCCTCACAGTTAGTGATGATGTGGTTGAGAGCCTCTGGGTGAGGATGAGGGTGGTGGAAAACAAAGGAGATGTTGTAGTGGGTATATACTAACGATTGCCCAGCCAGGATGTCAGCGCTGATGAGTTACTCTATAGGATTGGTAGCCCTCGTCCTTATGGGAGATTTCAACTTCCCAGACATCAGCTGGGAGTACCATACTGCTGTGATGAGCAGGTCTTGGAAGTTCTTGAAGTTTGTAGGGGATAACTTCTTGTCAAAGGTACTCAGTGAGCCATCTAAGAAAGATGCCCTCCTAGACTTGCTAATTGTGAATAGAGAAGGACTCGTGGGGGATGTGATGGTAGGTGGCTGTCTTGGCCACAGTGATCATGAAATAGTTGAGTTTAGAATTTTCAGCGTAATGAGAAAAAAGGACAGCAGAGTTGCTACCTTGGACTTCAGGAGAGCAAACTTTAAGCTATTCTGGGAGCCACTTAGCAGAGTCCCCTGGGAATCTACTTTTGAGGGCTTAGTAGTCCACGAGTGCTGGTCAGTTTTTAAGAACCACCTTTTAGAAGCACAGGAGCAGATGTAATCCCACTGTGTTGAAAGTCAAGCAAGCAGGGCAGAAGACCAGCTTGGCTGAACAGGGAACTCCTCGTGGAGCTCAAGAGGAAAAAGAAATTGTATGATCTCTGGAATCAAGGTCAGGCTTCTCAGGAAGATTACAGAGCCGTGGTTCGTATGTGCCGGGAGAAAACACAACAGACCAAAGCTCAATTAGAGCTGAAACTGGCCAGTGTTCTGTTAGATAACACGAAAGGCTTTTTGACGTATATTAATAGTAAGAGGAGGTGTAAAGACAACATTGGACCGTTACTTCTTCAAGATGGTTGTTGTGGTTTAACCCTGGCCAGCAACCAAGCACCGTGCAGCCACTTGCTCACTCCCCCTCACCCAGAGGGATGGGGAAGAGAATTGGAAAGGAATGTGAAACTCAGGGGTTGAGATAAGAACAATTTAATAGGTAAAGCAAAAGCCGTGCATACAAGCAAAGCAAAGCAAGGAATTCATTCACTACTTCCCATGGGCAGGCAGGTGTTCAGCCATCCCCAGGAAAGCAGGGCACCATCACGCGTAACGGTTACTCGGGAAGACAAACGCCATAATGCCGGATGTCCCCCCACCCTTCTTCTTCCCCCAGTTCATATACTCAGCATGATGTCATATGGTATGGAATATCCCTTTGGCTAGTTTGGGTCACCTGTCCTGGCTGTGTTCCCTCCCAAACTGAAAATTCCTAGATTTAGTGTAAACATTACCCAGCAACAACTAAAACCATCAGTGTCCTATCACTATTGTTCTCACACCAAATCCAAAACAAAGCACTGCACCAGCTACTAAGAGGAAAATTAACTCTATCCCAGCTGAAACCAGGACAATGGTCATCTGACTATTAGGGCTGAATAAAAAGCGGAGGCATTCACTGCTTATTTTTGCCTCACACTTTAATAATACTGGTAGACCTTGGGCTGGCTGGTCCCCTGAGTCAGAGGACCATGAGTGTGGGAAGAGTGGCTTTCCACTTGTGGACGCTGAAATTGTAAGGGACCAGCTAGATCAGCTGAATGTTCACAAGTCCATGGGGCCTGATGGGAGTCATCCCAGAGTACTGAAGGAGCTAGCGGATGTTACAGGAGGACCCATCTTGATCATCTACCAAAGGTCTTGGGAGTCTGGGGAGGTCCCTGCTGACTGGAAACAAGCTAGTGTTATTCCAGTCTACAAGAAGGGCGTGAGGGAACTACAGACCTGTTAGTCTAACCTCAGTTCCTGGAAAAATTATGGAGAAGATCATACTCTGGGTACTATTGAAAGGCTTCTAAAGAGCAATGCAATCCTCAGACTCGGTCAACATGGGTTCACAAAGGGAAAGTCCTGTCTAAACAATCTGATCTCCTTCTATGATAAGGTCACCCACCTACTGGATGAAGGGAAGGCGGTAGACGTAGTTTTTCTGGATTTTAGTAAGGCTTTTGATACTGTCCCTCACAGCATCCTTCTGGACAAGTTGTGCAACTGTGGGATGAGTGGGTTCATTGTGTGTTGGGTGAAGAACTGGCTGAAGAGCAGGGCTCAAAGGGTTGTAGTGAATGGAGTTATATCTGGCTGGTGACCAGTCGCCAGCAGTGTTCCTCAGGGTTCAATTATAGGGCCGTTTTTGCTCAATATATTTATCAGCAATCTAGATCCATTAGCAAGTTTGCTGACAATACCGAACTGGGAGGTGCTGTTGACTCTCTTGAGGGACAAGAGGCCTTGCAGAGGGATCTAGATAGATTGGAGCATTGGGCTATGATTAATAGGATGAAATTTAACGAGCCCAAATGCTGGGTTCTGCACATAGGATGGAGTAACACCAGACACGAGTATAAACTGTGAGAGGAGTGGCTGGAGAGCAGCCCTGCAGAAAGGGATCTGGGGATGCTGGTTGGCAGCAGGCTCAATAGGAGCCAGCAGCATGCCCTGGCAGCCAAGAGGGCAAACTGCATCCTGGGGTGCATCAAACATAGCATAACCAGCCAGTCAAAAGAGGTGATGACCCTGCTGTATTCAGCATTGGTGCAGCCTCACCTTGAGTACTGTGTGCAGTTCTGGGCCCCACAATTTAAGAGGGATGTGAAGATCCTTGAATGCGTCCAGAGGAGGGCAACAAAGCCAGTGGAAGGGCTGCAAGGCATGTCCTATGAGGAGCAGCTAAGGACTCTGGGTTTGTCTACTTTGGAGAGAAGGAGTCTGAGGGTCAACCTCATTGCTCTCTACAGCTTCCTGAGGAGAGGGAGTGGAGAGGGAGGTGCTGATCTCCCTGGTATCCAGTGACAGGACCTGTGGGAATGGTTCAAATCTGCACCAGGGGAGGTTTAGACTGAACATTAGGAAGCATTTCTTTACCTAGTGGGTGGTCAAACACTGGAACAGGCTTCCTAGAGAGGGGGTCGATGCCCCAAGCCTGTCAGTGTTTAAGAGGCATTTGGACAATGTCCTTAATAACACGCTTAACTGTTGGTTCTGCCCTGAAGTGGCCATGCAGTTGGACTAGAAGATCATTGATCAATCAGTTGGTCCCCTCCAACTGAAATAGTTTAGTTTATTCTAATAGCAATCTACTGGCTCTAGCCATGACAAGCACCTTATTGTATTACAAGTCTAACATATATTTATGATATACTTTAAAAAGTGTATGAGTTCATAGTCTGCTCCACCAAGTATATAAAGAAGTGTCATATTGATTCCCTGAAGAATATTATAGCTAATATATATAAAGCTATTTCTTATTTTATCATTTCAGGACTTCTGCTTTTTGCTGTCTACTAGAGCTGGAGGATTAGGTATAAACTTGGCATCTGCTGACACTGTAGTTATATTTGATTCTGACTGGAATCCACAGAATGATCTGCAAGCGCAGGCTAGAGCTCATAGGATTGGACAGAAGAAACAGGTACACGCACTTGTCTTTTAAGCTCCAAAGCTAAAGGAGGGTTTCATATGGTAGCCATAAGCTGTCTGTCTGGGCCACCACCTTCCTCATGTGTTTTGAGAATGACTAATAATTGCCAAGAATGTCTAAAAATGTTAATACTGCTAATTTGACTCTTCAAAAAAATTTTTTTAAATCTTCCTATACGGAGAGATTGCACAGCAGCCATTGTATATGGATGGGTAGGGAGAAGAGTTGTGGACTTGTCCCATGTTCCTTCACATCATGTCATTATAGAAAGTAACTGCTGTACTTCAGGCACATCCTTTTTACTTAAAGTTAAGTTAAATACTTAAAATACTTCGTAGTTCTCTTTGGGTTTCTTTCTTGCAGAAGACTTCAAGTAGTAATCAGATATAATACTTTTCCTTGTGGCCATGCTTGTGACTAATCACAGAAGAGATTATGGTAACATGATTGACTGGTTTCATATATGAAATACTAGTTTGACCAGACTACCACCTGACCAGGAAGACCAAGCAGTTGAGGCCCTCTGTAGTCAGATAGGAGCAGCCTCACATTCACAAGTCCTGGTCTTCATGGGGGACTTCAACCACCCTAATATCTGTTGGAGGGACAACACAGCAGGGCACAAGCAATCCAGGAGGTTCCTGAAATGCATTGACAATAATTTCCATCTTCAAGAGTGATAGAGGAGCTAATGAGGAGAGGTGCTATGCTGGACCTTGTTCTCACCAACAAGGAGGGGCTGGTGGGGAATGTGAATCTCAAGGGCAGCCTTAACTGCAGTGACCATGAAATGGTGGAGTTCAAGATCCTTAGGGCATTGATGAGGGCACACAGAAAGATTGCTGCCCTGGACTGCAGGAGAGCAGATTTTGGCCTCTCCAGGGATCTGCTTGGTAGAGTACCATGGGATAGAGCCCTGGAGGGAAGACAGGCCCAAGAAAGCCAGTTAATATTCAAGGATCACCTCTTCCAAGCTCAGGAGCTATGAGGGAGTCAGGCAAAACCGCCAGGAGGCCTGCATGGATGAACAAGGAGCTCCTGGACAAACTCAAACACAAAAAGGAAGACTACAGGGGGTAGAAGCAATGACAGGTAGCCTGGGAGGAATACAGAGAAACTGTCTGAGCAGCCAGGGACCAGGTTAGGAAAGCTAAAGCCCTGATAGAATTAAATTTGGCCAGGGACATCAAGGGCAACAAGAAAAGCTTCTTATAGGTATGTTGATGAGAAAAGGAAGACTAGGGAAAATGTGGGCACTCTCTGGAAGGAAACAGGAGACCTGGTTACCCAGGATATGGAGAAGGTTGAGGTATTTTGCCTTGGTCTTTATCAGCAAGTGCTCCATCCATACAGCCCAAGTCACAGAAGGCAAAGGCGGGTTCTGGGAGAATGAAGAACCACCCACTATAGGAGAAGGTCAGGTTCGAGACCATCTAAGGAACCTGAAGGTGCACAAGTCCATGGGACCTGATGAGATGCATCTGCGGTTCATGAGGGAACTGGCAGATGAAGTGGCTATCCATCATATTTGAGAAGTCAGGGCAGTCCCATGAAGTTCCCATGGACTGGAAAAGGGGAAACATAACCCCCTTTCTTAAAAAGGGAAAAAAGGAAGACCTGCAGTCTTTACCTCTGTGCCCAGCAAGGTCATGGAGCAGATCCTCCTGGAAACTACGCTAAGGCATATGGAAAGTAAGGAGGTGATTGGTGACAGCCAACATGGCTTCACTAAGGGCAAGTTGTGCCTGACAAATTGGTGGCCTTCTACGATGAGGTTACAGCTTTGGTGAATGGCAGAAGAGCAGCTGATGTCATCTACCTGGACTTGTGCATAGCATTTGACACTGTCCCACACAACATCCTTGTCTCTAAACTGGAGAGGCATGCATTTGACAGATGGACCACTTGGCAGTTAAGGAATTGGCTGTATGGTCACTTTAAGAGTTGCAGTCAACGGCTCAATGTCCGTGAGGAGACCAGTGATGAGTGGCATTCCTCAGGGGTTTGTACTGGGACTGGTGCTGTTCAATATCTTTAGGCAACATGGACAGTGGGTTTGAGTATACCCTTAGCAAGTTTGCCAATGACAGCAACCTGTGTGGTGTGGTTGACACACCAGAGGGAAGGGATGCCATCCAGAGGAACCTTGACAGGCTTGAGAGGTGGACCTGTGCAAACCTTATGAAGTTCAACAAGGCCAAGTGCAAGGTCTTGCATGTGGGTCAGGGCAATCCCAAATATAGGCTGGGTTGGAGAATGGATTGAGGGCAGCCCTGAAGAGAAGGACTTGGGGGTGTTGGTTGATGAGAAGCTCAACATGACCCAGTAATGTGTGCTTACAGCCCAGAAAGCCAACCATGTCCTGGGCTACATCAAAAGAAGCGTGGCCAGCAGGTCAAAGGAGGTGATTCTGTCCCTCTACTTGGCTTTCGTAAGACTCCCACCTGGAGTACTGCATCCAGTTCTGGGGCCCCCTACATAAGAAGGACATGGACCTGTTGGAGCAGGTCCAGAGGAGGCCACAAAGATGATCAGAGGGCTGGAACACCTCTCCTGTGAGGAAAGGCTGAGAGAGTTGGGGTGGTTCAGCCTGGAGAAAAGAAGGCTCCAGGGAGACCTTATAGCAGCCTTCCAGTACCTAAAGAGGGTTTATCGGAAAGCTGGAGAGGGGCTTTTTACAAGGACATGTAGTGATAGAACAAGGGGGGAATGGCTTTAAATTGAAAGAGGGGAGATTTAGATTAGATATTAAGAAGAAATTCTTCTCTATGAGGGTGGTGAAACACTGGCACAGGTTGCCCAGAGAGTTGTGGATGCCCCATCATTGGAAGTGTTCAAGACCAGGTTGGGTGGGGCTTTGAGGAACCTGGTTTAGTGGAAGGTGTCCCTGCCCATGGTGCTGAGGGGGCCTGGAACTAGATGATCTTTAAGGTCCCTTCCAACTCAAACCATTCTATGATTCTAAGATTTAGAAGATTTGTAATCACAACTAACGTTTCTCCCTGTTTTGTTTCTCAAGGGTTTTTTATTAAGTTCATCTGAATATTGTTTTCATGTGTAATTTGTGAACATGTAAATAAAGCCTTTTTTATAATATGCATAGGTTAATATTTATCGGCTAGTCACAAAAGGATCAGTAGAAGAAGATATACTTGAAAGAGCCAAGAAAAAGATGGTGTTAGATCACTTAGTAATTCAGAGAATGGACACTACAGGGAAAACTGTGCTACATACAGGCTCTACTCCTTCCAGGTATATCTGTTTATTCTTTCATATTAACTTATGCTTAAGTATAGCTGAGTAAAAATGGAAGTAATTTCACTTAGCTAATAAAAGGCAAAAAAAATGTGGTAAAGAGTTATATAAGTGAAGACTGCAAATTATATTGTTTCTGTGTATATATACATTTTACATATTAAATATAGGTGCTTTTAAGTCAAAAGGAGGTTTGATTGACTCATGGTTATAGTAATTTGAAAAACTTCACTAAGATAAAGTGTTTGTCTGAAACTCTGTATTTCAGCTCAACACCGTTTAATAAGGAAGAGTTATCAGCAATTTTGAAGTTTGGTGCTGAGGAACTTTTTAAAGAACCTGAAGGGGAAGAAGAGGAGCCTCAGGTAAATGGAACATTGCATCTTTACTTGATGGACAGTGAAGCTAAAAATACATATGAATTGTTTTGTTGTAAAGAGAAACTTCTGTTTCAGGAAATGGATATAGATGAAATCCTGAAGAGGGCTGAAACTCGAGAAAATGAGCCAGGTCCACTAACTGTAGGAGATGAGTTACTTTCACAATTCAAGGTATTGCTCTGTTCCCTCCCTCTTCCCTTAATTATACTTTCCTTTATAATTGCTACTTTTTCTTCTCTTTTTTTGCACCTATTCATCTTTTCTTCAGTCTTATTAAACAGGTGCAACAGTAAGTCAACTCTTTGGTATAGAATGTCTTTTCACCTATACAGGGTAATTACTGCTAGTGCAAATATTTTAAAATACATCATGTATTTTGCTAACAAAATCAGGGATTTACAAATACATTAGTCTTTTGATTTAGTTTTTAGGATATTGAGTAGGGCTGTTTTTCATTTAATGCTTTATGCTATTAAGCACCTGTGGTACTTCTGAAAATAGAGAATGAAGTTTGGATTTCTTAGCTGATGACTTTTAGAAATTCCTTTCATCCCCCATGTAAACATGAATGTCAGATATGTTTACCAGGATAACACTTAAAATATTAAGTGGGTCCAAATTGTGTGTGGTGGTTTTGTTGGGTTTTTTTCTGGATCTTTTTGTTGTTTAGGTTTGATGTGTGTGGTGTGGTTTTGCTTGGTTTTTGTTTAAAGCAGGGCAGGACTTTTTTAGATGAGTAGAGTACTAAATCACTTTCCTGCTAATCATTCATTTGCAACATACTAATTTCTACAAGTTTATTAATGTTTGGTTATTTATACATTATTAAAGTTTCATATTAACTTGGATATTCAGTTAGACTTGCTTTCTGCTTTGAAGGAAATTAAACAACAGTCACAGCTACTGAGGAGGCATTTCATAGTGTTTCTATATTATTCAACTTGTAAAAGAAAAAAAAGATTCTTATCTTTATATTCAGCCATGTTGTATGGAGTGTGTGTGTTTCATATATGAAAATACTTTCATTAAAGACAGCGCTTCATGAATCATTTTATATGTGTACATTTTGTGTATATATAAATAGATAAAATATGCCATTCTGAACTAAGTTTTCCTAAAATATTAATTAGTGACTCTTTGTTTAAATAAAATCATGTATTGATTTGGTGAAAATACTTATGTTCCAATGCATAAGGTGGCTAACTTTTCCAATATGGATGAAGATGACATTGAGTTGGAACCAGAACAAAATTTAAGAAACTGGGAAGAAATCATTCCAGAAGTCCAGCGGCGACGAATAGAAGAGGAGGAAAAACAAAAAGAGCTTGAAGAAATATATATGCTCCCAAGGATGAGAAACTGTGCAAAACAGGTATCTCTGGGTTTTGACCAAAAACTTTAAACTTTGAGGTTTGGGTTTTTTGGGGTTTTTTTTGTTTGTTTGTTTGTTTGTTTGTTTTTTTTTTGGGGGGAGGGTGTGTCTTGTTGCTGCTATTTTGGGTTGGGTGGTTTTCAAATGTGGCACCACTCCACACACACCCCCCCCCCCCCATTTTTGACAAATGTTTGTCATGTAGCTTTGAACTACTTAATCTGAAATTCCAGATCAGCTTTAATGGAAGTGAAGGGAAATGCGGTAGGAGCAGAAGATATTCTGGATCTGATAGTGACTCCATCTCAGAAAGAAAACGACCAAAAAAACGTGGACGACCACGAACTATTCCTCGAGAAAATATTAAAGGATTTAGCGATGCAGAGATTAGGCGGTAAGATGTGGGGGGACATGCATTTTTTAAAGGGACAGCACATATTTTTTTTGTCATTTTAGAGTTTGAAAATATGGAAAACAGTCCATTTTTCCTGAATTTAGTTGAAATTTTTTATTCTAGGCATTTAAGGCTTAATTCTGTGTAGTCTGGGGTGATGACATAAGGAACAGTTATGTCCAGAATTTGTCCATATTTTGATGAGGGATAACATTGAGGTCAAAAGATGTTCTCAATTGTTTTACAGTCATTCAATATGTATTATTCTTTCTGCATCCCCTGAAGACAGTGATTTCAAAAGCCAGTTTCTAAAACGGGTGAGCTTCTTTTTAACCCCACAAACAAAATATTTTACTTCCCATCATTTAACCTAAAAACTGTGGTTGAAGAAATGATATGCACATTTTTGTGAAAATACCTACAAAAGATTCAGTGACTTTTGTTCTATTTTAATTTTCTTGCCTTTGTATTTGAATTAATGTTATATGGTGCTTTTTAAAACAAAAAAACCCCCCCAACAACAAAATCCATTTTGATAAGTCGTTATGGTTTAACCTTGGTAGGTAGCATCACATAGCTGCTTGCTTAATCTCCCCTAGAGGGATTGGGGAGAGAATTAGAAGGGTAAAAGTGAGAAAACTCATGAGTTGAGATAACGACAATAGGCAAAGCAAAAGCTGCATGCACAAGCAAAGCAAAGCAAAACAAGGAATTCATTCACTACTTCCCATCGGCAGGCAGGTGTTCAGCCATCTCCAGGAAAGCAGGGCTCCATCATGTGTAACGTTACTTGGGAAGACAAACACTGAACATCATCTCCTTCCCCCAGCTTTTATTGCTGAGCATCATGTCATATGGTCTGGAATATCCCTTTGGTCAGTTGGGATCAGCTGTCCTGGCTGTGTCACCTCCTGACTTCTTGTGCACCCCCAGCCTACTTGTTGGTGGGGTGGGCTGAGAAGCAGAAAAGGCCTTTACTCTGTGTAAGCACTGCTCAGCGATAACAAAAACATCCCTGTGTTATCAACATTGTTTTGGTTACAAATCCAAAACCTACTAGCAGGTAAGGTGCTCTGAAGAAAATTAACTTTATCTCAGCAAAAAACAGTACATAAGTGATTCTGTACAGCTGGTCCCATCAATATCTGGTGCTAAAAATACTTCTTTGGTAGAAGGAGGAGAAATTGTTTTGCTTTGGTTTGTGAAATGCTACTTTGCTTCTGTAATTTAAGTATTCATGTTTCTCTAAAATACTGTAAAGTTTATAAAAATATTTTTTATTGTAAAGTTTATAAAAATATTTTTGATTATATAAATAACCTTAAAGAGCCTTGTTTCCTTTTCATTACATCTAACATATAATGGTTTGCTGCTTTTGTCAGGGGTATTCTTGTGTTTGAATTCCTTTATCTTCCATATTATGTTTTCCTAAGTCTTAAAATCACCTTAAAATTGCAGCTAGCTACTCTTTATTATGACAGGCCTAACATAATGTCCAACTTCTCTATTTACTATGCATCCACATTTGATTTTTATGATTAGACACATCACATTGCTGAATCCTTTGTCTTGTTAAACTAATTAGTAATTTTTGAAATAAATTGTATCTTCTATTGTTTTATTTACATCAGGTATTAAACCAAATAAACTCTGGCTTTAATTGTGGGTTATCTTGATATACTAAGCTGTCTTAGTCTCTCTAGTTCTTATTTTCTTTGCATTGTCCACATAGCCTTGTACTAAGACTTTACAAATACATTTTTAAAACCAGTGTAGTTAAGCATATGGGGTTTTAACTGAAAAATTATTTCTGTTACTAGGTTTATCAAGAGTTACAAAAAATTTGGTGGCCCACTTGAAAGGTAAACTTATTTGATTATATTTGTATAGCAACTTGGAACCTTATTTTCATTAAAATTAGAACAATGCACCAAGAAACCTTAGGTTGAAGAGAAAATAGTGTGCCTAATCTTTTGCCTTGACTATAACATGAATTTAATCTTTTTCCCTTTCTTCATATATGGTATGTATGTAGACAGCTAATTTGACAAATCTTTAAATTTTGCAAGACTGCTTGATTTCTTTATACTTTACCTACTATCTTGTTTAATCTGCATTAGTGACAATCATTCAGTTTTCTTGTTTGATAAAGTGGATAAGGCCATAGGCTTTCAACAGACTAACTGCCAGTTTTGCATTTTTCTCATTGTCAGTTCTTATTTTAAGCTTTCTGTATTACTTTTTTATTTTTAGAATCATTTCCCGCCTTAATTTTCTTCAATACTATTTATAGTCTTAATGATTTTATTTTATATATAATAGTTCCTTTTCTATTTAAAAGAATGTGTAGTAATGTAACTCAAAACTGTATAGTTAAGATCCTTTATAGTTCCTGTTGTATTGTCCTCTATGTGAAACACCCTTTTATATAGTTTCTGTATTCTTTTGTATAGATGCTTTTAACTGCATGGACCAAAATTGTACACAGCATAGCAAGTGTGGGTGAATGACAACTTACATGATCACTTCTCTAGTTTTAAAATCTGAAGGATTCATTCATAATACTGAAGTTTTAGAGCTGTAAAAACATATTTGTTTTCTTACAGGTTAGATGCTATAGCTAGAGATGCTGAGCTAGTTGATAAATCTGAGACAGACCTTAGATGTCTGGGAGAACTTGTACATAATGGATGCATTAAGGCTTTAAAGGACAATTCCTTTGGACAAGAAAGAGCAGGTAAAGCAGGGGGGGAGGGGGGGAGAGGAATAAAATGTGTCGAGATCAGAATAATTCTTGCACTCTGATTATAACATAACAATTGTGTTAGGGGAAAACATTAACAAAATATTAGCATGCTAGGTGATTTAGAAAAAAATATTATAGTAAGAAGACTTTTTGGTTTTGGCTTTTTTTTCCCCTGAGTGAGTTGTTGCAGTAGAATGCAGCATGTTTTTACTTTACCATGAATTTTAAAATTAATCTGCTATTATTATCTGGAAGACCTTGACATTCTGGAGTTTTTAATTAAAGCGTTTGTTTAACAAAAAGTCATTTGCTATAATTGAATGTCTGCTACTATAGCATTAAACTTCCTTTTTTCTTTATGTTTGTCTATAAGATACACATAAAGGCTAAATATTTTAATAATTTTGTCCTTTATTTTAAGGAGGTAGACTTGGGAAAGTTAAAGGCCCAACATTCCGAATATCAGGAGTGCAGGTGAATGCAAAACTAGTCATCTCTCATGAAGAAGAGTTGGCAGCATTGCACAAATCTATTCCTTCAGATCCAGAAGAAAGGAAAAGGTATTTTTTTTCTTTTCCTAAAGGAAGACATAATGTAGAAAGTTATTCAAGGCTTTTATGTATATATTTAAGCAATCCAGACTCTAAGCACGCTGGGACACCAGTGTTGCTCCATCCCCTCTAAGAACTGGCAGCAGAAATCTGTTCTACATCCTTTTTTTATTCTTTCTTCCCTCTCCTTAGAAGTTAGTATTTGCTTTGGCTTTTGAACTGTTTTAATTGGGGACTGGGTTCAGTTACTCTTAATTATTTCAGACTAGAAAATAGTCTTGTTGAGGAGCTTCTTTGTGTCAACTCTGTCTGAGAGAAAGCAATATTTGTCAAAGTGGAGGAGATGGTAATTGTTGGTGGTAGTTTAGCCCTCTGAACTTTTTAAGTTGCTACCTTGTGTATCATAGTCCCTAGACTATCTGCTTATTCAGTTAGCAATTACACTGGATTAATATTATAAGCTTATCTTCATGGTTAGCCAGTTCTGACTCAATCCATGGCCACAGATGTCCATTGTTCTTTATATCTTGATCTTGATCTGCTTTAAAACATGTTTTGGTACTGATTTCAATAAATATTTTATAGAAATTGTAAGAAAACCTGATATCTAGATTACTTACCTAAATATACCAGAATCTTAGTGATGTGTGATATGTTCCCCTCTCCCTTGCTAAGTTTGAGAAGGTTGCTTATTTATGTTTCTGATTTATTTCTACTAGATATGTTATCCCATGCCACACCAAGGCAGCTCATTTTGATATAGATTGGGGTAAGGAAGATGATTCCAATCTGTTAATAGGTATCTATGAATATGGCTACGGCAGCTGGGAAATGATAAAAATGGATCCTGATCTCAGTTTGACACAGAAGGTATGTCATCTACAACATTTCATCAAGGGCTTTTTTGTTTAGGTAATAATGCTAATAATAACGGTTACTGAAAGAGCTTATTTTATGATAACTGAAATTGCACAGAAGTTAGGTCAGTTGTACTCCTTTGTATCCTTCTGGTAAATTATTAGATTTCAAGATTTTGTATATTCAGTTGAAGTATACCTTCTCAGAGTCTGATTTGTTTCTGTATTTCTATGTATTTGGATCTCTGTCACTTGAATTCTTTCTCTTCCATCTTCCCTAGTTTAAATGCTCTAGTTATGTTAATTTTATTCTTGATCTTTTGGAGGGAAGGTTGTTTTGAGGTTTTGGTTTGGTTTTCCTAGCCCTGGTTTCTTTGCTTGAAACTGTCTTTCATTTGCAACAGGAGAATAGCTGTACTCATCAGATTAGAAGTGACACAATGGCTGCTTAGAATGGTGAGAAACATTTAGGGAAAGACTGGAGTGAAGCAAACATTGCCAACAACTTGTAGCTTTGGGATTTGAGTCGTCAGGATTGTATACAAATCTGTTTAATGATATCCTGCCCCTGCCTTCTATTAATTTGCTTATTTTATGAAACAACTCATATTTTTGGCTTCTGAAATATCCTGTGGTAATGAGTTAATGCATTTAGAAGCACAAGGCAGAACTAGGAAATCTGTAGATGACAGTGGTACAGGAGCTCTGAAATTTTTTTAGATAAACTATGAGAGTGGAAACAGAAATTGTTTTTTTACCTTTTTTAAATTCAGCTTTTTCTGTTCCCAGTGTTCCAGACTAGCAGCTTCCCAATTTGATAATGTGTACTTGTAGTTGATACTACTATTTCTCTCCTCAGATTTTACCTGATGATCCAGATAAGAAACCCCAGGCCAAGCAGTTACAGACCCGTGCAGATTACCTCATTAAATTATTGAATAAAGATCTTGCAAGAAAAGAAGTGCAAAGACTTACTGGTGCAGTAAGTAAAGCTTGATATTCAGTAGCAAGATAATATAATATGCTTATGGGTATGTCAGCAGATACTTGTTTTATTCTTAGTTCCACTCTGCTTTGTGTAATTTTTCTCTGTATTGCTAATCATATTATATGAGACTAACTCAATGAATGAATTGCAAGTTTAATCTTGTTTTATTCTCTCTTATTTGTATATATTCTCTACTGTTGCATTAGGCTCTGTCTCCAGTCCTGAGAAAAGTGGTGGTCATTAGTGGCAATAAATAAAACAAATGCTTTCTTTAACATGAAAAACAAATCTTTTTCTGCAACTGTGGTGCAAAGACACTTGTCAGTTGACATAAAAAAGGTACTAATTTGCATTCAGGGCAACTCAAAGAGGAGGAAAACAAGAACTAAGAAGAATAGAGCAACAAAGGCTGCAAAAATTAAAGAAGAAATAAAAAGTGACTCCTCATTACCACCCTCAGAAAAATCTGATGAAGATGATGAAGAAAATGAGGTAAATATCATTCATATGGTAAAGATGGCTATTCAGTTGTTTCTATTAGTAATGCTTTCTATTCGATCTTCTGTTTGACTTAATAAATAAACTTGAATGCATCCTCCTTCTGTGGCAGTTAATATTGCATCAATATAATCACATGAAAGATTATATTTATTTTAATGTAATGATAAGCCTGTAGCTCAGGCATTATGATTAATTTTCCAAATTATAATATCATAAAATAATGTTGTCACCCAAGTACAAGTGACATTGTGTAATTTCAGTGTTCTTTAGAGACTTGAGCATTGTATCTGCTAGAAATGCAATTTTAATGTAACATCTGAACATAAAACTAATGTTTCTGACTAATCCATTATTAGTACTGATAATGATTCTTCAGATACCAACTTCTGTTCAGGCTCAGGAAAAAAACATCAAGCTTGATTAGAAAGAACATGAATAAATGATTTTTTTAAGACATGCAAGTGAATGCTTCTGTGTATGTCAGGACTTTCATTATTCTAATAGACTATTCAACTTTGTTATGTTTTTATTACTTCTGATGTATTCCTTTAGGTCTCTGTTTTTGTTGGGTCATTTATTTAAATTTATCACACAGCAGAAACCACTAGAGAAAGAAAAAATAAAACAGATTAAGTTTAGAGGCCATGTTGCACCTAATTTTGTGACTTTGAAGGTAGCTGAAGGAACACCAGATTCTTCAGAACACCTCTGGAAAAAGAGAAAGTTGGAACTCTGTTCCCTTCTGTTGTGACTGTGAATGTTTAATTTGTGGTCAGTGAAAAGTTACAAAGCTAATCAGAACAGAGGTCTTTTATCATCACCATGTCCTGAAAAATCAGCTCAGTCTTGTGATACCTACTTCCTTACTGGTTTTAGCTCTTTGCAGCTTAACTACCTTTACAGGGACAGATTTCTTTGGGGATAAGAAAGTTAAATGGACTTAATCTCTCTCACACACACACCAGTACCCCTGCCCAATCAGTACTTGTTTTGTGTCACATCAAGGAAATGAGTGAGTAGTCCTCATTTTGTTTGGAAGCTGCATCCAGCTCCATTTGATAGGTGTTAAATCTAAGTCTAAAGAGATCACACAGATAAAAATACAGTTTAATCTGATGATTACAAAACTTGTATAGTTAGAAATTCAATTTGATCTGACATATATGCTTGTGTATTGCAGGATGAGATTTTTTCTGTGAAACATCCACATAAAAAAGTAAAAGCAGAAGAAGAAAATGAAGAAAAGCCTGAACCAGATATTGGTATAAAGAAGGAAGCTGAAGAAAAAAGAGAGACAAAAGAAAAAGAAAATAAGAGGGATTTGAAAAGGGAAAAAAAAGAAAAAGAGGATAAGAAAGAACTAAAAAATATTAAAGACAAGAGAGAAAAAGTAAAAGAATCCACACAGAAAGAAAAAGAAGTAAAGGAAGAAAAGGTAAATAAGTTTATTTTTCTTATATAGCACTAGAAAAGGCCACCAGGTGTTTGTGAATGATTTTGAGTTGAAAAGATATTTTGAGTCATTTACCTCACAGTTGTCTTATCAATGAAATCTTTTGCATCATTTGAAGTTTTATTTTTACCACTTGTAACTACAAGGACAGGCAAATGAAATGGGAAATTACCTCTTTAAAGATGCATAGCTTAGTGGGACTGAGAGTGCAAGTGGTGCAAGGAACTTGTCCGTTCTCTTTCTCTGTCCATCAGAAAGAGAAAATAAAAGGTACTGTCATTGAATGTCAGAAATTTATATTTTTTTCTTGTTATTATTGAAGAGAATGTAGTAATTACAGTGATTGCCTAATTGCAGTATAATTCCAGCCCAAAAATAAGGTTTGCTTATCACATACATTTTCATATTTTGTTCTTAGGTAAATGAAGTCAAATCTGAAAACAAAGAAAAAAGTAAAAAAGTTTCATTGTTGGATATTCCAGTTCATATTACTGCAACTAGTGAACCAGTTCCTATATCTGAAGAATCTGAAGAACTGGATCAGAAGACATTCAGTGTGGCAAGTCCCTTGTTTGATAACTTAGCATTTACACTTGATATTCTAAATGAATACAATTTCTGATGTTCTTGATTCTGCTATTAGGCATTATAGCACAGATATCTATTGTCAGTAAAATTTTAGATCAGTGAAGGGTTATCAACACTATACTAAAGTCAGTTTTGTTTTCCGGCCAGCAATTTTATTTTATTGCATTTATGTAGTATAGTGGAGTATTTGTCTAGTCATCTGTGCGCTGAATACTTTTAAAATACAGACTCTGAAGATCCATACTCAAGAATAATTTGTGGATACTGCTTCTTAAAGGACAGAAATGAATGAATTTTAATGCAGCTGCTGTAGTCTCTGGCTTGGCCTTATCAAATACTCCTTTGTTCTTTGTAAGCTAACAAGAGAAATTCAGTTTTAAAGTTACTCTTGAAGTATTACAGACTTCCTGCGTTAGAGGAAGGAACAAATCCTAAAGTTCTTGGAAATATCTTGACAGAGTAATGTATCTGATACCAAAAGAATTTCAGTTATATCACTACTTTTGACCTCAACAGAATCGATATTGGAAGAAAAAAAGGTAGGTAAACTCAATCTATGTAAAGTTTTCTAGGTCGATTGGGGCCTTTGGAAAGATGCTAAGGAGTTACTTTGAGCTACTTTTCTGCTGTGGAAGTTCTATCGCTGAGGTCTTAAAAGTTGTCTGTTACTGCCAGGCAGGTTTACTGGATCTACTGTGGTGCTGGCTGTGAGAGACAAATTATCTTATTTTCTTATCAGTATGGTACTGAACAGTTTATGTATATGGGTTTTTGTTTTGTTTTTTATCTAAATGTTGCGACTCATCCATGATTTCCAGGATATCTTGTGTATGGCTAGGTGACTTAAAAATCACTCAATTCCCATGTACAATTATGTTTCTCTGTCCACCTTTACGCTTAAGCAGTGTACTTTTAAAATTGTCTTTTTAAAGGTTGCTTTAAGCTGTGATTAGCGCAATATGTAATGTAGCTGCTTAATTACTTAATGGCATGAACTGGTAATGGAACAGCTTCACTGATTTTTTGAGTTGTCCCTAGATGTTGACAGAGTGATGGTGACGTTCTCCAAAACCCCTCATATTTTTTATTCTGGATATACAGACTTGCCTCTCTTCCTTAGTGGGAGCAATTCTAGGTTGGGTTTGCATATAGAACATTTCTTTTGGCCAGGCCCTCTGTTCATCATTATGCTATGGTCAGATGCAATCTAATTAGCACGTTTACCTTTTCAAATGGAAATTACTGCTGTGGATCGTTGAGGCTAACTCATTTGACTTCTTGTCTACCTTGTGACAGGTAAAAATATGCATTTCATCTGTCTACCTTGCCATTGTGATTGAATGGAATTTCCAAGCAAGTGACTTTAAAACATGCTAACTGGTTTATCTGCGTTTACTATTAACACATTTGAGTTGGTGTGAAAATTCAAGAATGTACATGTGAAATACATCTATGGGTATATCTGTGTTGTCATCACTGTTACTAATTCAGGCACACCTAAACTAGCTTTATCCTAGATAGCTCAGTTTCTGTCAGTATTTGCATAGAACTCAGGCTTAAAAATTTCTCAGAGAAGGAACACTGATCCTCTGTTGAATGCCAAGTTTAACGGTTGCAGAAAGTATCTACTTAAAATATATTTTAACATTCTTAATCTTGACACTGAGTTTTTAGGACCTTGAAAGCTATACAAAGTAGAATAAGTCATCCTATATACTTGTGCTGAAAGTTAAACCCATGATTGTAAAACATAGTTATAATTCCTTTCCCTCTTCTATATTAAATTTGTGATTTCTTAAATCTTTAATATTTGTTACATACAATGTAATGCTTTCATGTAGGAGTAAATTTTCAACTGGACTTAAAATACTACTTTTCCAAAATGAAACCTTGTAGTAAAACTAAAAGCTGTGAGCGAAGACTTGTTTTTCATTTGGCTTACAACAGTACTGTCTTTGCCTATATAAATAGCACAGTAAGGGTGGGTCATATTTTAAAATATTTATTATCTTTTTATTTTCCTTTGAATTAATGTATGCCTTTTTTACATTTTATAGTGCAAAGAAAGAATGAGGCCTGTCAAAGCAGCATTGAAGCAACTGGATAGACCAGAGAAAGGCCTTTCTGAAAGGGAACAGCTGGAGCATACTAGACAGTGCCTAATCAAAATTGGGGACCACATTACTGAATGTCTAAAGGAATACACAAATCCTGAACAAATTAAACAGTGGAGAAAGTAAGTTATTCTGCATGATTTTTCTTGAAAAAGAAAAATCCATAATAGCTTCTATTAAGAAGAGTAGTTTTTATTTTCCCTTTCTTGTATTTTTCTGCTGTATTAAATAAGGATTTATGATTATAAATGGCTCCAGCTTTTAATGGATTCACTTTTTCATACTTGAATAGCAATGCATTTTTTCCAGTAAGTGAAATAATCTTACTACTTAAACCCAAAAGCAAACAGAAAATAACTGCATTTAGAGTATATTTAATGTTTAGTGGAAAAAGAGTTATTATCATTAAAAAATCTGGCTTTTTCAACTTTGGAGTTTTGTTTTTGTTTTTATATTTTTTATTCTTGCTAAAAATAGGCCATTATATAATTGTGTGTTGAAGTTTGAATGATTTTGAGTTGCAGAATCCTTTATTGTTTTTTAAAATATACTCTAAAATGAAATCAGATATTAACTGTGACTTTATAAAAAACATTTATACCATACCCAGATGTATTTCAAAATGAAAGAAGAGTTTTAATTGTCCTTATGCATCTGTGAGGTGACAACTTCAGGGGAAAAAATAAGAAAAATGTTGGTTTATAAGCTTGTTATATTTTGTTGTTAAGTTCATCATACAATTTGAGTTAGTTTTATAATATGCACTTTAATCCTTTATGGTTGCAAATCTATCCTTGCAGTTCCATATACAACACTCAGTCAAGTGTTTAATTTCCTTGCAGACTGTTGTTAACATAAAATATTCCTGCTGTTTGCACTTGCTTTACTTCAAAATATTAGGGTGAACTGAAATACACAAAAAAAGACACATTGGTAAACATATTTCTTTAAGTGGAAATTCATAGTAGAGCTACTATAATATTAATTCATAATAATGCTACTACAAGACCATATATAGATTATTAAAATATGTATTTAATCTGTCTTTAAGTCATAGAATATAGTAAAGGTATTCATTCTGCATTTCTTATACAGATGTCATTGGGCACACCATTGGCTGGTTACATCTACTTTTGCAAACCTTTATGCCAAAACTATAATGTTTAAATCATCACTGTGAAAGAGCAAATAGATGCTTCTTGAACCTACACACTTGAGATGTTTCTGAACTAAGCACTAATAAGAACAGTGTGGTATTCTGTACACTTTTAAGCACTTCACCTGTAAACTTTGCCAAAAGAATTCTAGACTTCAGATCCGGTGTCTGCAATCATAGAAGCAAACATCTTTAGGGTTTTGGCTTTTTGACACCAAAAGTGTTGATTTATTTTCCTTTCTTCTTTCATAGCATAGATTAGATCAAAGTTTTTGCCATGCTATTTCCATCCTCTTTCAGATTTCTCATTTGGATTCAAAAGTTTTGACCAGGCTTCGGCACTCTGTGGAAAAATCCTGTCCCTGATATCTGTAGGAAATATGGCATTTAGGTCAAATTTCTTACAGTGCAAGAGATTTCAAGTTTGGAAGAATCTTTACGGAATAGTAAATACTCATGTTTTCTGACACATTTCAAACAATCTTTCAGAAGACTTGCACAACAAATTGAAAACTACTTTTTTATGC
Organism: Falco naumanni; assembly: GCF_017639655.2. Lineage (NCBI taxonomy): Eukaryota > Metazoa > Chordata > Aves > Falconiformes > Falconidae > Falco > Falco naumanni. The sequence goes on from NC_054079.1 coordinate 23,430,403, forward strand.
AATTGCACAAATTATATTAACAGAATTACCATTAACGCTACTTTTCTTTTGGCAGTCATTGTGATAAATATTACAAAATGACAAATTCTTAAAGGAATTAATTTCTCAAATGTTTGAAATACAGCTAAATAACGTTTGCTGTGCAGCTAGGTAATATTCTGTGTAACAGACTGTGGTGGGATGACCTTGGCTGGACTCCAGGTGCCTACCAAGCTGCTCTATCATTCCCCTCCTCAGCAGAACAGGGGGGAAGAAAAGAAGATGGAGAAAAAAAGCCTTACGGGTCAAGATAAAAGCAGTTTAACAAAGCAATAGCAAAAGTTGCACACACAGAAGTGAAGGAAAACAAAATATGTTATTCTCTACTTCCCATCAGCAGGCAATATTCAACCACTTCCCAGGAAGCAGGGCTTTTCAATATGTGTAGCAGTTGCTCCAGAAGACAAACATTGTAAATAACTAATCCATCTCCCCACCCCCCCTTCCTCTTAGCTTTTCTAGCTGAGCAGATGTCATAGGGTATGGAATATCCCATTGGTCACTTTGGGTCAGCTGTCCAGGCTATGTCCCTCCCAAGATCTTGCCCACTCCCAGCCTACTGGTGATATGGGGGGAAAGACTGCAGAGACAGCTTTGATGCTGTAGCCAAAACACTGGTGTGTTATCACCGCCTTTTTAGCTACCAATACAAGCACAGCACTGTGAGGGCTGCTATGGGGCTCAGCCAGACCCAATACACAGACTTTACAATGATTTTGGTTTACTGAAGTACTGTTGAAATAATTTAAGTCCATGTTCTGTTGTATGATACAATAAAACTAATATATGGAAGACTTATAATCTCTCTTTTTCCTCAGAAACTTGTGGATTTTTGTCTCCAAGTTTACAGAATTTGATGCTAGAAAGCTGCACAAGCTGTATAAGCATGCAATCAAAAAACGCCAAGAATCTCAGGTAATATTTTCAGACTCCTCTAAATATAAAAATTTATATTCCAAGATTTATAACTGGTTTATTAAGTATCAATTTAGTACACTCAATACATTTTAAGTGTATTTTACTGTTCAGTAAACAGTCACAGCACTCTCAAAACTACCTAGCTGCAACAAGGTCTTTTACCATCACGTACCAGGTTAACTTTAATAAGTAGTTAGCACACCTATGCCCTAGCATGGCCACCAATCCCTCGCAAGGTTTCTAAGATCTTTCTTACTCTTTAAGCCAGTCCCTCTGCTACCTTCTCCTTGGCCCTCCTCATCTAGGGAGGGAGGGAGGGAGGGCAGGCACACACTCTTCTCTTTCCAGATCTCTCTTCATCAGCTGCCCCTCTTCTATCTCCCTTAGAGCTATTTAACCATTTAGCAGGAACCAGCCACAGCTGCACCTTATCCCCATCAGCCAACCCGCTGCCCTGGAAGCCAGCCCACAGCTGGATATTATCAATGTTAATTAACCCAGCTTCATTCCTCTACAGTAGACTAGTCTGTTTTTTTAGGATATTTTCTGAAGAATTCAGATGCAACTTTGGGATTTATCAATGACAGTTTTTGTACTTGTCTCTTTTAGCAACACAGTGACCAGAGTATTGGCAGCAATATGAATACACATGTAATTAGAAATCCAGGTAAGAAATCTTGAGCATATTATTGTGCTGGATATCTTAAATGATGGTATGTAAAATGAAATAAGCTTAAAACTGTCTCCTAGAACTTCCATACTGTTAGATATCATAGGGATAGGCTGACTTAGCATAACTTCACTAGTTTGCTGATGAAATTCAACTGAGCACAGACTGAATTTGATACTTACTGATTTTAGTAGCAAGTTATTTGGCCATTCTTTGAAAGTAAATTAATTAGAAAAAAAACCCCAAACCACTTTTGTATTTAATTTTGAGGTGGGAGAGAGGCCAACTCAACACTTGTAAACCTCTGTTTGTAGCAGTTGTAATGTCACCATATTATAAGAAAGATATTCCCTGAAGTCATGGTTAGCAATCAGTTTTATGGGATGTCTTTTATTGTTGACAATAGGGCTGTTTTTCTATGCTCCCACACTTGCCTTCTTGTATTACCTGGTTTTATATCATGTTATGTAAAACTTTGAGTATGTTATCATGGGTTTAAAATGAGTAAAATGTATTTTAGAAATACCATTAAAAAACTTTCATTAGCAAGGTATACCTCTAAAACTGATGTTCATGCTAGGGCTATCTCTCCTTAGAGAGGAACTTCCTACCATTCTGTTTAAAATTGCTCTACTAAAGGGATCTGGTCTCTACTCACTACTCATTTGGACCATACTGATCCTCTCCATTCAGTCTGTAAAGTGGAAAATTTTAGTTTCTCAGCTCTATATATCTACGTTTCTAGCTTGCTTACCCTCTATTTACTTCTGAGGTTTCTCTTCGTTCACTCACATTAGTGCATTTGTCTTTCAGTTGTTTAGATCTTGTTTTGCAAATTATAATGCCGCTTTCACATTGCTTTAAATCTGACAGGTAGAAGTGCTGTTTGAATTGGTGAAGAAAAAAAATTATAGTTTATGAGACTTCCTTATAACCTCTGCTTTATTAAACAGATGTTGAAAGACTGAAAGAGAATACAAACCATGATGACAGTAGCAGGGACAGTTATTCTTCTGATAGACATTTGTCACAATACCATGATCGTCTTAAGGACAGGCATCAGGGAGATGCTTATAAGAAAAGTGACTCTAGGAAAAGGTCCTATTCAGCCTTCAGCAATGGAAAAGACCACAGAGACTGGGTTCACTATAAACAAGACAGCAGGTAAATTGCTTCGGCAATTGTCAAATCTGTTAAGAATTCCCTTCCTGGTTTTGCAGTATGCTTCTAGTAAGCACCAAAGTATCTTTTCTGAGAATGCAGAATTACAAAGAAATTTCTCTAATGCGGTTCTGTTGAATTGACATAATTATAGTTCTTACTATGTGTTCAGTAATACTAATATAAGTAAATCTTTTCAGATACTATAGTGATAGTAAACATAGAAAGTTGGATGACCACAGGAGCAGAGATCACAGGTCAAACCTGGAAGGAAGTTTAAAAGACAGTCGGCCTCATTCAGATCACCGTTCCCATTCAGACCACAGGATACATTTAGATCACCATTCCACTTCAGAGTACAGTCATCATAAATCTTCCAGGGATTATAGGTACCACTCAGACTGGCAAATGGACCACAGAGCTTCTGGTAGTGGCCCAAGGTCACCATTAGATCAGAGGTCTCCTTATGGCTCAAGATCTCCTTTAGAACACAGATCTCCATTTGAACACTCATCAGATCACAGAAGTACACCTGAACATACATGGAGTAGCCGGAAAACATAACAAAGACTGACATTGTCTGGACCTTCTTTTAGCCATATACAGTAAGCTAACACAGTAATTGCCTTATGTGACTTGAAAGATATGGACTGAATATTCTGTCAGTAGCAATATTGTTACTTCTTTCCAGGATGCAAGGTCTATTATCCCAACAATATAAAAATATTTTTGTATTTAAAGTTTATGCTGCACTGTGCTGCAAAGGTTGTGGCACCTTTCCGCCCCCCCCCCCCCCCCCCCCCCCCCCCAGAAATGGAAAATCTTTACTTTTACAGGGACCTCAACACTGCCCCATTCAGACTGGATTTCATAAAACTGTTTTTAGGCTGAACACAGTTTAAATTATGTTTGCAAATGAATTTTTAAACACTGACCTGTGATTATGTTTCAGGAAGGAATGAGGAGTTTGTTTTGTTTTTTTAGTAAAGAATTCTCAAGGATTTTTGTTCACTTTCTAAAGCTAATTGTTTACATTGTACACTGCAACCACCTTGCCGCTTTTCATCACAAGCTTGAATATTTAAGTTCTGTACCTATAACTGTAAAATAGCCAGGATTTCTCCTGTTTGTGATCAGTTGTAATAATGCCTTTTTACAAAATAAAATAAATGGTTGAAAATTAGCTGGTTTTTTTTTCTTGTTCCTTTCCCCACCAACTCAGGTGTTGTCACAAGTACACAAGTATGAAACAAAGTCAGTATACTAACACTTTTTAATAAAATGAAATCACTGTTCAGAATGCAAAAATGGGGAAAGGGAGCATTTTTATTCCATTTAGTCCCCCCTTTTTATTGGATGCTTCAGATTCATGTTTTGTTTTCATTTTTATATTAAACTGTCAATACTGTGATTTGTTGTAATGAAATGTTGGGAAATATTCAGCTAAACTGTGATCTGGAAAGTTTTTTCCAGTCTATTAGTTTTAAAGAAGGAGTGTTCAATATCTGAACACTTCTGAATCCAAATCAGCCAAAATTTATTGGAAATATACTTGTTTTCCCTCTTAAAATGGGCAATAATGTCAAATGTGCTATGCAGCCAGTTAACATTTTAGATTTGAATGGCTTTCTATTAATAGGATTATTATAATACATAGATAACTTCTATGTACATAGATAACTTCTGTCTGACAAATTAAATTTAAAAGGATATGTGGGCTCTTGTTTTCTGGTGGTGTTTTCTACAGTGTATCTTTCTCATTTAACCATAAAAATATTAAACTCTAGTACTAAATTTTAATACACAACATAAATAGGGAAGATAAATGTCTACCCTGGCATCATGTGATTGGAGGAAACGTTGCTCCAATTTTTCTCATCTTGCAACATGTTGAGCATTTTTTTCCAATTAACCAGGTTTACATGAAAGCATTAAAATTGAACCAAAACCTTGTCAGAGTACCTGTCTGTTATAATCTCACTGTAGGCACAGCTGCTACATGTTCTAAGTTAATAACATTTCCCAAGTACGTTTAAGCTAACTTAATGTAGGCTGAAACTCAGATAATTAATGCTTCTTCATTTCTTAGCTCTTCATCTTCCCAGGGGTGGGAGGGTTTTGAACCATGCTTTTGAGCTTAATTACGGAAGCAGTGTTTAGTGGTGCCAAGTAAGGTTGTGCATGTGTGCTATGCATCTTCCTCTTCCAGTGGTGAAAAACTAGAAATTGGAGCATCCACAACTACTGCCTAGTTCTTACAGTTTGGGTAGTGAGCTGGACTCTTGGATCCACTATGATAACACATCAATAGAGCATTCCCACTAAGTCTGCTTTACCGTCAGTGTAGCTATATTAGCATGGCATTGTGGCTGATCATGTCTATGTGACATGGTTAATCTGCATCCACTTTTGTCAAAGGCATCTTGTGTCTTTCAGAGATAAGCAAGACAGAACATACTTGGTGGCTTTGGTTAGAATCTTTGTTAATTAGTTGCTGTTTAGGTTGTTAACTTTAATCATGTTATTGCTGTTTAAGACTTAACTGAATGCAGAGAGGGATGAAGTTTGATGGTAGAGATGTTTTCCATGGCTTATGAGACAGACTGTTATGGGATTCTCCTAAATAATAAGATATGCACCATATCCTCTGCAAATAAGCCATTTATAATTTATTTTCTATGCATGCAGATTTGATCTTTATTTTGTTATTTTATAATGGTAACTTGTTGAGGAGTGTGTCCAGTTCTGAAGTATCCATTTGACAAGAAGCCTCTTGTTTCAGATCTTAGTGTTGTTCTCTACAAGAGGTTTTAGGAAGTAAGAATTCTGGCAGCTCCAAGAGAACTCATGCTGCTGATAAAGATTCAGTTGTTTCAGCTGCCATGCATGGAATTATAGATTCATTTAGGTTGGAAAAGACCTTTGAGATCATTCAGTCCGACTGTTAATCTAACACTGCCAAGTCCACCACTAAACCATGTCCCTAAGCACCACATCTACACGTCTTTTAAATACCTCCAGAGATACCTTCTGCATAGCTTAGATAACAGTGTTCTTTTCAGTATCTGTTCTCATGCTCTCCAAGGCTGACTACCTTGATTAGAAGTCCCTTCATTCGTAACAACTTTAGAGAGTGAGTCAGTTTGACCTAGCTTTGTGAACACTGAATCAGAGTTGGGTAATCCGGGAGTTTAGACAACAGTTCCCCCCCTGCCCTGGACTTATTTCAGTTTAGGACTAGTCCATTTCCATCACATTTAGGTGGCGCTTGAGTGACTCTAGTCATGCATATTGTTATTACTAACTGGCATCATGTGCCCAGTGAGGTGTAGTAGTACCTTGGAGGCAGGTAACTTTGAGATGGAGGTGTGTGTTAGTATTACAATGAGATTATTTCATTTTGCCTCAATGGTTGGCTCAGCCACAGACATCTCATGGGTTCTTCATGTGACAACTGGTATGCAGCTTATCAGCTGTGTGGTGACATCAAGTTCCCATCCCTGCAGGGAGCGTGACAGAGCATGGCCGTAGGGTCTCCACTCCTCTCCATCTTCTGTCACTCCTATCAGCATGTGCTGAGCTGGCAGGGTGTGTTGCTTAGGGAACTGTGATGATGTAGATTCCATGCATGCCAACCATCCTGAAGGCGATAGCTGTATTTTACCCTAAAAATCTTTCTGTAATACTATATTTCTATTAGGACACGATTTTCTCTAATTCCCCCCCTTCAAGGTGATTTTCCCACAGTTGCATATCCCAACAGAAAATGCCTGGAAGGCACAAATATATCTGCTGCAAGGGGAACAATGAAGTGAACCAGAAATCTCCTAAGAAATCCTGGATGCTGTCTTTCCATTGATATGGGCTATTGAAGTACCAGGAAAGGTAACAGCACACCAATAAAGGTAGAATTAAAACAGAACTCCAAACTGGTAAGAAGAAAAGAAGAAAAAAAAAAAAAACAAACAAAAAAAGAAACAATATTCTATGAAAATGGAAGAAAAAATTGGATTAGAGACTTTGATTTGTACCACATGCTGTGACCTCAGTGCTGGAAAAACAAGGACATCACTGGTTATTGCCTAGTAGACTGACCCAATGTCAAGCAGTATTATTGGAACTGGACAATGTAAGTTTAAAGGTAACAATCCCTTTGAATTCTGCTACTTTGTTGTTGGTATCTGATGATACAAACCTAGAGCATGACTGTATATTAACTGTTGAACAAGTCTTTTCCAGTAGGTCAGATTTGAAGGATGTTCCATTGGAAAATCAGGAGTGGACTCTACGCTAAATGGAGAACAATGATCCAGATATGCAGTGGTAACTTTGGAGGATATGATTGAATCACAACCCTTGCCATCAAACGCTTAGCACAAAAAGCTGAATTAATTGCCTTGGCTAGAGCTTTGAAATTGTCACAAGATAAATAAGCATATATATATATATTTTTTTTGACTCTAAATATGCCTTTGGAGTGATACATGCACATGGGGAACTATGGAAAGAGGAGTTTTAACCTCACAAGGGTCACCTATTAAGCATGGATTAGAAACCTAAGGAAGTGGCCATAATTCATTGTAAGGTTCACCAACCTGGACATACTGAAGTCACACAAGGGAATTGTAAGGCTGATGAAACAGCAAAAAGAGCAGCCCCTGAAGCAATAATGGGAGCCTTGATTCCTCAAAATGTAATGAGAACTGAAGTGCCCAAATACAATGAAAAGGAGAATGAATTCGCTAAGATGCTAAAATATATAAGGACTTCAGACAGATGGTAGGTAACATCTACTGGACAGTGTTTGGTAACAGCTCCCATTATGTGGAAGTTGCTACAGCAGACACACGAAGGAACTCACATGGGAGCAAGTACTATAATCGCAAGTGTTAGGAGATATGCAATAGGGCCAAAGATGCAAAGCTATGCTGATCAAATAGTAAAAGAATATGTAATATGTTCTAAAAATAATCCTAAAGCGGAATTAAGACCTCCACCTGGTGAGGTAAAGAAAGGGAACATTCCAGGAGAATATTGGCAGATTGATTCTTCTGAATTACCAAAATGCAATAATTTTAAATACCTCTTGGTATTGATAGATACCTTTTCAGGATGGCCTGAAGTTTTCTCATACTGGACCAACCAAGCTAGAGAGGTAACAAAGGAATTATTAAATAAGATTATAACAAGATTTGGAGTTCCAAGTGGGATCTCATCAGACAGAGGCCCACACTTTATAGCAGAAGTAATACAGACAATTTCTACCCTTTTAGGAATAAACCAGGATTTACATATACCTTGGAGACCCCAGTCTAGTGGGAAAGTAGAAAGGATAAATAGTTTTTTAAAGAAATAATTGGCTAAATTGTATCAAGAAACTCATTTAAAATGGATAGATGTTTTACTTACCGATTTAATGAGAATCAGAATCACCCCAAAAGTTAGGAAAAGGTGAACTCATTTGAAATATTATACGGAAGACCATATGCTGTAAATTTAACAGGAAAGGAAGACCAAATGCTTACTTCTGGTGATTGGGTGCTAACTGAATATATATTGTCTTTGGGAAAGACTCTTTCCTCATTGTACAGGTATATTCAACAGAGAGCACCTGTACCATTGGACATGCCGGTGCATCCTTTCCAACCCGGAGATTGAGTGTATCTTCGAACTTGGAAGGATAAGCCTTTGGAGGAGTGGTGGAAAGGACCATATTTAGTATTACTGATAAATAATACTGCAGTAAAACTTCAAGAAACTGATTCTTGGATCTATTACACTAGGATTTAAAGGAGTCCTGAAATAAAGTGGAAATCAGAAGAAGCGGCTCTTCTGAAACTAAAAATCAAGAGATTTTAATGAACTGTTCTTGGGCTGAAATAAGACCCTATATAGAATTGAAGTATATCCAGGGAGGTTTGAGTTTGTTAATATGATTTCTTTGCAGATACTTGTTTAAACTTGTTTTACAGATGTATAAGATTTTGCCTGGTATGTGGTATGATAAATTCTCAAATTTGGTGAGATCAGGAGGACTCATGGACACAGAATACTCATTTGAAAATGGTGGAAAGATCAATGAAGGTTGTTAATAAGACCGAGTGTTGGGTATGTACCCATTTCCCTGAATACATTCATAAAGGCATTCCTCTAGTTGGTATCCCTATTCCATTTGGGACTAATTGGAATAACTTGTGGGTAACACCAAAATACACTAATTGGAATGAGACTGACCTCCAAACTTGGACAATATTGGATCCACACTTGTCCAACGTGAAGTGTGTTACTACAAATAAAACCAAGACACACACAAATAGAGCTTGGGTATTTGTGGGGCACTACCCACATTGTGATTGGTCAATGCAGCCGATGAACCCGTCAGAATTAACTATGAGTAAGTACTGGAATGTTTCATTGGGGACTGGGTGATATTGGATATGTGGCAGCATTGCACAAAAAGCTTTTACCACCGGGATGGTCAGGCACTTGTACATTGGGAGTGATTTTTCCAAATATAGCTATAGTTGAGAAACTGGGTAATAACGTGTGGTTAAGAACTTACCTGCAGAGGTATAGGCAGAGTAAAAAAAACCCTTATAGAAAAACCTGCTGGATTTCATTCTTTTGCTAGGTGGTTTATTCCTTGGTTGGGGGTTGCTGAATTAGAAAAGACAATGATAAATATATCTGCAGTAATGGAAGAGATAGCCAGTGACACTGCAGATGCCATAAAGGCTTTGCAGGAAGAAGTTTCAGAAATAGCTCATATAGCTATGCAAAATAGAATGGCATTAGATATGATATTGGCATCTCAAGGTGGATTCTGTACTATTGTTAATACTAGCTGTTGCATATATATGGATCTAAGTGGGAGAATTTCTACTGACTTACAAGAGATTTGGAAACGTACCAAAATCTTGCATGAGATCCAGAAAGATGATACTTCTTATAGATTTCAAGAAGTTTGTTTTTTTTGAAAGTGCTTACTAATTAGATTATTGGGCCCCAATCCTGAAAATGGTTAAGCAGATGATTAAACATACTGTGAAGAGCAATAAAATGGAACATGCTTTGATAATGATTTAAGAGTGGTGTGTTGACAATTATAGTGAATTAACTGTTTCATGGGAAGAATGATTTTGCTTCTCAATTTCCATGTACAATATTTTGCTTCATTTGAAAAAGCAGCTTTAAAAAGCTATACATACGTTGGTTTTGATTTAAAAGTGCCAAGCACACACTATACAGATCTAATACACTGTCATAAAGCAAGGAAATTCAGATGGAAGGCTGTCAACCTGTCTTTAATTTGCTCTGTTTCATATACTCCAAGTTTCTCAGAATGCAGGCTTTAATACAAGAGCTATTAAGTATACCTGTACTGGATTTACATGGCAAGGTAAGAAAAATGTGAGAGAAACAACCTTGCAGACATCAAGGTCAGTGAAGGAGGAGATGCTCCAGGCACCGGAGTAGAGAATCCCCTGCAGCCCATGGAAAAGGCAATGGTGAGGCAGGCTGTCCCCCTGCAGCCCCTGGATGTTAACAGTAGAGCAGATATCCACCTGCAGCCTATGGAGGACTCCATGCTGGAGCAGTCCAGCATGTCTTATTGATTGGCAATAAAATAACTTCCCTGAGTTTTGCCTGTGACAGCAATTGCTAAGTGATCTCCCCGTCTTATCTCAACCCATGAGCTTTCCATCGTATTTTTCCCCCCTATCCTGTGGATGGAGGTGCAGTGATAGAGCAGCTTGGTGGGCACCTTGCAGCCAGCCAAGGTCAACCCACCACAATACCACCAAGAATTAGAACCACAGTCTTGAACATCTGTTCTTTGCTGCATGTTGCTTGGTTTACATTTTTAGAAATAGCTTTAGTAGATGAGTTAAAGATGTGCAGGTAGGGGAAATAAAGTGATATAAACTTAAATGAACAAGGTAAATGTTGGAAACATTATACAAATAGGAAGCTTTCATCTTCAGACAAGAAAAATTTTGCCTTATGCCAACTCAGAATTTGTTATATAGGTGTGTGAATAAAGAAAAACATTTCTACTAACATCATATGTCTCAGGATGTATGTATCAAAATAGTAATTTTTTAGTGATAACATCTCACATATTGAACTCACATTGATTAAAAATGTTGGACTGAAATGAAACAATTTCTGCCATCAGTGTTCAATTTCTCTAAAATGACATAAGTACAGTAACTAATTTTACCAGCCAATGACATATTGAGTTGTAAAATCTCATCCCATCAGCAAAAATAGGAACTTATTCATTTATGGGGACTACAACCTGTCACAGTTTAACCCCAGCTGGTAACTAAGTACCACACAGCCAATCACTCACTTCCTCCCCATCCCTCTGGGTGAGCGGGGAGGATCAGAAAGGAATGTAAGACTAGAGGGTTGAGATTAGAACAATTTAGTAATTGAAACAGAATGAAAATGAAAAAAGCAACGACAATAACAGTTGTAATGAAATGGGGAAGGGAAAAGAATAAAATCCAGAGGGAAAGGAAAAACATGTGGTGCACAATGCAACTGCTCATGACCGATACCCAGCCAGTCCCCTAAAAGTAATCTGCCCACCCTGGCCAACCCCCAGGTATATAAACCAGGCATTATGTCCCATGGTATGGACTAGCTGGCTAGTTCAGGTCAGCTGACCTAGCTGCATCCCCTCCAGCCTTTTTGCTAGCAAGGCCTGAGGAACTTAAAATCTCAAAGCCAAAACACAGCACCATACTAGCTTCTAAGGTGAAAATTAAATCCACACCAGCTGAAACTACTATTTAGTCATGTATGTCAAGCTACATTTTCCAATTACCTCTCCTGTCCTTCAATATAAATACACAGCTATCATTCCCTTAGTCTGCTGGCTATCCTAAAGTCCATTGAGTTCATTTAGTCCATGACTTGGGCTCCATCTGTTATAACAGTCTTCCTGGGCAGGGAAAATGGTATGAGATGTTGGATTGTTGCACCTTAAAGTCAGTTCTGATTCTATCAGAACTGTGCCTATCTGGTTTTGCCAAAGTAATTCTTCATTGGTGTGGCAGGTAAGGAGTCTGGTTCAAATCCAAAATAGTAGAAGCAAGTGCCACAAGGAATCCAGTACTAGTAGATATCCAGTCCCTCTGATAGCACAGGTTCAAATCCTACTGCTGCCACCTAGCAACAATATACAATATTATGTAACAAATAACATCACTCAGTTTATTGGCTGTTTTCACCCAAAATCAAATCCCTTTGAAGCACAGATCAAATTCCCCCATCCTTCCACATTAGCTACCAAGTGTTCCCAGACCCTCAAGCAAAAGCAAGCCCACAAATAGGTTTGCCTTTACCTGAGGCAGGAATGACCCTGACCCAGACTTTTCCTCAAGCATAATTTTAAGGTGCACTACAGGGACTTTGTCACAGTGCTATCAAAACTAGCCAGCTGCAACAAGGCTTTTACCATCATGTACCAGGTTAACTTCAATAAGTAGATCCCCCACCTTGCCCTGGCACATCCACCAATCCCCCACAAGGTTTCAAAAGTTCATCTACTATCCATGCTGTTTTTTCATCCTCTTCAGGCCAGTCCACGCTGCTTCTTGCCTCTGCTGTATGTGCAGTCTTCCTTCTCCAGGCTCCTCTTCCAGCCAGCTGCTCCTCATCCAGGCCCCCTTCTTCAGGCAGGGCAGGGCAGGGCTTATACTAAATCAAGGACTTTTCAGTTCCTTGGGCCCTGCCAGCCAGAGGGCTGGAGAGGCACAGGAAACTGGGAGGGGGCACAGCCAGGACAGGTGACCCAAACTAGCCAAAGAGGTATTCCACACCATATGATGTCATGTTCAGTATATAAACTGGGGAAAGAAGAAGGAAGGTGGGGACATTTGGCATTATGGTGTTTGTCTTCCTGAGTAACCATTAGGCATGATGGAGCTCTGCTTTCCTGGGGATGGCTGAACACCTGCCTGCCAGTGGGAATTGGTAAATTAATTCCTTGCTTTGCTTTGCTTGTGTGCACGGCTTTTGCTTTACCCTTTTTTCCCCCACCTTTCCATTTTGTTATTATTATTGTTATTATTTTTGTTCTTACCTCTTTATTCTGTTTAAATTATTAAATTATTCTTATCTCAACCCTTGACTTTTACATTCCTTTCCGATTCCCCTCCCTATCCCTCTGGGTGAGGGGGAGTGACCAAGCAGCTGTGTGGTACTTGGTTGCCAGCCGGGTTAAACCACCACATGGGCCCACTGAGCTTTAAATAATTCACCTTTATGTTGCCAATCCAAATCTACCTGAGCCACTTCAATCTTGGCTGACTTATATATGTGCTGGTTGTTTCGATGTTCTTCAGTGGCCCAACTCTTGGGTACATGAGCATCTACATGATGTACCTTTACAACCAGGTTCTCCACCTGGGGAACTGATATCTTGATATCTTGCCACAGTGTTGCAGCCCAGATGGGTTTACCTCTGCGTTACCAATTACTCTGCTTCCACTGCTGTAACCACCCCACAGGGCATTTGCCACCATCCATGAATCAGAATAGAGATAAAGTATTGGCCATCTTTCTCATTCAGCAATGTCTAAAGCCAGCTGGATAGCTTTTGTTGCAGATTATCTTAAGTTTTTACTGAATCTTTCTATATTTTGTGTTTATGTAACAGTTAGTTATAAGAGCATTTTGATTTTAAGGAGTTAATATCCATGTTAGAATTATGTTAGCACTTATTAACCAATGACATATGAATTGCTGTACTGCTTGTTATCTTGACTCTGAAATTACAACACCCAGTGACTGTACTTCGCTAGCCAGATTGCTTCTTACACCAGCACAGTTCCCTGCGCCCCACCAGCGTGCCGTGCCATGCCCCGCGGCTCCCCCCGCTCACCCGCCCACCCACCGCCACGGATCCCCCCAGCTGCTGGCGAAAAGGGGAGTCCAGAGTTCGGTGTGGAGCTGCAGATTGCACCCCCGCTGGTGGTAAGACCATGTAGAGTAAATCGCGGCAGGACACTACGCTAAATTCCTCTCTGTGAGGGGAGGGGGGGGGCACTACAGAAGGCCGCGATGAGTAAATTGCAGCAGGGCTTCTCCGCGCTGATATCCTTTCTGTGAAAGGGGAGAGCTCTGAGAAGACCGCGATGGAATTAGACACGGCAATTAAACTGTTAACTGGCATCCTCCTTAAGAGAGGGGAGGGCGTTAAAGAGACAGAAGTGGAGACCTTAGTTCGCAGGGCAGGAAAAAAGAATAAGATCCCCGAGCCCGCGTTATTGTTTAGTATTGCGGAATGGAGAGAAGTGGGAAATTGCCTCTGGCCTGGCGGTCGATAGTCAACACTCTGGAAATTATGAAAGCGAAAAAAAAAAAAAAAAAAAGCGGTGGCAGCCATAGAAGCTTGGGGAGAGATGTGTAGAAAAGCCAGTGGAGCAGAAGGGTGATTCACCTAAGCCTTCTTTCTTGGTTACACTTTTCGGAGTTGGGCATACTCGTCCTATGAAGGGTATGTCCGCCCCTGCGTGTTCGACAGTGCCGGAGCTTTTAGATAAGACAGTGGACAACCCAAAAGTTCCTTCTCGTCCTGAAACATCATCGGACGAATTTGAGGAAGGCGGCGGGGAGAAACCTTGTGATAACAATACAGAGAAATCCTTACAGGAGGTAATAGATAAATTAAGAAACCTGGAAAAGCAAGTTAAAATGAACCTGCCTACTACTTCAATACCTGTAATTCCTCCAGTTAGCCCAACTACCCCACCGATGCTGAACTCGAGAAAAGATCCAATTCTACAGTGTTGGTCTGGTGTTATTCGTGATGCTATTTTGGAGGGAGAATGGCAGGGGACCAGCTCGTTAGCTTGTCCAGTACTGATTAATAATCTTGATGCACATAATTGGGACATGATTTATGGAAGGTTAATGATCAGATTTTAGCGATGGGAGTGTTGCAACCTGCTCTTCCACCTTTTATGATGATCCCTCAGATTTGGCAAATTGTTGTGATAGACTTGAAAGACTGTTCTGTCTTTTTCACGATTCCCTTACACCCTGATGACACACAAAGAGACTCACTAACGATGATTTACAACTGTTCTGATCCTGGTTGCATGGCACCGAAGCCAACAGTCCTCAAACTTGTTCACCAGAACAGCGGGCTGCCCTGAAAGTTGTATCCCGCAAGATTCAGACTGGCTGGTGTGGTCACCGAATGGCAAATCATCAGTTATCTTTTTTTGGTTTGTAATGTTGCCACTTCACCTTTTGCCCTTATTTTGCAATGGCAAAAGAAAAAGGGGGAAAATACGGCGATCATTTTAGAGGGGTTGTTTTTGCCATTGCAACCCAGACATTGATGGCTCCTTAATTGGAGTAGGACATGTTATATAGGCTTTATACGCCCCTTCTTTTTCTTATTACCAGACCAAAAGGGAAGCAATTTGGGAGTTAAGGTATATGATGACCTAAATCAACATCAACGATCCATTGATACTTCTATGACAAGTGGAAGTAGCCAATCCTGGGGGAAAAATGAATGGACGCCCCAACGTATTATACAGTATTATGGACCTGCAACTTGGAATCCCAATGAACTCATTAGTGGTGCTCGAGAACCTATCTACAATCTGAATCGTATTATTCGGCTACAGGCTGTTTTGGAAATTATTACTAACCAAACAGCTAAAGCTCTTGACTTACTGGCAGACCAGGCAACTCAAATGCGAAATGCAATTTATCAACACAGGATGGTTCTCGATTACCTGCTAGCTGAAGAAGGAGGTGTTTGTGGTAAATTAAATGTTTCCAATTGTTGTTTGAGAATTGATGACAATGGTGAGGTAGTTAAACAAATCACATCTGAAATATGAAAATTAGCCCATGTTCCCATCCAAACTTGGATAGACTGGAATATTGACTTGTTTTCCTGGCTTCCCAGGAGCCCCTGGGTAAAACAAATCCTATTTTATTTGTTATGTGGATTAGCCACCTTATTGTTTTTGCCATGTGTTGTTCCATGTTTTATAAGATTAATTCAACACGTTATAACTAACATGCAATTTGCTACTATGGTTTCACCCGATGGCATTAAACAAATTCGAGTGGTACGCTGCAATGTACAGTCGACAATACAGATTATATAGTTAACACAATAACAGTTTAATAACAAACAAGAATCTGGGAACAATTGACTATTAACAATTTAGATAACAATGTAGGCTGAGTAACAAAAAAAAATAAAATAGCAGCAAAAACAACCGCCAGGAACGCATAGACGAGGATGTGGTAACGTCTTTTATATTTTTCCACCTCCACCATAAGTTCTTGACGTGTGGCAGTAGAAAAACGCACCCTCCGCCTAAACAAGAACGAAAAAAAAAAAAGGTTTTGATTCCCCTTTATAATGAACCATATAGGTTAGACATTTAGAGAACACTCACCTTATGGGATGTTCAGACGGGGAAATGTGTACTCCAGACCCTTCCTCCCTGGCAGGTGATGTGGCGGTCTGATGGTGAGAAAACATCATACATTGAAAACAAGGACCTGTCGTTTGGCCATAGTGCCATAAATGTTACTATTAACTACTATTAACAGACTTACCGGAGTGGTAAGCTCGGGAAATGGGTCTGGGACTTCATCTGGACACGCAGTAGCCATTTTTTTATCATATGAATGATCCATGTATGCCTTTGAACATGCGCATGCGCAATTTTAAAGCTCCATGGAATATGTTGGAAAAATCTGGAAAGACCGCGCATGCGAAATCCCTATAGTCTAGCCATGATAGTGACGCATGTAAAAAAAGGGAGGGAATGTGTTAAGAAATTATAGTGTTTATAGTTCATTTAAATAATATTGACTTTTATTATTACTTGATTGAAATGTATAGCTATAAGTGTTGGTTTTAGGTTTTGTTTTTGTAGGTTATTATTATATGTATTACCCAACCCTGTGGATTTATTTTTAAAACCGTGTGTTTGACACAAAGTAAATTCAATGAACCATTTGACAACCAGTAAACAACAAATAACAATTTATTAACAAACATGAACTAGAAGCTGAATAACAGAATAACAGTCCAGCAAAGTCTCATGTAACATGAAAACAGGCTTCCTCACTCGTGAGTCCAGCACAGTCCTGAATAATGTCGGGGTGGTAACTCCATCTATTCCCTCCATGATAGTCTGTGCCTGGTCCTTGGTATTCTTCTTCACGAGGTGACGAAGATGAACAGAAACGGATAACAAGTCACATGGTAACCTTGCTGGAGATCAACAGTTTTCTTTTGTTTGTATAGCAGTCTCTCACACTCTGCTTTGATATTCCATGAGTTCCACTACTCGGGGCGGATTGCGAGGAAGAGATCGCACTCTTCTGTACCGGTGTGACCAAAAACACTCACAAAAGCACATACTGATAGTTACTGTAGTCACAATGTGACAAAGGCTGAACAGCAAAACCATACAAAGTGTGTCGTCTCCTGTTCCCATCTTTTCCAAAATGATAAGGATTGTTTGTGGTGAGACAAACAAATTGGTCTGTGACCCTCCTGGTCAAGATTCAGGCTAATGCCCTGACCAAAACTGCACAATGAAAAACGCATGCACAGCCACGATTTGGACCCAGCCTTAAAGGGGCATGAAAATTTACCTTTTTAAAATGCCCACCTCTTGGCTCTTGATTTTTAACCCCCACAAACAAACCTTATATATGCTAAGAAATGTTTTATTTTGTTTTGTTATGTAGTTTTGTTATGATAATGTTTTGAAATTAGCTTATGACATGTTTGAGTTTTGAATTGTTAGCTAAACGTTTGTTAGGAATGTATAGTTGTTAGTCATTTTTAGTTATTGCCTGTTATTGTTAGATTGATAACGGTAAATGGTTTTATGCTTAAATAAGGATTGTTAACCTCATTTGTATAGTTGGCAGAATCTTTTTTCTATCTTTATCTATGCCACCCACGGAGCAGCAATGTTGAGCCACAGGGTGGTGTGAAGGACATTATTAGAACAGTGCTATCTGTCGCAACATTGCTGGCTGACTGCAAACCGACACAGAGGCCCTGTAGAGAACTTGTCTATATCTGGCTTTGGCGGACCACAGACATTTACCCAAACACCGCTGCATCTGCTTGACCACGAAAACCACACATCTCCTGGTTTGTACCCTCATCCCAGCAAGTACGCCCAGACCCCAGAGGATGAAAAATTCTCTGATAAGATGGTATGGGTGCTTGCACCACTGCCAAGTGAGAGGTGAGGCTATGCAAAACAGCTCTTGGAGGAGCAGAGACTTTTGGGTGAACAACTCTCGAACATCTATAAAAGAACCATGACAACCAGCACCGAGTGGAATTCCCCACCTGTAGGACAAGGTTTCAAGGACAAGAGTCCAAGTACTGATAGCCTGATGAATAGAGACTTGTTAGAACTTGTAGGGCACAAGCCCTGGGAACAAAGGAACAAGCTAACTGCAGACCCCTGAGCCGCTACAGTTGAGGAGGCAACCAGACGGACAGAGAAACAAGTAGCCAGATAAGGGAACGGATGGCGCCGATATGTAATCAAGAAAGCCGCGTAGAAAGAAACTCCCTAACTTTGGAATAGAAATTATTGCTATGTCAAGATAAACTAATAAGTTCCTATTGTTCTAACGGTGTGCCTTAAATATCAACCAATCAGTGTTTTTTACGCTTAAGATTTAACCAATCAGTGTGTAATATGTAGAAGGTAGAAACGTATATAATTGTAAGAAAATCACTAATAAATGGACATTTGCTTGCATCAAGCTGCGCCCCGTCTCTTCATTCGCCGCACCCACCTGACGTGAAATCGATCTGGGCTGACGGGACCCCCAGCTCCGTGCGGTGGTAGCTATTGCACCTTTCTTTATTTTTCCTCTCTTTCTCTCCATTTCCTGCCTCTATGCGAGTACCATTAAACTTCTTTTCTTTATGGCATTTGACCTCGTTTGTGTCTTAATCTCACTCTGGGAATCACAAAGAATCTCCCCAGACCCGACCATTCCGGGCCAGGACACATGCACAATATGATAAAAGAGCAGTAGAAGCAAAGCATCAAATCATTACTGCAAAGCATTACAGAGACTAAGAAAAGGATACATCACCAATTACCACCTTAACATCATCCAGGCCCACCCTTCGGCTGGGAAGGTGAGGCTTCTGGCCCAGTCCCGGAGCTTGCCTGCCTTTATACTCCGTGAAAAACAAAAAACATTTGCACACCTAGTGTATGTAAACTTTTACGTTTAGGCTAAGTGCAGGCGTGTACTATCTCATGATTCATAAGGTTCACACACGCCAGGGACATTGGCCAGATGCCTAAGCGTGGTGGAGTTACTGTTGCTGCACACAGTATTACTGTCTGGATGGTCCTGCTCATATCTTGCTTGTTCAGGGGGCTCCAGACTAACAGCACCTGCTCATTAAAGTTGTCCTTGAGCTCCCTGTCCAAGTTAAATGATCCCTAATTAAAGATAAAGACTTTTTCATAAGCAGTAATCAATTTAATAATTTTTCACCACATTCTCCACAGTTGGTATCTTGAGGTCTGGCCGGTTTATCATTGCTTGTGTGCCGGTGCAATTTGGACAAACTTCCTCCACATGGCCTGTGTGCACTGGATGTCACTTGACAAGAGCCTCCTCCAAAGGCTGTAGATTATAACCTCTTTTCCAATTTCTTTGTCAGTTCCCTGGTTCCTAGCAAGGGATCCCAGCTGCTAGACTCCCATGCCCTCTAATTCCTGACTGTTGGCCACAGTATCCCAGCATCAGAGTAACCAGGCAGCAATCCACTAGCCTGGCTGGCAGCTGTAATCTTTCCACAGATCTTGCAGCTCGCTCAAGGTTAGCATTTGGATGGTTTCCACCTCTTGTCTGATTTCCCTCACTACTTCCTCCCGTTCCTTTGCTGAAGGCCTGGTTTCCTCATCAGACCCTTCTTCCTCCTCCGCCTCCTTTTACTCCTGGTATGGACTTGTTGATTTCCACAGCCAGTGTTTGTTTTTGACTGATGAGGCTATTACTGTAGTTGAGATTTGGGTCCCTGTCTCAACCATGGTGTCCTCAGATGTAGAGGCCCTCTTTCCCCTGCTCCTCTGATGGTGCTGGACAGAGGCTCTATAGGCACAGGTCAAGTCCCAAAACAGTGCTAGGAGCTGCTGGGTCTCACTGGAGTTGGCAAGGCACCCTTCCATCAGGTGGTGTGCCATTTCAATGAGATTACATACCTGTTCAGGAGTAAAATCCCAGGCTATCAGAGGTGATAACCTCCTTAGGCACTTGTTCAAATCCTTCAATATACACTGCCATCCAGAGATCATCTTGCAGCATGTTTGTGACATCACCAACAAGTTGCTTACTCTTATGCTAGGATGAAACCAGGTTCCACACACCCAACAACTATGCAGCAATGTTAGATAATAGGATCAAACAGCTTGCATACATAAGGATGTGCAAGAACCTTGGGAACCTGTGCAACAAAATTGTACACATGCATCCTGGAGAAGAAGTAGGTGCAATTCCTCATTCTCCCTGCAAGATAGCCTATCCAGCACAGGAACAGCATCAACGACAGGGCCATATACCAGCCTGATGCCAAATGCATGGCCATTGCTTTTATTAAAATGTTCCCAGGTACAGTGAAATAAAGTGATAAGTAGCACAGCAAACAGCAAGAGCCAAAAGAAGCTACTAACAAGCCCTGGAATTTAATATATGATAAAGAAAGCATACTCCATGATCAGCACAGAAGTCTGCCAATTACAACTACAACAGCTATAGCACCCTCAGATCAAAACTGTCATTATCTCAAGCCCCACTTTGACAAGTACCAAAAAAGGACTGTGGTGGGTCAACCCCAGTCAACAGCCAAACACCCACCCAGCCACCTGCTTGCTCCCCCCTCCTACAAGACAGGGAGAAAATAGAAGGAAGGTGAGATGACTCAGGAATTGAGCTAATTACAGTTTAATAGGGAAAGCAAAAGGTGTGCATGCAAGCAAAGCCAAAAGATTAATTAATTCACTGAGCTTTTATTGCTGAGCTCAACATCATACAGGATGGAATATCCCTTTGGTCAATTTGGATCAGTTGTCTTGGTTATGTCCCCTCCAAACCTCTTGCCCACCCCCAGCCTACTCACTGTGTGGGAGTGGGCAGGGCACGGTGGGAAAGAAAGCCTTGCTGCTGTGCAAACACTGTTTAGCAATAGCCAAAACATTGGTGTGTTATCATCAGCACTGGGTTTGCCCACAAATACAAAGCACAGTACCATATGGTCTGCTATGAAGAAAGTTGACTCTATCCTGTAAGGATATGTGGAAGGAGAGTGTCTGCTCCTTTAAAGGTATTTGGTCAAAGGAGCCATAAACAAGAAAATACAGAGACAAACCTGACCAACAAATGATAAGGGAGGTTGTAGTGATCCTGACTGGGATAGCGTTGCACATTTAGGAGTTAGTGATCCACAATGCAGTTAACCTGAGTAGGCCCAGGCCTGTGCTGCGCTGCACGTATCCCTTGGCCGCAGGATAACCTCAGACAGCTCATTCCAACAGAGGAGCCTGCAGGCAGCTCCCACTTGGTATCGGTGATTACATGGCCTGTGCGGCCTCCCTTTATCTAACGGTGCAGCAAGAAATTCTCATGAGAACATCTTTTAGGAATAGAGTTGGGTTTTTTGTAAGGAAATTAGCTCAAATGACAAAAAAAGAGAATGCTTCTCTCGATGAACAGGATCTGTTCTATGAAGCACTCCGTGGGAAAATCCATCAAGGCTAAATCCAATGCTGCGTGAATGCAGGGTGCCCAGCATCTGAAGGGACATAAGATTTACTTTCTATCTATATTCCTCTTTTTTTCTAGCAGTTATCTTATTAAGCCATTTGTTTTGGGGCCTTTCTTATTGAGAACCCTCCTTCTCTATTTCTCTCTCCCTCCTCCACACCCTCTCCCACACCCACGGTGCAGAACACAAGGAGTGATAAGAACAAACCTGGTCAGTCGCACTACTTGGTAAGGATATATAGAGTGTGAGAACGTTTAATTTTTCAGTTGGAAGGATAAGGAAAGAAAGGGAGACAAACACACAGAGACATAAAACCTGACTAATTAGCATTAACAAAGACAACCAGAAACAAACCTGGTCAGTCACACTGATGGGCTATCAAGAAATGGCAGGCAAACCAGGACTTTGCAACTGGTAATGATGCAAACCTGAGGGTCCAGGATGTTGGAGAAGGACAGTGGAACTATGCCAACTGATGATGGAATGTGCAGGTGAAGGGGGAGCATGGAGGAACAAATTGGGGGTTAGGCAGAAAAGGATGTAAAAGGGGCTGGTCAATATATTTGTTTGCCTGAGTCTGTCCTATCATTTTCTTAAATCTTTTCTTAACTATCTCTCTGCATAATCTCACTCTCTATCCTATATGTATATGTGCTGCAAGGACTAAATACCACTTACTGGAGGACTGCCATGAGTGTATTTGGTGCCAGCTACTGGAGTCAGACGGGGGGTGTAGGTGCCCCTGGCCCGTGGTGTCTTCACTGGGAGCAAGTGAAGGTCCTAGTGTCAGTGGTTGGAGGGGCCATAACACTGGATCTTGGGAGGGTCCTACAGACTGAGCCTGGAGTACCAACTGCTGGAGTCAGATCAGAGGTATAGGTACCCCTGGCTTGTGTCAGCTATTGGAACAAGTGGGGGGGGTCTCAGTGCCAGTGGCTGGAGTGGGTGGGGCTATCAGTCACCAGCCACTGTGATGGGAACAGTGTGTGTCCCAAAGAACAGCTGCTGGGTGTGGGGACCAGCATGATTGAGGCAACTGAGGGGGTTCAGTGCCAGTGGCTGGAGCAGCACTGCAGGTCAAAAACTGTGTGCCTGGTTCCAGCTGCTGGGGGAAAGCTGAATGTTTTCCCCAAACCTGGTGCGTGGGGGTATGTGTGTGTCAGTCACTAGCAAACTTCCATCTGGACTAGACAATGAGTAGGAGGGGGACTTGTGAGTGTGGCACATCCATGGGACAAGCACGTGAGTGCATGCATTTGTGTTTACCAGTGAGCATCAAGCTAGACTATCTGGTGAGTAGGGGACCCATTAAGCAGGTAAGAGGGCTCAGGATCCAGGCAGACAGGGGAGCCCTGCCAGTATTCAAGGGATTCACAAATATGCACAAATATGATTCTAGAGAGTGATGCATGTGGGCATTCAATAGTGACCTTCTATCTCTACCAGCCAAAGAGGAGAAAGGGAACTTACCTGTCTACGTTTGTTTTATGCAAGTCCTATATGTAGGTGCTGTTGAAGGCAACACTTTGCCAGCAGTAGCCTGCATAGCTAGCCATATCAATGTCCTGCATGCACATCTCTGCAGTATGTGCTCAGCTTTACTATTGGTTGAACCTGCAAATGGGAAGCTGACAGCCACATCCCTTCACCTGGGCATAGGTCCTACATCCCCAGGCACAGAAGACTGGGCTCCAATGGCCAAGCAGGAGAGCACCCCAGGCCAGAGCTTCTGGAGATTGCAGCCACTGCTGCTCAACATATCCCAGCCAGACCCAACAAAAAAATACTGGAGTAAAATTTTCACAGGATTTTTACATAACAACTTCAGCTCAGAAACAGCACTCAACCCCAGTAGAGTTCACATGTAAAACAACATTTGCTTTCATTGGCTACTGCTAAGAGTTTAAATACCCAATAATAGTGGTTATTGCAGGCACCTGAGAGGGCAGGAAACTTATTTAAGCACCTCCTTTACATAATTTAGAGTGGGAACTGTAATAAACAGATCTCTTATTTTCTAGACAAATATCTTGATTGGTTGGCTATAGGGGCTGACTGGCAAGCTCACCTATTATAACTGTTCTGCTTTTTATAAAACTTGTATAGTACCGAACTGCAAAATGCACAGAGCTAGCAAGGGACACACCAAAGGACAGCCTAAAAGATAAAACACGCTTATTAGAAAAAACAGCCCTGGTTCTTATGCAAAGGCATATATTATATAACTTGTATAATTAATAAAAAAATGCAAACACTCTGGGAATTAAAGGCCGAAGTTAAGGTTATATGCTTTACCCACCATAATTCTACTCACAATCTCTTCTTTCCTTTTTGTTCCCTGACTCCTGATTTTCTCTCTCTCTTTTTTTTTTTTTTTTTTTTTTTTTTTTCCCCCCACAGAGCTGCTATGGGAGGGGAGAAGGGCTCAGGTTAGGGTAGCCTTGCTGCCTTCAAGTATGTTTTAAAGAGAAATCAGGTGTTGAAAGTTTCAGTGTTAAGACCAGGCCAAGGAGGTCAGGTGTGGTGAGGCTTTCAGAGACCAAAAGGTTTCCATCAGTCAGGCCTGGGTAGGAAACAGGTGTGGTGCTGTGCAGGAAACACCTCAGTCAGCTGGCTTGTCTCTAGTAAATGTGGGTAGTCCCTGAGGAAGAACCTAGGTTGGAATTTTAAATTTAGCCATCAGGCCTGGATTCACTTCATCTGACTTTAGTTATGTACAAATTAGATATCTGGGTTCCCTCTCTAGTAAAGTACATCAATAGGCATCTCCAGAAGACAATTCATCCCAGCTTAAAATAGTGTCTCTGACTTCACTAACTACAGAAAAAGCATGTGTTTAGTTTACTGAATTTAGCTGAAATAACTCTACAGGGTAAAGTCCAACCTCTTTCAAGGCACCTAAGACCTTATTCAGATAAAGCTATCACTTTCTAAGACAGCAGAATAGCATTTATGTGAGAATACCTCTCAGCTGTTAGGGCACTGGTACTCTCAAGATGTGAAAGAAGAAATATCTGCACAGGAAGTGGAAAATTTTAACTTGCCTCTCCTAAGCACTAGCAGAATACTTTACTGCACTCCATAGGAGGGCAACAAAACTGGTGGAAGGGCTGGAAGACATGTCCTACGAGGAGCAGCTGATCACTGGGTTTGTCTAGTTTGGAGAAAAGGAGGCTGAAGGGTGACCTCGTTGCTCTCTGCAGCTTCCTGAGCTCCATTTGGAGAGGGAGGTGCTGATCTCTTCTCCCTGGTATCCAATGAAAGGACTCATAGGAATGGTTCAAAGCTGTGCCAGGGGAGGTTTAGACTGGACATTAGGAAGCATTTTTTTGCTTAGAGGGTGGTCAAACACAGGAACAGACTTCCTAGACAGGTAGTTGGTGCCACAAGCCTGTCAGTGTTTAAGAGGCATTTGGACAATGCCCTTAATAACATGCTTTGGCTTTTGGTCACCCCTGAATTATTCAGGCAGTTGGACTAGATGATTGGTCCCTTCCAACTGAAATAGTCTAGTCTGTTCTACTATGAATAATTCTTACCATCATCTGTGGCAGTCTTGAGGACTAATCTGCTAGAATATTTATAAAAATGTCATGCAGGTAAACTGGTTAAATGACTGATTTGTGAATCTGCAGGCACCATCCTCATGACTTAGAAGATTTTTCTCTCCCCAGCAGCAAAAATATAGATTCCATGGGGGATTTTACTGGATTAATAGCGAGAGAGGTAGAGAACTGAGAGGAACCTCTGGATTTAAGCTGATAAACCTATACTGTGAATCTCAATTCTGGATTTAAACACTTCACACACCAGCTAGGCATTTAAAATGTTTTGTAGATGCAGCCTTCAGCATATACTAAAATAAACTGAAAGCACTTTGTTTTTTTAATGGATTATTTTCCTACTGTTATAGTGTACAAAGAAGTGAAAGTTAAGCTTTAAAACAGTAACACTTATGAAAATAATTCCTATAAATAAAAATTACTGAAATTCCAAATGCTACACATTAAGTTCCTTCTATACATAGTTACCAGCTATGAGGATTACCCCTACAAGAATCCAAACTCTGTAATCCATCTTAATGATCAGTTGATTTACTAATCAGCAGCTTTTCATTTCATTAAAGTGTAATTTACAAACATAGATTAAAAGAACTCTGCAGCGAATGAAGAGACGGGATGCAGCTTGATGCAAGCAAATGTCAATTTATTGTACAGAAGCACGAGTTTATATACACTTTCAGAAGCTGCGCGTTTTAAACAGATTGGTTCTTGAAGCTAAGCATTGCATACTAGGCAATCCCTGATTGGTGGTTAACTACCAGCAATTAACAGCAAGGTGTTACCTTTCCTTGGCGCCATCCTTGGCGCCATCCGTCTCCCACTCCCCTGTGCTCTGTAAACATGCCTCATCATGTTAATTGTTGTCTAGACAAGCTCGAGCACATTCCCCTCAGCTAACTGATTGCCATGCATGGTCCTAGTTTCCAGCCAACTCCTGCATCTCCCCCTTCCTGTTGCACAAAAGAACCTTTGAAACCGAACGAGTAAAAACAAGGTATAAGTAATAGAACAAATAAAAAAAGCAACTAAGACATATTATCAGTGTAAAAATAACCCACTGTCTCTGTTCCGTACAATTTTACAATTTCCCTTTTTTGTTTTTGAACAGCTAGTACCAGGTTTGCCATATTCTGCAGGGCCCTTGCAAACATGACAGCAACCAAGGTAATAGCAAACAAACAATACTGCCAATTGAGTGAATGGATGCCAAAAAGGCTGACATTTTCTCAGATTTTGATAACATCTTGCTGCAATGGGGCGCCTAAAATCCATTCAGCACATACCATCAAAATCCTCACAGCCATGTCCTTGAACCAACAACAAAAAGCAGTGGCAATTTTGACTCACATTCTTAACTGCCTACCAAACAAGGTGATTTAACTCTTTAATGCTTTCCCTGCTGTTACTCCGGATAAGAGAAGAACCGCTGCGACACGTTCCCATCATAGCCTCCTACTACATTAGCATCTACAGAAAGACAATTATCGACATTCAAAGTGTAAACAATATCATCTTCTTTTGGATTAACATTATACATAGGTGGAAGGGCAGACCAAACAAGAACTGGTTCAGTCAAAAAGTTCGAAACATAGCATGCCTTCTCTGAACATACCTCTGGGGTCATTCCCTTCATTCCCTCTTTTTTTTATGCAAAGAGAAACACTTTCACCAAAACAGAGAAGCCCCTATTTACATCTCTGAGCCCAGACACAAACTGCAGCTGTATGCTCCACCAGGCTCAGGGCAGAAATCATTCATGTAGTTACATAGCTATATACCTCTACAAGCATGCAGACACCTATTAAACACTAAATAACCATGTTTATCTTTCCTATTCTCCTTCACAATACCCAGCTGTTCTCTCATCTCTTGTTAGGTCAAATATTCTCCAGTTTCCTCTCCTATCTCTCTTTTCAGACATTCTCTGTCCTCTTTTTTGCTTAATTGCGACGAGGCAAAGCGTGTGTGTAGCTGGGTGACCATGACCTGATTTATGTTACAATCAACTAAACACTGAATACAGGAAAAAAAACCATGGGAGACATAAAGCAAACATCAATAAGGTGGTTAAAGATAATTATAATAAATCCTGTAATACTTTTGAGTCATGTCCCAAAGTTTCCCAGCCGTGAGAAGAGACCAAAGGCATCCCGCCCCTGGCTCTGTTGCAGATCTTTGTTTTAAGGCTTTTGAGTTTTGTATACATTTGTAAATTAATTCACAGTGGTCACTCAGATTCACGTAGCACATCCT
The DNA here is from genome assembly GCF_017639655.2 of Falco naumanni. Lineage (NCBI taxonomy): Eukaryota > Metazoa > Chordata > Aves > Falconiformes > Falconidae > Falco > Falco naumanni. Next base: position 23,457,827 of record NC_054079.1, read on the forward strand.
ATCAAAGTCTTCACACTTGTGTCCCTGTGCTAATAATAAAAATCAATAGCAACTCGGTTCTGTAGCAATATATGATGGACAGAATCAACATCTGTTAATAAGCCAGAAAAAAAAGAACAGTATTTGTAGTATTACTTTGTTTAGCAAGCTAGTAGCCTAATTTACTAAGCAAGTTAAAAGTGTGTACTATTCTTACAGAAGAGATTAGAGAAGAAAAAAATCTGTTATGCTGCATTCCAGAACTCAGCCTGAGAATTACAGTCTGCTGTGAGTTCTGCATTACAATCATTTGACACATGTTGGGGTTGCGATAGTGAAAGTTGCCCATTTACAATTTTCATTGGCATTATCACAGCTAGTTGTTTTAAAAGCAACCCTTGAGCTTCCTGATGTTCAGCTTGTTGCAAAATATTCTGAAGCCAATCAATCAAGTTAGTATTAAAGTTAGTGACTCTCTAGGACCCTGCAACACTGTGGCAAGACTCCCGCATCCGGACTGCCTTAATAGCCATCTCATTCATTTGCAAACAGTTGTCCCTGGGATACCTTGCCTGAGTCACAGAATCGGCACAGTTAATTTTCTCCAGCCAACTGCTCATAGTTAACAGCAATTCCCCGATTAAGGTTTTCAGTCAAGGCCACTACACATAGCTCACAAAAATCAAATAACCACATCATATACTGTATCAGTTAGTACCATACAAAGCAATAACTTCCAATCATGCACTGTGAGCGTATAAGGCTCTGCCATCACTTCAAGAAGGGACATAGCAAATGTATTATGAATCCTCCCTTCCCGCACTGCTTTGCTTAACCCTTTAACAGCCTCGTATTGCACAGGCTGCCACTCTCAAGGTTGATTTGTCTGACAAAATACTGAACATGCCATAGCGACTCCCAAAACCCATCACTGAAGTGTTTCCCACTTGCATTCCTGCCACCAATCCCTCAGACCCCCTTTCACCCTCCCCAAAAATACAATCAATGCATCAGGAGAGACAAGGGGGTGGGGGAAAGGTCTAGCTCCTTTTCCAGATCTATAGGACCTGGATCAAAAGGTTTATCAGTGTCAATAAAATCATTGTCCGAGTTGTCCTGTTCCCGTGCTTGGTCCTGTGTTGTGAGGGTCACTGCAATCAGTGACAGAAGCTTTGGGGGCAGAGGAGGTGTGGACAGAATCGCCATCACTGACTGTGTCTTGAGAAGAGTCGCGCTGTCGGTGGAATTTACAGCTTCCTCTGGTTTAGCACCGTTAGTAGAATTAGTCCACACTTGGCAAAGAGTTGTCAGAATTTGCCACCAAGATGCTAAATGCATTCCCGACACGGAGTTCCCCTCCGCAGCAGCATCATACAATTGGCTGCTGTATGTACACACTTTCATTCTTTCAAAGTCTCTAAAGTTTCTTGGTGCTCACCTGTCTCGATGAATACAGGTGTTATCCTCGGGGTTTAGGTTGTCCGCCTGGTCCAGACAGCAAGACGATCGTTCAGCCAAGCCGTCTCCCCCAGAACGCAGCCCTCTTCCATGAGCTGTCATTTGTATCGACCAGTTCCGTCCTTATTCTTCCAAGGCTTCGGAACACCACCATAGGGGCCACCATTTGAGGAGATTGAGGCACGGACTCCCTGTTCTGACTAGAAGACCCTTCATGAGTCCATATACGTCTCTTTCTAGGGACGAAGCGTGATTCCTCATTACGGATTTCCCACAGCTCACCTCTCAACTCCGGAGGGATTTCTGGCCGGCTCCTGCTTCCTTTCAGCAGATCATTCAAAGTTCTGTGGGATTCGCTGCATGTTGCTCAGACAGGCGATTCGAGAGCCCTTCACGTCAGATCCTTAAACGCATCACATCGGGGTCACCAATTTGCGGCGAATGAAGAGACGGGACGCAGCTTGATGCAAGCAAATGTCAATTTATTGTACAGAAGCACGGGTTTTTATACACACTTTCAGAAGCTGCATGTTTTAAACAGATTGCTTCTTGAAGCTAAGCACTGCATACTAGGCAATCCCTGATTGGTGGTTAACTACCATCAATTAACAACAAGGTGTTACCTTTCCTTGGCGCCATCCTTGGCGCCATCCGTCTCCCACTCCCCTGTGCTCTGTAAACACGTCTCATCATGTTAATTGTTGTCTAGACAAGCTCGAGCACATTCCCCTCAGCTAACTGATTGCCCGCATGGTCCTATTTTCCAGCCAACTCCTGCAATAAGCTACCAATATCTCTTTTTCAGTTGGAGTATAGCAGGCCTCAGATCCTTTATATCCTCGACTCCAAAAGCCCAAAGGTCGTCCTCGAGTTTCCCCTGGTGTTTTCTGCCAGAGGTTCCTGGTAAGGCCATTCTCCCTGGCTGTGGTGTAGAGCACATTCTTTCTATCTTGCCCAGTCCGAACTGGCCCAATGGCTACTGCTTGAACTATCGCCTGTTTAATTTGCTCAAAGGCTTGTCATTGCTCAGGACCCCATTTAAAATCATTCTTCTTTTGGGTCACGTAATAAAGTGGGCTTACAATCAGACTGTAGTTTGGAATGCGCATTCTCCAAAACCCGATGACACCTAAGAAAGCCTGAGTTTCTTTCCTATGAGATGGTGGAGACAGTGCTGTTATTTTGTTGATCATATCTATTGGGATCTGACAATGTCCATCTTGCCATTTTATTCCCAAAAACTGGATCTCCTGTGCAGGTCCCTTGACTTTACTCTGTTTTATGGCAAAACCGGCTTTCAGAAGGATTCGGACTATTTTCTTCCATTTCTTGAAAAATTCTTCTGCTGTATTGCTTCATACGATGATGTCATCAATGTATTACAGGTGTTCTGGAGCTTCACCATGTTACAGCGCAGCCTGGATCAGTCCGTGGCAGATGGTAGGGCTGTGTTTCTACCCCTTGGGCGGTCGATTCCAGGTGTATTGGATGACCCTCCAAGTGAAGGCAAACTGTGGCCTGCACTCTGCAGGCAAAGGGATTGAGAAAAACGCATTTGCAATATCAATAGTGGCATACCACTTGGCTGCCTTTGATTCCAGTTCATATTGAAGTTCCAGCATGTCTGGTACGGCAGCACTCAACGGCGGCGTGACTTCATTCAGGCCACGATAGTCCACTGTTAGTCTCCATTCTCCATTAGACTTTCACAATGACCATATGGGGCTATTAAAGGGTGAATGAGTTCTGCTGATCACTCCTTGGATCTCTAGTTGGTGAATCAGCTCCTGGATGGGAATCAGGGAGTCTCGGTTGGTATGGTATTGCTGCCGGTGCACAGTGGTAATAGCAATAGGCACCTGCTGTTCCTCCACTTTCAGTAACCCCACCACAGAAGGGTCTTATGAAAGACCAGGCAAAGTAGACAGCTGCTTAATTTCCTCTGTTTCCAGGGCAGCTATACCAAAAGCCCAACGATACCCTTTTGGATCCTTGAAATACCCTCTCCTGAGATAGTCTATGCCAAGGATACATGGAGCTTCTGGCCCAGTCACAATGGGATGTTTTTGCCACTCATTCCCAGTCAAGCTTATTTCAGCTTCCAATACAGTTAGCTGTTGCAATCCCCCTGTCACTCCCGAAATACTGATTGGTTCTGCCCCTCCATAGCTTGATGACATTAAAGTACACTGTGCACCTGTATCTACTAGAGCTTTATATTCCTGTGGGTCCCATGTGCCAGGCCATCGAATCCACACAGTCCAATAAACCTGATTATCCCTGGCCTCCACCTGGCTGGAGGCAGGATCCCTCTAATCCTGGTCTAGGGACTCCCCACCAGGACAGCAAGTGGTGTGAAGCAGATGTAGTGTAGAGTATTTCTGCTCACGTATGTCTTTCCAGAATGGGTTAGATTTCCTTTTCACAGGACCAAGAGCAATGTCAATCCTATCACTCTGTCTGGGAAAACTGCCCTCTGGAGAGTGGAGCAGCAACCTTCCTGGAAGACTCTTTATTTGTGATTATTTTTCCTTGTAGTTCACGCATCCGTGCCTCCAGGACTGAGGTAGGTTTTCCATCCCTCCTCCTCATGTCTTCTCAGTGGTCCCACAGGAAAAACCATGGAGTACCCCATGAAGGTAAACCAGACTATACAAAAGAAGATCGCAAACTGATTTCTGACCTAGAGGGATCATATAATGAGGAAGGGTGGGCTATAATCTCACATGGGAGAATAGTGATTCCTTCCTACATGGTATGGTCAGTAGTCCGGGAAGAGCATAGAAAAAGGCACTGGGGGGCAGAAGCTCTCTATAAGGATCTCACTAAAAACATAATAGCACAAAATTTGTATACTACTATTAGACAAATAACCCAACAATGTGACCTTTGTCTCCAGACTAATCCCAAGATTACCAAGGGGCCAAAGTTGGGAAAAATTGGGAGAGGAAATGTTCCAGGGCAACATTGGCAGATCGATTTCTCGGAACTTCCTAGAAAAGGGGATTATCGATATTTATTGGTACTAACAGATACCTTTTCAGGTTGGCCAGAAGCCTTCCCGTGCAGAACTGCTAAAGCCCGGGAAGTGACCAAAATACTACTCCAAGAGATAATACCTAGGTTTGGAGTCCCAGCGGTAATATCCTCAGATAGAGGACCACATTTTGTGTCCAGAATAGTACAACAGATCAGCCACCATCTAGGAATAGGTTGGCAATTACATACCCCATACCGACCACAATCGAGTGGCCAGGTGGAAAAGATGAATCATCTAATCAAACAACAGATTGTCAAGTTAGGTCAAGAAACAAATCTAACTTGGCCCCAGTCTTTGCCATTAGCTCTTACACAAATTCGAACTAGACCAAGAGCAAAAGAGGGGCTTAGCCCATTTGAAATTTTGTATGGAAGACCCTATGGGGTACAAAAGGGGACGTCTTCACAGATTGGTGAAGAAACAATGACTTCCTATATGGTGGCACTAAACAAACAATAAGAATTGAAAAGCATGTGATGGGAACACGTAGTAGGGGTCTGGATGGACCTGTTCACGATATACAACCAGGGGACTATGTATACGTTAAGTGTTTTACAGATAAAACCCTGGAACCACAGTGGACCGGACCTTTTCAAGTCCTACTCACCACCTACACTGCAATCAAGGTTGAGGGACAGAATTCTTGGATTCACCATACCCGGACTAAGAAAGCCCCTGCAACTTCGTGGAAAGTAACCCCAGATAAAAAAGAACTGAAACTCAAATTTACTCGGGCAAATGGGAACAATGTGGGTGGCAAGTGAACTGAGCGGTTGTGGATCCACCATATGGGAAGGGCACCACAACAAACAATATAGAACAAAAGAGTCTGGGACTGAGCCAGTGGCCAGTCTTGCCCAACTTGTTATCAGTAAGCCCCAACTCAAACAAAGATATTTTGATCAAAACAGATTTTATATGTATATATGAGGAACGTTTAGATTCTTAAAATGATCAATAGTGGGTTTAAACCATTTGTGGTTTTTTGTACCCTCTCTCTTGCCTACAACCAAAAGCCTGATAACTGGCCTTGGAATCATGCCCAGAAAAAAACACACTGGAATAATGGGAAAGGTGGACTCAAAGACGAAACTAGCTATGGTGTTTTTTTCTGAAAATGAGGTGTACCAAAGGCATCAATGGGACCGGGAGGATGTACACAAAGTCGACCGATTATAGGGAAAATTAGGAGATAGGATAAAAGTAGGGTGTCAAACATATAATGAAAAGGATAACACCAAGATTTCGGGAGACACCCTGATTAATGTCAGAAAGGTAGATAAGGAATTTACCCTTCTAAATACAGCCATGTGCTTTAATTCACGGGAATGTTGGCACAAGTTTACCTTAACCGAGCCCATCTTTATAACGCTTGATCTTAAATTAACTAAACCAAATCAAAAAATTTATACAATTGGACCATATGTAATCAGAAATACAGGTCAGCAACAAATGTTGTTTAACCCAGAATGGTCTCTTAAAAGAATAGAGTTACAAATACAAGTCAATGTTTCTGATGTTAAGCCATCCTGTTCCCCCTTCTTACGGACCTCTTATGAGGGATGGACAACTTGGTTAAGAAAAAGGGGAAATATTTATCGAAACAGAATAGTGAGAGATGTAACTGGAATGTTGGGAACAGGACTCGGAGTATTAAATTCCATAGACTCAGAGGTGATAATGAATAAACTAGCCGCCACCATGGCCGATCTATCAAAACTACAAAACCCACTAAAATCTTCATTATTAGCATTAGGGGCACACCAATGGTTGATATCGAAGGTACTCCCCAGGTGGGAACAAATAAACATGGAAGATCATCAACTTATCACTAAGGCGTTAGGTGGTTTACAGGACGACGTCGCCCTGGCTCTAAGTTGTATCCAAGCCCAAATGTGGATGCAATCAATAGCTGCATCCATAATAAGAGAAGGAGAGGAAGGCATATTTCCTACGGAAATTTGAAAGATGGTGTGGGACAATGCTACGGAGGTAGAAAGAAAACTCCAGTCATGGTGGAATATGGTGAACTTTACCTACGACCCCAACACACACACAATCACAGCTTTTGTATTAACCATACATAATGCAGAAATAATTACCATACACCCCATTGTAGCCCTTGGAATTAACCATAATGGGGTGCTCCTATATCCTTTTGAACATAGAACATGGGCCAGAAAGATAGGCGACAAGTGGCAAACAGTAGATTTAGAATCTTGTATTATGTGAGAACAGCAGGGTTTCCTCTGTGAAAGCAATACTATAATGGCTCAGGATACTTGTTTAGATACAGATCAGAAAATATGTCATTTCGAGGCCTGACCAAATGCAAACTTGAAAACAGTAATTATATATGCAGGGAAGGGATGTGCGTGTTTGAGAACTAAGTGTAACACAATAACCGTAGATGGGGAGGTAAAGGAGACTGCACAATATTCAAATTACTGTATTTGTAATTTTACTACTATCACAGGATGCGATTTTAGTTACTCAGCCCCAGTAGTGTCTCATCAATTCTTAAAATCCAACTTTACCCTATCACAGATGATAATTCCTACCCCCATAGGACTAAATATAAGTAGTATAAAAGAACTATTAAAACATGCAGATTTACAACGTATACTGGAAGAAACCAAAGAAAAGGGACACAAAACTCTTCTTATGGTCCATCACGATGTAGAGGGGATCAAGAAAGTTTTAAAAAAGGTAGAACAGGATGGAAACCATAATTGGTGGGATACTCTTTTTGGCTGGTCACCTTCTGCAACAGGAATTCTTAACACTATGGTACACCCCATTGTGATCTTATTGATCAGTTTAGGAATTTCCTTAATACTAACCATTATGTTATATTTGTGGGTTTGGAGAATGTTTAGAAGGGTAACACTTATGTATGATGCTTTATATCATTCGGGAAGACTGCTTAAGTAAAAGAATTTACTTAGTTTGATAGAAAAGGGGGGATTGATATGGAGAAATAGTGTGAAATGGGAACAATGGACACCGACTGTGATTGTATATGTCTGCTCAGGAATGTGGGTATGGTGACTAGTCATGGGTGCGGTGTCTGGTCACATAGGCACACAGCTTTGAGGAGACAACTACAGTTTTGAGGAGACGCCTGCCCTTCTTCCTCTAACAAAGGGGCTATTTAAAAAAGAATGAGAAAAGGATGAGAGATATTCCAAGGCTATCTAGAGGGAGGGAGTGCTAAGTCTCCTTGCTGGAGAAGATGGGATGGTCACAAGGACATGAATCACCTACAAACCTGCAAGACCACCACATTCCAGGCAAAGGACTGATAAGCTAATTAACATACAAAGCGGGGTTTAGGTAACGAATATGTATAGGCGTTAATTGAATATTCGTTTGTTTTATTGTATAAATGTGGGATGGTTCGTCACTTCGGGTATGCACGCTTGTGGAGGAGCGATCCCCCGTGCATCTGCGCGCAATAAACATACCTACTTTATAACTTTCGAGTTATAGAGTCTAATTCCGCACGTCAAGATGTTTAAAAAACACTCACCTTATGGGATGTTCAGACGGGGAAATGCGCACTCCAGACCCTTCCTCCCTGGCAGGTGACGTGGCGGTCTGATGGTGAGAAAACATTACATTGAAAGCAAGGACCTGTCATTTGGCCATAGTGCCATAAATGTTACTATTAAGAAACTTACCAGAGTGGTAAGCTCGGGAAATGGGTCCAGGACTTCATCTGAACACTCAGCAGCCATCTTTTATCGTGTATGCCTTTGAACATGCGCATGTGCAATTTTAAACCCCACAGAATGTATTGGAAAAATCTGGAAAGACCGCGCATGCAAAATCCCTATAGTCTAGCCATGATAGTGATGAATATATATACATATAAAAAATAAAAATGAATGTTTAAAGAAACTATGGTATTTATAGTTCATTCATTACTTAACTGGAATGTATAGTTATAAGTGTTCTTAGGTTTTGTTTTTGTAGGTTATTATTATATGTATTACCAAACCTAGTGGATTTATTTTGAAAACCATGTGTTTGATGCAAAGTTACTTCAATGAACCATTTGACAATCAGTAAACAACAAATAACAATTAATTAACAAACATGAACTAGAAGTTGAATAACAGAATAACAGTCCAGCAAAGTCTCATGTGATGTGGAAAACAAGCTTCTTCACTCGTGAGTCCAGCACAGTCCTGAATAAATGTTGGGGTGGTAACTCCATCTGTTCCCTCCATGATAGTCCGTGCCTGGTCCTTGGTATTCTTCTTCACAAGGTAACGAAGATGAACAGAAACGGATAACAAGTCACATGGTAACCTTGCTGGAGATCAACAGTTTTCTTTTGTTTATATAAGTCTCTCGCACTGTGCTTTGATATTCCATGGGTTCCACTACTCGGGGCGGATTGCGAGGAAGAGATCGCACTCTTCTGTACCGGCGTGACCAAAAACACTCACAAAAGCACATACTGATAGTTACTGTAGTCACAATGAGACAAAGGCTGAACAGCAAAACCGTACAAAGTGTGTCATCTCCTGCTCCCATCTTTTCCAAAATGATAAGGATTGTTTGTGGCGAGACAAACAAATTGGTCTGTGACCCTCCTGGTCAAGATTCAGGCTAATGCCCTGACCAAAACTGCACAATGAAAATGCCTAACCTTAAAGGGGCATGAAAATTTACCCTTTTAAACGCCCACCTCTTGGCTCTTGATTTTTAACCCCCACAAACAAACCTTATATATGCTAAGAAATGTTTTATTTTGTTTTGTTATGTAATCCTGTTATGATAATGTTTTGAAATTAACTTATGACATGTTTGAGTTTTGAATTGTTAGCTAACGTTTGTTAGGGATTTATAGTTATTGTTAGTCATTTTTAGTTATTGCCTGATATTGTTTATTGATAATGGTAAATGGGTTTAATGCTTAGATAAAGATTGTTAACCTCCTTTGTATAGTTGGCAGAATCTTTTCTCTATCTCTATCTATGCCACCCACGGAGCAGCAATGTTGAGCCATGGGGTGGTGTGAAGGACGTTATTGGGACTGTGCTACTGTCTCAACATTGTTGGCTGACCACAAAACAACACAGAGATGGAGATACACGAATCACCCAGAATAGGAGATCTCCGGGGAATACCCAACTTAACACCCCCTACTTCCGGACATTTATGTTAGGTTGTTTGCCGGAGATTGGTCCTGATTTTCATTTAAGAGACTGTATGAAATGTCACAATGATTTGATACGTACGAGGGGACCAGAGGATCATGTGGAAATTTGTAAATTATTTTGTGGATGGGTGCGGCGAATGAAGAGACGGGACGCAGCTTGATGCAAGCAAATGTCAGTTTATTGTACAGAAACACGAGTTTATAAACACTTTCAAAAGCTGCGCATTTCAAACTAATTGGTTCTTGAAGCTAAGCACTGCATACCAGGCAATCCCTGATTGGTGGTTAACTACCAGCAATCAACAGCAAGGTGTTACCTTTCCTTGGCGCCATCCTTGGCGCCATCCGTCTCCCACCCCCCTGTGCTCTGCAAACATGCCTCATCATGTTAATTGTTGTCTAGACAAGCTCGAGCAAATTCCCCTCAGCTAACTGATTGCCGCGCATGGTCCCAGTTTGCAGACCGCTCCTGCATCTCCCCCTTCCTGTTGCACAAAAAGAACCTTTGAAACCGAACGAGTAAAAACAAGGTATAAGTAATAGAACAAATAAAAAACTGAGACATATTATCAGTGTCAAAATAACCCACTGTCTCTGTTCCATACAATTTTACAATTTTCCTTTTTTTTTTTTTTTTTGTTTTTGAACAGCTAGTACCAGGTTTGCCATGTTCTGCAGGGCCCTTGCAAACATGACAGCAACCAAGGTAATAGCAAACAATACTGCCAATTGAATGAATGGATGCCAAAAAAGGCTGAAATTTTCTCAGACTTTGATAACATGTTGCTGCAATGGGGCGCCTAAAATCCACGCAGCACATACCATCAAAATCCTCACAGCCATGTCCCTGAACCAACAACAAAAAACAGTGGCAATTTTGACTCACATTCTTAACTGCCTACCAAACAAGGTGATTTAACTCTTTAATGCTTTCCCTGCTGTTACTCTGGGTAAGATAAGAACCGCTGCGACACATTCCCATCATAGCCTCCTACTACTTTAACATCTACAGAAAAACAATTATTGACAAAGTGTAAACAATATCATCTTCTTTTGGATTAACATTATACATAGGTGGAAGGGCAGACCAAACAAGAACTGCTTCAGTCAAAAAGTCAGAAACATAGCATGCCTTCTCTGAACATACCTCTGGGGTCATTCCCTTCATTCCCTCTTTTTTTATGCAAAGAGAAACACTTTCATCAAAACAGAGAAGCCCCTATTTACATCTCTGAGCCAGGACACAAGCCGCAGCTGTATGCGCCACCAGGCTCAGGGCAGGAATCATTCATGTAGTTACATAGCTATATATCTCTACAACTGTGCAGACACCTATTAAACACTAAATAATCATGTTTATCTTTCCTATTCTCCTTCACAATACCTAGTTGTTCTCTCATTATGAATCCTCCATTCCCCTCATCAGTGTCAATGGAATCATTGTCCGAGTTGTCCTGTGAGTTGTCCTGTTCCCGTGCTTAGTCCAAGAGTATTACCTTTGTTAAGTGGTTTGATCCAGGGTGATAGTGTTCATTCTAGGCGCTGTAAAAAGCAAAATCTATATTCTATGTCCTGATTTTGGGTATCTAACATTAATGCAAAACAGTAAGCCTCACACAGTTTTTATTTCATTCTGTAGGGTCAGTGTCGCTATCAGTTGTCTGCGGTAAAGGTTCACGGAAAGGTCTTACATTCTTCGCTGGGATCCATCTAGGTCCTTTTTCTGTGGAGACACAAGCATAACCTTTTCCCCATGTAACAAGAGGATATGGTCTAATTAATTTTACCTGTTTCTGGATCTCGGACCAATACTGGGGCTTTAACCCGTGCCTCGAAGGAGGTATTTGCAGTGAAATGTCGAAGTATCGGTGGGTTGTTATCTATTAAAGAGCAATTCAAAAAATTAAAAACATACAATGCTTTCTGTAACCGTTCCTCCGGAATAGCCATTCCCATTCCCCCTTTTTGTTGTTGTAATAAACGTTTTAGAGACTGATGAGACCGTACAATGAGAGATTGACCGGTGGGGGAATGAGGAATGCCAGTAATATGAGTTATGCCCCATAGGGCAAAAAAGGTTTTTATAGTTGTTGAAACATAAGCTGGACCATTATCTGTCTTTATCTTTGAGGGAATACCCAATGTAGCAAAAGCACGCATTAAATGTCTACGAACATCTCGTGCCTTTTCTCCTGTGTGACAAGAGGCAAACAAGGCACCTGAAAATGTATCAATGGAAGAGTGGATATATTTAAGGTTACCAAATTCAGAATAATGTGTGACATCTGTTTGCCATAATTGTAGGCTTTGTAATCCTCTAGGGTTAACTCCTGCAGCAATTGATGGGAAAGAATGTTTTTGACAATCAGGACAGACAGCAATAATATTTGATGCTTGGTGAGAAGTAAGGTCAAACTGTCGCTTAAGAGCTCCAGCATTTTGATGGAAAAAAGAGTGACTCAGTTTAGCTTGTGCAATACGGTCTGGCAGTACTTGAACTGGTAACGTCAATAGATCAGCTCGTCGGTTACCTTCTGCAAGAAAACCAGGTAGTGAGGTATGAGACCTAATATGCATAACAAAATAAGGTGCAGATCGAGAGTCCAAAAGGAAAATAAGTTCCTGTAACAGGGTAAAAAGTTGTGAATGTGAAACATTTCGCAGCACAGAAGCTTCAGCTCGTGTAACAATACCTGCAACATAAGCAGAATCAGTAACAAGATTGAGTGGTACATTCCATTTTCGGAAAACACGAACAACTGCATTCAGTTCTACTATTTGAGGTGAACCGGAGACTGTCTCTATGTCCGAATCCCATTGTCTCCGTTGATCATCCCACCATAGAAGAACAGATTTATGTGATTTGCCTGATCCATCTGTAAAGACAGTAAGTGCCTGTAAGGGTTGTTCGCTTCTTCTGGGTTTTAACATCAGACGAAAATCAATGTTAAACAGTTTGTGTGAAGGTGGATGGGAAGTTATTTGACCTGTATAGTCAGCAAGTGCCATAGCAAAGGTGTCTGACTGCTGATAAAGCCATTTTAAGTATACTGTTGTTATTGGTAGACAAATACAGACAAAATCCTTCCCTGATAAGGTTAACAGGCGTGATCTAGCTTTAACAATCAGAGAGGCAAACATTTCATGTTGTGTCAAAATAGTTTTTGTAGACTGGTTAGGTAAAAATATCCATTCAATAATTAACAGGGGGTCTGAGTTCTGAAGGTCCCATTGAAATATCAGGGCATGAGGCTGTCATGCAGGGTTTAAAATAATCAAGTAAAAAGGTAGTTCAGGAGCCCATCGGTGGGCCTGTCGAGAAGCGATAGCTGAGGCAACCTTTTGTAAAGATGTATCTGCTTCAGAGTTAAGACTACGTGGAGAACAAAGATTAGTGTCCCCTTTTAGTAGGTCAAACAAAGGACCCAAGTCTGTATTAGAAATTCCCAATAATGGTCGAACCCAATTTATTGTTCCCAGTAATTTTTGTGCATCATGCAGGTTTCTTACATTGGTATTGATCTGCAATGGTTGAGGAACAATAGTGTGTGCTCTTATTCGCCAGCCCAGATATTTCCAAGGGGGAAACTTCTGGACCTTTTCTGGTGCTATAGAGAGACCTGCCGAATTCACGGCATCTGTGACAAGGGCTACAGCTTTCTCCATGACTTTGTGATGTTGTGCTGCCACTAAAAGGTCATCCATATAATGATACAATAACACAGTAGGCATAGCATTTCGGACAGGACTGAGTATTTTTGCAACGTACCATTGACACATTGTAGGGCTATTTTTCATACCTTGTGGCAGTACAACCCACTGATATCTCTGCAACGGAGCTTGCATGTTGATGCTTGGAATGGAAAAGGCAAATTTTGGGGTATCACCTAGATGCAATGGGATACTGAAAAAACAATCTTTAAGATCTATGACAGAGAGATGCCAATGTCGAGGGATCATAGTTGGAGACGGGAGCCTGGGTTGGAGGGCTCCCATATCTTCCATAGCATCATTAATTTTTCTGAGATCATGGAGCAAGCGCCACTTGCCAGTTTGTTTTTTAATAACAAAAACTGGTGAATTCCATGGGCTGGTAGAGGGTACAATATGTCCTTTGGACAGTTGTTCTGAGACTAAGTTTTGAAGTGCGCGAAGTTTTTCCAAAGGAAGGGGCCATTGATCCACCCAAATAGGAACATCAGTTTTCCAGGTTATTTTCAGGGTGTCACGCACTTCAATGGCCCCATCTAAAAATGTGTACGGATGGACATTCCCCATTGTGACAATACATCACGTCCCCACAAAACCATAGGGACAGGTAGCACAAAAGGTTTAACAGAAGCCACATGTCCCTCTGGTCCTTGAATTCGAATTAGTTCCAAACTCTGACGACTGTTACCAGTCCCCCCTATCCCAGCCAGTGTCTGAGAGACATTAGTCAGTGGCCATTGTGGAGGCCATTTGGCTTGAGAAATTACTGTGACATCAGCTCCAGTGTCAATGATCCCATTTAGTGCTATTTGTTGGTCATTGTAAATAAGGGTACACTGATACATAGGTCGCTGTGGAGAAATAGATTGTACCCACAAAATGTGAGGCAACCCTGTAGAACCAAAACCTCCTCTCCTCTGCAGAGGGTGATCAGTGGTAAGAGAGCTTACCCCTGCCGGGATCAGAATCAATTGCGCTATTCTACTACCTTGAGGTATCGTACAGGGTGGAAATGGAGTCCATGCCATGATTTTGATTTCGTCCACACTGTCAGAGTCAATAACACCTGGTAAAACAAATAGACCAGACAATGTTGTGGAAGATCTACCAATTAATAGAGCCTGTGTATCAGGGAGTAATGATCCTTTGACATTTGTTGATAATAAATGAACCGAGGAATCGAGCAACGTTACTGTGTGTGAGGTTGCCAGGTCCAATCCTGCGCTGCCTGAGGTTGCTGGACAGAGACTTGAGGTGTCGTTGCTTCTCTCTGAGCTTGTTGAAATGTCAGCTGTGGCACTTGTGTCTGCGCGAGTCGCTGCCCCGCGCTCCGCGGTTGGTTTCCCTGTATCAGTTGTCCCTGGAAATCATACTTAGATCGACATTGATTAGCATAATGACGCCCTTTCCGACATGTTGGACAAACTCCAGGGCCAGGAGGTTGTTGTTTATTCCCCGCAGCCCGCGCAAGACAATTTCTCTTTAGATGACCAGGCTTACCACAACCATAGCAATTCCCCACACCACGCATCGTTGCAAAAGCAGCAGCCATAGCTTCAAACTTATGGTCAACCGTACCGATTCGGTTACATGCTTCCACCATTTCCACCAGAGTGGGGTTTGGGTTGGGAAGAGACTTCAATAGCCTTTTACAATCAGCATTAGCATTTTCAACAGCTAGTTTTGTTAGCAATATATCCCGAGCTTCCACATTATCTACTTGACGTTCCAAAGCCTGTTTTAGTCTATCAATAAACTGCATATAAGGTTCTCGAGACTCCTGAGTGATGTTAGTAAAGGCTTTTTGTGGCTTTTGTACGTCAGGAACCTGGAAAAAAGCCTTTTTCGACTCTTCTCTAATTGCCTCGAGAGTCGCACGGGGGCAGTGTTGAGCCTGCGCTACCGGATCAACATGTGCACCGGTGCCCGTAAGATGTTCTATTGTCAGTGCAGCTAATACAGGATCATTATGATTAACATACGAGAGCAGGAGTGCTTGCAATCCTCCTTTCCAATGCGACTCCCACAACGTATACTGAGTCGGGGTTAATAGCAATCGTGCTAAAGATTTCAAATCATGAGGAGTCATGATATAAGTATCAAACACAGAAGATAACAGACTTATAAAATAGGGAGAAGAAATACCATGTTCTGTGACTGTGCGGCGCAGTTCTTTAACAACCGAAAAAGAAAGAGGCTCCCATCGTGCTCCCCCTGCTCGACCCTGAGAATACAAGACCGGAGCAACTATAGTTTTGGCCATTTCTAAATCCCCCTCCTTTAAGGCTTGTTTCTTTATTTTTGTCCACACATCACGTAGATCAGGAGGGTATAAATCAGGTTCTTTTTCACAGTCTATCGGTCCTGGGTCAAAAGGATCTTCTTCTGGCGGATACCCCACTGCATTGACACCCAGGGGTCTAGAGCACTGTGACTTAGAGGCTGATAAGGAAAGAGCTATAGGAGCTTGCGATTCCTCCTCCTCTCCTTCCTCTGCTTTCATAGTCTCAAAAATAACTCTCCATGAAGAAAGCAGACGGTGGGACTCAATATTGCCTTTTGTCGCAGAATCCCATAATTTCACCCCTGTGTCGTCCCAAAGTTCCCGCGTAAAAATTGTAGATGCAGTCACTGCGGGCATATTTACTTGCACCCACTTGAGCATTGCTTTAAGGTCTTGCCCAGAGATATTTTTCTTATGTTTATTAAGAAGACCTTTCATAAGCTCATAAACGTCTCCTTCTGGGGACAAAGCCTGATTCCCCATTACGGATTTCCCACAGCTCACCTCTCAACTCCGGAGGGATTTCAGCCGGCTCCTGCTTCCTTTCAGCAGATCATTCAAAGTTCTGTGGGATTCGCTGCATGTCGCTCAGATAGGCGATTCGAAAGCCCTTCACTATAGATCCTTAAACGGATCACGTTGGGGTCACCAATTTGCGGTGAATGAAGAGACGGGACGCAGCTTGATGCAAGCAAATGTCAGTTTATTGTACAGAAACACGAGTTTATAAACACTTTCAAAAGCTGCGCATTTCAAACTAATTGGTTCTTGAAGCTAAGCACTGCATACCAGGCAATCCCTGATTGGTGGTTAACTACCAGCAATCAACAGCAAGGTGTTACCTTTCCTTGGCGCCATCCTTGGCGCCATCCGTCTCCCACCCCCCTGTGCTCTGCAAACATGCCTCATCATGTTAATTGTTGTCTAGACAAGCTCGAGCAAATTCCCCTCAGCTAACTGATTGCCGTGCATGGTCCCAGTTTGCAGACCGCTCCTGCAGATGGGAACTGTCAGTACCTGAACTTTGGGAAGTATATGAAACAGACTGGTATAGAGTTTTAAGGCAGTGTACTATAAGATTCGCCTGGAAACAGGCACAACAACCAACGAGGTGGAAATATATTTAAGAGATAACTTGCGGCGAATGAAGAGACGGGACGCAGCTTGATGCAAGCAAATGTCAATTTATTGTACAGAAGCACGAGGTTTTATACACTTTCAGAAGCTGCGCGTTTTAAACAGATTGCTTCTAGAAGCTAAGCACTGCATACTAGGCAATCCCTGATTGGTGGTTAACTACCATCAATTAACAACAAGGTGTTACCTTTCCTTGGCGCCATCCTTGGCGCCATCCGTCTCCCACTCCCCTGTGCTCTGTAAACATGCCTCATCATGTTAATTGTTGTCTAGACAAGCTCGAGCAAATTCCCCTCAGCTAACTGATTGCCCCGCATGGTCCTAGTTTGCAGACCGCTCCTGCATCTCCCCCTTCCTGTTGCACAAAAAGAACCTTTGAAACCGAACGAGTAAAAACAAGGTATAAGTAATAGAACAAATAAAAAAACAACTGAGACATATTATCAATGTCAAAATAACCCACTGTCTTTGTTCCGTACAATTTTAAAATTTTCCCTTTTTGTTTTTGAACAGCTAGTACCAGGTTTGCCATGTTCTGCAGGGCCCTTGCAAACATGACAGCAACCAAGGTAATAGCAAACAAACAATACTGCCAATTGAGTGAATGGATGCCAAAAAGGCTGACATTTTCTCAGATTTTGATAACATGTTGCTGCAATGGGGTGCCTAAAATCCACGCAGCACATACCATCCAAATCCTCACAGCCATGTCCCTGAACCAACAACAAAAAGCAGTGGCAATTTTGACTCACATTCTTAACTGCCTACCAAACAAGGTGATTTAACTCTTTAATGCTTTCCCTGCTGTTACTCTGGGTAAGATAAGAACCGCTGCGACACATTCCCATCATAGCCTCCTACTACTTTAACATCTACAGAAAAACAATTATTGACAAAGTGTAAACAATATCATCTTCTTTTGGATTAACATTATACATAGGTGGAAGGGCAGACCAAACAAGAACTGCTTCAGTCAAAAAGTCAGAAACATAGCATGCCTTCTCTGAACATACCTCTGGGGTCATTCCCTTCATTCCCTCTTTTTTTATGCAAAGAGAAACACTTTCATCAAAACAGAGAAGCCCCTATTTACATCTCTGAGCCAGGACACAAGCCGCAGCTGTATGCGCCACCAGGCTCAGGGCAGGAATCATTCATGTAGTTACATAGCTATATATCTCTACAACTGTGCAGACACCTATTAAACACTAAATAATCATGTTTATCTTTCCTATTCTCCTTCACAATACCTAGTTGTTCTCTCATTATGAATCCTCCATTCCCCTCATCAGTGTCAATGGAATCATTGTCCGAGTTGTCCTGTGAGTTGTCCTGTTCCCGTGCTTAGTCCAAGAGTATTACCTTTGTTAAGTGGTTTGATCCAGGGTGATAGTGTTCATTCTAGGCGCTGTAAAAAGCAAAATCTATATTCTATGTCCTGATTTTGGGTATCTAACATTAATGCAAAACAGTAAGCCTCACACAGTTTTTATTTCATTCTGTAGGGTCAGTGTCGCTATCAGTTGTCTGCGGTAAAGGTTCACGGAAAGGTCTTACATTCTTCGCTGGGATCCATCTAGGTCCTTTTTCTGTGGAGACACAAGCATAACCTTTTCCCCATGTAACAAGAGGATATGGTCTAATTAATTTTACCTGTTTCTGGATCTCGGACCAATACTGGGGCTTTAACCCGTGCCTCGAAGGAGGTATTTGCAGTGAAATGTCGAAGTATCGGTGGGTTGTTATCTATTAAAGAGCAATTCAAAAAATTAAAAACATACAATGCTTTCTGTAACCGTTCCTCCGGAATAGCCATTCCCATTCCCCCTTTTTGTTGTTGTAATAAACGTTTTAGAGACTGATGAGACCGTACAATGAGAGATTGACCGGTGGGGGAATGAGGAATGCCAGTAATATGAGTTATGCCCCATAGGGCAAAAAAGGTTTTTATAGTTGTTGAAACATAAGCTGGACCATTATCTGTCTTTATCTTTGAGGGAATACCCAATGTAGCAAAAGCACGCATTAAATGTCTACGAACATCTCGTGCCTTTTCTCCTGTGTGACAAGAGGCAAACAAGGCACCTGAAAATGTATCAATGGAAGAGTGGATATATTTAAGGTTACCAAATTCAGAATAATGTGTGACATCTGTTTGCCATAATTGTAGGCTTTGTAATCCTCTAGGGTTAACTCCTGCAGCAATTGATGGGAAAGAATGTTTTTGACAATCAGGACAGACAGCAATAATATTTGATGCTTGGTGAGAAGTAAGGTCAAACTGTCGCTTAAGAGCTCCAGCATTTTGATGGAAAAAAGAGTGACTCAGTTTAGCTTGTGCAATACGGTCTGGCAGTACTTGAACTGGTAACGTCAATAGATCAGCTCGTCGGTTACCTTCTGCAAGAAAACCAGGTAGTGAGGTATGAGACCTAATATGCATAACAAAATAAGGTGCAGATCGAGAGTCCAAAAGGAAAATAAGTTCCTGTAACAGGGTAAAAAGTTGTGAATGTGAAACATTTCGCAGCACAGAAGCTTCAGCTCGTGTAACAATACCTGCAACATAAGCAGAATCAGTAACAAGATTGAGTGGTACATTCCATTTTCGGAAAACACGAACAACTGCATTCAGTTCTACTATTTGAGGTGAACCGGAGACTGTCTCTATGTCCGAATCCCATTGTCTCCGTTGATCATCCCACCATAGAAGAACAGATTTATGTGATTTGCCTGATCCATCTGTAAAGACAGTAAGTGCCTGTAAGGGTTGTTCGCTTCTTCTGGGTTTTAACATCAGACGAAAATCAATGTTAAACAGTTTGTGTGAAGGTGGATGGGAAGTTATTTGACCTGTATAGTCAGCAAGTGCCATAGCAAAGGTGTCTGACTGCTGATAAAGCCATTTTAAGTATACTGTTGTTATTGGTAGACAAATACAGACAAAATCCTTCCCTGATAAGGTTAACAGGCGTGATCTAGCTTTAACAATCAGAGAGGCAAACATTTCATGTTGTGTCAAAATAGTTTTTGTAGACTGGTTAGGTAAAAATATCCATTCAATAATTAACAGGGGGTCTGAGTTCTGAAGGTCCCATTGAAATATCAGGGCATGAGGCTGTCATGCAGGGTTTAAAATAATCAAGTAAAAAGGTAGTTCAGGAGCCCATCGGTGGGCCTGTCGAGAAGCGATAGCTGAGGCAACCTTTTGTAAAGATGTATCTGCTTCAGAGTTAAGACTACGTGGAGAACAAAGATTAGTGTCCCCTTTTAGTAGGTCAAACAAAGGACCCAAGTCTGTATTAGAAATTCCCAATAATGGTCGAACCCAATTTATTGTTCCCAGTAATTTTTGTGCATCATGCAGGTTTCTTACATTGGTATTGATCTGCAATGGTTGAGGAACAATAGTGTGTGCTCTTATTCGCCAGCCCAGATATTTCCAAGGGGGAAACTTCTGGACCTTTTCTGGTGCTATAGAGAGACCTGCCGAATTCACGGCATCTGTGACAAGGGCTACAGCTTTCTCCATGACTTTGTGATGTTGTGCTGCCACTAAAAGGTCATCCATATAATGATACAATAACACAGTAGGCATAGCATTTCGGACAGGACTGAGTATTTTTGCAACGTACCATTGACACATTGTAGGGCTATTTTTCATACCTTGTGGCAGTACAACCCACTGATATCTCTGCAACGGAGCTTGCATGTTGATGCTTGGAATGGAAAAGGCAAATTTTGGGGTATCACCTAGATGCAATGGGATACTGAAAAAACAATCTTTAAGATCTATGACAGAGAGATGCCAATGTCGAGGGATCATAGTTGGAGACGGGAGCCTGGGTTGGAGGGCTCCCATATCTTCCATAGCATCATTAATTTTTCTGAGATCATGGAGCAAGCGCCACTTGCCAGTTTGTTTTTTAATAACAAAAACTGGTGAATTCCATGGGCTGGTAGAGGGTACAATATGTCCTTTGGACAGTTGTTCTGAGACTAAGTTTTGAAGTGCGCGAAGTTTTTCCAAAGGAAGGGGCCATTGATCCACCCAAATAGGAACATCAGTTTTCCAGGTTATTTTCAGGGTGTCACGCACTTCAATGGCCCCATCTAAAAATGTGTACGGATGGACATTCCCCATTGTGACAATACATCACGTCCCCACAAAACCATAGGGACAGGTAGCACAAAAGGTTTAACAGAAGCCACATGTCCCTCTGGTCCTTGAATTCGAATTAGTTCCAAACTCTGACGACTGTTACCAGTCCCCCCCTATCCCAGCCAGTGTCTGAGAGACATTAGTCAGTGGCCATTGTGGAGGCCATTTGGCTTGAGAAATTACTGTGACATCAGCTCCAGTGTCAATGATCCCATTTAGTGCTATTTGTTGGTCATTGTAAATAAGGGTACACTGATACATAGGTCGCTGTGGAGAAATAGATTGTACCCACAAAATGTGAGGCAACCCTGTAGAACCAAAACCTCCTCTCCTCTGCAGAGGGTGATCAGTGGTAAGAGAGCTTACCCCTGCCGGGATCAGAATCAATTGCGCTATTCTACTACCTTGAGGTATCGTACAGGGTGGAAATGGAGTCCATGCCATGATTTTGATTTCGTCCACACTGTCAGAGTCAATAACACCTGGTAAAACAAATAGACCAGACAATGTTGTGGAAGATCTACCAATTAATAGAGCCTGTGTATCAGGGAGTAATGATCCTTTGACATTTGTTGATAATAAATGAACCGAGGAATCGAGCAACGTTACTGTGTGTGAGGTTGCCAGGTCCAATCCTGCGCTGCCTGAGGTTGCTGGACAGAGACTTGAGGTGTCGTTGCTTCTCTCTGAGCTTGTTGAAATGTCAGCTGTGGCACTTGTGTCTGCGCGAGTCGCTGCCCCGCGCTCCGCGGTTGGTTTCCCTGTATCAGTTGTCCCTGGAAATCATACTTAGATCGACATTGATTAGCATAATGACGCCCTTTCCGACATGTTGGACAAACTCCAGGGCCAGGAGGTTGTTGTTTATTCCCCGCAGCCCGCGCAAGACAATTTCTCTTTAGATGACCAGGCTTACCACAACCATAGCAATTCCCCACACCACGCATCGTTGCAAAAGCAGCAGCCATAGCTTCAAACTTATGGTCAACCGTACCGATTCGGTTACATGCTTCCACCATTTCCACCAGAGTGGGGTTTGGGTTGGGAAGAGACTTCAATAGCCTTTTACAATCAGCATTAGCATTTTCAACAGCTAGTTTTGTTAGCAATATATCCCGAGCTTCCACATTATCTACTTGACGTTCCAAAGCCTGTTTTAGTCTATCAATAAACTGCATATAAGGTTCTCGAGACTCCTGAGTGATGTTAGTAAAGGCTTTTTGTGGCTTTTGTACGTCAGGAACCTGGAAAAAAGCCTTTTTCGACTCTTCTCTAATTGCCTCGAGAGTCGCACGGGGGCAGTGTTGAGCCTGCGCTACCGGATCAACATGTGCACCGGTGCCCGTAAGATGTTCTATTGTCAGTGCAGCTAATACAGGATCATTATGATTAACATACGAGAGCAGGAGTGCTTGCAATCCTCCTTTCCAATGCGACTCCCACAACGTATACTGAGTCGGGGTTAATAGCAATCGTGCTAAAGATTTCAAATCATGAGGAGTCATGATATAAGTATCAAACACAGAAGATAACAGACTTATAAAATAGGGAGAAGAAATACCATGTTCTGTGACTGTGCGGCGCAGTTCTTTAACAACCGAAAAAGAAAGAGGCTCCCATCGTGCTCCCCCTGCTCGACCCTGAGAATACAAGACCGGAGCAACTATAGTTTTGGCCATTTCTAAATCCCCCTCCTTTAAGGCTTGTTTCTTTATTTTTGTCCACACATCACGTAGATCAGGAGGGTATAAATCAGGTTCTTTTTCACAGTCTATCGGTCCTGGGTCAAAAGGATCTTCTTCTGGCGGATACCCCACTGCATTGACACCCAGGGGTCTAGAGCACTGTGACTTAGAGGCTGATAAGGAAAGAGCTATAGGAGCTTGCGATTCCTCCTCCTCTCCTTCCTCTGCTTTCATAGTCTCAAAAATAACTCTCCATGAAGAAAGCAGACGGTGGGACTCAATATTGCCTTTTGTCGCAGAATCCCATAATTTCACCCCTGTGT
Organism: Falco naumanni; assembly: GCF_017639655.2. Classification (NCBI taxonomy): domain Eukaryota; kingdom Metazoa; phylum Chordata; class Aves; order Falconiformes; family Falconidae; genus Falco; species Falco naumanni. The sequence goes on from NC_054079.1 coordinate 23,480,779, forward strand.
CGTCCCAAAGTTCCCGCGTAAAAATTGTAGATGCAGTCACTGCGGGCATATTTACTTGCACCCACTTGAGCATTGCTTTAAGGTCTTGCCCAGAGATATTTTTCTTATGTTTATTAAGAAGACCTTTCATAAGCTCATAAACGTCTCCTTCTGGGGACAAAGCCTGATTCCCCATTACGGATTTCCCACAGCTCACCTCTCAACTCCGGAGGGATTTCAGCCGGCTCCTGCTTCCTTTCAGCAGATCATTCAAAGTTCTGTGGGATTCGCTGCATGTCGCTCAGATAGGCGATTCGAAAGCCCTTCACTATAGATCCTTAAACGGATCACGTTGGGGTCACCAATTTGCGGTGAATGAAGAGACGGGACGCAGCTTGATGCAAGCAAATGTCAGTTTATTGTACAGAAACACGAGTTTATAAACACTTTCAAAAGCTGCGCATTTCAAACTAATTGGTTCTTGAAGCTAAGCACTGCATACCAGGCAATCCCTGATTGGTGGTTAACTACCAGCAATCAACAGCAAGGTGTTACCTTTCCTTGGCGCCATCCTTGGCGCCATCCGTCTCCCACCCCCCTGTGCTCTGCAAACATGCCTCATCATGTTAATTGTTGTCTAGACAAGCTCGAGCAAATTCCCCTCAGCTAACTGATTGCCGTGCATGGTCCCAGTTTGCAGACCGCTCCTGCAGATGGGAACTGTCAGTACCTGAACTTTGGGAAGTATATGAAACAGACTGGTATAGAGTTTTAAGGCAGTGTACTATAAGATTCGCCTGGAAACAGGCACAACAACCAACGAGGTGGAAATATATTTAAGAGATAACTTGCGGCGAATGAAGAGACGGGACGCAGCTTGATGCAAGCAAATGTCAATTTATTGTACAGAAGCACGAGGTTTTATACACTTTCAGAAGCTGCGCGTTTTAAACAGATTGCTTCTAGAAGCTAAGCACTGCATACTAGGCAATCCCTGATTGGTGGTTAACTACCATCAATTAACAACAAGGTGTTACCTTTCCTTGGCGCCATCCTTGGCGCCATCCGTCTCCCACTCCCCTGTGCTCTGTAAACATGCCTCATCATGTTAATTGTTGTCTAGACAAGCTCGAGCAAATTCCCCTCAGCTAACTGATTGCCCCGCATGGTCCTAGTTTGCAGACCGCTCCTGCATCTCCCCCTTCCTGTTGCACAAAAAGAACCTTTGAAACCGAACGAGTAAAAACAAGGTATAAGTAATAGAACAAATAAAAAAACAACTGAGACATATTATCAATGTCAAAATAACCCACTGTCTTTGTTCCGTACAATTTTAAAATTTTCCCTTTTTGTTTTTGAACAGCTAGTACCAGGTTTGCCATGTTCTGCAGGGCCCTTGCAAACATGACAGCAACCAAGGTAATAGCAAACAAACAATACTGCCAATTGAGTGAATGGATGCCAAAAAGGCTGACATTTTCTCAGATTTTGATAACATGTTGCTGCAATGGGGTGCCTAAAATCCACGCAGCACATACCATCCAAATCCTCACAGCCATGTCCCTGAACCAACAACAAAAAGCAGTGGCAATTTTGACTCACATTCTTAACTGCCTACCAAACAAGGTGATTTAACTCTTTAATGCTTTCCCTGCTGTTACTCTGGGTAAGATAAGAACCGCTGCGACACATTCCCATCATAGCCTCCTACTACTTTAACATCTACAGAAAAACAATTATTGACAAAGTGTAAACAATATCATCTTCTTTTGGATTAACATTATACATAGGTGGAAGGGCAGACCAAACAAGAACTGCTTCAGTCAAAAAGTCAGAAACATAGCATGCCTTCTCTGAACATACCTCTGGGGTCATTCCCTTCATTCCCTCTTTTTTTATGCAAAGAGAAACACTTTCATCAAAACAGAGAAGCCCCTATTTACATCTCTGAGCCAGGACACAAGCCGCAGCTGTATGCGCCACCAGGCTCAGGGCAGGAATCATTCATGTAGTTACATAGCTATATATCTCTACAACTGTGCAGACACCTATTAAACACTAAATAATCATGTTTATCTTTCCTATTCTCCTTCACAATACCTAGTTGTTCTCTCATTATGAATCCTCCATTCCCCTCATCAGTGTCAATGGAATCATTGTCCGAGTTGTCCTGTGAGTTGTCCTGTTCCCGTGCTTAGTCCAAGAGTATTACCTTTGTTAAGTGGTTTGATCCAGGGTGATAGTGTTCATTCTAGGCGCTGTAAAAAGCAAAATCTATATTCTATGTCCTGATTTTGGGTATCTAACATTAATGCAAAACAGTAAGCCTCACACAGTTTTTATTTCATTCTGTAGGGTCAGTGTCGCTATCAGTTGTCTGCGGTAAAGGTTCACGGAAAGGTCTTACATTCTTCGCTGGGATCCATCTAGGTCCTTTTTCTGTGGAGACACAAGCATAACCTTTTCCCCATGTAACAAGAGGATATGGTCTAATTAATTTTACCTGTTTCTGGATCTCGGACCAATACTGGGGCTTTAACCCGTGCCTCGAAGGAGGTATTTGCAGTGAAATGTCGAAGTATCGGTGGGTTGTTATCTATTAAAGAGCAATTCAAAAAATTAAAAACATACAATGCTTTCTGTAACCGTTCCTCCGGAATAGCCATTCCCATTCCCCCTTTTTGTTGTTGTAATAAACGTTTTAGAGACTGATGAGACCGTACAATGAGAGATTGACCGGTGGGGGAATGAGGAATGCCAGTAATATGAGTTATGCCCCATAGGGCAAAAAAGGTTTTTATAGTTGTTGAAACATAAGCTGGACCATTATCTGTCTTTATCTTTGAGGGAATACCCAATGTAGCAAAAGCACGCATTAAATGTCTACGAACATCTCGTGCCTTTTCTCCTGTGTGACAAGAGGCAAACAAGGCACCTGAAAATGTATCAATGGAAGAGTGGATATATTTAAGGTTACCAAATTCAGAATAATGTGTGACATCTGTTTGCCATAATTGTAGGCTTTGTAATCCTCTAGGGTTAACTCCTGCAGCAATTGATGGGAAAGAATGTTTTTGACAATCAGGACAGACAGCAATAATATTTGATGCTTGGTGAGAAGTAAGGTCAAACTGTCGCTTAAGAGCTCCAGCATTTTGATGGAAAAAAGAGTGACTCAGTTTAGCTTGTGCAATACGGTCTGGCAGTACTTGAACTGGTAACGTCAATAGATCAGCTCGTCGGTTACCTTCTGCAAGAAAACCAGGTAGTGAGGTATGAGACCTAATATGCATAACAAAATAAGGTGCAGATCGAGAGTCCAAAAGGAAAATAAGTTCCTGTAACAGGGTAAAAAGTTGTGAATGTGAAACATTTCGCAGCACAGAAGCTTCAGCTCGTGTAACAATACCTGCAACATAAGCAGAATCAGTAACAAGATTGAGTGGTACATTCCATTTTCGGAAAACACGAACAACTGCATTCAGTTCTACTATTTGAGGTGAACCGGAGACTGTCTCTATGTCCGAATCCCATTGTCTCCGTTGATCATCCCACCATAGAAGAACAGATTTATGTGATTTGCCTGATCCATCTGTAAAGACAGTAAGTGCCTGTAAGGGTTGTTCGCTTCTTCTGGGTTTTAACATCAGACGAAAATCAATGTTAAACAGTTTGTGTGAAGGTGGATGGGAAGTTATTTGACCTGTATAGTCAGCAAGTGCCATAGCAAAGGTGTCTGACTGCTGATAAAGCCATTTTAAGTATACTGTTGTTATTGGTAGACAAATACAGACAAAATCCTTCCCTGATAAGGTTAACAGGCGTGATCTAGCTTTAACAATCAGAGAGGCAAACATTTCATGTTGTGTCAAAATAGTTTTTGTAGACTGGTTAGGTAAAAATATCCATTCAATAATTAACAGGGGGTCTGAGTTCTGAAGGTCCCATTGAAATATCAGGGCATGAGGCTGTCATGCAGGGTTTAAAATAATCAAGTAAAAAGGTAGTTCAGGAGCCCATCGGTGGGCCTGTCGAGAAGCGATAGCTGAGGCAACCTTTTGTAAAGATGTATCTGCTTCAGAGTTAAGACTACGTGGAGAACAAAGATTAGTGTCCCCTTTTAGTAGGTCAAACAAAGGACCCAAGTCTGTATTAGAAATTCCCAATAATGGTCGAACCCAATTTATTGTTCCCAGTAATTTTTGTGCATCATGCAGGTTTCTTACATTGGTATTGATCTGCAATGGTTGAGGAACAATAGTGTGTGCTCTTATTCGCCAGCCCAGATATTTCCAAGGGGGAAACTTCTGGACCTTTTCTGGTGCTATAGAGAGACCTGCCGAATTCACGGCATCTGTGACAAGGGCTACAGCTTTCTCCATGACTTTGTGATGTTGTGCTGCCACTAAAAGGTCATCCATATAATGATACAATAACACAGTAGGCATAGCATTTCGGACAGGACTGAGTATTTTTGCAACGTACCATTGACACATTGTAGGGCTATTTTTCATACCTTGTGGCAGTACAACCCACTGATATCTCTGCAACGGAGCTTGCATGTTGATGCTTGGAATGGAAAAGGCAAATTTTGGGGTATCACCTAGATGCAATGGGATACTGAAAAAACAATCTTTAAGATCTATGACAGAGAGATGCCAATGTCGAGGGATCATAGTTGGAGACGGGAGCCTGGGTTGGAGGGCTCCCATATCTTCCATAGCATCATTAATTTTTCTGAGATCATGGAGCAAGCGCCACTTGCCAGTTTGTTTTTTAATAACAAAAACTGGTGAATTCCATGGGCTGGTAGAGGGTACAATATGTCCTTTGGACAGTTGTTCTGAGACTAAGTTTTGAAGTGCGCGAAGTTTTTCCAAAGGAAGGGGCCATTGATCCACCCAAATAGGAACATCAGTTTTCCAGGTTATTTTCAGGGTGTCACGCACTTCAATGGCCCCATCTAAAAATGTGTACGGATGGACATTCCCCATTGTGACAATACATCACGTCCCCACAAAACCATAGGGACAGGTAGCACAAAAGGTTTAACAGAAGCCACATGTCCCTCTGGTCCTTGAATTCGAATTAGTTCCAAACTCTGACGACTGTTACCAGTCCCCCCTATCCCAGCCAGTGTCTGAGAGACATTAGTCAGTGGCCATTGTGGAGGCCATTTGGCTTGAGAAATTACTGTGACATCAGCTCCAGTGTCAATGATCCCATTTAGTGCTATTTGTTGGTCATTGTAAATAAGGGTACACTGATACATAGGTCGCTGTGGAGAAATAGATTGTACCCACAAAATGTGAGGCAACCCTGTAGAACCAAAACCTCCTCTCCTCTGCAGAGGGTGATCAGTGGTAAGAGAGCTTACCCCTGCCGGGATCAGAATCAATTGCGCTATTCTACTACCTTGAGGTATCGTACAGGGTGGAAATGGAGTCCATGCCATGATTTTGATTTCGTCCACACTGTCAGAGTCAATAACACCTGGTAAAACAAATAGACCAGACAATGTTGTGGAAGATCTACCAATTAATAGAGCCTGTGTATCAGGGAGTAATGATCCTTTGACATTTGTTGATAATAAATGAACCGAGGAATCGAGCAACGTTACTGTGTGTGAGGTTGCCAGGTCCAATCCTGCGCTGCCTGAGGTTGCTGGACAGAGACTTGAGGTGTCGTTGCTTCTCTCTGAGCTTGTTGAAATGTCAGCTGTGGCACTTGTGTCTGCGCGAGTCGCTGCCCCGCGCTCCGCGGTTGGTTTCCCTGTATCAGTTGTCCCTGGAAATCATACTTAGATCGACATTGATTAGCATAATGACGCCCTTTCCGACATGTTGGACAAACTCCAGGGCCAGGAGGTTGTTGTTTATTCCCCGCAGCCCGCGCAAGACAATTTCTCTTTAGATGACCAGGCTTACCACAACCATAGCAATTCCCCACACCACGCATCGTTGCAAAAGCAGCAGCCATAGCTTCAAACTTATGGTCAACCGTACCGATTCGGTTACATGCTTCCACCATTTCCACCAGAGTGGGGTTTGGGTTGGGAAGAGACTTCAATAGCCTTTTACAATCAGCATTAGCATTTTCAACAGCTAGTTTTGTTAGCAATATATCCCGAGCTTCCACATTATCTACTTGACGTTCCAAAGCCTGTTTTAGTCTATCAATAAACTGCATATAAGGTTCTCGAGACTCCTGAGTGATGTTAGTAAAGGCTTTTTGTGGCTTTTGTACGTCAGGAACCTGGAAAAAAGCCTTTTTCGACTCTTCTCTAATTGCCTCGAGAGTCGCACGGGGGCAGTGTTGAGCCTGCGCTACCGGATCAACATGTGCACCGGTGCCCGTAAGATGTTCTATTGTCAGTGCAGCTAATACAGGATCATTATGATTAACATACGAGAGCAGGAGTGCTTGCAATCCTCCTTTCCAATGCGACTCCCACAACGTATACTGAGTCGGGGTTAATAGCAATCGTGCTAAAGATTTCAAATCATGAGGAGTCATGATATAAGTATCAAACACAGAAGATAACAGACTTATAAAATAGGGAGAAGAAATACCATGTTCTGTGACTGTGCGGCGCAGTTCTTTAACAACCGAAAAAGAAAGAGGCTCCCATCGTGCTCCCCCTGCTCGACCCTGAGAATACAAGACCGGAGCAACTATAGTTTTGGCCATTTCTAAATCCCCCTCCTTTAAGGCTTGTTTCTTTATTTTTGTCCACACATCACGTAGATCAGGAGGGTATAAATCAGGTTCTTTTTCACAGTCTATCGGTCCTGGGTCAAAAGGATCTTCTTCTGGCGGATACCCCACTGCATTGACACCCAGGGGTCTAGAGCACTGTGACTTAGAGGCTGATAAGGAAAGAGCTATAGGAGCTTGCGATTCCTCCTCCTCTCCTTCCTCTGCTTTCATAGTCTCAAAAATAACTCTCCATGAAGAAAGCAGACGGTGGGACTCAATATTGCCTTTTGTCGCAGAATCCCATAATTTCACCCCTGTGTCGTCCCAAAGTTCCCGCGTAAAAATTGTAGATGCAGTCACTGCGGGCATATTTACTTGCACCCACTTGAGCATTGCTTTAAGGTCTTGCCCAGAGATATTTTTCTTATGTTTATTAAGAAGACCTTTCATAAGCTCATAAACGTCTCCTTCTGGGGACAAAGCCTGATTCCCCATTACGGATTTCCCACAGCTCACCTCTCAACTCCGGAGGGATTTCAGCCGGCTCCTGCTTCCTTTCAGCAGATCATTCAAAGTTCTGTGGGATTCGCTGCATGTCGCTCAGATAGGCGATTCGAAAGCCCTTCACTATAGATCCTTAAACGGATCACGTTGGGGTCACCAATTTGCGGTGAATGAAGAGACGGGACGCAGCTTGATGCAAGCAAATGTCAGTTTATTGTACAGAAACACGAGTTTATAAACACTTTCAAAAGCTGCGCATTTCAAACTAATTGGTTCTTGAAGCTAAGCACTGCATACCAGGCAATCCCTGATTGGTGGTTAACTACCAGCAATCAACAGCAAGGTGTTACCTTTCCTTGGCGCCATCCTTGGCGCCATCCGTCTCCCACCCCCCTGTGCTCTGCAAACATGCCTCATCATGTTAATTGTTGTCTAGACAAGCTCGAGCAAATTCCCCTCAGCTAACTGATTGCCGTGCATGGTCCCAGTTTGCAGACCGCTCCTGCAGATGGGAACTGTCAGTACCTGAACTTTGGGAAGTATATGAAACAGACTGGTATAGAGTTTTAAGGCAGTGTACTATAAGATTCGCCTGGAAACAGGCACAACAACCAACGAGGTGGAAATATATTTAAGAGATAACTTGCGGCGAATGAAGAGACGGGACGCAGCTTGATGCAAGCAAATGTCAATTTATTGTACAGAAGCACGAGGTTTTATACACTTTCAGAAGCTGCGCGTTTTAAACAGATTGCTTCTAGAAGCTAAGCACTGCATACTAGGCAATCCCTGATTGGTGGTTAACTACCATCAATTAACAACAAGGTGTTACCTTTCCTTGGCGCCATCCTTGGCGCCATCCGTCTCCCACTCCCCTGTGCTCTGTAAACATGCCTCATCATGTTAATTGTTGTCTAGACAAGCTCGAGCAAATTCCCCTCAGCTAACTGATTGCCCCGCATGGTCCTAGTTTGCAGACCGCTCCTGCATCTCCCCCTTCCTGTTGCACAAAAAGAACCTTTGAAACCGAACGAGTAAAAACAAGGTATAAGTAATAGAACAAATAAAAAAACAACTGAGACATATTATCAATGTCAAAATAACCCACTGTCTTTGTTCCGTACAATTTTAAAATTTTCCCTTTTTGTTTTTGAACAGCTAGTACCAGGTTTGCCATGTTCTGCAGGGCCCTTGCAAACATGACAGCAACCAAGGTAATAGCAAACAAACAATACTGCCAATTGAGTGAATGGATGCCAAAAAGGCTGACATTTTCTCAGATTTTGATAACATGTTGCTGCAATGGGGTGCCTAAAATCCACGCAGCACATACCATCCAAATCCTCACAGCCATGTCCCTGAACCAACAACAAAAAGCAGTGGCAATTTTGACTCACATTCTTAACTGCCTACCAAACAAGGTGATTTAACTCTTTAATGCTTTCCCTGCTGTTACTCTGGGTAAGAGAAGAACCGCTGCGACACGTTCCCATCATAGCCTCCTACTACATTAGCATCTACAGAAAGACAATTATCGACATTCAAAGTGTAAACAGTATCATCTTCTTTTGGATTAACATTATACATAGGTGGAAGGGCACACCAAACAAGAACTGGTTCAGTCAAAAAGTTCGAAAATAGCATGTCTTCTCTGAACATACCTCTGGGGTCATTCCCTTCATTCCCTCTTTTTTTGTGCAAAGAGAAACACTTTCACCAAAACAGAGAAGCCCCTATTTACATCTCTGAGCCCGGACACAAACCGCAGCTGTATGCTCCACCAGGCTCAGGGCAGAAATCATTCATGCAGTTACAATGGTATATATCTCTACAAGAGTGCAGACACCTATTAAACACTAGATAACCATGTTTATCTTTCCTATTCTCCTTCACAATACCCAGCTGTTCTCTCATCTCTTGTTAGGTCAAATATTCTCCAGTTTCCTCTCCTATCTCTCTCTTCAGACATTCTCTGTCCTCTTTTTTGCTTGTTAATTGCGAGGAGGCAAAGCGTGTTTGTAGCTGGGTGACCATGACCTGATTTATGTTACAATCAACTAAACACTGAATACAGGAAAAAAAAGCATGGGAGACATAAGGCAAACATCAATAAGGTGGTTAAAGATAATTATAATAAATCCTGTAATACTTTTGAGTCATGGCCCAAAGTTTTCCAGCCGTGAGAAGAGACCAAAGGCATCCCGCCCCTGGCTCTGTTGCAGATCTTTGTTTTAAGGCTTTTGAGTTTTGTATACATTTGTAAATTAATTCACAGTGGTCACTCAGATTCACGTAACACATCCTATCAAAGTCTTCACACTTGTGTCCCTGTGCTAATAATAAAAATCAATAGCAACTCGGTTCTGTAGCAACATATGATGGACAGAATCAACATCTGTTAATAAGCCAGAAAAAAAAGAACAGTATTTGTAGTATTACTTTGTTTAGCAAGCTAGCAGCATAATTTACTAAGCAAGTTAAAGAGCGTGTACTATTCTTACAGAAGAGATTAGAGAAGCAAAAATCTGTTATGCTGCATTCCAGAACTCAGCCTGAGAATTACAGTCTGCTGTGAGTTCTGTGTTACAATCATTTGACACATGTTGGGGTTGCGATAGTGAAAGTTGCCCGTTTACAATTTTCATTGACATTATCACAGCTAGTTGTTTTAAAAGCAACCCTTGAGCTTCCTGATGTTCAGCTTGTTGCAAAATATTCTGAAGCCAATCAATAAAGTTAGTATTAAAGTTAGTGACTCTCTAGGACCCTGCAACACTGTGGCAAGACTCCCGCATCCGGACTGCCTTAATAGCCATCTCATTCATTTGCAAACAGTTGTCCCTGGGATACCTTGCCTGAGTCACAGAATCGGCACAGTTAATTTTCTCCAGCCAACTGCTCATAGTTAACAGCAATTCCCCGATTAAGGTTTTCAGTCAAGGCCACTACACATAGCTCACAAAAATCAAATAACCACATCATATACTGTATCAGTTAGTACCATACAAAGCAATAACTTCCAATCATGCACTGTGAGCGTATAAGGCTCAGCCATCACTTCAAGAAGGGACATAGCAAATGTATTATGAATCCTCACTTCCCGCACTGCTTTGCTTAACCCTTTAACAGCCTCGTATTGCACAGGCTGCCACTCTCAAGGTTGATTTGTCTGACAAAATACTGAACATGCCATAGCGACTCCCAAAACCCATCACTGAAGTGTTTCCCACTTGCATTCCTGCCACCAATCCCTCAGACTCCCTTTCACCCTCCCCAAAAATACAATCAATGCATCAGGAGAGACAAGGGGGTGGGGGAAAGGTCTAGCTCCTTTTCCAGATCTATAGGACCTGGATCAAAAGGTTTATCAGTGTCAATAAAATCATTGTCCGAGTTGTCCTGTTCCCGTGCTTGGTCCTGTGTTGTGAGGGTCGCTGCAATCAGTGACAGAAGCTTTGGGGGCAGAGGAGATGTGGACAGAATCGCCATCGCTGACTGTGTCTTGAGAAGAGTCGTGCTGTCGGTGGAATTTACAGCTTCCTCTGGTTTAGCACCGTTAGTAGAATTAGTCCACACTTGGCAAAGAGTTGTCAGAATTTGCCACCAAGATGTTAAATGCATTCCCGACACGGAGTTCCCCTCCGCGGCAGCATCATACAATTGGCTGCTGTATGTACACACTTTCATTCTTTCAAAGTCTCTAAAGTTTCTTGGTGCTCACCTGTCTCGATGAATACAGGTGTTATACTCGGGTTTTAGTTTGTCCGCCTGGTCCAGACAGCAAGTTCAGCCAAGCCGTCTCCTCCGGAAGGCAGCCCTCTTCCACGAGCTATCTTTTTTCTGTCCTTATTCTTCCAAGGCTTCGGAACACCACCATAGGGGTCACCATTTGAGGAGATTGAGGCACGGACTCCCTGATCTGACTAGAAGACCCTTCATGAGTCCATATACATCTCTTTCTGGGGACGAAGCGTGATTCCCCATTACGGATTTCCCACAGCTCACCTCTCAACTCCAGAGGGATTTCTGGCCGGCTCCTGCTTCCTTTCAGCAGATCATTCAAAGTTCTGTGGGATTCGCTGCATGTCGCTCAGACAGGCGATTCGAGAGCCCTTCACGTCAGATCCTTAAACGCATCACGTCGGGGTCACCAATTTGCGGCAAATGAAGAGACGGGACGCAGCTTGATGCAAGCAAATGTCAATTTATTGTACAGAAGCACGAGTTTTTATACACTTTCAGAAGCTGCGCGTTTTAAACAGATTGCTTCTTGAAGCTAAGCACTGCATACTAGGCAATCCCTGATTGGTGGTTAACTACCATCAATTAACAGCAAGGTGTTACCTTTCCTTGGCGCCATCCTTGGCGCCATCCGTCTCCCGCTCCCCTGTGCTCTGTAAACATGCCTCATCATGTTAATTGCTGTCTAGACAAGCTCGAGCACGTTCCCCTCTGCTAACTGATTGCCATGCATGGTCCTAGTTTGCAGACCGCTCCTGCAATAACTAACTCTTTAGACCTTGGAAATTACTGAAAGGATAACAGTAAAATTCCCCTGAAGACTACCTGCTACTGCCGAGAAGATATTGATATCCCGTTGCTCTCTGCAGAAGAGTCGACGAGGAAGGCAGAGAGGTACTGAACAGTGAGGAAATGAAAGCTAGTATCCTATCAATGGTATTGATTACCATGACTTTAAAGAAAAAAAGAACATCAACCCTTCAAGTGGACCTTAGGTTGATGGGAAGATTCAATAGGAGTTCAGTATAAAGTCACAGCCGGATAACTACTTAAAAGAAGCCGTGGCAACTGTAAGCATGTTATACTAAAAATCCTACACGCTATATGACCACAGATGGCTATTAGGACGAACCTGGGGAATAAGATATTGGGAACCTGGAACTGATGGAGGGGTCTTAATATTTATTCAGAAACATGAACTAAAACCACAACAAGTGTAGGTAGTTAGGGCTTGGCGGCTGGAAGATGTCACGCTGTATGGAAATATAGGGCCCCTCTCCGGATAGCCAATAGCTTTTAGCTTATGACGTAAGCAGACGGAATTGACGTTGTAAACCCAAGCTATATAAGGCCATGCCACTTATCAATAAAAGCCATTTGCCATCCACCACATTGGTGTCTGTGAGCTGATGGCCCGAGCGGCCTGGGGTTGGTTGCCATGCTGTTCCTGAACCAGGTCGCCACACCTCTGAAGGCAAAAAGTGGTGCCGAAACCTGTGAATTACTCCCCTGGAATCGGGTGAATAGGCGGCCAGAGCGGCTGGACCAGTAAGGCAAGGAGAACGCTCCCGGACCAACAAGGAGGATTAAAGCCCTTGTGAAGGTCGTATCACAATTATATAAGCAATGGGGTATTGATTGTAAACCCAAAGATTTTACTCTAGCCGTTGCAAGACGAGCAACTGTGATAAAAGGCCTTAGCCTTATGGCATCATCGAATCTTAACGAGTACAGTAATTAAAAATTCAGTCTTACTGTAAGTGCGATTTATGCTGACATTCCCTCAAATGCTACACGTGAGTATTTCTCACTCAACTGCCTCAAGTTAAAATAGTAGTATTTGTTAATATGTATTAAAAAATCATTAATTCTCTACAATAGCAGTTGACTTCCATAACACTATGCAAGCAAAAGAGGCTTAAGATGGGTTTTCTGAATACTAACAATTTATTTTAGACTGTCTAAACTCAGGTCTTGAAAGATTTCACTCTGCCAGACATAGAAACACTGTTGCACTCCAGTTGTGATATCCCTTTTCCCAAGTTGTCACATGCACATCTCGCTCAAGCAACATTATTGTTAAAGTTTCTCTCTGCTACATAAAAGCATATTGCACTTGTAGATATAAAAGACAGCACCCTTACTTAGATTATTACCTTATTACCTCATAACTCTTAGTATACCTTGTATCTCTGATTTCATCACTTCAAAAATTCACCAGGAGCAGATAAAACCACAGCATCAGACTAAACTACACCTTAACTGCTGATTCAAATAAAGGCATTCTCTTCAGATATGCCTAATGCTTACAAATAATTTTGGCTGGTTTTGATCAAAAAACTATTATTACAATAATGATCAAAAATAATAATCCCGTTTGCAAAATGCCTTTAAGCCAGCCTCCTAGTCCCAACCAATTTCCACATTCAGAATACAGCATAAATATAAAATACAGAATAAATTATCTCCATCAAGGCAAAAAGGCTTCTTTTTAAACACAGAGATGTTTGCTAGTTCAAAGCAGAAACCCATTTCTTGTAGGTGACATCTGAAGCACTTTTTTTTTTTTTTTTTTTTTTTTTTTTTTTTGTGGGCTTGTAATCAATTCCGTATTTTTCCTTGAGAAGCTTAAGCTGTTCCACTTGTTTCAGGAGTGTTTCCAACTCTGAGTTGTCGAATAGGTCCGTATTTCCCAAAAATATCATACATTTCCTCCGCTGTGATTTTTATACAGCAGGTTCCGAATATGGAGGATCCGATTGACCTCTGGGGGCAGCCAGATGTTAGCTCGCTTGGCCGCTTGCATCGCCATGGCGCCGATCGGAGGGGGGGGGGTGTGCCGCCTTGGAGAGAAACCGCGGCTGGGAAGGGGCCTGCCGTGCCGCGTGCCGCCGCTCGCCGCTGCCGCGGGGGTCCCGGATGCTATCCCATACGCTAATAACCCGAGTAATTCCTTGTTACAATCTATGTCCTGAACGCTCCGCTTTTCTAAAAAGCAAATGAGAGAATCATACGTCGCTTGTCTCTCCATACCTTCGTCAGCGCTGTTGCAGCCTTTGCGAGACTTCGGCGACGTGTGGCCGGCGGGACCCTCTGTAGGTGCTCCTGGGTGCGGGGACTGTGCCCTTCCGCCTCCTGCGCTGCTTTCAGGACCGGTACCCGAAATTCCGTTGAACCATGGCTCGCAGGTTCAGCCCTCTCTAGGTTCCCTGTTCGGGCGCCATTTGTCGCGACGGAGGGAAGACACAGTCACTCAATATGAGTGATCAGCAGACTTCGTTTATTGCGCCTTACAGTCATCTTTTCTACCTTGTTATAATTAGCTCATACATATTACAAAAGTTAAGCTCATTACTGGTTAGTTGCCTAATTACCAAGCCCGCCCCTAGTTTCTCTTCTGTAGCTTTCTGTTCCCACCTGCAACATTCTTTTCCCACCGAAATCGTCCTGTTATTGTGTAACAAAACCAGCCAAAGACAGTGTATTTTGCTTTACTTCAGATAAGCTGAGAGCGATGTGCATTTTTGTCCAGCCAGCTGGACTATGTCTATGAGACCTTTTTTCAGCTAGCCAGTTATCCACAGCAAGGCAAAAAAGGAAGGGGAACTGGGAAAAGACGGACAGAGGGCTGTACGAAAAATGTTTTATGGATTTGTGAAAAGTTGTAGTAATGACAATGTCCACTCAGAAGGGGCGAGGCAAAAAAGGGAAGGGGTACTGGGAACAGAAGGACAGAGGGCTGTACGAAAAATATTGTATGGATTTGTGAATAGTTTGCAGTAATAAAGACGACCGCTCAAAAGGGGCTAGGCAAAAAAGGGGAGGTGAACTGGGGACGGGCGGAGAGGGCTGTACGAAAAATGTTGAATGGATTTGTGAAAAGGTTGCAGTAAGGATGACGACCACTCAAAAGGGGCAAGGCAAAAAGGGAAGGGGAACTGGGAACAGACGGACAGAGGGCTGTACGAAAAATGTTGTATGGATTTGTGAAAAGGTTGTAGTAATGACGATGTCCACTCAGAAGGGACGAGGCAAAAAAAAGAAGGGGAACTGGGAACGGACGGATAGAGGGCGGTACGAAAAATGTTGTATGGATTTGTGAAAATCTTGCAGTAATAACGACGACCGCTCTAAAGGGGCGAGGCAAAAAAGGGGAGGGGAACTGGGAACGGACAGACAGAGGGCTGTATGAAAAATGTTGTATGGATTTGTGAAAAGGTTGCGGTAATGACGACAACCGCTCAAAAGGGGCGAGGCAAAAAAGGGGAGGGGAACTGGGAAGTGATGGACAGAGGGCTGTACGAAAACTCTTGTATGGATTTGTGAAAAGGTTGCAGTAAGGACTACGACCGCTCAAAAGGGGCGAGGTAAAAAAAAGTAGGGGAACTGGTAACGAACGGACAGAGGGCTGTACGAAGACTCTTGTATGGATTTGTAAAATGGTTACACTAAGGTTGACGTCCGCTGAAAAGGGGCGAGGCAAAAAAGGGAAGGGGAACTGTGAACGGGCGGAGAGAGGGCTGTATGAAAACTCTTGTATGGATTTGTGAAAAGGTTGCAGAAACGACGACGACCGTTCAAAAGGGGCGAGGCAAAAAAAGGGAAGGGCAACTGGGAACGGATGGACAGAGGGCTGTACGAAAACTGTTGTATGGATTTGTGAAAAGGTTGGAGTGATGACGACGACCGCTCAAAAAGAGTGAGTTAAAAAAGAGGAGAACTGGGAACAGACAGACATAGGGCTGTACTAAAAGTGTTGTATGGATTTGTGAAAAGGTTGCAGTAATGACGACGACTGCTCAAAAAGGGCGAGGCAAAAAAGGGAAGGGGCACTGGGAACGGACGGACAGAGGGCTGTACGAAAAATGTTGTATGTATTTGTAAAAAAGGTTGCAGCAACGACGACGACCGCTCAGAAGGGGCAAGGCAAAAAACGGAAGGGGAACTGGGAACGGACGGGCAGAGGGCTTTACGAAAACTGTTGTATGGATTTGTGAAAAGACTGCAGTAAGGATGACCAGCGCTCAAAAGGGGCTAGGCAAAAAAGGAAGGGGAACTGGGAATGGATTGAAAGAGGGCGGTATGGAAAATGTTGTATGGATTTGTGAAAAGGTTGTAGTAATGACGATGTCCGCTCAGAAGGGGCGAGGCAAAAAGGGGAAAGGGAACTGGGAACGGATCGATAGATGGCGGTACGAAAAATGTTGAATGGATTTGTGAAATGCTTGCAGTAACAACGACGACCGCTCAAAAGGGGCGAGGCAAAAAAGGGAAAGGGAACTGGGAACGGATGGACAGAGGACTGTGCAAAAACTGTTGTCTGGATTTGTGAAAAGGTTTTAGTAATGACGATATGTGCTCAGAAGGGGCGAGGCAGAAAAGGGAAGGGGTACTGGGAACAGACGGACAAAGGGCTGTATGAAAAATGTTGTATGTATTTGTAAAAAATTGCAGTAAAGACGACGACCGCTCAAAAGGGGCGAGGCAAAAAAGGGAAGGGGAACTGTGAACGGATGGACAGAGGGCGGTATGGAAAATGTTGTATGGATTTCTGGAAAAGTAGTAGTAATGACGACGACCGCTCAAAAGGGTCGCGGCAAAAATGGGAAGGAGAACTAGGAAAGGATGGACAGAGGGTTGTACGAATAATATTGTATGTATTTGTAAAAAGGTTGCAGTAACGACGACGACCGCTCAAAAGGGGCGAGGCAAAAAAGGGAAGGGGAACTGGGAACGGACGGACAGAGGGCTGGACTAAAAGTGTTGTATGGATTTGTGAAAAGGTTGCAGTAATGACGACGACCGCTCAAAAAGGGCAAGGCAAAAAAAGGAAGGGGAACTGGGAACGGACGGACAGAAGGATGAACGGACAATGTATAATGCATTTGTGAAAAGGTTGCAGTAACAACGACGACCGCTCAAATGGGGCGAGGCAAAAAAGGCAAGGTGAACTGGGAAGGGATGGACAGAGGGCTGTACGAAACCTATTGTATGGATTTGTGAAAAGACTGCAGTAACAACGACGACCGCTGAAAAAAGGCGAGGTAAAAAATACAAGGGGAACTGGGAACGGACGGACAGAGGGCTGTACGGAAAATGTTGAATGGATTTGTGAAAAACTTGCAGTAAGGATGACGACCGCTCAAAAGGGGATCGATAAAAAAGGGAAGGTGAACTGAGAACGCATGGACAGAGGGCTGTTAGAAAAATGTTGTATGGATTTGTGAAAAGGTTTCAGTAAGCACGACAACCGCTCAAAAGGGGCGAGGCAAAAAAGGGAAGGGGAACTGGGAAAAGACGGACAGAGGGCTGTACGATAACTACTGTTTGGATTTGTGAAAAGGTTGCAGTAACGACGACGACGGCTCAAAAGGGGCGAGGCAAAAAAAGGGAAGGGCAACTGGGAACGGATGGACAGAGGGCTGTACGAAAACTGTTGTATGGATTTGTGAAAAGGTTGGGGTGACGACGACGACCGCTCAAAAAGGGCGAGTTAAAAAAGAGAAGGAGAACTGGGAACAGACGGACATAGGGCTGTACTAAAAGTGTTGTATGGATTTGTGAAAAGGTTGCAGGAATCACAACGACCGCTCAAAAAGGGCAAGTCAAAAAAGGGAAGGGGCACTGGGAACGGACGGACAGAGGGCTGTACGAAAAATGTTGTATGGTTTTGTGAAAAGGTTGCAGCAACGACGACGACCGCTCAGAAGGGGCAAGGCAAAAAAGGGAAGGGGAACTGGGAACGGATGGACAGAGGGCTGTACGAAAGCTGTTGTTTCTATTTGTAAATAGGTTGCAGTAACGACGACGACCGCTCAAAAGAGGGAAGACAATAAAGGGAAGGGGAACTGGAAACGGATGGGCAGAGGGCTTTACGAAAACTGTTGTATGGATTTGTGAAAAGACTGCAGTAAGGATGACCAGCGCTCAAAAGGGGCTAGGCAAAAAAAGAAGGGGAACTGGGAATGGATTGAAAGAGGGTGGTATGGAAAATGTTGTATGGATTTGTGAAAAGGTTGTAGTAATGACGATGTCCGCTCAGAAGGGGCGAGGCAAAAAAGGGAAAGGGAACTGGGAACGGATCGATAGAGGGCGGTACGAAAAATGTTGAATGGATTTGTGAAAAGCTTGCAGTAACAATGACGACTGCTCAAAAGGGGCGAGGCAAAAAAGGGAAGGGAAACTGCGAACGGACGGATAGAAGGCTGTACTAAAAATATTGTATGGATATGTGAAAAGCTTGCAGTAACAACGACGACCGCTCAAAAGGGGCGAGGCAAAAAAGGGAAGGGGAACTGGGAACGGATGGACAGAGGGCTGTACGAACACTGTTATATGTATTTGTGAAAAGATTGCAGTAAGGATGACGACCGCTCAAAAAGGGCAAGGAAAAAAGGAAGGGGAACTGGGAACGGACGGAGAGAGGGCTGTACGAAAACTGTTATATGTATTTGTAAAAAGGTTGCAGTAACGACGACGACCGCTCAAAAGGGGCAAGGCAAAAAACGGAAGGGGAATTGGGAACGGACGGACAGAGGGCTGTACAAAAACTGTTGTCTGGATTTGTGAAAAGGTTTTAGTAATGACGATGTCCGCTCAGAAGGGGCGAGGCAGAAAAGGGAAGGGGTACTGGGAACGGACGGACAAAGGGCTGTATGAAAAATGTTGTATGGATTTCTGGAAAAGTAGTAGTAATGACGACGACCGCTCAAAAGGGTCGAGGCAAAAATGGGAAGGAGAACTAGGAAAGGATGGACAGAGGGTTGTACGAATAATATTGTATGTATTTGTGAAAAGGTTTTAGTAATGACGATGTCCACTCAGAAGGGGCGAGGCAAAAAAGGGAAGGGGAACTGGGAACGGATGGACAGAGGGCTGTACGAACACTGTTGTATGGATTTGTGAAAAGGTAGTAGTAATGATGATGTCCGCTCAGAAGGGGCGAGTCAATAAAGGGAAGGGGTATTGGGAACGGAAGAACAGAGGGCTGTACGAAAAATGTTGTATGGATTAGTGAAGAGTTTGCAGAAATAACGACGACCGCTCAAAAGGGGCGAGGCAAAAAAAGGGAGGGGAACTGGGGACGGACGGAGAGGGCTGTACGAAAAACGTTGAATGGATTTGTGAAAAGTTTCAAGTAAGGATGATGACCGCTCAAAAGGGGCGAGGCAAAAAAGGGAAGGGGAACTGGGAACGGACGGACAGAGGGCTGTACGAAAACTGTTGCATGTATTTTTAAAAATGTTGAGCTAACGACGACGACCGGTCAAAAGTGGTGAGGCAAAAAAGAGAAGGGGAATTGGGAAAAGGCGGAGAGAGGGCTGTACGAAAACTCTTGTAGGGATTTGTGAAAAGGTTGCAGTAAGGACGACGACCACTCAAAAGGGGCGAGGCAAAAAAGGGAAGGGGAACTGGGAACGGACTGGCAGAGGGCTGGACTAAAAGTGTTGTATGGATTTGTGAAAAGGTTGCAGTAATGACGGCGACCACTCAAAAGGGGTGAGGCAAAAAAGGGAAGGGGAACTGGGAAAGGTCGGACAGAGGGCTTTACGAAAAATGTTGTATGGATTTGTGAAAAGTCTGGAGTGACGACGACGACCGCTCAAAAAGGGCGAGGCAAAAAAGAGAAGGGGAACTGGGAACAGACGGACAGAGGGCTGGACTAAAAGTGTTGTATGGATTTGTGAAAAGGTTGCAGTAATGACGACGACCGCTCAAAAAGGGCAAGTCAAAAAAAGTAAGGGGAACTGGGAACGGACGGAGAGAAGGATGAACGGACAATGTATAATGCATTTGTGAAACAGTTGCAGTAACAACGACGACCGCTCAAATGGGGCGAGGCAAAAAAGGCAAGGTGAACTGGGAAGGGATGGACAGAGGGCTGTACGAAACCTATTGTATGGATTTGTGAAAAGACTGCAGTAACAACGACAACCGCTGAAAAAAGGCGAGGTAAAAAATACAAGGGGAACTGGGAACGGACGGACAGAGGGCTGTACGGAAAATGTTGAATGGATTTGTGAAAAACTTGCAGTAAGGATGACGACCGCTCAAAAGGGGATCGATAAAAAAGGGAAGGGGAACTGAGAACGCATGGACAGAGGGCTGTAAGAAAAATGTTGTATGGATTTGTGAAAAGGTTTCAGTAAGTACGACAACCGCTCAAAAGGGGCGAGGCAAAAAAGGGAAGGGGAACTGGGATAAGACGGACAGAGGGCTGTACGATAACTACTGTTTGGAATTGTGAAAAGGTTGCAGTAACGACGACGACCGTTCAAAAGGGGCGAGGCAAAAAAAGGGAAGGGCAACTGGGAACGGATGGACAGAGGGCTGTACGAAAACTGTTGTATGGATTTGTGAAAAGATTGCAGTAATGACGACGACCGCTCAAAAAGGGCGAGGCAAAAAAGGGAAGGGGCACTGGGAACGGACGGACAGAGGGCTGTACGAAAAATGTTGTATGGATTTGTGAAAAGGTTGCAGTAATGACGACGACCGCTCAAAAAGGGCAAGGCAAAAAAGGGAAGGGGAACTGGGAACGGATGGACAGAGGGCTGTACGAAAGCTGTTGTATCTATTTGTAAATAGGTTGCAGTAACGACGACGACCGCTCAAAAGGGGCAAGGCAATAAAGGGAAGGGGAACTGGGAACGGACGGGCAGAGGGCTTTACGAAAACTGTTGTATGGATTTGTGAAAAGACTGCAGTAAGGATCACCAGCGCTCAAAAGGGGCGAGGCAAAAAAAGGCAAGGGGTACTGGGAACGGAAGAACAGAGGGCTGTACGCAAAATGTTGTATGGATTTGTGAAAAGTTTGCAGAAATAACGACGACCGCTCAAAAGGGGCGAGGCAAAAAAGGGGAGGGGAAATGGGGACGGACGGAGAGGGGTGTACGAAAAATGTTGAATGGATTTGTGAAAAGGTTGCAATAATGACAACGACCACTCAAAAGGGGCGAGGAAAAAAAGGGAAGGGTAACTGGTAAAGGACGGACAGAGGGCTTTACGAAAAATGTTGTATGGATTTGTGAAAAGGTTGGAGTGACGACGACGACCGCTCAAAAAGGGCGAGTTAAAAAAGAGAAGGGGAACTGGGAACAGACGGACAGAAGGATGAACGGAAAATGTATAATGGATTTGTGAAAAGACTGCAGTAACGACGAGGACCGCTGAAAAAAGGCGAGGTAAAAAATACAAGGGGAACTGGGAACGGACGGACAGAGGGCTGTACGAAAAATGTTGTATGGATTTGTGAAAATGTTGTCGTAATGATGATGTCCGCTCAAAAGGGGCGAGGTAAAATAGGGAAGGAGAACTGGGAACGGACGGACATAGGGCTGTACGAAATCTGTTGTATGGACTTGTAAAAAGGTTGCAGAAACGTCGACGACCGCTCAAAATGAGCGAGACAAAACGGGAACAGGAACTGGGAACAGACGGTCAGAGGGCTGTAGGGAAAATGTTGTATGGATTTGTGAAAATATTACAGTAATGACGACGACCGCTCAAAAAGGGGCGAGGCAAAAAAGAGAAGGGGAACTGGGAACGAATGGACAGAGGGCTGTACGAAAAATGTTGTATGTTTTTGTAAAAAGGTTGCAGTAACGACGACGACCGCTCAAAAGGGGCGAGGCAAAAACGGGAAGGGGAACTGGGAACGGATGGACAGAGTGCTGTACGTACACTGTTGTATGGATTTGTGAAAAGATTGCAGTAAGGATGAAGACCGCTCAAAAGGGGCAAGGAAAAATGGAAGGGGAACTGGGAACAGACGGACAGAGGTCTGTACGAAAAGAGTTTTATGGATTTGTGAAAAGGTTTTAGTAATGACGATGTCCACTCAGAAGGGGCGAGGCAGAAAAGGGAAGGGGTACTGGGAACGGACGGACAAAGGGCTGTACGAAAAATGTTGTATGTATTTGTAAAAAGGTCGCAGTAACGACGATGACGGCTCAAAAGGGGCGAGGCAAAAAAGGCAAGGGGAACTGGGAAGGGACGGAGAGAGGGCTGTACGAAACCTATTGTATGGATTTGTGAAAAGACTGCAGTAATGATGAGGACCGCTGAAAAAAGGCGAGGTAAAAAATACAAGGGGAACTGGGAACGGACGGACAGAGGGCTGTACGAAAAATGTTGTATGGATTTGTGAAAATGTTGTCGTAATGATGATGTCCGCTCAAAAGGGGCGAGGTAAAATAGGGAAGGAGAACTGGGAACGGACGGACATAGGGCTGTACGAAATCTGTTGTATCGACTTGTAAAAAGGTTGCAGAAACGTCGACGACCGCTCAAAATGAGTGAGACAAAAGGGGAACAGGAACTGGGAACAGACGGTCAGAGGGCTGTAGGGAAAATGTTGAATGGATTTGTGAAAAGGTTTCAGTAACGATGACGACCGCTCAAAAGGGGCGAGGCAAAAAAGAGAAGGGGAACTGGGAACGAATGGGCAGAGGGCTGTACGAAAAATGTTGAATGGATTTGTGAAATAGTTGCAGTAAGGATGACGACCGCTCAAAAGGGGTGAGGCAAAAAAAGGGAATGGGAACTGGGAACGGACGGATAGAGGGCTGTACGAAAAATGTTGTATGTTTTTGTAAAAAGGTTGCAGTAACGAAGACGACCGCTCCAAAGGGGCGAGGCAAAAAAGGGAAGGGGAACTGGGAACGGATGGACAGAGGGCTGTACGTACACTGTTGTATGGATTTGTGAAAAGGTTGCAGTAACGAAGACGACCGCTCCAAAGGGGCGAGGCAAAAAAGGGAAGGGGAACTGGGAACGGATGGACAGAGGGCTGTACGTACACGGTTGAATGGATTTGTGAAAAGATTGCAGTAAGTATGACGACCGCTCAAAAGGGGCAAGGAGAAAAGTAAGGGGAACTGGGAACAGACGGACAGAGGTCTGTACGAAAAGTGTTTTATGGTTTTGTGGAAAGGTTTTAGTAATGACGATGTCCGCTCAGAAGGGGCGAGGCAGAAAAGGGAAGGGGTACTGGGAACGGACGGACAAAGTCTGTACGAAAAATGTTGTATGGATTTGTGAATAGGTAGTAGTAGTAATGACGACCGCTCAAAAGTGGCGAGGAAAAAAAGGGGATGGGTACTGGGAAGGGACGGACAGAGGGCTGTACGAAAAATGTT
This sequence comes from Falco naumanni, assembly GCF_017639655.2. Taxonomy (NCBI): domain Eukaryota; kingdom Metazoa; phylum Chordata; class Aves; order Falconiformes; family Falconidae; genus Falco; species Falco naumanni. Next base: position 23,503,842 of record NC_054079.1, read on the forward strand.
GTATGTATTTGTAAAAAGGTCGCAGTAACGACGACGACGGCTCAAAATGGGCGAGGCAAAAAACGGAAGGGGAACTGGGAATGGACGGACAGAGGGCTGTACAAAAACTGTTGTCTGGATTTGTGAAAAGATTGCAGTAATGATAAAACCGCTCAAAAAGGGCGAGGCAAAAAAAGGAAGGGGAACTGGGAACGGACGGACAGAAGGATGAACGGAAATGTATAATGTATAATTTGTGAAAAGGTTGCAGTAACAACGACGACCGCTCAAATGGGGTGAGGCATAAAAGGCAAGGGGAACTGGGAAGGGACGGAGAGAGGGCTGTACGAAACCTATTGTATGGATTTGTGAAAAGACTGCAGTAACGACGAGGACCGCTGAAAAAAGGCGAGGTAAAAAATACAAGGGGAACTGGGAAGGGACAGACAGAGGGCTGTATGGAAAATGTTGAATGGATTTGTGAAAATCTTGGAGTAAGGATGACGACCGCTCAAACGGGGATCGATAAAAAAGGGAAGGGGAACTGAGAACGCATGGTCAGAGGGCTTTACGAAAAATGTTGTATGGATTTGTGAAAAGGTTTCAGTAATGACGATAACCGCTCAAAATGGGCGAGGCAAAAAAGGGAAGGGGAACTGGGAAGGGACGGAGAGAGGGCTGTACGAAACCTATTGTATGGATTTGTGAAAAGACTGCAGTAACATCGTCGACCGCTCAAAAGGGGCGAGGCAAGAAAGGGAAGGGGAACTGGGAACGGATGGACAGAGGGCTGTACGAAAAATGTTGAATGGATTTGTGAAAAGGTTGTCGTAATGACGATGTCCGCTCTAAAAGTGGCGAGGTAAAATAGGGAAGGAGAACTGGGAACGGACGGACATAGGGCTGTACGAAATCTGTTGTATGGACTTCAAAAAAGGTTGCAGAAACGACGACGATCGCTCAAAATGAGCGAGACAAAAGGGGAACAGGAACTGGGAACGGACGGACAGAGGGCTGTCGGGAAAATGTTGAATGGATTTGTGAAAAACTTGCAGTAAGGATGACGACCGCTCAAAAGGGGATCGATAAAAAAGGGAAGGGGAACTGAGAACGCATGGATAGAGGGCTGTAAGAAAAATGTTGTATGGATTTGTGAAAAGGTTGCAGAAACGATTACGACAGCTTAAAAGGGGCGAGGCAAAAAAGGGAAGGGGAACTGCGAACGGACGGACATAGGGCTGTATGAAATATGTTTTATGGATTTGTAATAAGTTGTCAGTAACATCGACGACCGCTCAAAAGGGGCGAGGCAAGAAAGGGAAGGGGAACTGGGAACGGATGGACAGAGGGCTGTACGAAAAATGTTGTATGGATTTGTGAAAATGTTGTCGTAATGACGATGTCCGCTCAAAAGGGGTGAGGTAAAATAGGGAAGGAGAACTGGGAACGGACGGACATAGGGCTGTACGAAATCTGTTGTATGGACTTGTAAAAAGGTTGGAGTAACGACGACGACCGCTCAAAATAAGCGATACAAAAGGGGAACAGGAACTGGGTTCGGATGGACAGAGGGCTGTAGGGAAAATGTTGTATGGATTTGTGAAAATATTACAGTAATGACGACGACCGCTCAAAAGGGGCGAGGCAAAAAAGAGAAGGGGAACTGGGAACGAATGGACAGAGGGCTGTACAAAAAATGTTGTATGTATTTTAAAAGTTTGGAGTAACGACGACGACCGCTCAAAAAGGGCGAGAAAAAAAAGGAAGGGGAACTGCGAACGGACGGACAGAGGGCTGTACGAAAAATGTTGTATGGATTTGTGAAAATCTTGCAGTAATGACGACGACCGATCAAAAGGGGCGAGGCAAAAAAAGGGAAGGGGAACTGGGAACGAATGGACAGAGGGCTGTACGAAAAATGTTGAATGGATTTGTGAAATAGTTGCATTGAGGATGACAACCGCTCAAAAGGGGCGAGGCAAAAAAAGGGAAGGGGAACTGGGAACGGACGGACAGAGGGCTGTACGAAAAATGTTGTATGGATTTGTGAAAATCTTGCAGTAATTACAACGACCGATCAAAAGGGGCAAGGCAAAAAAGGGAAGGGGAACTGGGAACGCACGGACAGAGGTCTTTACGAAAAATGTTGTATGCATTTGTGAAAAGGTTGCAGTAACAACGACGACCGCTCAAATGGTGCGAGGCAAAAAAGGCAAGGGGAACTGGGAAGGGACGACGAGAGGGCTGTACGAAACCTATTGTATGGATTTGTGAAAAGACTGCAGTAACGACGACGACCGCTGAAAAAAGGCGAGGAAAAAAATACAAGGGGAAGTGGGAACAGACGGACAGAGGGCTGTACGGAAAATGTTGAATGGATTTGTGAAAAACTTGCAGTAAGGATGACGACCGCTCAAAAGGGGATCGATAAAAACGGGAAGGGGAACTGAGAACGCATGGATAGAGGGCTGTAAGAAAAATGTTGTATGGATTTGTGAAAAGGTTTCAGTAATGACGATAACCGCTCAAAATGGGCGAGGCAAAAAAGGGAAGGGGAACTGGGAACGGACGGACAGAGGGCTTTACGAAAAATGTTGTATGGATTTGTGAAAAGGTTGCAGTAACGACTACGACAGCTTAAAAGGGGCGAGGCAAAAAAGGGAAGGGGAACTGCAAACGGACAGATATAGGGCTGTATGATATATGTTTTATGGATTTGTAATAAGTTGTCAGTAACATCGACGACCGCTCAAAACGGGCGAGGCAAGAAAGGGAAGGGGAACTGGGAACGGATGGACAGAGGGCTGTACTAAAAATGTTGTATGGATTTGTGAAAAGGTTGTCGTAATGACGATGTCCGCTCTAAAAGTGGCGAGGTAAAATAGGGAAGGAGAACTGGGAACGGACGGACATAGGGCTGTACGAAATCTGTTGTATGGACTTCTAAAAAGGTTGCAGAAACGACGACGATCGCTCAAAATGAGCGAGACAAAAGGGGAACAGGAACTGGGAACGGACGGACAGAGGGCTGTCGGGAAAATGTTGAATGGATTTGTGAAAAGGTTTCAGTAACGATGACGACCGCTCAAAAGGGGCGAGGCAAAAAAGAGAAGGGGAACTGGGAACGAATGGACAGAGGGCTGTACGAAAAATGTTGAATGGATTTGTGAAATAGTTGCAGTAAGGATGACGACCGCTCAAAAGGGGCGAGGCAAAAAAAGGGAAGGGGAACTGGGAACGGACGGACAGAGGGCTGTACGAAAAATGTTGTATGTTTTTGTAAAAAGGTTGCAGTAACGAAGACGACCGCTCCAAAGGGGCCAGGCAAAAAAGGGAAGGGGAACTGGGAACGGACGGACAGAGGGCTGTACGTACACTGTTGTATGGATTTGTGAAAAGATTGCAGTAAGGATGACGACCGCTCAAAAGGGGCAAGGAAAAAAGGAAGGGGAACTGGGAACAGACGGACAGAGGGCTGTACGAAAAATGTTGTATGGATTTGTGAAAATCTTGCAGTAATGACAACGACCGATCAAAAGGGGCGAGGCAAAAAAGGGAAGGGGAACTGGGAACAGATGGACAGAGGGCTGTACGAAACCTATTGTATGGATTTGTGAAAAGACTGCAGTAACGACGACGACCGCTGAAAAAAGGCGAGGTAAAAAGTACAAGAGGAAATGGGAACGGACGGACGGAGGGCTGTACGAAAAATGTTGTATGGATTTGTAAAAAGGTTGGAGTGACGACGACGACCGCTCAAAAAGGGCGAGTTAAAAAAGAGAAGGGGAAATGGGAACGGACGGACAGAGGGCTGTATGAAAACTGTTGTATGTATTTTAAAAGTTCGGTGTAACGACGACGACCGATCAAAAGGGGCGAGGCAAAAAAGGAAGGGGAACAGGGAACGCACGGACAGAGGTCTTTACGAAAAATGTCGTATGGATTTGTAAAAAGGTTGGAGTGACGACGACGACTGCTCAAAAAGGGCGAGTTAAAAAAGAGAAGGGGAACTGGGAACGGACAGACATAGGGCTGTACTAAAAGTGTCGTATGGATTTGTGAAAAGGTTGCAGTAATGACGACGACCACTCAAAAAGGGCGAGGCAAAAAAAGGAAGGGGAACTGGGAACGGACGGACAGAAGGATGAACGGAAAATGTATAATGCATTTGTGAAAAGGTTGCAGTAACAACTACGACCGCTCAAATGGGGCGTGGCAAAAAAGGCAAGGTGAACTGGGAAGGGATGGACAGAGGGCTGTACGAAACCTATTGTATGGATTTGTGAAAAGACTGCAGTAACGACGACGACCGCTGAAAAAAGGCGAGGTAAAAAATACAAGGGGAACTGGGAACGGACGGACAGAGGGCTGTACGGAAAATGTTGTATGGTTTTGTGAAAAGGTAGGAGTGACGAGGACGACTGCTCAAAAAGGGTCAGGAAAAAAAAGGAAGGGGAACTGGGAACGGACGGACAAAGGGATGAACGGAAAATGTATAATGGATTTGTGAAAAGGTTGCAGTAACAATGACGACCGCTTAAAAGGGGATCGATAAAAAAGGGAAGGGGAACTGAGAACGCATGGACAGAGGGCTCTAAGAAAAATGTTGTATGGATTTGTGAAAAGGTTTCAGTAATGACGACAACCGCTCAAAAGGGGCGAGGTAAAATAGGGAAGGGCAACTGGGAACGGATGGACAGAGGGCTGTACGAAAACTGTTGTATGGATTTGTGAAAAGGTTGGAGTGATGACGACGACCGCTCAAAAAGGGTGAGTTAAAAAAGAGGAGAACTGGGAACAGACGGACATAGGGCTGTACTAAAAGTGTTGTATGGATTTGTGAAAAGGTTGCAGTAATGACGACGACTGCTCAAAAAGGGCGAGGCAAAAAAGGGAAGGGGCACTGGGAACGGACGGACATAGGGCTGTACAAAAAATGTTGTATGGATTTGTGAAAAGGTTGCAGAAAGGACTACGACCGATTAAAAGGGGCAAGGCAAAAAAGGGAAGGGGAACTAGAAACGGACGGACAGAGGGCTTTACGAAAACTGTTGTATGGATTTGTGAAAACGTTGCAGAAACGGCGACGACTGCTCAAAAGGGGTGAGGCAATAAAGGGAAGGGGAACTGGGAATGGCCGGACAGAGGGCTGAACAAAACCTGTTGTATGGATTTGTGAAAAGATTGCAGTAACGATGACGAGCGCTCAAAAGGGGCGAGGCAAAAAAGGGAAAGGAAACTGGAAACGGATGGACAGGCGGCTTTATGAAAAATATTGTATGTATTTGTGAAAAGGCTGTAGTAACGGCGACGACCGCTCAAAAGGGGCGAGGCAAAAAAGGGAAGGGGAACTGGGAATGCACGAACAGAGGGTGCACGATAGCTGTTATATATATATATGTAAAAAGGTTTCACTAATGACGACGACCGCTCAAAAGGGGCAAGGCAAAAAAGGGAAGGGGCACTGGGAAGGGATGGACAGAGGGCTGTACAAATATGTTTTACGGATTTCTGAATACATTGCAGTAATGACGACGAGCACTAAAAAGGGGCGAGGCAAAAGAGGGAACGGGAACTGGGAATGGATGGACATAGGGCTGTACGAAAACTGTTGTATCTATTTTTAAAAAAGGTGAGCTAACGACGACGGCCGCTCAAAAGGGGCGAGGCAAAAAAGGGAAGGGGAACTGGGAATGGACGGACAGAGGGCTGTACGAAAAATGTTGTATGTTTTTGTAAAAAGGTTGCAGTAACGACGACGACCGCTCAAAAGGGGCGAGGCAAAGAAGGTAAGGGGAACTGGGAACGGACGGACAGCGGGCTGTAGTAAAAGTGTTGTATGGATTTTTGACAAGGTTGCAGTAATGACGATATCTGCTTAAAAGGGGTGAGTAAAGAAAGGGAAAGGAACTGGGAAGGGACAGACAGAGGGCTGTTACGAGAAATGTTGTATGGATTTCTGAAAAGGTTGCACTAACTACGACGACCACTAAAAAGTGGCGAGTCAAAAAAAGGGAAGGGGGACTTGGAACGGACGGACAGAGGGCTGTACGAAAACTCTTGTATGGATTTGTAAAATGGTTACAGGAACGACGACGACCGCTCAAATGGGGCGACGCAAAAAAGGGAAGGGGAACTGCGAACGGACGGACATAGGGCTGTATGAAATATGTTTTATGGATTTGTAATAAGTTTGCAGTAACATCGACGACCGCTCAAAAGGGGTGAGGCAAAAATGGAAGGGGAATTTGTCGCTACAACCTTTTCGCGCACTTCAAAACTTAGTCTCAGAACAACTTTCCAAAGGACATAATGTAGCCTCTACCAGCCCATGGAATTCACCAGTTTTTGTTATTAAAAAACAAACTGGCAAGTGGCGCTTGCTCCATGATCTCAGAAAAATTAATGATGCTATGGAAGATATGGGAGCCCTCCAACCCAGGCTCCCGTCTCCAACTATGATCCCTCGACATTGGCATCTCTCTGTCATAGATCTTAAAGATTGTTTTTTCAGTATCCCATTGCATCTAGGTGATACCCCAAAATTTGCCTTTTCCATTCCAAGCATCAACATGCAAGCTCCGTTGCAGAGATATCAGTGGGTTGTACTGCCCCAAGGTATGAAAAATAGCCCTACAATGTGTCAATGGTATGTTGCAAAAATACTCAGTCCTGTCCGAAATGCTATGCCTACTGTGTTATTGTATCATTATATGGATGACCTTTTAGTGGCAGCACAACATCACAAAGTCATGGAGAAAGCTGTAGCCCTTGTCACAGATGCCGTGAATTCGGCAGGTCTCTCTATAGCACCAGAAAAGGTCCAGAAGTTTCCCCCTTGGAAATATCTGGGCTGGCGAATAAGAGCACAAACTATTGTTCCTCAACCATTGCAGATCAATACCAATGTAAGAAACCTTCATGATGCACAAAAATTACTGGGAACAATAAATTGGGTTCGACCATTATTGGGAATTTCTAATACAGACTTGGGTCCTTTGTTTGACCTACTAAAAGGGGACACTAATCTTTGTTCTCCACGTAGTCTTAACTCTGAAGCAGATACATCTTTACAAAAGGTTGCCTCAGCTATCGCTTCTCGACAGGCCCACCGATGGGCTCCTGAACGACCTTTTTACTTGATTATTTTAAACCCTGCACGACAGCCTCATGCCCTGATATTTCAATGGGACCTTCAGAACTCAGACCCCCTGTTAATTATTGAATGGATCTTTTTACCTAACCAGTCTACAAAAACTATTTTGACACAACATGAAATGTTTGCTTTTCTGATTGTTAAAGCTAGATCACGCCTGTTAACCTTATCAGGGAAGGATTTTGTCTGTATTTGTCTACCAATAACAACAGTATACTTAAAATGGCTTTATCAGCAATCAGACACCTTTGCTATGGCACTTGCTGACTATACAGGTCAAATAACTTCTCATCCACCTTCACACAAGCTGTTTAACATTGACTTTCGCCTGATGTTAAAACCCAGAAGAAGCGAACAACCCTTACAGGCACTTACTGTCTTTACAGATGGATCAGGCAAATCACATAAATCTGTTCCTCTATGGTGGGATGATCAACGGAGACAATGGGACTCAGACATAGAGACAGTCTCCGGTTCACCTCAAATAGTAGAACTGAATGCAGTTGTTTGCGTTTTCCGAAAATGGAACGTACCACTCAACCTTGCTACTGATTCAGCTTATGTTGCAGGTATTGTTACAAGAGCTGAAGCTTCTGTGCTGCGGAATGTTTCACATTCACAACTTTTTACCCTATTACAGGAACTTATTTTCCTTTTGGACTCTCGATCTGCGCCTTATTTTGTTATGCATATTAGGTCTCACACCTCACTACCTGGTTTTCTTGCAGAAGGCAATCGACAAGCTGATATACTGATGTTACCAGTTCAAGTGTTGCCAGACCGTATTGCACAAGCTAAACTAAGTCACTCTTTTTTCCATCAAAATGCTGGAGCTCTTAAACGACAGTTTGACCTTACTTCTCACCAAGCATCAAATATTATTGCTGTCTGTCCTGATTGTCAAAAACATTCTTTCCCATCAATTGCTGCAGGAGTTAACCCTAGAGGATTACAAAGCCTACAATTATGGCAAACAGATGTCACACATTATTCTGAATTTGGTAACCTTAAATATATCCACTCTTCCATTGATACATTTTCAGGTGCCTTGTTTGCCTCTTGTCACACAGGAGAAAAGGCACGAGATGTTCGTAGACATTTAATGCGTGCTTTTGCTGCTTTGGGTATTCCCTCAAAGATAAAGACAGATAATGGTCCAGCTTATGTTTCAAGAACTATAAAAACCTTTTTTGCCCTACAGGGTATAACTCATATTACTGGCATTCCTCATTCTCCCACCAGTCAATCTCTCATTGTACGGTCTCATCAGTCTCTAAAACATCTATTACAACAACAAAAAGTGGGAATGGGAATGGCTATTCCGGAGGAACGGTTACAGAAAGCATTGTATGTTTTTAATTTTTTAAATTGATCTTTAATAGATAACAATCCACCGATAGTTCGACAATTTACTGCAAATACCTCCTTCAAGGCACGGGTTAAAGCCCCAGTATCGGTCCGAGATCCAGAAACAGGTAAAATTATGGGACCATATCCTCTTGTTACATGGGGAAAAGGTTATGCTTGTGTCTCCACAGAAAAAGGACCCAGATGGATCCCAACGAAGAATGTAAGACCTTTCCGTGAACCTTTACCGCAGACAATTGATACCGACATTGACCCTACAGAATGAAATAAAAACTGCGTGAGGATCTCTGTTTTGCATTAATGTCAAATACCCAAAATCAGGATATAGAATATAGATTTCACTTTTTACAGCTCCTAAAACGAACACTATCACCCTGGATCAAACCACTTAACAAAGGTAATGCGTTTGGACCAGACCAGATCCCCAACGCACTGACAGCACCGCTAGCAGATATTATCTTACCTTATATCGACTTTCAACTACACTGTCACGAACCAAATTGGACAGCGTCCCGATTTCTATAGTTATGTTGCTATGAACATGGACCATTCTGTCGACCGTGGATCAAGATTCATTGTAAACTCTGTGATCAGGATCGCTGGTGAGTTGTAAGACTAAGGGACAGATGGGGTCATTGGATGTGTTCTGGGTGTTATAATCAACTATTAAGGTTTAATCATATACAGTGGGCTGAACGTTTTATGGGAAAACCTCTTCTGGAGATAGAGGGAGTTATAGGAGTAGGTTCTGAGATTTTGCCACACTTAGTTTTTGTAAATTTTTTATCACTGACTGAAAGCCTAGAAGTACGGGCTATTGCATGGTTGTTGTTTCAATATATTATATTAGCAGGCAGAATTTATATTCTTAACGAGAACATCATTGTAGGATTAGAGTGTGGACAATCAATTGCAGTGCCTTGGTCGTGGACAGTATGACCAGAAGAATGGCTGGTTGTAAAACGACGACGGCAAAAGAAAAGGAGAAACAAACGTTGTCATTAATATGGATAATGATGTTCACATCTGGACCTTGGCCTACTGAAGGTAGCTCTTATCCCCCTTTTCTACCAAAGGTAAATGTTTGGGTCACGTTGGCGAACTTGACTGGACAGGATACTCTGTGTCTTGCTACGGCCACTACAGATCAGCCTTTTTCCACATGTCTTGTGGGCTTACCATTAGATGAATGGCCTATACCTAAAAACCTTCAAAGTCTTTTTCCACCCAAAAACGTATCAAAAAATGTGACAGATAATTGGGATGTATGGACACCCCATCTCCCACTGGCTACTTTGGAACCACAGGAAATTGAACTTCTTGGTTCTGTAAAAATGGATTTTTGCATAAAATTCAACTACACAGGAAAGAATCAATCCAGGGCATGGGACGTTTCCCCTATTCATCCTGTTTTTAGAAATGCAAGTATCTGGTGTAATTACACTGCTAGCAACCTGTCTAAATCTAGCAATGCTCCACTCTCACTACCTGCTGGAGTATTTTTTATTTGTGGGGATCAAGCATGGCCTGTCGTTCCTTCTCATATAAAAGGAGGACCGTGTAGTTTGGGGCGACTTTCCGTCCTGACTCCTAACACATCTATGATTTTACAACATTGCTACTCTCGAAGGACAAAGCGTGGTGTTCATGCATTTGCCTCCGATTGTGATGATAACATGCAATTTTGGTCCTTTGGCCAACGCTTTACTGCATCTCTTTTGTTGCCTGGAGCTGCTGCAGGAAATGCTCTGGCAACATTAAATAAGCTTGGCTGTTGACTTGCCAAACAAACTAATGCCACAAGCAGTGCCCTGCCTGGTCTTTTATTAGATGTTGATAGTGTTCGCCACGCAACATTACAAAATAGAGCTGCAATAGATTTTTTGCTTCTGGCACAAGGTCATGGTTGTCAAGAGTTTGAAGGGATGTGTTGCATGAACCTTTCAGATCATTTGGAATCAATTCATGCTAGCATCCAAAGACTGAGGGATGGAGTTTCTCATCTTCAACAAAGTGATACTTGGGATTGGTTAGATAAACTGTTTAGAGGTTGGGGTATTTCAGGATGGTTAAGAAGTTTAGTGAAGATGATTATATATGCTTTGGTTGCTTTTTTGATTGTTTTATTACTTCTACCTAGACTTTTACAATGCTTACGAAAATTAACAACTCGTTCGATTTCAAGGGTTCTTTTTGTGCAACAGGAAGGGGAGATGCAGGAAAGGCCTCAAGGACAAGAGTCCAAGTACAGTTAGCCTGATGAATAGAAACATGTTAGAACTTGTAGGGCACAAGCCCTGGGAACAAAGGAACAAGCTAACCGAAGACTCTTGAGCCATTGCGGTTGGGATGGCAACCAGACAGAAAAATTATACAGACAGGGGAACGGATAGTGCTGATAAGGAACTCTGTTAATCACGAAAGTCACGTAGGAAGAAACCCCGAATATTAAAATATAAATATTTGCTAGGATGAGGTAAACTAATCAGTTCCTATTGTTTTAATAGTGTGCCTTAAATGTCAGCCAATCAGTATTTTTTGCGCTTTGGATTTAACCAATCAGTGTGTGATGTGTAGAGGATAGAAACATATATAACTGTAAGAAAATTAATAATAAACAGACAACTTGCTTGCATAAAGCTGCGTCCCGTCTCTTCATTCGCCGCAGTTCCCCATTCAAGCCCTCCGTCCTTCCTTTGACAATTCCTTGTCCCTTTTGGGTGCTCGTCGTCATCGCTACAACCTTTTTACGAATGCATACGACGTTCTTCATACAAGCCCTCTGTCCTTCCTAAGAGAATTCCCCTTTCTTTCCTCGTCCCCTTTGGGTGGTCGTCGTCGTCGCTACAATCTTTTTGCGAATGCATACGACGTTCTTCATACAAGCCCTCTATCCTTCCACAGACAATTCCCTTTAGTTTCCTCTTCCCCTTTAGGCGGTCGTCGCCGTCGCTACAACCTTTTTACGAATGCATACGACGTTCTTCATACAATCCCTCCGTCCTTCCTTCGACAATTCCCCTTAGTTTCGTCGCCCCTTTTGGGCGGTCGTCATCGTCGCTACAACATTCTTACGAATGCATACAACGTTCTTCATACAACCCTTAGTCCTTCCTTCGACAATTCCCCTTTGTTTCCTCGTCCCCTTTGAGTGGTCTTCGTTGTCGCTACAACCTTTTTACGAATGCATACGACGTTCTTCATACAAGCCCTCAGTCCTTCCTACAACAGTTCCCCTTTGTTTCCTTGTCCCTATTGGGCGGTCGTCGTCGTCGCTACAACCTTTTTACGAATGCATACGATGTTCTTCATACAAGACCTTAGTCCTTCCTTCGACAATTCCTCTTTGTTTTTTCGTCCCTTTTAAACAGTCGTTGTCGTCATCGTCACTACAACCTTTTTACGAATGCATACGACGTTCTTCATACAATCCCTATGTCCTTCCTTTGACAATTCCCCCTTAGATCCTCGTCCATTTTGGGCGGTCGTCGTCTTCGCTACAACCTTTTTACAAATGCATACGACGTTCGTCATACAAGCCCATTGTCCTTCCTTCGACAATCCCCTTTTGTTTCCTCGTCCCTTTTGGGCAGTCGTCGTCCTCTCCTCAACCTTTTTACGAATGCATACGACGTTTTTCATACAATCCCTCCATCCTTCCTTCGACAATTCCCCTCAATTTCGTCGTCCCTTTTGGGCGGTCGTCGTCGTCGCTACAACATTTTTACGAATGCATACAACGCTGGTCATACAACCCTTAGTCCTTCCTTCGACAATTCCCATTTGTTTCCTCGTCTCTTTCGGGCGGTTGTCGTCGTCGCTACAATTTTTTTACGAATGCATACGTCGTTATTCATACAAGGCCCCTGTCCTTACTTCGGCACTTCCCCTTTGTTTCCTTGTCCCTATTCGGCGGTCGTCGTTGTCGCTACAACCTATTTACGAATGCATACGACGTTCTTTATACAAACCCCTGTCCTTCCTTTGACAATTCCCCTTTGTTTCCTCGTCCCTTTTGGGCGGTCGTCGTCGTCGCTACAACCTTTATACGAATGCATGCGACGTTCTTCATGCAAGCCCTCTCTCATTCCTTTGGATATCCCCCTTTTTTACCTCTTCCCTTTTGGGCGGTCGTCGTAGTCGCTACAACCTTTTTACGAATGCATATGACGTTCTTCATACAAGCCCACTGTCCTTCCTTCGACAATTCCCCTTTAGATCCTCGTCCCTATTGGGCGGTCGTCGCCATCGCTAAAACCTTTTTACGAATGCATATGACGTTCTTCATACAAGCCCTCTGTCCTTAGTTCGACAATTCCCCTTAAGATCCTCGTCACCATTGGGCGGACGTCGTCGTCGGTACAATTACTTTAAGAATGCATACGACGTTCTTCATACAAGCCCCCTGTCCTACCTTTAACAATTCCCCTTTGTTTCCTCGTCCCCTTTGGGCTGTCGTCATCGTCGCTACAACGTTTTTACAAATGCATGTGACGTTCTTCAAACAAGCCCTCTGTCTCTCCCTCGACAATTCCCCTTTATTTCCTCTTCCCTTTTGGGCGGTCGTCATCATCGCTACAACCTTTTTACGAATGCATACGACGTTCTTCATACAAGCCCCCTGAACTTCCTTCGACAATTCCCCCTTATTTCCTCGTCCCTATGAGCGGTCGTCGTCGTCGCTACAACCTTTTTACGAATGCATACGACGTTCTTCATACAAGCCCTCTGTCATTCCTTCGACAATTCCCCTTTAGATCCTCGTCCCTATTGGGCGGTCGTCGCCGTCGCTACAACCTTTTTGCGAATTCATATGACATTCTTCATGCAAGGCCCCTAAACTACCTTCGACAATTCCCCTTTGTTTCCTCTTCCCTTTTGGGCGGTCGTCGTCGTCGCTACAACCTTTTTATGAATGCATACGACGTTCTTCATACAAGCCCTCCGTCCTTCCTTAGACAATACCCCTTTCTTCCCTCGTCCCTTTTGGGCGGTCGTCGCCATAGCTACAACCTTTTTACGGATTCATACGACGTTCTTCATGCAACGCCTCTGTCCTTCCGTCGACAATTGCCCTTTAGATCCTAGTCCCTATTGGGCAGTCGTCCTTGTCGGTACAACCTTTTTACGAATGCATACGACGTTCTTCATACAAGCCTTCCGTCCTTCCTTCGACAATTCCCCTTTGTTTCTTCGTCACTTTTAGGCGGTCGTCGTCATCGCTACAACCTATTTACGAATGCATGCGACGTTCTTCATACAAGCCCCCTCTCCTTCCTTCGACAATTCCCCATTTTTTCCCCGTCCCTTCTGGGCGGTCCTCTTCGTCGCTACAACCTTTTTACGAATGCATATGACGTTCTTCATACAAGCCCCCTGTCCTTCCTTCGACCATTCCCCTTTGTTCCGTTGTCCCTATTGGGCGGTCGTCGCCGTCGCTACAACCTTTTTATGAATGCATACGACGTTCTTCATACAAGCCCTCTGTCCTTCCTTCGACAACACCCCTTTGTTCCCTCGTCCCTTTTGGGCTGTCGTCGTCGTCGCTACAACCTTTTTAAGAATGCATGCGACGTTCTTCATACAAGCCCTCTGTCATTCCTTCAGATATTCCCCTTTTTTACCTCTTCCCTTTTGGGCGGTCGTCGTCATCGCTAGAACCTTTTTATGAATGCATACGACGTATTTCATACAAGCCCTCCGTCCTTCCTTCGACAATTCCCCTTTAGATCCTCGTCCGTATTGGACGGTCGTCATCGTCGCTACAACCTTTTTACGAATTCATACGACGTTCTTCATGCAAGGCCCCTAAACTATCTTCGACAATTCCCCTTTGTTTCCTCTTCCCTTTTGGGCGGTCGTCGTCGTCGTTACAACTTTTTTACGAATGCATATGATGTTCTACATACAAGCCCTCTGTCCTTCCTTCAACAGTTCCCCTTTAGATCCTCGTCCCTATTGGGCGGTCGTCGCCTTCGCTACAACCTTTTTACGAATGCATGTGACGTTATTCATACAAGCCCCCTGTCCTTCATTCGACAATTCCCCTTTGTTCCCTCGTCCCTTTTGGGAGGTCGTCGTCGTAGGTACAACTTCTTTAAGAATGCATACGACATTCTTCATACAAGCCCTCTGTCCTTCCTTCAACAATTCCCCTTTGTTTCTTCGTCCCTTCTGGGCAGTCCTCGTCATCGCTACAACCTTTTTACGAATGCATACGACGTTCTTCGTACAAGCCCCCTGAACTTCCTTCGACAATTCCCCCTTATTTCCTCGTCCCATCTGGGCGGTCGTCGCCGTCGCTACAACCTTTTTACGAATGCAAGGGACGTTCTTCATACAAGCCCCCTCTCCTTCCTTTGACAATTCCCCATTTTTTCCCCGTCCCTTTTGGGCGGTCCTCTTCGTCGCTACAACCTTTTTATGAATGCATGCGACGTTCTTCAAACAAGCCCTCCGTCTCTCCTTCGACAATTCCCGTTTTTTACCTCTTCCCTTTTGGGCGGTCGTCGCCATCGCTACAACCTTTTTACGAAAGCATACAAAGTACTTCATACAAGCCCACTGTCCTTGCTTCGACAATTCCCCTTTGTTTCCTCGACCCTTTTGGGCGGTCGTCGTCGTCGCTACAACCTTTTTACGAATGCATACGACGTTCTTTATACAGACCCCTGTCCTTCCTTCTCAATTCCCCTTTGTTTCCTCGTCCCTTTTGGGCGGTCGTCGTCGTCGCTACAACCTTTTTACGATTGCATGCGACGTTATTCATACAAGCCCCCCGTGCTTCCTTCTACAATTCCCCTTCGTTTCCTCGTCCCTTTTGGGCGGTCGTCGTCGTCGCTACAACCTTTTTACGAATGCATGCGACATTCTTCATGCAAGCCCCCTGTCATTCCTTCGGATATTCCCCTTTTTTACCTCTTCCCTTTTGGGCGGTCGTCGTCGTTGCTACAATCTCTTTACGAATGCATACGATGTTCTTCATACAAGCCCTCTGTCCTTCCTTCGACAACACCCCTTTGTTCCCTTGTCCCTTTTGGGCAGCCGTCGCTGTCGCTACAACCTTTTTACTGAATGAATACGACGTTCTTCAGAGAAGCCCCCTGTCCATCCTTCGACAATTCCCCTTTAGATCCTCGACACCTATTGGGCCGTCGTCCTTGTCGGTACAACCTTTTTACGAATGCATACGATGGTCTACATATTACCCACTGTCCTTACTTCGACAATTCCTTTTTTTTTTCCTCGTCCATACTGGTGGTTGTCTTCGTCGTCGCTACAACGTTTTTATGAATGCATATGACGTTCTACATACAAGTCCTCTGTCCTTCCTTCGACAATTCTATTTTTCCTCATCTCTTTTTGGCGATCGTCGTCGACGCTACAACCTTTTATGAATGCATACGACGTTCTACATACAAGCCCTCTGTCCTTCCTTCGACAATTCCCCTTTAGATCCTCGTCCCTACTGCACGGTCGTCGTCGTCGCTACATCCTTTTTGCGAATGCATACGATGTTCTTCATACAAGCCCTCAGTCCTTCCTTCGACAATTTCGCTTTATTTCTTCGTCCCTTTTGGGCAGTCGTCGTCATAGCTACAACCTTTTAAGGAATGCATACGACGTTCTTCATACAACCCCTCTGTCCTTCCTTTGACAATTCCCCATTTTTTCCCCGTCCCTACTGGGCAGTCCTCGTTGTCTCTACAACCTTTTCAAGAATGCATGCGACGTTCTTTAAACAAGCCCTCCATCTCTCCTTCGACAATTCTCATTTGTTCCATTGTCCCTTTTGGGCGGTTGTCGCCGTTGCTACAACCTTTTTACTAATGCATACGACGTTCTTCATACAAGGTCCCTGAACTGCCTTCGACAATTCCCCTTTAGATCCTCGCCCCTATTGGGCGGTCGTTGTTGTCGCTACAACCTTTTTACGAATGCATATGACGTTCTTCATACAAGCCCCCTGTCCTTCCTTCGACAATTCCCTTTTGTTTCCTCATCCCTTTTGGGCGGTCGTCGTCGTCGCTACAACCTTTTTATGAATGCATACGACGTAGTTCATACAAGCCCCCTGAACTTCCTTTGACAATTCCCCATTGTTTCCTCGTCCCCTTTGGGCGGTCGTCGTCGTCGCTACAACCTTTTTACGAATGCATAAGACGTTGTTCAAACAAAACCCCCTGAACTTCCTTCGAGAATTCCCCTTTGTTTCCTTGTCCCTTTTGGGCGGCCGTCGTCGTCGCTCCAAACCTTTTACGAATGCATGCGACGTTCTTCATACAAGCCCCCTGTCCTCCCTTTGACAATTCCTCTTTGTTCCCTCGTCCCTTTTGGGCGGTCGTCGTCATTGCTACAACCTTTTTACAAATGCATACGACGTTCTTTATACAAACCCCTGTCCTTCCTTCGTCAATTCCCCTTTTTTTTCCTCGTCCCTTTTGGGCAGTCGTCGTCGTCGCTACAACCTTTTATGAATGCATACGACGTTCTTCATACAAGCCATCTGTCCTTCCTTCGACAATTCCCCTTTAGATCCTTGTCCCTACTGCGCGGTCGTCGTCTTCGCTACATCCTTTTAACGAATGCATACGACGTTCTTCATACAAGCCCTCTGTCCTTCCTTCGACAACACCCCTTTCTTCCCTCGTCCCTTTTGGGCAGTCGTCGCCATCGCTACAACCTTTTTACGAAAGCATACAAAGTACTTCATACAAGCCCACTGTCCTTGCTTCGACAATTCCCCTTTGTTTCCTCGACCCTTTTGGGCGGTCGTCGTCGTCGCTACAACCTTTTTACGAATGCATACGACGTTCTTTATACAGACCCCTGTCCTTCCTTCTCAATTCCCCTTTGTTTCCTCGCCCCTTTTGGGCGGTCGTCGTCGTCGCTACAACCTTTTTACGATTGCATGCGACGTTATTCATACAAGCCCCCCGTGCTTCCTTCTACAATTCCCCTTCGTTTCCTCGTCCCTTTTGGGCGGTCGTCGTCGTCGCTACAACCTTTTTACGAATGCATGCGACATTCTTCATGCAAGCCCCCTGTCATTCCTTCGGATATTCCCCTTTTTTACCTCTTCCCTTTTGGGCGGTCGTCGTCGTTGCTACAATCTCTTTACGAATGCATACGATGTTCTTCATACAAGCCCTCTGTCCTTCCTTCGACAACACCCCTTTGTTCCCTCGTCCCTTTTGGGCAGCCGTCGCTGTCGCTACAACCTTTTTACTGAATGAATACGACGTTCTTCAGAGAAGCCCCCTGTCCATCCTTCGACAATTCCCCTTTAGATCCTCGACACCTATTGGGCCGTCGTCCTTGTCGGTACAACCTTTTTACGAATGCATACGATGGTCTACATATTACCCACTGTCCTTACTTCGACAATTCCTTTTTTTTTTCCTCGTCCATACTGGTGGTTGTCTTCGTCGTCGCTACAACGTTTTTATGAATGCATATGACGTTCTACATACAAGTCCTCTGTCCTTCCTTCGACAATTCTATTTATTTCCTCATCTCTTTTTGGCGATCGTCGTCGACGCTACAACCTTTTATGAATGCATACGACGTTCTACATACAAGCCCTCTGTCCTTCCTTCGACAATTCCCCTTTAGATCCTCGTCCCTACTGCACGGTCGTCGTCGTCGCTACATCCTTTTTGCGAATGCATACGATGTTCTTCATACAAGCCCTCAGTCCTTCCTTCGACAATTTCGCTTTATTTCTTCGTCCCTTTTGGGCAGTCGTCGTCATAGCTACAACCTTTTAAGGAATGCATACGACGTTCTTCATACAACCCCTCTGTCCTTCCTTTGACAATTCCCCATTTTTTCCCCGTCCCTACTGGGCAGTCCTCGTTGTCTCTACAACCTTTTCAAGAATGCATGCGACGTTCTTTAAACAAGCCCTCCGTCTCTCCTTCGACAATTCTCATTTGTTCCATTGTCCCTTTTGGGCGGTTGTCGCCGTCGCTACAACCTTTTTACTAATGCATACGACGTTCTTCATACAAGGTCCCTGAACTGCCTTCGACAATTCCCCTTTAGATCCTCATCCATTTTGGCGGTCGACGTCGCCGCTACAACCTTTTTACGAATGCATACGATGTTCTTCATACAAGCCCTCCGTCCTTCCTTCGACAATTCCCCTTTGTTTCTTCGTCCCCTCTGGGCGGTCCTCATCATCGCTACACCCTTTTTACGAATGCATACGACGTTCTTCATATAAACCCTCTGTCATTCCTTCGACAATTCCCCTTTAGATCCTCGTCCCTATTGCGCGGTCGTCCTTGTCGGTACAACCTTTTTACAAATGCATGCGACGTTCTTCATGCACGCCCCGTGTCCTTCCTTCGACAATTCCCCTTTTTTTACCGTCCCTATTGGGCAGTCCTTGTCTCTACAACCTTTTTACGAATGCATGTGACATTTTTCATGCAAGCCCTATCTTCTTCGACAATGCCCTGTGTTCCCTCGTCCCTTTTGGGCGGTCGTCGCCGTCGCTACAACCTTTCTACGAATTCATACGACGTTACTCATACAAGGCCCCTGAAATCCCTTCGACAATTCCCCTTTGTTAACTCGTCCCTATTGGGCGGTCGTCGTCATCGCTCCAACCTTTTTATGAATGCATTCGACGTTATTCGCACAAGCCCCCTGTCCCTCCTTTGACAATTCCCCTTTGTTAACTCGTCCCTATTGGGCGGTCGTCGTCATCGCAACAACCTTTTTATGAATGCATTCGACGTTATTCGCACAAGCCCCCTGTCCCTCCTTTGACAATTCCCCTTTTATTCCTCGTCCCTTTTTGGCGGTCGTCGCCGTTGCTACAATCTTTTTTACTAATGCATCGGACGTTCTTCATTCAAGCCCCCTGTCCTTCCTTCGACAATTCCCCTTTGTTTCCTTGTTCCTTTCGGGCGGACGTCGCCGTCGCTACAACCTTTTTACGAATGTCTACGACATTCTTCATACAAGCCCCCTGAACTACCCTCAACAATTCCCCTTTTTTTCCTTGACCCTTTTGGGCGGTCGTCGCCGTCGCTACAACCTATTTACGAATGCATACGACGTTCTTCATACAAGCCCCCTGTCCTTCCTTTGAAAATTCCCCTTAGTTTCCTCGTCCATTTTGGCCAGTCGTCGTCATCGCTACAACCTTTTTACAAATGCATGCGACGTTCTTCATGTAAGCCCCCTGTCCTTCCTTCGACAATTCCCCTTTTTTTACCGTCCCTATTGGGCAGTCCTCGTCTCTACAACCTTTTTACGAATGCATGTGACGTTCCTCAAACAAGTCCTATCTCCTTCCTTTGACAATTCCGCTCTGTTGCATCGTCCCTATTGGGCGGCCGTCCTCGTCGGTACAATTTCTTTAAGAATGCATACGACGTTCTTCATACATGTCCCCTGTCCTTCCTTCGACAATTCCACGTTAGATCCTCGTCTTTATTGGACGGTCGTCATTGTCGCTACAACCTTTTTACGAATGCATACGATGTACTTATACAAACACCTGTCCTTCCTTCAACAATTCCCCTTTGTTTCCTCGTTCCTTTTGGGCGGTCGTCGTCGTCTCTACAACCTTTTTACGAATGCATATGACGTTCTTCGTACAAGCCCTCTGTCCTTCCTTCAACAATTCTACTTTAGATCCTCGACCCTATTGGGCGGTCGTCGTCGTCGCTACAACCTTTTTACGAATGCATATGACGTTCTTCATACAAGCCCTCTGTCCTTCCATCGACAACACCCCTTTCTTCCCTCGACACTTTTGGGCAGTCGTCGCCGTCGCTATAACCTTTTTACGAATGCATACGACGTTCTTCATGGAAGCCCTCTGTCCTTCCTTCGACAATTTCTCTTTATTTCCTCGTCCCTTTTTGGCGGTCGTCGTCGTCACTACAACCTATTACGTTTGCATACGACGTTGTTCATACAAGCCCTCTGTCCTGTCTTCGACAATTCCCCTTTTTTCCCTCGTCCCTTTTGGGCGGTTGTCGTCATCGCTACAACCTTTTTACGAATGCATACGACATTCTTCATACAAGCCCTCTGTCCTTCCATCGACAACACCCCTTTGTTCCCTCGACACTATTGGGCAGTCGTCGCCGTCGCTACAACCTTTTTACGAATGCATACGACGTTCTTCAAAGAAGTCCTCTGTCCTTCCTTCGACAATTTCTCTTTATTTCCTCGTCCCTTTTTGGCGGTCGTCGTCGTCGCTACAACCTATTACGTTTGCATACGACGTTGTTCATACAAGCCACTGTCCTGCCTTCGACAATTCCCCTTTGTTCCCTCGTCCCTTTTGGGCGGTTGTCGTCATCGCTACAAACTTTTTACGAATGCATACCACGTTCTTCATAGAAGCCCTCTGTCCTTCCATCGACAACACCCTTTGTTCCCTCGTCCCTCTTGGGCAGTCATCGCCGTCACTACAACCTTTTTACTAATGCATACGACTTTCTTCATACAAGCCACTGTCCTTCGTTTGACAATTCGCCTGTACATCCTCGTCCCTATTGGGCGGTCGTCGTCGCCACTACAACCTTTTTATAAATGCATGCGATGTACTTCATACAAGCCCTCTGTCCTTCCTTCAACAATTCCTCTTTATTTCCTCGTCCCTTTTTGGTGGCCGTTGTCGCCGCTACAACCTTTTTACAAATGCATGTGACGTTCTTCATACAAGCCCCCTGTCCTTCCTTCGACAATTCCCTTCTGTTTCCTCATCCCTTTTGGGCGGTCGTCGTCGTCGCTACAACCTTTTCAAGAATGCATATGACGTTGTTCATGCAAGCCCCCTGAACTTCCTCAGACAATTACCCTTTGTTTCCTTGACCCTTTTGGGCGGTCGTCGCCCTCGCTACAACCTTTTTATGAATGCATACGACGTTGTTCATACAAGCCCCCTGAACTTCCTTTGACAATTCCCCATTGTTTCCTCGTCCCCTTTGGGCGGTCGTCGTCGTCGCTACAACATTTTTACGAATGCATAAGACGTTGTTCAAACAAAACCCCCTGAACTTCCTTCGAGAATTCCCCTTTGTTCCCTCGTCCCTTTTGGGCGGTCATCGCCGTCGCTACAACCTTTTTAAGAATGCATACGACGTTCTTCATACAAGCCCCCTGTCCTCCCTTTGACAATTCCCCTTTTATTCCTCGTCCCTTTTGGGCGGTCTTCATCGTCTCTACAACCTTTTCACGAATGCCTACGACGTTCTTCATACAAGCCCTCCGTGCTTCCTTCGACAATTCCCCTTCGTTTCCTCGTCCCTTTTGGGCAGTCGTCGTCATCGCTACAACCTTTATACGAATGCATACGACGTTCTTCATACAAGCCCCTGTCCTTCCTTCGACAATTCCCCATTTTTTCCCCGTCCCTACTGGGCGGTCCTCGTCGTCTCTACAACCTTTTTATGAACGCATATGACGTTCTTCATACAAGACCTCCGTGTCTCCTTCGAAAAGTCTCCTTTTTTACCTCTTCCCTTTTGGGCGGTCGTCGTCGTCGCTACGACCTTTTTACAAATGCATGTGACGTTCTTCATACAAGCCCCCTGTCCTTCCTTAGACAATTCCCCTTTTTTCCCTTGTCCCTTTTGCGTGCTCGTCGTCGTCGCTACAAGCCTTTTACGAATGCCTACGACGTTACTCATGCAAGCCCCCTGTCCTTCCTTCGACAATTCCCCTTTTTTTCCTCGTCCATATACGGCGGTCCTCGTCGTCTCTACAACCTTTTTACGACTGCATGCATCGTTCTTCAAACAAGCCGTCCGACCTTCATTCGACAATTCCCCTTCATTTCCTCGTCCCTTTTGGGCAGTCGTCGTCGTCGCTACAACCTTTTTACGAATGCATGTGACGTTCTTCATACAAGCCCCCTGTCCTTCCTTTGACAATTCCCTTTTGTTTCCTCATCCCTTTTGGGCGGTTGTCGTCGTCGCTGCGACCTATTTACGAGTGCATACGACGTTCTTCATGCAAGCCCCCTGTCCTTCGTTCGACAATTCCCCTTTTTTTCCTCATGCATATACGGCGGTCCTCGTCGTCTCTACAATTTTTTATGACTGCATGTATTGTTCTTCAAACAAGCCCTCCGTCCTTCCTTAGACAATTCCCCTTTGTTTCCTCGTCCCTTTTTGGGCGGTCGTCGTCGTCGCTACAACCTTTTAACGAATGCATGTGACGTTCTTCATACAAGCCCCCTGTCCTTCCTTCAACAATTCCCTTTTGTTTGCTCGTCCCTTTTGGGCGGTCATAGTCGTCGCTACAACCTTTTTGCGAATGCCTGTGACGTTCTTCATACAAGCCCCCTGAACTTCCTTCGACAATTCCCCTTTGTTTCCTTGTCCCTTTTGGGTGGTCGTCGCCATCAGTACAGCCTTTTTACTAATGCATACGACGTTCTTCATACAAGCCCCCTGTCCTTCCTTAGACAATTCCCCATTGTTTCCTCATCCCTTTTGGGCGGTCGTCGCCGTCGCTACAACCTTTTTACGAATGCATACGATATTTCTTACAAGACCCCTGAACTACCTTCGACAATTCCCCTCTGTTTCCTCGCCCCTTTTGGGTGGTCGTCGTCGTCGCTAGAAGCCTTTTATGAATGCATACGACGTTCTTCATGCAAGCCCCCTGTCCTTCCTTCGACAATTCCCCTTTTTTTCCTCGTCCATATACGGCGGTCCTCGTCGTCTCTACAACCTTTTTACGACTGCATGCATCGTTCTTCAAACAAGCCCTCTGTCCTTCCTTCGACAATTCCCCTTTGATTCTTCGTCCCTTTTGGGCAATCCTCGTCGTCTCTACAACCTTTTTACGACTGCATGCATCATTCTTCAAACAAGCCGTCTGACCTTCATTCGACAATTCCCCTTTGTTTCCTCGTCCCTTTTGGGCAGTCGTCGTCGTCGCTACAACCTTTTTACGAATGAATGTGACGTTCTTCATACATACCCCTGTCCTTCCTTCGACAATTCCGATTTGTTTCCTCATCCCTTTTGGGCGGTCGTTGCCGTCGCTACAACCTATTTACGAATGCATACGACGTTCTCCATACAAGCCCCTGTCCTTCCTTCGACAATTCCCCATTTTTTCCCCATCCCTACAGGGCGGTCCTCGTCGTCTCTACAACCTTTTTACGAATGCATGTGACGTTCTTCATACAAGACCTCCGTGTCTCCTTTGAAAATTCTCCTTTCTTACCTCTTCCCTTTTGGGCGGTCGTCGTTGTCGCTACGATCTTTTTACGAAGGCATATGACGTTCTTCATACAAAGCCCCTGAACTACCTTCGACAATTCCCCTCTGTTTCCTCGCCCCTTTTGGGTGGTCGTCGTCGTCGCTACAACCTTTTTACAAATGCATCCGACATTCTTCATACAAGCCCTCTGTCCTTCCTTCGACAATTCCCCTTTTGATTCTCGTCCCTCTTGGGTGGTCGTCGTCGTTGCTACAACCTTTTCACGAATGCATGTGACGTTCTTCATGCAAGCCCTCTGTCCTTCCTTAGACAATTCCCCTTTGTTCCCTCGTCTCTTTTGGGCTGTCGTCGCCGTCGCTACAACCTCTTTATGAATGCATGCGGCGTTCTTCATACAAGCCCCTGTCCTGCCTTCCACAATTCCTCTTTATTTCCTCGTCCCTTTTGGGCAGTCGTCGTCGTCGCTACGACCTTTTTACGAAGGCATATGACGTTCTTCATTCAAAGCCCCTGAACTACCTTCGAGAATTCCCCTCTGTTTCCTCGCCCCTTTTGGGTGGTCGTCGTCGTCGCTACAAGCCTTTTACGAATGCATACGACGTTCTTCATGCAAGCCCCCTGTCCTTCCTTCGACAATTCCCCTTTTTTTCCTCGTCCATATACGGCGGTCCTCGTCGCCTCTACAACCTTTTTACGACTGCATGCATCGTTTTTTGGGGCTCTTGCTGTATTGAATGATTATACTGAACTTTGAAGCAAGTGGAAAAATACTGAAGAAATAAGACGAGGTCACGACCAGAACAGTGGAATGAAGAGGGAGGAACAAATTGCAGATGCTTGCACAAAACCAGGGCCAGCAGGACGCGATAAGAGGAGCTGGGAAACGGCAGAAAAGAGCCTACGTGCCAGAACAAGCAGAAACAGAACTCTTGCCAATAAGCAATTGTTAACCAATCATATTATTATACGCTTGTAAGATAGCCAATCATATTATCACGCGCTTACCGAATGCCTTATAAAAGTTACTTGGTTTGTATATTAAACGGATCAGATCTTGAACTCCATGAGTATTTGAATCTGACTCCTGCTCGCCCGAAATGCCCGCAGCATCTGGTGACCCCGATGTGATCCGGTGAGGGTCGACAGGATCGGTCAAAAAGTCAGGAGGATTCATTAAGGATCGTGTTACAAGCTGCTGAGCCGGCGAGGATCCTGCTGCCAGCGGAGAGAGAGCTGGGCGCCCGAAGAAAGGCGGAACGTGCACGGCTGACCGGTGAGTCAGGAAATTTAAGCAGGATGGGAATCACTGCATCAGTGGTGGAAAAAGCAATCGTAGACAGTTTGATGAAATTGGCAGAGAAAACTGAAACGCCAGTCTCACGGCAGGCAGTAATTGATCTGCTATGTTGGAGTCGCCGCCGTGGTTACCTTGCTTCTACGCAAGATGTATACAATAATGAAACATGGAAGAAAGTGGGAGAGGACTTGTGGGAATCTGTGCAAGTCGGGACTAAGGGGGTAAAGACTTTGGCTCGCACGTATCGGGCTGTACGGGGTATGGTCGCGCAGTTACACAGCGAGGCGCAAGTCGCTGCAGCTGTTAAAGCTGCAGTGCGGTCTCCCGGCGATCCTACTGCTCAGTCGGAGGAAGAGCCAGAGGGGCAACCTCCGTGTGAAAATCCCCCCGATTATACATCTAAAGCTTATCCAGTAATGACTACTGCTGAACGAATAGCGTGGGGAATAGATGATGAATTGCCACCCTGGTGTCCTGAAAAGGAACAAGTGGCAAACGGCAGACAGACACAGCCCACAGCTCCACCAGAGGAGGAAATGGAGACTGAGCCTGAACCGTTTGGCAATCTGCCTCCTTTACCTCCTGAAAGTGGCAGTCTTTGCAGTAGTGATGAAGAGGCAGCACCGACGCCTTATTCGGCATTACGGAAAGAGCTGAGAGAGCAGGAAAAGAAGATGTCCGACCTACTACATCATATGGAGAGGCTCGACAAGGACTCTAAAAAGAAAGATGTTAAAAAGGCGTATAAAAGTGCCCATAAGGCTATAATTGAGGGGTTAGAGGCTCTGGGGGATAAAATTGAACACGATGCGCGCGCGGTACCTATAGACCCTAATTTTGACCCTCGAAGGCGATCCAGGGGCCTGGTAGAGAATTGTACCATAGAAGGGGATTTTTTCGTTTACCCCATTAGCTGCCCCTGTAGTGTTGCGTCAGAGCCAACCAACATGGGAACCCCTGGATTGGAAATTGGTGCAGGGCATTCAAAAAGCTATAATGCAGTATGGCCATAATAATAAATTAGTGAGAAATCAAGTAACAGCCTTAATTAAGTATACTGAGTTGGTGCCGGCCGACCTAAGAGCAGTTATGGAGCTTATTCTGTCTCCAACAACATTCATGCTTTGGTTAGCAAAGTGGCAGGAGAATCTAGAGGTAAAACTTATAGAAAACATTAATTTGCCACAAGGATGCCACTTGTAAACAACTTATAGCATCCCTGCCCTAAAGGGGCCGTTACCGGTCCTGTTGTACTGCAAATGCTGCAGCAATTGGGGTGACATTGTCAGGTCCTTCTGCTCAATTGTCAGGAATAGCACCAAGAATATCTGAAGCCAGTGCAGCTCTGAGCTCTTTGTAATGCAGAGCCATTGTCTTAATTCCAGTGACTGCAGCCTTCCTTTGTGAGCATTGAACATTTTAACTGTGAAATGGAAGGGCTCTCCCTAGATCAGAGCATTAGGAGGAATAAAGTTTAGGCTTAGCATTTCCTTTTTCTAACTGTATGTTCTCTGTTCTGCATGCATATCTCTTTGGGTTTAGTAAGGGGTTTAGAATATGTATAGGCGTTAATTGAATATTCATTTGTTTCATTGTATAAATGTGGGATGGTTCGTCACTTCGGGTATGCATGCTTGTGGAGGAGCGATCCCCCGTGCATCTGCGCGCAATAAACATACCTACTTTATAACTTTCGAGTTATAGAGTCAAATTCCGCACGTCAGTTTTGGCGAGCCAGGCAGGAGGATTTCTGCTCGGCTGAGGGACCAGCTGCGGAGCGGACGCTCCTAGGCGCGCCCCGGGAGATTTCCTCGGAGGAGCCTCCTCTTCTCAGCTGTTCACCCGGGAGCAGAAGAGAACCCCTGGATCCGCGGATAAAACGGTATGTTTAGTAACGGGGCGGCTGGTGAGACTCACGGAGACGTCCGACGCGCAGCGCAGTCCCCAGGAGGAAAAAAAAAAAAAAAAAAAAAAAAAAAAAAAAGGGGGGGGGGAAGCTAAAAACTTCCTTTAGGTTGTCTTAAGAATTGGGGAATTCCTAGAATGTAACAACTGAAATAGCGCTCTGTGTCTTGTTTGTTCTATGTGTTGTCTTGTTACATGTTCAAAACTTGGAGTTATGAAATGTATGTTGAAAAATAATAATATTCTGGTAATTCGTGGCAAATAGCGGAAAACTTAACACTCTGCTTAAGACCAGGAAAAATGTGGTTTTTTGTTTGTTGTTTGTTTTTTGGCAATTGTTCATTGAAATGCATACTTTGTGAACTGTCAGTGTTCCTAAAAGTTGTACATAAGTGCACGGTACCGTATAACATACTGCTTGTGTGACTGAGGGCTGCCCGGAGAGTGTGAATGGTGTGATTGAGATGCACATTTTGATTTTCAGTGTATAGCTTAATTGTTTTGACTGAGTGTGAGTGCAAGAGTGCTTGAGACATGCGTTTGAGTGCAATATGAGCAAGGAGCTCTATCCGTGTTTCCGACCTTGGGTGGCTAAGGCGACCGGAGAAAAAGTAATTAAAATTGTAAAATGGGAAATGGAAAGAGTAAGCCCTGTGAAAAATCGCCCTTGGGTTGTATATTAAAACATTGGAGTGATATCGTAGGACATGGTGGTACCGAAAATAGAAGGAAATGGATTAAATATTGTAATCAGTGGTGGCCTTTGTATAAATTGGGGAGTGATGCGAAATGGCCTCAGGAGGGAGGAACGTTAGATTATAACACTCTCCTGCAATTAATGTTGTTTCTGAGGAGAGAGGGAAAATGGGACAAAGTATCCACCGACAGCTGGAGGAGTTAAGAGATCGTATACATCAAGTTAAAGAAGGTTCTTCAGGCATAGATGCGTGGTTTGCTTCTTTGGGAATTGGAGGGTGGTTAAGGGATTTATTGAAACAAGGTCTGTCTATATTGTTATTTGTTATTCTTTTGTTACTTTTAGTGCCTTGCCTTTTACAATGTTTTCAGAGCTGTGTGGAACGCAGTATTAATGCTGTATTTAAAAAGAAAGGGGGAGGTGTTGGGGCTCTTGCTGTGTTGATATTGTTGTTTGTTATTCTTTTGTTACTTTTAGTGCCTTGTCTTTTACAATGTTTCCAAAGCTGTGTGGAACGCAGTATTAATGCTGTATTTAAAAAGAAAGGGGGAGGTGTTGGGGCTCTTGCTGTATTGAATGATTATACTGAACTTTGAAGCAAGTGGAAAAATACTGAAGAAATAAGACGAGGTCACGACCAGAACAGTGGAATGAAGAGGGAGGAACAAATTGCAGATGCTTGCACAAAACCAGGGCCAGCAGGACGCGATAAGAGGAGCTGGGAAACGGCAGAAAAGAGCCTACGTGCCAGAACAAGCAGAAACAGAACTCTTGCCAATAAGCAATTGTTAACCAATCATATTATTATACGCTTGTAAGATAGCCAATCATATTATCACGCGCTTACCGAATGCCTTATAAAAGTTACTTGGTTTGTATAATAAACGGATCAGATCTTGAACTCCATGAGTATCTGAATCTGACTCCCGCTCGCCCGAAATGCCGGCAGCAATCGTTCTTCAAACAAGCCCTCTGTCCTTCCTTCGACAATTCCCCTTTGATTCCTCGTCCCTTTTGGGCAATCCTCGTCGTCTCTACAACCTTTTTACGACTGCATGCATCATTCTTCAAACAAGCCGTCCGACCTTCATTCGACAATTCCCCTTTGTTTCCTCGTCCCTTTTGGGCGGTCGTCGTCGTCACTACAACCTTTTTACGAATGAATGTGACGTTCTTCATACATACACCT